>NC_064631.1:78818063-79443063 GCF_023864275.1 Schistocerca cancellata | reverse complement strand
ATACACTGCTGGCCATTAAAATTGCTACACCACGAAGATGACGTGCTACAGACCCGAAATTTAACCGACGGGAAGAAAATGCTGCGATATGCAAATTATTAGCTTTTTAGAGCATTCACACAAGGCTGGCACCGGAGGCTACACCTACAACGTCCTGACATGGGGAAAGTTTCCAACCGATTTCTCATACACAAACAGCAGTTGACCGGCGTTGCCTGGTGAAACGTTGTTGTGATGCCTCGTGTAAGGAGGAGAAATGCGTACCATCGCATTTCCGAGTTTGCTAAACGTCCGATTGTAGCCTATCGTCATTGCGGTTTATCGTATCGCGACATTGCTGCTCGCGTTGGTCGACATCCAATGACTGTTAGTAGAATATGGAATCGATGTGTTCAGGAGGGTAATACGGAACGCCGTGCTGGATCCCAACAGCCTCGTATCTCTAGCAGTCGAGATGACAGGCATCTTATCCCCATGTCTGTAACGGATCGTGCAGCCATGTCTCGATCCCTGAGTCAACAGATGGGGACGTTTGCAAGACAACAACCATCTGCACTGACAGTTCTCGGAAGAATCCAGGTTCTGTTTACAGCATCATGATGGTCGCATCAGTGTTTGGCGACATCGCGGTGAACGCACATTCGAAGCGTGTATTCGTCATCTCCATACTGGCGTATCATCCAGCGTGATGGTGTGGGGTGCCATTGGTTACACGTCTCGATCACCTCTTGTTTGCATTGACGGCACTTTGAACAGTGGACGTTACATTTCAGATGTGTTACGACCCGTGGCTCTACCCTTCATTCGATCAATGCGAAACCCTACATTTCAGCAGGTTAATGCACGACCTCATGTATCAGGTCCTGTACGGGCATTTCTGGATACAGAAAATATTCGAGTGCTGCCCTGGCCAGCACATTCTCCAGATCTCTCACCAATTGAAAACGTCTGGTCAATGGTGGCCGAGCAACTGGCTCGTCACAATACGCCAGTCACTACTCATGATGAACAGTGGTATCGTGTTGAAGCTGAATGGGCAGCTGTACCTGTACACGCCATCCAAGCTCTGTTTGACTCAATGCCCAGGCGTATCATGGCCGTTATTACGGCCAGAGGTGGTTTTTCTGGGTACTGATTTCTCAGGATCTATACACCCAAATGGCGTGAAAATGTAATCACATCTCAGTTCTAGTATAATATATTTGTCCAATGAATAGCCGTTTATCATCTGCATTTCTTCTTGGTGTAGCAATTTTACTAGCCAGTAGTGTATATGGAACAAAACCTAAATTGGTTACAAACTACGGCGTACAGACACTTTATTCAATATGTAAACGAGAAAGTTATCTAAATAAATAAAAATATGAACTGAAGTGCTCTGTTTCTGATTATAAGCCTGAGCTGTGATAATAAACCAACTGTCGTATTGTGAAACTTGTACTGTCATAAGGTGAAAGCAAAGCTGCACTGGAATAATAATTAATTGCCGTCATGAAAGGGGAAGACTTATGTACTGTAAAGGATAGCAATCTAAGCAAGAATTTCGAACAGTATAAACTGCCTGAATAATTAACTTGGACTTGAATCCTAGAGTCAGTGGCTTTGCCAAATGTGATCATAAAAACTGTCCCTGAATAATATAAGTTGGCCCTTATTTAATAAATAAAAGAAAGGATGATCTTTTCTCCTTACATCTATTTTGCGCAAATCTGGATAACGCGTTGCAGTACTGCTCTGTCTTGCGCGCCGCAATGCTAAAGCTGCAAATTACTATATCTACACAGAGACACTCCAGAGGTGCAATGAGTTCTCTGTTAATTGCAAATAGAACTATTTATTGAACATACTTGGTAGGATCATCCATTAAAATGAATTGTAAGAGAAAGGTTGGTGAGAAAGTGAAATATGCGCAAAAATAAGAACACTATGTTTTCTTTTGTGTTGAGAAACGTGTTCAAGGCAGATTTTAAGTTTAATGAACTTCTCAACGTCCAAACAATACACTTTTCCATATCTGAAATCTAACAAGTTTCAGAACAATAACCAAGTTAGTTCGATGGCGCAGCAACAGTAAAAAAAAGTAACATCATTCCTGTATGTACCTGACATTCCAATAGATTTTTCCTTCACAAATCAGTTTCAGATTCGTGTCGATGGATCATTTAATTTAATTTAGTTCATAATATTGGCATAGCCAACTCAGTAACACTGTTTTACATTGTCAGTCACCGCTGAACTTCGATTGTGTCTGAACCAAACCTAAATGTTGTCTGCTCCACTGCCCCCTCTCGCAGCTCAACGATACTCATTTAACTTCTGCGATACAGTTTACAACATCGCTGCTCGCTCACAGTCTATTCAGATACCAAAAATTAAGATACCAAAAATTCAGATACCATAATTATTCATGACACCTATCAAAGGTCGCTACAGATATTCGGGTTTATGACACGTTCGATATTCCCTTTCATCATTGGCGTTGATGTGGCGCAGACGAATAGCTAAATTCTGCATGACCCGCTGAACTGTCGAAACATCGATACTGTCAATGACCTCCTGAATGGCTGTTTTCAGCTCAGCAATGGTTTTGCAGTTATTGCTGAGTACTTTGTCTTTAATATAGATCCGTAAAAAGGAGTCGCATGTGTTCAAATCTGGAGTATATGGCGGCCAATCGAGGCCAATGCCAGAGGCTTCTAAGTACCCTAGAACCAGAATGTGGTCCCCACAGTGCTCCTCTAGGACATCATTTTCCTACATTGATGGTGTCGACCTCCGTCTTGCTTGAATCACATCTCGTCGAAATCAGCGTCCCTTTGGATAACGAGAATGAAATCATCTTCCAAAACCTGTTCATGTACCGTTAGGTAGTCACCATGACATCAAGGAATACCGCACCGATTATTCCTTGACTGGACATTTCACACCACACGTCGCCCTTGAGGGTGGAGAGACTTCTAGATCGCGAAATGCGGATTCTCAGTCCCTTTAATGCACCTATTCTACTTATAAACGAACGCATCGAAATGAAAGTGGGCTTCGTCGCTAAACCACACCATATTCCCATACTAATTCCCATCATGCTCAACGGCTAACCGTGCAGACTGAACGTCGTAATGCAAACCATTCAGAAGTTGTGATGATTTTATTTCATACAGTTCAATGATTGCCACCCTGTATTTATCGTTTTGTACTCATGGGCAACTGAAAATAACTAGCTGCGATTCAAAATTTAAGTTTTTTTTTTTGGAATTCTACTGCACTCTATTATAGATTATTGCAGCTGTCGTAGTGACTTGCTTTACTTATTACTAGCGAATCCGGTAAAACTTCATAATTTCTGAATATATTTCGGAATCTGATATGCGAATACATAATAACTTGGGGCATCACTGGGATTTGTGTCAGTACGAAAATATCGGCTTCTCGCTGCGACTTGGCCCATTTTGAAGGTATGGTATTATAAGTTATAAAAAATCACATAGAATATGAAATGGAAAGGCTCCCTTGTTTTGGTTTTTGGTTTTGATTGTTTTCGAGGTGTTTTTTAGTTTTTGCACATAATGCAATTACAGAGCTTCGAAACATATAACATTTCCTGGCTTTGGGTATTCCGTGGTATATGAACTGCGTTTTTGAACTAGCAGTTTAGAAAAGGGCAACTTAAAATTGATCATGTGAAAAATTTGTCTAATTATTTAAATGCTCTGCTAATGTAGTTAAAACGACTATGAACAAGAAAACAAAACACCACATTCTCACACCACACATACACACATTGGAGAGCCAAACGCACTGTTATAGGCATGTTATTCAAACACAGACATATATAAACAGGCAGAATACAGAGCTGCGGTCGTCAACCACTATACAGGGTGGACCATTGATCGTGAACGGGCCAGATATCTCACCAAATAAGCGTCAAACGAAGAAACTACAAGGAACGAAACTCGTCTAGCTTGAATGGGGAAACCAGAGGGCGCTATGGATGACCCGCTAGATGGCGATACCATAGGTCAAACCGATATCAACTCCGTTTTTTTAAAATAAGAACCCCCCATTTTTTATTACTTATTCGCGTAGTACGTAAAGAAATATGAATGCTTTAGTTGGACCACTTTTTTTCGCTTTGTGGTAGATGGCGCTGTATTATTCACAAACATATGGCTCACAATTTTAGACGAACAGTTGGTAACAGGTAGGTTTTTAAAATGAAAATACAGAACGTAGGTATGTTTGAACATTTTATTTCGATTGTTCCAATGTGATCCATGTACCTTTGTGAACTTATCATTTCTGAGGACACATGCTGTTACAGCGTGATTACCTGTAAATACCACATTAATGCAATAAATGCTCAAAATCATGTCCGTCAACCTCAAGGCATTTGGCAATACGTGTAACAACATTCCTCTGTACAGCGAGTAGTTCGCCTTCCGTAATGTTCGCACATTCGCTGACAATGCGCTGACGGATGTTGTCAGGCGTTGTCGATGGATCACGATAGCAAATATCCTTCAACTTTCCCCATAGAAAGAAATCCGGGGAAGTCAGATCCGGTGAACGTGCGGGCGATGGTATGGTCCTTCGACTACCAATCCACCTGTCATGAAATATGCTATTCAATACCTCTTCAACCGCACGCGAGCTATGTACCGGATATCCATCTTGCTGGAAGTACATCGCCATTCTGTCGTGCAGTGAAACATGTTGTAGTAACATCAGTAGAACATTACGTAGGAAATCAGCATACATTGCACCATTTAGATTGCCATCGATATAATGGGGGTCAATTACCCTTCCTCCCATAATGCCGCAGCATATATTAACCCGCCAAGGTCGCTGATGTTCCGCTTGTAGCTGCCATCGTGGATTTTCCGTTGCCCAATAGTGCAATTTCTCTTGTGCCCGTGGCAGAACTGAACACGACGTTCAAAGTTGTCGCCATGCAATTCCTGGTGCATAGAAATATGGTACGGGTGCAATCGATGCTGATGTAGCATTCTCAACAAGGAAGTTTTTGAGATTCCAGATTCTCGCGCAATATGTCTGCTACTGATGTGCGGATTAGCCGCGTCAGCAGCTAAAACACCTACTTGGGCATCATCATTTGTTGCAGGTCGTGGTTGACGTTTCACATGTGGCTGAACACTTCCTGTTTCCTTAAATAACTATCCGGCGAACGGTCTGCACACTTGGCTGATGTCGTCCAGGATACCGAACAGCATACATAGCACACGCCCGTTGCGCATTTTATCACAATAGCCATACATCAACACGATATCGACCTTTTACGCAATTGGTAAACGGCCATTTTAACACGGATAATGTATCACGAAGAAAATTCCCTCCCGCACTGGCGGAATGTTACGTGATACCATGTACTTACACGTTTCTGACTATTAGATCGCCATCTATCACAAAGCGAAAAAAGTGGTCCAACTCAGACATTCATGATTCTTTACGTACTACACGAATATGTGATAAAAAGTTGGGATTCCTATTTCAAAAAAACGCAGTTGATATCCGTTTGACTTATGGCAGCGCCATCTAGCGGGCCAACCATATCGCCATCTGGTTTCCCCCTTCATGCTAGGCGAGTTTCGTTCTTTGCAGTTTTTTCGTGGGATATTTGGGCCGTCACTATCAATGTACCACCATGTGTAAGACAAAATGTCAATGGGGCAGTTGTTAGATCGGTTACTGCTGATACAACGGCCGGTTATCAAGATTTAAGTGAGTTCGAATGCGGTGTTATATTCGGCGCACGAGCGATTTGTTGTATCGTCAAATATGGGGTGCCAAGAAAACTGCTTTCTCCGATCGCTAGACAACAATTCAAGCAAATCGTGTTTTGGAAATTTGGAAGTTCGTGGTGAGGTCTTATGGGACCAAACTGCTGAGGTCATAGGTCCATAAGCTTACACACTACTTAATCTAGCTTAAACTAACTTACGCTGTGGACAACACACACACCCATGCCCGAGTGAGACTCGAACTTTAGACATGGGGAGCCGCACGGACAGTGACCAAGCGCTTAAGATCGTATTAATGTAGTTTATTACAAAAGGAAATGATTACAATACTTAACTTTATGTCAGACATATGTGTCCCAAGCAAAGGGTGACAGAAAGAAATACCTCTTCAGTAAAGACATAGAAGCGAAATGACTAGCCTGCATGCTATTCCTGAACTCGCTGCTTTAGAGCTCGTAGAACTGGGGCCGCGGCCAGGCGGCTCGGCGCTTATGTCCTCTTCGCCCAGACAGCGCTGCCGTCACGTTGTTGTCCTGAAGAGCTGTCGGTCAGGTTGCAATTGGCTGACGTCGTTTCACCGTCCTCTATGCTCTAACGTTCCCGCCTGGTGTGGCGGCCCTTGACTTTGCCGAGGAACACGATGGGACACAGCATATTCGAGGTAGCGATGAAGTGGGGATTTTCTTGTACGACCATTTCACATGTGTACCATGAATATCAGGAGTCCGGTAAAACATCACATCTCAGACATAGCAGCGGCCAGAAAAAGATGCTGCAAGCGCAAGACCAACGACAGCTGAAGAGAACTGTTCAACGTGACAGAAGTGCAACCCTTCAGCAAATTGCTGCAGATTTTAGTGCGGGCCCATCAACAGTGTCAGCGTGCGAACCATTCAACGAAATATCATTGACATGGGTTTTCATGAATGGCCACTCATGTAACCTTGATGACTGCACGATACAAAGCTTTACGCTTCGACAGGGACCATCAACACCGACATTTGACTGTCGATGATTGCAAAGATGTTGCCTGGTCGGGCGAGTCTCATTTCAAATTGTATCGAGTGGATGAACATGTATGGGTATGGAGACAACTTCATGAATTCATGGAACCTGCATGTGAGCAGGGGACTGTTCATGCTGGCGAAGGCTGTGTAATGGTGTGTGGCATGTGCAGTTAGAGTAATATGGTACCTCCGATACGCCTAGTTACGACTCTGACAGGTGACACGTATGTAATCATCCCGTCTGATCACCTACATTCATTCATGCCAATTGTGCATTCCGATGTACTTGCGCAGTTCCAGCAGGACTATGCAACACCCCACACGTCCAGAATTGTTACAGAGAGGCTCCAGGAACACTCTTCTGAGTTTGAACACTTCCGTTGCCCAGCAAACTCCCCAGAGATGGACATTATTGAGATCTTGGATGAAAGATGCTATTAAGAAGAGATGTTCACTCCGTCATACATTTACGGATATTGCATGGGGGCTTAATTAAAATTAAATATGAATGCAAATATTTTTAGTAGCTGTATGTCCGATTACGCAAGTCTCGTAAACGGCTGGCCCTGACAACTAATTGTTACGCTATCTGACTGCATAGAATGACAACAAAGAATGTAAGAAAATTTCTGTTAACACAATTAACTAATTAAGTCCCCAGCAACTATAAAATCTACGAATCCAACAAAGCACAAGTGTAGCTGTTCTGTATGTGGTAGTATGACTCAACGCACATCTGGCACGGTTCTTCTTCAACAAGACAAGAATTTTTAAATGTCATTTATACTGACGTGATAAAAGAAAATTAGAAATACTATAATTGTGCAAGAAACCCAGAATTACACTCTAATACAAGAACATAAGCCAGATGCTTTGTTGACTGAACCTGTAATGACACATTATTCAGGACACACAAATAAATAGACAACATAATATTTATTACCTTCATATATATTGACGAAAAGCACTCTGACCATTACAATATCTCCATTGGAATAACATCTGCTATCTCTCCCATCACATAGCTGCATAAAACATCGAACAAACACTCACTACTACCCCATCTCATTCCAACTTCAGCTACAAGCAGTGTCCACCACAACTTCTCGGAACTGCTTGCCGCTACGTCTCAATAATCACTGCCAGTGGAGGCGGCGGAACAATACTCTCTAGCGCGATCTTTGGCGTTGTGGCTCAGTGTAGCCACCTTTCAATATATGGACTGCCCTGCAGGATTGACTTCCCTCCAACACTACGTCCAGCATTAGTTGTGTCCATGTCACGTGGTGCTGCGGCACTTCTGCTTGGTTGCCGGGGCCCTAGGATATATTAGGCAGGGTGTAATGGATGTAGGTTCCGATATTTCTGTTCGTGATTGAGGACAGTGTACTGAACAATATTGTATCACTATTTATATGATCATCATAATTATGGCCACTGTAGGTCATACATTCTCAGGTTGGTTAGAAACTCCAAGTACATGCGACAAGAACACACGATTAATGCTAATTCTTCCCTGGGCAACGAGTCAGATGTTGAAGTGTGAACACGTGGCTGAAAAATGTTTAGTCTACTGTAAGTCGACACTACCTGACGTCGTCCACTTAGTATTGCAATACGAACTGTGACATGTTTGTGGAAATACTTTTTTTTGTGCTGCAGCCTTTATCCCGTATTGTACACAGGGTCGGCAGGGTTAAGTACGGATTTGGCATGGTTAATTAGAAGGGGTGGCCGGATGCCCTTCCTGCCGCCACCCCATAGCCCCCGCGATAGAATTAGTGTACCCCTGCTGTCTGTGCCTAGTGTGAAACGTCCCCTTTGAACTATTATACACGACTGTGCTTAAACTGACACGCAATATTTTTAGCGCAACGCAATCTGACTTTAAGAAATCCCTACAAAAGAATGACCCTGACTAACATTAACCTATGCGTTTCAGAAATCTCTTACCTCACGAAAATCTTCGTTACTCGAACTACTGCAGTACAGCGAGCGCCACTACTGCCAGCTAAATAAAAGATTCAAACTACGGAAGGCACTAACTGATAGGCATAGTTAGCAAATGAAAGAATTTGATAGAGAACATACAATGTATTTACCTTAATAATCATAATATATATAGCAGTTCATGCCATCCAGTATTACAAATTTCAAAACTCCGCCATCTCTCTCCCCACATCAACCACTGCTGGCGGCTCACCTCCAACTGCGCAACGCTACGTGCTGTTCACATCCAGCTGCCGCTGCCCAACACTACAATGGCAGACAACAATGCAAACTAGCCACAGACTGCACACAGCACAGTCAGTGATTTTCATACAGAGAGCGCTACGTGGCGGCGGCGTTACCAATATAAGAACCTAAACAGCCTACTCACAAGTGTAAATCGTGAAATAGTGTCAATGTGTTTCAGATGTCCGTGAGTCATGAAACTGAGGCAGGACGTGGGAACCAGCCCAGTATTCACCTAGGAGGATATGGAAAACCGCCTGAAAACCACATCCAGGCTGGCTGGCACCCCAGCCGTCGTCCCTAATCCGCCGGGCGGATTCGATCCGGGGCCAGCGCGCCTACCAGAGTACAGGAAGCAGCGCGTCAGCGTTCATGGCTATCCTGACGGGTGTTTGTGGGAAGACTGTTCTGCACAAAGACAAAACAATCAACAAAGTGATGTGTGTACATATTAAAGTCGCACATAATAATAATCTCTGCGCCTATACCTGTTACACCCTGAACATCTACACTGAGCGGGAAACAATCGAATCACCAAGAAGGAGTTGTGCAACCTAAACGAAATTTGGTAGGTGTGTTTCTACATCTGAGCATCTGGGAAATGATGTGTATTCAAACTTCGCGACAGTCGCAAAAGAGGGGCACCTCTATAAGGAAACAGATCATTTTTTATTTAAATACACGCTGTTACGGTCGTGAGCGTTAGTTAGCTTGGGACTGGACGTGGAGAGTCGATTTTAGTCAATAATGCCTTCAAGGTAAAAAAGTCGGCAGTAACAACACCTCACTGAGTTCGAACGACGTAGTATAACATGGCTACGAGAAGCTGCATGTACATTCTCCGATATTGCAGAAAGACTTGGCAGAAATGTAGCCACTGTACATGACTACTGGCAGCGCTGGTCACGAGAATGTACGGTTACTGGAGTTACGGTCTGGGGCAACGATTTCATATGACAGTAGGAACATTCTCGTGGTTATCCCATGTGCCTTGACAGCAAATTTCTAGGTCAGTCTGATGATTTGACTTGTTGTGACGCCATTCATGAACTGAATTCCAGGCAGTGTTTTTCAACAGGCTAACGCTCGTCCACATACCGCTGTTGTAACCCAACGTGCACTACAGATAGTCGTCATGCTGTCCTGGCCTGCTCCATCACCAGATCTGTCTGCAGTGGAGCACATATGGGACAGACGACAACTCCAGCGTCATCCACATGTAGCATAAACTGTCCCTGCAATGACCAATTGAAACAGACATGGAATTCCATCGCACAAGCTGATATCTGGCACCTGTACGACACAATGCATGTACGTTTACATGCTTGCATTCAACATTCTGATGGTGACACTGATTGTTGATGTAACCACATATCACATCTGCAATGTCGTTTGTTACCTAGAATGTATTCTTGAAATTCCGTTCCCTACGTTAATTATTTTTTGGTGTTGCGATTTTTTCCATCAAATGCAATGTTGATCACTTACGTTTGTTACCTAGAATGTATTGTTGAAATTCCGTTCCCTACGTTAATTATTTTTTGGCGTTGCGATTTTTTCCATCGAACAGTAAAGAGTATAGTTTTACCTTTCGGGACATTGTGGACTAAGTGTTAGTAAAAGGGCATGTACAAGTGACCATGGAAAAAAAGACGCCTATCTTCAATCAGTTTCATTGTATTTGAACGTCCATGCTACTGACTTCTTATAGTTACTGCAAACGAAACCTTGATTCACTTATAAGTTGAATGGGCCAGTCTGCCGGGATCATTGGTGTGCGGAGTGTGAGAAAGGCCGCTCCAGCTGCTAAATCTATGAGGACGGAAGCTTCAGCAACATAACTGCGCATAGTTTTACACTGCCACCGTGTAGAATTACAAAATTTAGGAGATTCCAGTTTGCATAATATTATTCCAATTATTGGCCAATAAGCCATAAATACAACGTTAATACTATTAAGAGTTTTCTTTTAATATCGGCTGCCAGGAAGAACCAAAATAGCATTTTCTTCTGAATACAATTTTCGTTTAGAATTATTTACACAGAGAAAAAATAAATATAGTAGAAACAATCTGTCCATGGGTTTAAATGCTCTGCTATCGTAGTTCGCACCGACTACCGGCAATAAAACGAATTCGCATATTTTCATAACACAGATTTTTCTTTCTCGCAGTCGGTTCTCACATAAAACCTGTATATTAATTTAAACAAAAATACAAACACCTCGTGCTTCAGGTTGGATTCCTGGAAGTGTTATTTAATGCGAGTGTGTTATCGTGTCGTATCGTTACAGTTCTACACCGCGTAACAGCGTTGGTATATTTTATATTTCGGCGTTGGTGTCTTAGTAGTTAGTACCCCAGGATAACTGGGAGACTTTTGGTGTGCGTAGTCCTCTCGTGCCGGGCCCCTGGCCATATCAGGCGGACCCGTGTCCACTATGGAGAGGCTCGCGGAGCAGCCTTCGCGACCCTCCGACCCTTGCACCGCCGCCCTTCGGGGAGAACCGCGTCGGATACGCCGCTCGTCCCGGCCTCCCGTCGCGCACAATGCTCCGCCCACTTCACAACGGGCGAAGGATCGCTTGAATCGCGCCAACCGCCACAAATCGCCGGTTGATACCACCGGCACTGAAACCGATCATCATGAAGACTGTCCTCCGTCGCGTGTCAGGGTCCGTTCATCCGCGTCGTCGTCGTCGTCCGACGATTCACCTGACCGCCTAGTAATTGACCTCTCTCGTAGTGAGGCGGCGGACACATCAGCTCTGTCTGACCACCACCCGGCTGTACCTGCACCTCGCTCTACGCCGTCCCGCCACCGTGGCGAGTCTTCTGGTCACCCTGACCCAGTCGGAAAGTCCTCTGGCCGTCGCTCCAGACGCCCCTCCGCCCACGCGGGCTGTGGTGGCAGCGGATCGTGTTCCGATACCCCCCTGCCGCGGGACGCCGCACCGGATGGTCCTGTGGATGAGGAAATGGCTCATGCTCCCGACCGTCCTTCTCAAGAGATCCCGTCAAGCCCTCTGAAGAAAGAGAAGATACCCCCAATTGTGGTATATAATGTCACTAATTATACGAAACTGAACACTGAGCTCCAGCGGCTCATTGTCGGCCAATTGAGAGCTGTTTACCAAAAAGATCACGTGAAATACCTGCTTGACAGTAGGGACGACTATCTTACCATTCTCGATTTCGTAAAATCAAAGGCGATGCCTTACTTTACCCACCAGACGTCGGGTAATCGCCGCACCAAAATCGTGATCAAGGACTTGCCACCAGAGGTTACGGCAGAGGAGGTCAAGGAAGAACTGCTTCGACTCGATTTCGAAGATCCTTTTGTCCACCAGTATAGCAAGAGGAATCCTGAGACCAGGGCATTGATCCCCTGCCCTACCCACGTCGTCTCCCTTTCCCGGAGGGAGGACATAGAGCGGATTTACCAAATCAGGTATCTTCTCTACACGAAAGTCCGGATTGAATCGTACGAGGGCCGCAACGGGCCAGCCATCTGTCGCAAATGCCAACGTTTACGACATACTGGGAATTACTGCTCCCTGCCGTTGCGGTGTGTTAAGTGTGCTGGCCCACATTTAGTGGAGAACTGCACACTCCCTGCTTTGGAGAAACCTACCTGTGCCAGATGTTTGGGAACGACGCACGATCCCCACCACATGGCATCCTGGAGGGGGTGCCCTATTTACCAGAAGGCACTAAAGTCTTCTCGTCCGCCCAAAAAGAAACCGAGAACAAATCGACCTCCCCACCGCTACGGGACATGACCAACTATCCTGTTTTGCGGGGTCAGCCTAGTGCACTGTCCTCAGCAGCCACTCTGGTACCAGCCACTCAGGCACCAGATGGCTCGGTGGCTCCTGTGCCGCTTCCTGCCCGGACTGCCACGAAATCCTTTGCTGCTGCAGCCCGGTATCCTCCTCATTGTCTGTCTTCCGTGACAGCTCCCACTACTCACCAACTACAGGAGCCAGCTGCAGCTCCCTCCAGTCCATCTGTGGCTCTATCTCAGCCCTCGGCCCCTACCTCCACTCTGCCTACTACTACACCTGCACCTGCGCGCCGTAGGGGCAAGCAGACCACCCGGGACCCTCCCCCAGTGGTGGAGACTGATGCGTCTTTTCGGGCGGACATGCGCGAAATCCTCCAGGTCATCACCTTTTTCACGAAACCCCACATCCGGGCTGTTATTCGCGACACTGCACAAAAAATCCGTCAGTCGGAGGACGGGCTCTCCAAGGTAATCGCCCTAGTGGAAGGGCTTAGTCAAATATTGTTGTAATGGCGAATGGACCTCCACACCACCACCAGCCCCCTCGGGATCTTGTCACTTGCATTTTTAACGCCAATGGCATAAAACGTATGAAGACAGAATTGAACACCTTCCTCCATGACTATCGTGTGGATGTTTTACTGGTCACAGAAACACACCTGAAGCCGGCAGACGATCTCCGCCTTCGCAACATGGTATGTTACCGCTCTGACCGCCACGACCGCCGTGGTGGAGGCACAGCTGTATTCCTCAACAAAGCTCTTGTCCATACCCAAGAGCTCCTCCAGCCAATGGAACACATAGAGGCCACAGCAGTTACCATCTCCACACGCCTTGGTGCCATTACCTTTGCAGCAGCGTATTTGAGCCCAAACAAGCCGCTGCTGGAAGCAGACCTCCGCACATTGTCATCCTTCGACAGGCTCATCATTGGGGCAGATCTCAATGCCAAGCACCCAGCTTGGCATTCTCGCGTGTCTAACCCCAAAGGCCGGCTCCTCCTTGACCTGGAGGATACTTTATCAGTCTATGGCCCCCACGAACCTACCCATATCCCAGTCCGTACTAACTGCCAGCCAGACGTTCTGGATGTGGCCATCTTCAAAAACATCACCGCTCAGTTTTCACTGGAAGTTCTCCACGAACTGGCCTCTGACCATGAGCCAGTACTCTTGCACCTCACCAATGCTGCCCTTTCATTTGATGTTCGTTCCACTGCGACCCTCACCAATTGGGACAAGTTTGCCAGGGTACTAAATAACACCACTCGACACGACCTCAATTTGACAACACCGGCCAATATAGTCCGTGCTGTGGACTACCTTACTGCCAAAATACAGAAAGCAGTGAAACTCTCCACCTCCACTGCACCTCGAAATTTAACACCCCTGGACGACTTGCCCCCTCTGTTACGAGAGCTGAAGGTGCAGAAGAACCGCTACCGCCGGAGGTGGAAGCAGTTTCGTGACCCTCAGGACAAACGCCAAATGAAACGCCTCCAACGCGAATTCAGCCACCGGCTCGCCGAATGGAGGTCTGAACAGTGGGAGGACAGGATGTCCACTTTCCTACTCCACCAAAAATCTGACTGGGCTGTCATTCGCACCCTGCGGCGTTCTAAGCCAGCGACTGCTCATCCTATTCGCACAGCAGCGGGCTTGTCTTATGATACCCTGCAAATTGTGGAAACGCTGGCAGATGCGTTCGAGGCCCAAAACCGCCCTCTGGTCCAGGACCTTTCTCCGAACGAATTACAGGAAGAACATGAAGTCCTGACAGCTGTTGCTGCTTTCCGCAACCACTCACCCCAGTCTGCTCCCCGTCTTACGTCCATGGCAGAAATACAGCGCATCCTTCGACGGAAACGTGGCCGGTCGGCCCCTGGATTAGACGGAATTTTAAATGAACATCTTTGCCACCTTCCCCGCACACCACTCATCTTGTTCACCAAGATTTTAAACTGTTGTCTCACATCTGGCCTTTTCCCCCCTCAGTGGAAACAAGCCAAGCTGATTGCGATCCCCAAGAGGTTCAAGGACCCTACAGTCCCCACCAACAACAGGCCCATCAGCTTCCTAAACACTATGGCGAAGGTCCTTGAATCTGTGATCCTTCACCGACTTTCCCAACCTCTTGCAGCAGCTGGGACGATCCGTCCTGAACAGTTTGGATTCACTTCGCACCACTCTGCTGAACTTCAGGTCCTACGGATCACTGAACACATCAGCAAAGGCTTCAACACTGCCAAGTCGACAGCTGCCGTTTTTCTGGACTTGCAAAACGCCTACGACAAAATCTGGCAAGACAACCTCGTACACAAGATGCTGACACAGACCCCTATTCCGGATATTTATGTCAAGATCGTTGATGACTTCCTCCGTGGCAGGACTTTTCTAGTGGCTCAACGGGGAATGCGTTCTGGCATTCGCCAATTGTCGGCAGGCACTCCGCAAGGATCGGTGCTATCTCCCATCCTTTTTAATATCTATGTCAATGATATGCCGGTCATCCCCGAGTGCCACCTTGCACAATACGCTGACGACACAGCACTATACACCACTGGCCGCATTACTGAGGCCGTCGTCGCCCGCCTCCAGCGACAGGTGGACGCCACTATCACCTGGTGCCGGACAAACAAAATAGCTCTCAATGCCGCCAAAACTACGGCAGTTTACTTCACGAAACGGCGCCCAGTCCTCCGCCGCAATATCTCGATTGCAGGTGTACAGGTGCCCTGGTCCCCGACAACCACCTATCTCGGGGTCCAGATGGACCACAAGTTGCTCTTCCACTGTCATGCGGAGTATGTCAACAACAAGGGGCAAAAGCTAACCAGGGCTTTGTACCCGCTCTTTCGTAGTAGGGAACTTAACCTGCAGACCAAACTCCGCATTTACCGAACAGATATCCTGCCTGCCCTCACGTATGGATCTGCTGCATGGGCCACGATTAGTGTCACCAGGATGCGGACATTGCAGCGCCTACAGAACAAGGTGCTCAGGTGGAGTCTGCACGCCCCGCCACTCACGAGAATTGTCACTCTCCACGAGGAAGCTGATATAGTCCCCCTAAAGACGACCATACGCAACAATGCGCGGCGGCTCTATGAGAAAGTGGATGCCTTGCGGGACACTGTCCATGGGTTACGCCACGTTGGGACCACACTTCCACGCCGCTGGCATCGACATCCGGTTCCCCTAACCATCCTAGAGGAATCGGATTCCGACCGTGGCTAACGATAGGTCTGGCACGCCCACCACGGACGCATCATTTGGCGGGACTAGCCCCCATTCTACGTCCAATACTTTCCAATCATACCTGCCCACGTTAGGCTAAATTTTTCTGCCTGACTCATGGAGTACTGTCACCGTCAGAGGGTGGTACGGGACTACAAGTCCCACCGCCACACCTCCAAAGTGAATTGCAGTGACGCAGTCACTGCCCTGTAGATAAATTTACTGCCTCACCAACACAGTTAGACCGCAATAGACCGGTGATGCTGTATTGTAACATATCACAAAAAAAAAACACCTATCTCGGGGTCCAGATGGATCACAAGTTGCTCTTCCACTGTCATGCGGAGTATGTCACCAACAAGGGGCAAAAGCTAACCAGGGCGTTGTACCCGCTCTTTCGCAGTAGGGAACTTAACCTGCATACCAAGCTCCGCATTTACCGAACAGTGATCCTGCCTGCCCTCACGTATGGATCTGCTGCATGGGCCACGATTAGTGTCACCAAAAGTTGCTCTTCCACTGTCATGCGGAGTATGTCACCAACAAGGGGCAAAAGCTAACCAGGGCGTTGTACCCGCTCTTTCGCAGTAGGGAACTTAACCTGCATACCAAGCTCCGCATTTACCGAACAGTGATCCTGCCTGCCCTCACGTATGGATCTGCTGCATGGGCCACGATTAGTGTCACCAGAATTGGATCACAAGTTGCTCTTCCACTGTCATGCGGAGTATGTCACCAACAAGGGGCAAAAGCTAACCAGGGCGTTGTACCCGCTCTTTCGCCAGATGGATCACAAGTTGCTCTTCCACTGTCATGCGGAGCATGTCACCAACAAGGGGCAAAAGCTAACCAGGGCGTTGTACCCGCTCTTTCGCAGTAGGGAACTTAACCTGCATACCAAGCTCCGCATTTACCGAACAGTGATCCTGCCTGCCCTCACGTATGGATCTGTTGCATGGGCCACGATTAGTGTCACCAGGATGCGGACATTGCAGCGCCTACAGAACAAGGTGCTCAGGTGGAGTCTGCATGCTCCGCCACTCACGAGAATTGTCACTCTCCACGAGGAAGCTGATATCGTCCCCCTAAAGACGACCATACGCTACAATGCGCGGCGGCTCTATGAGAAAGTGGATGCCTTGCGGGACACTGTCCATGGGTTACGCCACGTTGGGACCACACCTCCACGCCGCTGGCATCGACATCCGGTTTCCCTAACCATCCTAGAGGAATCGGATTCCGACCATGGCTAACGATAGGTCTGGCACGCCCACCACGGACGCATCATTTGGCGGGACTAGCCCCCATTCTACGTCCAATACTTTCCAATCATACCTGCCCACGTTAGGCTAAATTTTTCTGCCTGACTCATGTAGTACAGTCACCGTCAGAGGGTGGTACGGGACTACAAGTCCCACCGCCACACCTCCAAAGTGAATTGCAGTGACGCAGTCACTGCCCTGTGGATAAATTTACTGCCTCACCAACACACCGCAATAGACCGGTGATGCTGTATTGTAACATATCACAAAAAAAAAAACATGTGCACGTGAGAGAGGGGCAAACTAAAACACATAATTGTTTCGAAACAAAGCAAACAGCACAATGAATTGTTTCGATACATTGTGTCGAAACAGTGAAACGGCTTGTGTTTTGTAATTTAATAAACCTACACATGCTATCGTCTTGAATGTCTACTGTATAAGTATGTCCGTTTAAACACAAATGAGGTGCGAGAGCGCTAATCATATCGCAGAAAGTATGAAAATATCACTTAGGCGTCTTGGCAGTTTCGTATTTCATGCAGCAAATGCGCTGCTTTCGTGTCGTTAGACTTTCCAACTGGCTGAGGACAGCCATAGCTGAAGACAGAAGAACCACCAGGAACGGAACTGGAGGTGGGAGCAAACTGCAGAGACAACGGATATGCTGCTGGGATTCCCACAATCCGTTGGTATGGGTAATATACCCATCCTGCTAATTTCCGTGCACACAAAGGGACTCATTGTGAATAATAGGCACAGTGACTATAGACTCACAAATAATTCTCATAAATAACAAAATATAAGAGAAAAACTTTTATCTTTCAAGGTGTTTCGAACCGTTACTATAAATTCACCATCCTTCCTAGCCCTTCCCGTTCACTATCAGTGATATGTCAAACAGATTGCTTGCAATTATACCTACATCTAATTTATGTATATGTCTAATAACTGTCACTCTACGCCTTTTTTTATTCAAAATGTTGTAGGCTTACTTGCGTTTCGTAAGATGATTACTGTACATGAACAGTGAAGGGTATGTTATAAAAAAGTGTAATTTAACTGAATGATTTTCGCATATTTATTTTGAATGTGAATAGTATGCGTTGTTTATTGTTTGGTTAGTGTTTATAAAGCAGACGTTACGTCATTTCGGAATAGGATAGTCAGCTAGAAACGAAGCTTTATTTTCGGATATCTTAAGCTTCATGCTATTGCTTGTCAAAAAGATTTCGACACTCTTGAAAGTGTTTCACGAAGTGGTATGTTGTGTTTCAGTACCTGTGCCGAGCCCGAATCACGTCCGACACAGAGCGGAATGAAACATCACTGTTTCGATACTATTAGCCCGTTCCAAGCACAGGTGGACTGAAACAGCCTTATTTTGAAACAACTATACAGTTTCTGTGTCTGGCTCGAGATCGAATCTGGTCCGGTTATCCGAGACAGGGGCGGAATGAAACACCACTGTTTCGAAACAGTGAACCACAGTCGTTTCGAAACACTGAAACAGTTCCACGTATCGATACACTGTATCGAAACATTGAAACAGTGGCCAAGTCTAGTGCGCGTGAATGTTTGTTAGATTATCGTGTTAAGATATGATGTGAGGATTGTGAAAACTCTACTTCTTCAATTATAGGAATGTGATAAGGTTGTAAGTGATGTGATTTATGTATAAATAACAGAAGTATTCAGCATGCATTAGCCTAATACTCAGGACTTTAAGACATAGTTGGTTTCCAAAGTGTGGTCTATTTCCTTCCCGCAGTATGTTCAAACTAAATTCTGTCCACTATATAACTGTGCTCAGCGTGAGACTTAAACTCATCCACCATCAGAAGCTGCACCTGGTATCAGTTGGCCAGGTGGTGCTGCCTGACCACAGGGAGGAGCAGTATTGCAGCATGACGACTACCTGCAGTAGTCGATTTGCTCAGCAGACGTAAATCCTATTGAATAAGCGCTGCATGCTCCCGGTAGGAGGTTAATATCTTTAGCACCACCACTATGGACCATTTATAACTTCTAGACAGTGCTTGATTCACAGTGTGGATAGCCGTTGAGCATCGCAATGATAGATCATCAAGCTACGATAAAACTGTTAATAGCTACGGATGAGCTCTCTGAATGTCGTGCTGATAGCGGTTTTTGTTACGGCTGTACTGCTCGCCAAATGCTGGTGCCTGCGTTTGGGAGACAGCGTTCTGGCCAATAAAAAATACTTATCATCTAATTTTTGAGAACAATTAGGTGACGAAACTTGATTTTTGCACATCTTACTGTCTGATATTGCTCGCAAGTTTGAATAGTTGGCGCAGGTGGGAGCTCATTGTGTAAGCGTTTCGTATGGTAGATTAAATTTTTAAATTTCATTTAAAACTGAGAGCAGAACGATATCTCGTTTCGTTCTCAGGTCCTTGGGTTTCACATCTGACAGATGGTAGCGCGCAACGCCCACATTCACGTCCTAGCGCATCACAGATGATGTGGTCATAACAATCGACACGTCTTATAAAGGTTTCGAAATAAGGTAACGAGTGACGTTGTCGTATTTTTTTTTTTTTTTTTTTTTTTTTTTGCAGCAGTTAGCACGAAATTGGGCACATGTGTTGTGTGATAAATACTCGAAACTGCCGTCTGCAGCAGTGAGAGGTCGGGGAAACCCATCCGGTGGACGTAAGCGCGACTACAAAAATGGTTCAAATGGCTCTGAGCACTATGCGACTTAACTACTGAGGTCATCAGTCGCCTAGAAGTTAGAACTACTTAAACCTAACTAACCTAAGGACATCACACACATCCATGCCCGAGGCAGGATTCGAACTTGCGACCGTAGCGGTCACGCGGTTCCAGACTGAAGCGCCTAGAACCGCACGGCCACTCCGGCCGGCTATACACGACTACAGTTCCGGGGAAATGGCATACCAGAACGTGTATACAGGGTGAAAAGTATTTAAACCGACAAACTCTGGAAGGTTTTAGGGGACATCAAAACAAATATTTTTGCCTAATGTCGTTTTTTCCTGTGAGGATTATTTAAATCGTTGGAGGCCGTATTACGCTCTTCAGCTGTCAGAGGCCGTATTACGATCTTCAGTTGTTAGAGGGCGTATTACGCTCTTCAGTGGTAGGCAACTGCTGTCCACCAGTGTAGTGGTGCATTGTCTTGTTTACTAATGGAGCGACACACCTGGAGTGAGTACACTTAACATGGGGACGAATCAGACGAATGTAAGAACAGTCCTTCGAGAGCAATTGTTACGTCCATTTCACTTACAGCGAGTCCACAACCTGGAACCAGTTGATTATCCACCCAGAGCACAGTTTCCGCAGTGGTACCTGGAAAAGTGTGAAATGCATCCTACATTTCCATCCTCTGTGTTGTTTACCGATTAAGCAACGTTCGGGCGTGGTGAAGTCTTCAACATGCACAATTCGCACGTTTGGAGTGAGGATAACCCACATGCCACAGTTACAAGCGCTCATCAAGCGCGGCTGTTCGTTAATTTGTGGGTCGGTGTTGTTGGGGACTGTTTAATTGGGCCGTATCTGCTACCTAGGTCATTAAATGGCGGGCACTATTACAATTTTCTCGCCAGAGCATTGCCAGAATTGCTGGAAGACGACCCGCTCCCACAAGACAATGTATGTGGTTCCAACATGACGGGGCGCCGGCGCATTTCAGTCGTTCTGTGCGTCGATTCCTCGACCGACGGTTGCCACAAACGTGGATTGGCAGAGGTGGTCCTGTACAATGGCCTGCTAGATCCCCAGATATGTCCCCTAAGGACTTTTTTGTGTGGGAATGGAAGAGATGCGCAACCTTGTTTACGCAACTCCTGTTGCATCAGAAGAGGATCTGGATGCCTGGATAGTAGCAGCAGCAGGAACAATTGAGGATACTCCTGGGGTTTTTGCCCGTGTCGGAACATGATTTGACGGTGTAACCTTTTGCTGGCCGGTGCGGCCGAATGGTTCTCGGCACTTCAGTCTGGAACCGCACGACCGCTACGGTCGCAGGTTCGAATCCTGCGTCGGGCATGGACGTGAGTGATGGCGTTAGGTTTAAGTAGTTCTACGTTCTATGAGACTGATGACCTCAGATGTTAAGTACCATGGTGCTCAGAGCCATTTGAACCGTTTGGTGTAACCTTTATTTACGTGTCAATAGAGATATTTTTGAAAATCTACTGTAATTGAAATTGGGTTGCGTTAATGTGTTGTCTCTTGGTCATAAATAATGGAATAGGGCTTGTTGGTTTAATTAAGTTGCCGACAGAGAGATCTTCCTCTACCGGTTGAAATACTCCTCGTAGGAAAAATTGACATTAGGGAAAAATATTTGTTTTGACGTCCCTTACAACCTGCCAGAGTTTGTCGGTTTAAATACTTTTCAACTTGTAGAAGCCCACAGCAGAGAAACGATTGATGTTGCGTAAGCAACATGTCTATGTCTGTCATCCGATGTATGTCACTCAAGGTCCTTGGCCGGTCTCCCGTTTTGCTCTGTACCCACATCAATGTGTCATGTGTGGAATCGTCGTCACGTCATGTTATGGTCCACAGATTATGAATATAAGACGCGTTGTTTCGTGAATTTCGAGTAGCACTCTCATTGTTAATTCTGTTCGAGGCAAATGTTACGACGAGATATACACCTCTATGGTAGCTAGTAAGAGCATTTTTGTTGTATAGCTTCAAGGTTGCCTGTTATTTGGCAGTTTTATTTTTGCTGACTGTATTTCGGTTCTAGAAGATCGCGAAAATTAGTAGAACAAATGAATAACACCCACATCTTTTCCTTGCCATTACAGGTACTGAAAAGGTTCAAATGGCTCTGAGCACTATGGGACTTAACATCTGAGGTCAACAGTCCGCAAGATCTTAGAACTACCTAAACCTAACTAACCTAAGGACATCACACACATCCACTTCCGAGGCAGGATTCCAACCTGCGACCGCAGTGGTTGCGCGGTTCCAGACTGAAGCGCCTATAACCGCTCGGCCACATCGGCTGGCTAATGAAAAGGCATTCGGTGCTGTTATACTTGGAGTCATGAACGATGGCAGTTGAGTTTAGCCTTGTTCTGCGCACCGACGTCACGTATTCTCCAACAGCCAATGAGCGTTCAGTATGTTCTGAGCGGTCTGCTGTGAATGCCGTAGCTAATGCGAGCATTACGCGTGGTCGTAGGGAGTTGTTTAGTGAATTTCGATTCAATTTGTTACCAGTTATCATTGCTGATTGTGGCGGTAAATGATAGATTCTGCATAAACAAGCGACAGACAGTTATCAGGATGTACGCTTTCTTCAAGAGGAAATTATGTGCATCCGCGTACAGTAACTGTCGCTTCGAATCGTCAACAATGCAATCCCCGTCCATGACCTGACACGCGCGAATCGCCATAATCCGTGGATCGGACTATAGACACCGAGCTGTGTTTGAGGCTCTGACAGAACAACGAATGTAACGGAGATGCATTAGAATTTTGAACAACTTGCCGAATATCTTGCCAGCGTTTCTGCATGTTGTTGAATAAACCAGTGTACTTCCCATTAAAACGGGTGTAAAACCATGTGACTCTATATATCCAAAACTATTTTCAGCATCCCTAGAAACACCTACGTCTTATTCGAATGTGAAAGAAAGGGAATTCTAATGTTGGGAAGAAGATTAAATAAACTGACGTTTGCTGATCACATCGCTTTATTTGCATTATTTGCAAATAGTGTAGAAGAACGTCGAATACTGGTTAGCCAACTAGCATTATTCCGCTCTAAAATTGATCCAAAAATGAAATGTGATAAAACTGAGAACGTGATGATTCAATGCAATCCGTATGAGAATATGTTGGAAGCAAACAACTACAATGCGTCACAAAATATGTTTCTCTGTGTCAACGCGTAAATATCAAAGGAAATCTAAAACCTGATATATTTCTATGTATAAAATTAGGAAGGCCAGCTTATGGAAGATACTCTTCAATTTCAAAGTCTAAGATGATAGCCGAACTGAATAAAGAGTTTTCGACCAATTTATATTGCCAGTAATAATTAATGTCTGTGAGACATGGACATTAAATGAGTTAAATGACAGAAAACTAATCTTAACACAAAGAGGAATGGAAATTTCAATGTTGGGTTACACAGAGAAAGTAGTTTCCTCATGGCGAAATGAAAACTCGTAGGTTGCTCCTTTTTCACTATTTTTATTTATTTAATCGTATGGCAAGGGCCCCTCGCCGGACAGGCCGTTCGCAGGGTGCCGGTCTTTCAATTTGACGCCCCATCGGCGACCTGCAGTCCCTGGAAGGAGAAACTTCCCCAACCCAGCCCGGAATCAAACCCGAGGCCAGAGGATTGACAATCCGTCACGCTGATCATTCAGCTACCGGGGGCAGACTCCGTTTTCACCTATTACACTGACGTAGTTACCTTTCCAATACATGGCGCTGTAGATGCAAAGTTGTCACCCACTCGTAAATAACTAAGTTAAAAATTATTAAATAATTAAATTAAATAATTAAATTAAAAATCTTAAACTTTGTGTGCTGTGAACGTAGTATTCTGGTTCTTAATAGTGAAATTAGAGTATTTTGTGTTGCTTTGAGGACCCATATGGGCTTGCAAAACAACTACATTTTTTCAATAACAATGTAAATTCTGTAAGTGTGTGTGTGTGTGTGTGTGTGTGTGTGTGTGTGTGTGTGTGTGAGTGTTCTGTTAATCATTACGGGTCAGGTAATAGGTTCTGCATTTTTGCGGTACGCTCAGTATACGCTCTACGGCAGGGGCGGGCAGGAATCCTGCACATGTGCGGTGCACTTGCACGCATGCAGTTAACAGGTGTTCCGCGTGCACACAGGGGCAAGCTGGCCACCCGCTTATCTCCCATCCCCACCATACCTTCTGTCCGCTCCTTCCTCTGTAATGCGTTTTGTTTCCTTGCTTGCTTTATTGAGTGAATCAATAAGGTTGGTAGGAGTGCTTGAAAGAAATCATGGTTTGAAAGAGTACCTATTACCTACGATACGTTTTATTTAATTATCACAGGTGGAGTTTACAATACGTTTAATATATGGAACAAAATTTCTACATACAGACAAACATAAACAGTTACGTAAATTTTCATCACTGATGTTTGCTCTTAACCGAGACTTATTAATTCAGCAAATGGTTTTCCAGCTCTCGCTATATTAAGCGCAGTCTTATAACTTGCACATACCGCTGGGCTATTATTGTTGTCGTCCTGAAAACTTGAAAACAGTGCTCCATAAAATGTTAGATCAGTTAGATGAGAGACATGACGAGAGAAAGTCGCAGATCTCTCGTGACAACAGCAACTACGACAAATTCAAATGGCTCTGAGCACTATGGGACTCAACTGCTGTGGTCATCAGTCCCCTAGAACTTAGAACTAATTAAACCTAACTAACCTAAGGACATCACACACATCCATGCCCGAGGCAGGATTCGAACCTGCGACCACAGCGGTCGCGCGGTTCCACACTGTAGTGCTTAGAACCGCTCGGCCACTCCGACCGGCCAGCTACGACAGATTCATCTGGTATCGTCAGATCGGTCTTCTTAGGCTCAGTCAATTCCCCATCCGCTCAGAATCCGACAATAAACTGTACTCGTCCTTGTGAAATTTATTATAATGGCCTTCAATACTAAACTTCCGTTGACCAGCGAGAATGCTGCCACATATTAAACATTTCGAATTTTCACGTTTTTGCACAAAGAAAAAATGATTCTCCCATTACTTTTTAAAAGATAGCAAATCTCCACTTCTCCGATTCTTGAAATACAACGTTCACTACATAGTGCTCGCTTCGCATCAGCGTCCGCAGCTTAGCCTGGCACTACACTGCCGCAACCTGCCGGCTGTCGCCGCTGCCCCAGTCGACGATTGCACGCGAGCAGCACACGTGCAGCGCTGTGCGCTCATGAGCCGCGTGCAACGTTTGCCCGCCCCTGCTCTACGGCATGCTGAAAGTTCCATTCTGCAGCTGACAAGTTAATGAGTCTTCGAAGTAAGCCAGTCTCTTCTAGGAAATTTCAGTAATACTTAGAATAATGTTTGGAAGCGGCGTGCAAATACCACCTTAGGAAATGTGAACAGTGCAGTGTCAGTGAATGGTGAGGGCAAAAGGAAAAACGAACGTCGTTTCTAAAACCTGTTTCAGACAGTATTTGATAGATATTAAATAATTTCCTTGTACAGTCAAAAGTGCAGCCTGGTGAGGAACTAAAGCTCATATTAATGTAAAATAAAGTCAGTTAATGTTGAGAGAATTATATAGGTCCTATGTGATCATGTCTTGACCAAGCGCCTTTTCTGCTGGGTGTAAATGACCTCAGCACAAATTGCTAATGGCTCCTTACATGAAGGTAGCTATTTTTATTGCACTGCATTGGTAATAAAATGACCCACATCCTGATTGTGACGTCAGGCGAGTTAGTATGTGACTTGACTGAGCGATGATGTCTGCTGACGAGACCCACATTTCTTTGGTGACAGCTGAGGTCAGATTATACTAGACATGGCCTACATGTCAGAAAGACTGTGGAGGAACGGCTGGTGAAGCTAATAAGTGCCATTATTGTTGGTGCATCGATGTAGATTCAACACTAAATTTCGTAGAAGGGCTAGATCTTTCACGGGACGAAGTCATCAGAAGGTATCTATGCTTGAGGAATGTCCCTTTGATGCTGCTACACAATTCACTAAAAGGAAAATGCAGATCAGAAGCTGCAGAAGCTTATTTCACCAAATTATTAAGGGAATTAGAAGTAAAGTAGATGAAATGCTAGAAGTTCTTGGCTATGGTGTAAGACTTAACACAACTCACAGTGAGTGAATCCTGAAACAACTTCGATTACATCGGTATGACACATGGCATACATTGTTGATATGCATATCGAATAAACAAGCCGACATTTCGTGAATATAAACCACTGACACTGAAACTAGTAATTGCAAGCAAGTAATTTCTCAAAATCGAGCTATGAGATGCAGTTCTGAGGAAAGGAGAATTTTACGACAGCAACGCCCATCTCACAATGTGACGCCGGAGCCACTGTGCCGGCCGGCGGCAAAAGCCGCCCTTCTCCCTGCTTTTAACAATAACACTTCGGAAAGGCTTTTGCAGAAACTGGGTTAGAAGTGTCAGGTAAACGTCTGGAGAAATCCAACTCAAAACATTGGTGACTCACTGTGGACACATAAGTAAAAACCCGAGTGGAAAAAAGCAGTTTGTCTCAGTATTAAGTAACAGAAGTTAAACTCTGCCCTACAAAAGAAACAACGCCTTTGATAGGTTACAGAAACTCTAATGGGTCGAGTTATAACCAGTACGAATGCTCTGATTGGCCAGAAGGAAAAAGCGTGACCACCAGCTATGATACAGGCAAATTCAGATAGAAAAATTTGCTTTTCACTTGCAGAAAATAATCAAGTTTTTGAGCAAGGCGACTTGCGCCGCATTGAGACGATTGCGGCAGTAATTATGTAAACACTTGTCCACAGGCTCGTCTTAACTCTGAAGGAGCTACACTGAAAAGTCTCCTAATGTGAAGAATTGTATCGAGCAATGACAGTTAATGTTTGCGAGCGACTGGGGTTTAACAGTCGAGAGAGATGTAGAATAGGTTTTCAGGTTCACAGCTCGCGCCGACAGCAGCCCCCGCCGCCGCCGACGAAAGGTAAACACGCACGCGCTCACGCTACGCCAGCAAGTGATATTAATTGATAATCAGAACTACAGTCGTCTCCGTCTCTCCCATTTCTTGTACATTCAACCATGGACCTGTAGTTAAACATATTCACGATTGTCGGGTTTAATTGAAGCAGAAACGTGAGATATCCGATCTAAAGAAAAGGCCTCACCAGCCACTGCAAGTGCTTTATAATCTGACGTTATTGAACTGTTTTAATTGTGCAATTATATTTGCAGAGAAGACCCCACTCAATTTTGGATGCTGTCGTTGTGCATTTTTAGCTTAATTGATATATCTGGCTCCAATTGTATTTAATTTGATAATATTTTATCGATCCCCAGACATGGTCATTAACCATCTTACTATTAAAGAACCTTTTTTTATCCATATTTTGCAGCTTAAAACGTGACTGTATTCAAAACATTCGAGGTATCAATTAAACAACGCCTTCAGTCACAACTTTTTCGTGTTCTATTAACCACACGATGCGTTTCGAACCCTGTGGGTCCATCGTCGGGTTTAATTTGTTTTAATACATGTTTTATTCCTTCACTTCATTCAGGAGAAGAAATAAAACAGGAATCAACACAAATTACACCTGAAAATGGACCCACAGGGTCAAAAATGGATCGTGTAGTTAATAAAACACGAAAAAGTTGTGACTGAAGGCGTTGTTTAATTCATTCTTCCAAAACGTTAGAATAGTTAGGAATTTCGTTTCACAGTTGTCAACACCCAATATTTATATTTTACCATCCTGTATGTTTTATAATTACGATTGTTATAGCATGAAGTCATACTTAGATTACAAAATAAACCATAATAACGAAAATCTAAGACTGTCATTTTTGCTAACTTATAGTTACACGTGACCCCATACACTAATTTCTGTTAGGGTGTGTAGTGGAATCGACATTGAGATCATTGTCTGATTACATCCCTGTTCCTACTGCTGCACTCTTCTGAATCTCACACATGTTGGAATGGTAGTACTTGTATCTTACAGCATCATTTACGTAGCAAACAGATACTGCGGCTTTCTTTACCAGGGTACATCTTGTGTGATTTCTGCCGGCCGCTGTGGCCGAGCGGTTCTAGGTACTTCACCCCGGAACCGCTCTGCTGCTACGTTCGCAGGGTCGAATCCTGTCTCGGACATGGATGTGTGTGATGTGCTTAGGGTAGTTAAGTTTACGTAGTTCTAAGTCTAGGGGACTGATGACCTCAGATGTTAAGTCCCATAGTGGTTAGAGCGATTTGAACCATTTTGTCATATTTCTACTCAAGGAATTCGCTAATCATGGAAGGGGTGTCTGTTTATGCCAAATGTAAAGTATCACTAAAAAGAGTTGTAATATGAAAAAATTTTAAACATTAAATATATGAAGATTTTGCAGGAGAATTTGATTTATCAGGGGGAAAACTCCTCATGATAGCCTCCATAAATCCCTAGTTCATGCTACAGGATTTTACTGTCCAGAATTGACGCTGTACTGGGCTCACATCTTAAAGAACTTTAGAAGCTTATTTTGTGTCACGAGTTCCAGAATAAATTTTCTGTTTGATTCTCCAGAAAAAAATCGTGTTTACTGACATCTGACAAGGTGTTACAGACAGGATACTTTCTGCTATATAGCTAGAGAAGGCCGAAATGCACGCGTCAACTCACGCAGTCTGGCTTTAGGTCTGAAACAGGATACGGAATGAATGCTATAAAGAAAAGTACGTAGCTGCTGGAATACTTAACTTTAATCCATCATTTGTATACAGCATTCTTGATGATACAAGTGAGACTCTCTCTAGAAATGGTTAATGGCGCCTTGCTAGGTCGTAGCCATGGACTTAGCTGAAGGCTATTCTAACTGTCTCTCGGCAAATGAGAGAAAGGCATCGTCAGTGTAGTCGCTAGCAAGTCGTCGTACAACTGGGGCGAGTGGTAGTCAGTCTCTCGAGACCTGCCGTGTGGTGGCGCTCGGTCTGCGATCACTGACAGTGGCGACACGCGGGTCCGACATGTACTAATGGACCGCGGCCGATTTAAAGCTACCACCTAGCAAGTGTGGTGTCTGGCGGTGACACCACACTTTCCAACGAGAGTTCAGTGAAACAGCAGATGGATCAATAGAAAACATCTTCTTCGTAAGACAGCTCTCTAGGTGATTAACACAAAAAGAGAGGAATTAATTAGTGGTATGCCAGAATTAGTCACTGATCTTGGGAGTATTCTAGTTCTTCTCACAGCTGAGGTGACAAAAGTCATGGAATACCTCCTAATATCGTGTCGGACCTCCTTTTGCCCGGCGTAGTTCATCAGCATCAACTCAATGTGGCATGGACTCACTAAGTCGTTGGAAGTCCCCAGCAGAAATACTGAGCCATGGTGCCTCTATAGGCATCCATAATTTGGAAAGTGTTGCCTGTTGTGGCGAAATAAATAAAAACATTTGATTTTAATGTGTTTTTTAACTTTAGAATTTTTGAAAGGCTTTTTTACAGATTGTATTGACCGGCTTGAATGCGGACAAATACAGTGATGCGTGAAATATGCCTGTAGTATAATTTACCATTCCGATTAATTACATTTTTTAATTCTACGTCATTGTTGATTTATTCAGAGTTCTCACCTTAGACGTAGAATTAGTCCTTCTGCCACAATATTAATTCATCAGTCGCCATCGAAGTTCTTCTCTTTGTTGACCGTGTGTATCTTCCTAAGTCGGCATCGGTTCACTTCACGAAGACGGTGGAAACCAAGGAATGCAATGCTACGTTGCTTTAAATAATTTTCGTAACACTTCGATACTCCTCACTATTTTTTTTTATTCACAAGACAATAAGACTTGCTCTGCTCGTCGCACAAACCATAATTACTAACAATATGACTGCCTTTCCGCAGACACCAAAAATTACGTCCATCATCCACGAGGCAACAATCGAAAGTGTCCCTTAGCTCATTCTTGGAGTATGAAACAAAAGAGAATCCAATGTGAACATTACAAAGATTATAACCTACATGCCTCTCAATTTAATCTTTGGCGCAGCCTTTAAGGTATTGTATGTCTCTGCGTCGGAATGTGTCATTACACTGTGCAAGATTTTGTGCCTGAACTGAGCTCTCGATTTTGTTCCATAAATGTTTCATAGGATCCACGTCAGGCGATCTGGGTGGCCAAATCATTCGTGCGAATCGTCCAGATCTGCGCCACACTCGAACCCTACCGTCAGTTCTTCGAACTGAAATCGGCACTCATCTGAGCAGACCACCATTACCCAGTCGATTACGATACAATCGATATCGTCATGAGCCCAGGACAGACGCTGCAGGCGATGTCGTGCTGTCAGCTGAGGCACTTACGTCGGTGTTGCTACCACAGCGTATTAACGCCAAATTCTCCAGCACTGTTCTAACGGATACATTCGCCGTACGTCTCACATTTATTTCTGCGGTTATTTCACACTGTGTCGCATGGCTATTAACACTGACAACTCTACGCAAACGCCGCTGCTCTGGGTCTTAAAGGATTCTGGCTACTTATAAACGGTGGAAAAATCGAAATTTTTTTATGACTTTATTAAATTCTATGGTCCTTCATGAGTACGTTGATATATACAGGGTTATTACAAATGATTGAAGCGATTTCAGAACTCTACAATAACTTTATTATTTGAGATATTTTCACAATGCTTTGCACACACCTACAAAAACTCAAAAAGTTTTTTTAGGCATTCACAAATGTTCGATATGTGCCCCTTTAGTGATTCGGCAGACATCAAGTCGATAATCAAGTTCCTCCCCACTCCGCGCAGCATGTCCCCATCAATGAGTTCGAAAGCATTGTTGATGCGAGCTCGCAGTTCTGGCACGTTTCTTGGTAGAGGAGGTTTAAACACTGAATCTTTCACATAACCCCACAGAAGGAAATCGCATGGGGTTAAGTCGGGAGAGCGTGGAGGCCATGACATGAATTGCTGATCATGATTCCCTCGAACCGATCCATCGGTTTTCCAATCTCCTGTTTAAGAAATGCCGAACATGATGATGGAAGCACCATCCTGTTGAAAGATGAAGTCGGCGCTGTCGGTCTCCAGTTGTGGCATCAGCCAATTTTCCAGTATGTCCAGATACACGTGTTCAACCGTTTCCTCCCTCACTGCAGGCCGACCCGTTGATTTCCCCTTACAGAGGCATCCAGAAGCTTTAAACTGCGCATACAATCGCCAAATGGAGTTAGCAGTTGGTGGATCTTTGTTGAACTTCGTCCTGAAGCGTCGTTACACTGTTATGGCTGACTGATGTGAGTGCATTTCAAGCATGACATACGCTTTCTCGGCTCCTGTCGCCATTTTGTCTCACTGCGCTCTCGTGCGCTCTGACGGCAGAAACCTGAAGTGCGGCTTCAGCCGAACAAAACTTTATGAGTTTTTCTACGTATCTGTAGTGTGTCGTGACCATATGTCAATGAATGGAGCTACAGTGAATTTATGAAATCGCTTCAATCATTTGTAATAGCCCTGTACATTATAGGGTTTCAAATGAAAAATGATCTATATACACCAAACTTTAAAGTTACAGTCATGTATTATGGTCATGTATGCCGCCACGCCCCCTTTATTTCTGTTACAGAAACAAGTATTATTTAGAAAAGAAGCGTGAACTTTCTGTTTCCGGCGATGATACATTGTATATGTTGGTAACAGTGCAGATTTCTAGTGTCTGTAGATGATTATCTTTGCCAGTATTTACTTTTGTTTCGCTGAAGCAGTTTTGTTCACGTGATACCGAATGTTTGTTGTCCAATGCTACATATATTTGTGGAAGTACATATCCTTTAGTGAGCAATAAATACGAATTATGCCACGCATCAAGAAATTCAATAAAAGGAAATTCCGTGGTAACCAGTTCACAAACAAAGCAAGCCACACTGTTGAAAGTTACCTATGTATCAGTTTTTCAGGGAAGAAACTCCAGCATGGCACACCTAGTGGTGATTCAGACGCTGTTTGTAGTGGCTTTGTTGTTGTTGATGTGGGCATCGTATCTCCTTTGGCAAAGAAAGTGACGAAATGTAAACAACGTAATGGTGTAGGTTGTCTGGAAATAGCTGAACAACAAAGTAGCAGGAAGGGTTTAGCATGAAAATTAGTTGTTCTGTGTAGACCCTGCAATAAATCTGCCTCGAAAATTACTTCGAACTTTGTCCATAATTGATATGATGTGAATTTTAAGTTAGTGTATGCACTGCATGCAATAGGAAAAAGAAAAAAGGCTGCTCAAACGATTTGTGGTTTGATGGACCTTCGTCTTCCTCCCAATTGGTTCAACAAATACATAAAAATGATTTTATGTGCCTTAAAGGTTGTGTCTAAAGCATGTAAGATACGTGCAGTAGAAGAGACGGTAATAATCAGTGGAACCAGGGACATTCCTGTTGCACTTGATGGGACATGGCAACGTCGAGGACATCGTTCCTTGAATAGTGTTGCAAGTGCTATTTATCTGGAGAATGGAAAAGTTGTTCACCATGAGTGTTTATCTAAGTACTCCACACCTTCCATGGAAAAACTGAAGGACATATCGAACATCAGAGTTCTAAGAATTATGATGGTTATAATGGAGGTATGGAGTGTGATGGAACTCAAAAATTTTTGAGAGGTCGATGCCCATTTACAATGTTAGACATATGAGGTACCTAGGCGATGGGGCCTCTAAAGCTTTCAACAAAAGTGATGAGTTCACTGTTTATGGTAATATATTGGTAACAAAACTGGAGTTTTGTGGACATGTGTAAAAAAGGTTGGGTGCTAGATTGAGGAAGCTACGAAGAGAAATGAAAGGAAAGTTGCTATCTGAAGGAAAATCTCTGTATGGCCGAGGCAGATTGACAGAAACTGAAATAGACCTTCGTCAGACACATTAGAGACTGGACATTAGACGAACTGCATCTCTGAATATTGTTACAGTAATGAGAAAAGCTGCATGGGGCACCTACTTTCATAAGTTGTCCACGGATGACCACCCTGTTCACGGACTTTCATGTAAAGGAACAGACTGTTGGTGTGGTTACCAAAATGCAAAGAAAGTGGTCAAATATACTATCATAAGCATTCTTTTACTGAGCCTGTTACAAATGAAATAAAATCAAGTTTTAGAGACATTGTACGGTGGCAGAAGAAATGGTCAGATCTGCACCTTCCATGAAACCTATGCAAATTGCAATGAGAAGGTGACAATGACACCTAACGTAAATCGACAGTTATGAGAACATTTGCCTATTAATATGTAATGCACAAAGGGATGGCATTCACTCGACAGTAATTAACACACCATTCCTATACAATGCATGTCTTTGAGCGGAAGGTAGAATGGTGAATGTGAGTCAAGTCGCTTCTAGTTTTGAAAAGCCAGCTCCACAATGGCGTAGTGAAACCGTGCTGTGAGAGTTACGCCGGCGACCACTTTAAGGGGTGGCAGGAAAGAGGTCAGCAACCCCGGTCCAGGCGATTCAAGCTGGAGGGCCGCCTGCAGCGAGGGCATCAGTAAAAGGACAGAGAAGAAGCTTTAGAAGACTGCGTTTTCGATATTCCAGTGGGAGATGAACAAAAGGAAGTGACGCATTTTCATCCAGCGAGTGCAACACACAGAAAAGTCAATGTACTTTAGGCGTCTAGAATGGGCACAAAATGTCCGATTGGCGGAAACTCACTAGGAAGGAGAAAACTACTGAAGTTTCGACACAGATTGATAGAAGGGACATAGCGATTGGTAGAGGGTGTTTCTACAAAATGAGAGGAACGCTCTTATTGGTCGAAAAAAGCCGTGACGTGAAAAAGATGGTTCTGCCATGAGAGGACAAGAGAGAAATTTTGTGAGGACTCTTCTCTGAACTGGTGTCAAGTGCACAACGGAGCGCTTAACGCTCCATATGATGCAGAGAAGAAATTGGTGTGGGCACTGCGTTCACAGTGGCTGCACTCCAGCTAAAATTAGCTGTAGCAACGTTAGCTCCAACTGTAGAGAAACGAACCAGCCAAATTAGTTAATTGTTCTTGCTAGAACTGAGAGGGCACTATAATATGCCAGCCGCTCCAACCATGCGCGTGCATATCGCCACATAATAAGATTGGGGCTGAGTACATGCTTTCTCACATAACGAGAAACATGGGGAAAGTTTCTGCTGGAAAGTTAAGCAAAGGCCAGATTAGTTTTCCAGGAATTTCAGTGGGAGGAGCGGCCTTGCAGACTGCAGCATGTCATAGCTTAAAGTAAATACCACTTGCAGAGGCGTAAACTTTGTTGGCATACCAGCTTGTGTCCACTGTAAACTCGACTGGCCTTGGGTAATCTTGCACTCAAATTTGTCACTTGACTAACCATCCACTGTAGACTTGATTGTCATCCCAAATAGTAGCGAACTTTGAACCGTAATCGTACGATTTTCGTAGTACTGACCAACATCATAACGTATGTGTAGGAGCAATTTTGTAAAGAAATGTCCAATTAAACTTTCATATTGTGGTGTCACCGCCATACACCACACTTGCTAGGTGGTAGCCTTTAAATCGGCCGCGGTCCGTTAGTATACGTCGAACTCGCGTGTTGCCACTATCAGTGATTGCAGACCGAGCGCCGCCACAAGGTAGGTCTAGAGAGACTGCCTAGCGCTCGCCCCAGTTTTACAGCCGACTTTGCTAGCGATGATTCACTGACAAATTACGCTCTCATTTGCCGAGACGATAGTTAGCCTAGCCTTCAGCTACGTTATTTGCTACGACCTAGCAAGGCGCCATTACCAGTTACTATTGATGCTGTAAAACATGTACCATCAAGAGCGATGTTCCAATTATGGATTAAACTTAAGAATTCCAGCAGATACGTACTTTATTTGCTAGTCTCAATTACTTGACCTGTTTCAGACCTCACGCCAGCCTCCGTGAGCTTAAACGCGTGCGTTTCGGCTTCCTGTCATAGTGGGTTGGCTGTCTTGCCAATCCACAAGACATATGATTATGCTTAGGATTAATGTAAAGAAAAGTCCAGTTAAACTTTCATAGTATTGTGCTTAAGATTAATGTACTTTGAGGGAGTTAATGTTTAACATTGTTGTGTATAAACTTATTTCACTTTGTGATGTTGGTGAGATTCATTGTCCATTGCGGTTTTTCATGTTGGCGAGTTGAAAACTGTGTGAAAAGCTGTAATTTCGTGAGAAATATGGCGACATTAAACTTGTCATATCACCTCACACAGTTGTACTCAATTCAAGAATAAGCAAGCAACTACAATACCCCCGCAACCTGATAAATGGCGACCCTGCCGGAATGGCAACTGGTCTGCCTCGACGACAATTAGTCAAATTAGTAATAAAAACCAGTTTTTCAATTTGATAAAAATAATTTTTTCATGATGTTATGTAGCGAGGTTACCCAATGTATGTAAATGTATAGTTGACAAATACAGTAAATGTGTGATCCGAAGTGTGGAAAAGTTGTATTGACACATAGAATCAAAGTATCTTCGAGTAGAAGTAGATTGTGCATTATCTCTCTGGCGTGCGAAGTTATTCACGGCATTGTTGAGTTGGGTTGAAATTCCACAAACAGTGAATAGTGTATCTAATGTTGTGTATGTAGTCTAAGAAACTTCCTAGATATTGTGGTAACGTGTAGGGTCCTATAACTTGATGTTGACGAGAGCGGCGGCTCGCGCAGTTCGAGAAAGACAGAGGTTCGCTAAACGAACTGAAATGACGGAAGAACGGAGAGTATCGCAGACAGATCAAACTCAAGTTCTTGACAGGATAGAAACTGATGTAGAACAAAAGGTATTGAGTACAGGTGACGAAACGGGGCGTAGTGATAGTGCAGAGGGAATGGTAGCAGTTTCAAGATTGGTATCACAGTCAGCAAATGCGCAAAAACAGACGAATGACAGATCTAGTGGGTCAGAAATAAAGTGAGAGGACGAGCAACTTCAGTACCTTCTTCTTCATTATCGTCGCCTTGTCCCACTTCACGTAGGGTCGGCGTTGCTCTTCTGGATCCTTCTCCTCCATACTACTCTAACCATTGTCTCTTCCTTCTTCCATCACTTCTCCCTTAGGTCCCAGGATATCCTATCCTTCCACCTCATCTTCAGTTTTCCACTCCTTCTCGCTCCTTCAATCTTTATATCTTCAGCTCTGTTTCTGGAATACTCTTCCCCTTTTCTCTGTAAGTGTGTCCGTACCACGTTAGTCTGCTCTCCTGTATCTTTTTCCCCATGGGTCCCACTTTCACAGCTCCTCTAACAAATTCATTTCTAATCCTGTCCTTCCTTGTTACCCCACAGCATCCTCACTTCGGCCACTTCCATCTTCCTTTGCTGGGCTACTGTGACTGGCCATGTCTCTACCCTGTATATCACAGCAGGCCTTACCACCGACTTGTACACTTTCCCTTGCAACCCTATGCTCACCTTCTTGTCACACAACACTCCACTCATTTTCCTCCAGTTGTTCCAACCGCATATTATTCGGTGTTGTATCTCGCTTTCCAGCCCTCAGTCCCTCTGTATGTACGACCCCTGGTATTTAAATTTGTGACCGATTTCAGCTCATCATCCTGAATCTTACAAGATCTCATCTGCACATCCTTGAGAGCTAAATATTCTGACTTTGTCCTGCTAATTTTCATCCCACTTTATTCTAGTGTCTTTCTCCAATCCTCCAACTTTTCCTCAAGTCTGTCGATGCTCTGCTCACAAAGAACCACATCATACGCAAACATCATATTCTATGACGCTTCCTTCTTCACATCTTTCACCAGCACATCCATAATCAGGTCAAAGAGGTAGGGACTAAGCACAGACCCTTGATGAAACCCTACTTTTACTGGAAACTCCTTTGTCATGCCCACACTACTCCTCACCTCTGTCACTGCTCCTCTGTACATTTCCTTCACTAACCTCACCTACTTCTCTGGCACGCACTGCTCTCTCATGCTTCTCCATGTTTCGTCCCTTGGGACTCTGTCATATGCTTTCTCCAAATCAATGAAAGCCATATGTAGATCGGCTTGTAGCTCCCCGTGTCTCTTCACTATCTGCCTTAAAGCATCTATTGCATCGGTCGATCCTCTTCCAGGCATGAACCCAAACTGTTCTTCACACACCACAGTCTCCTTGCGTAATCTTGCTTCTATAACTCTTTCGCAAATTTTCATTCTGTGTGCCGTCAGTTTAATACCTCTATATTTACTGCAGTCCTGCACATCACCTTTCACCTTAAATATTGGGATCAGTACACCTCCACTCGTGTGGCATCTCCGCCTGTCACCAAATCTTCTTCATGAAATCCCAAAGGAGTTCAATTCCCTTTTTACCGAGACACTTCCATACCTCAACGGGGATCTGGTCTGGGACAGCTGCCTTCCCATTTTTCATTTTTTCAACTGCCAGTTCGACTTCATCTCTACTTATATCCATCGCTAATCCTTAGTTTGCCCCTCCTTCCTTAGTTTTCACACTTACATTTTCTTCACTCAGCAATTTCTCAAAATAATTCAACCACCTTTGGATTATTTTTCCATGGTCATGAAGAATTATTCCTGTTTCATCTTTCATTTGTTTTATTGCTGTTAGATCCTTAGAAGCTTTATCTCTTGATTCGCCTATCAGCAACTTCAGTATGTGGAACCTAATATAGTAATTTTGAACAAAACGGGACAGTTTCCAACAGAAAGAATGTAAGTGCGTCCGGATTGTGCACGGAAGCCGGTGAAACGCCACGTAAAAGACGCAAACGGGAAAATTTTCATCGAATAGTGACAGGTGATGATGGCGAAGAGTCAGGTATTGTGTTCGCAATATTGAAGCAAATCACTATGGTCGTAAATGCAGGGTTAACAGATTTGAGATTTGAAACAAATACAGGGTTAAAGAATTTAAAACTTGAAACAAATACAGGGTTAACAGATCTAAACACCGAAACAGCAAAGCTAAAAGCAGAGACAAATGCTGCCTTAAGTAGTCTCCTATTTGAAACTTACGCGGGGTATGCAAAAGTTCGCGAAGGTAAGCAAAAATTACGAACAGAAGACAATGAAAAGTTTACTGGAATCCGGAAAGAGGGAAGAGACTCGCGCGAGCTGATACGAGCGTCAATGGCTGACCAGAAAAACATGTGTTCTGACGTTGACCAGGTGCAGGATGCAGTGTCTAAAGTTAATCAAAGAGTGGATAAGTTAGCACGTAAGACGTGTGGTAAGGCGCAACAAATCGTGGAAGAGCTCAATGTCAGAAAACGTGTCACACGAGCCGCATTAAAAAGATTTGACACACGCACTGAAAACATAGTCACAAAAAATCAGAAACAGTTCTTCGCACAGAATTGAAACAGTGTATCGAGAATCTTACAGAAAGTAGTAGCGAGACTCCGGAATCGGTAGTACCATCCGATACAGTAATGGACAGTAATCCAGAAAGGAAAAAGTCAGTTGTGCAATCTTCCAGTAGTAGTAGCGCAAACACAAAAATGTCATCAGATTCCAGTCGTACATTCACAGGAGGTTGCGTTTATAATTACGGAAGCAAAACAAAAACAAATAGGGAAGGAACAGTTAACACAGGGGAGCGAAGTAGGTGATTTGCGGTCACACCGGACAAGGGAGCGAGAAACGGTAGACGCGCACATTGCGGCAGAACGGCAGCCGACCCTCCGAAAGTACGAGGGTGACGCGAGAGCGAAGCAAAATGCGGGGACGCATGTACCAGTTCCACAGTGTCCGAGTTACAGCAAAACTGGTTACAGACCGCAAGCTAATGTGAATCTAATGGAGAAGCAAACCACAGAACCAGTAACGGGAAATGTAAACGAATCCTTCAATCCGATACACGAGGTACGGTACAGTGTAGACAACTGCACACCACTGCGTAGATACGATGCTAAATAGTACCTAAATACGTCAGCTCAGGGCCCAAATGTGGTAGAACGGGTACAAGAAAAAAGTTTGTGAAAACACAAACGCCGTATGGTGGAAGAGAAAATTTTGACAATGATCAGTTTTTTAGTCAGAAAATTCCAACATTACAAAGAAAGCGGGAACGGCTTACATCCACGCACGTTCATATATCAATTTCAGATCGGTTTACCAGAGCACTAGCTGCTTAGCCATCAACTTGACTTCATTTGTGGGCATATGGACGGAGCAATAGCGGAAACCATGCAAAGAGTAGCGGCGATCTGTCATTCATATGAACAATTTAAAACTGCATTCTCGGAGCGGTACTGGTACACTGAATAAATTACGAGTTGCTGCAGAAAGAGTTGTTCGAAAATTCCGGAGAAAAGAAACCCGTTGGATTTTTCTAAGATATGAAAAAGAAAAACCAGTGCTTAGATAATCCACACAGTGATGGGGAGCTGATACGGATGTGCGCAATGAAGCTACCGTTACGTTATCAGCAGTCATTGGTTGGTGGGGCAGAAGATAACATACAAGCATTTAAAGGAATGTTAAGGGAACTAGAATTCATCTTCAGTGAAGATGACGCAAGAAAACAACATACAAGCACAGAAAACAATAGTAGGGGTAGTAACAGTAACCGATCAGGTTTTAATAATAACTCCAATAGTAATAATTGTTGTGTGGGCAAAAGAGCCAACACCGTGTTACTAGTGGAGGCCGAAATGCACACGTTTTAGCTCACGCAGGCTGGCGAGAGCCGGAAAGAACTATAGTGAGGTGAGGTCTGGAACGTGACAAGGAATTAGCAGTCAGAAAGCGGACGTAATTAGTTTGATACTTAACTTTAATCCATTAATGATGAACGTCGCTCTTGACGGTACATGATTCACAATGTTATCTGTTCAGAAGACATATAGTAACTGAATATGGCGTCTTGCTAGGTCGTAGCAAATGACGTAGCTGAAGGCTATGCAAAACTGTCGTCTCTGAAATGAGAGCGTATGTAGACAGTGAACCATCGCTAGCAAAGTCGGCTGTCCAAATGGGGCGAGTGCTAGGGAGTCTCTCTAGACTAGACCTGCCGTGAGGCGGCGCTCGGTCTGCAATCACTAATAGTGGCGACCCGCGGGTCCGACGTATACTAACGGACCGCGGCCGATTTAAAGGCTACCACCTAGCAAGTGTGGTGTCTGGCTGTGACACCACAATAATAAAGGAGGAAAAAGGCAATGGTTTTGTAAGGAGTGGTAGTCGCCCATGGGAGGCCAATAATAAATAGGATCTTGGTAACGCACAGAGGGCAAATAATAATTATGGTTTCGGCGGACCGAGGAATTATAATGAGGGATTTGGTCCTAGAAACTACAGTGGTAACTATGATCCGAGATACAATCCCCGTGCAAACGAAGGCGGAAGGTTTAGAGGTTTTCAGCAGCCAAATCCAGGTTATTCAGGTGGAAGTGGAATGGCCAGGACGCAGAAAGCTTGGGAAAATCAGACTTCAGCGGGTCAAAACATGCGAAATGAACCGATAGAGGAAGTCGATGTGAGGCCACCAAACCAAGGTGAAAGACAAAGTTGACGAGATGAGCGGTACGAAGACCATTCACATGTAATTCGACCGAACAATGAAGTTAATTGTATAATCAAACATGTAAATAGACTTAGTTTTGATAAGCCGATTTTGAAGTAGGTTTATGGGGGGATCGAATACAGACACCAGCATGCTGGGATTCAATTGACTGGGACCGACAATGATGAAGAACAGGTGTCAGAAACGGTGAATATAGACAGTAGTACAAAAATTGATGATGATGACCAAACTATAGAAGATGTAGCATTTATACGAAATGGAGGACTTAATAGCATGCCATGAGGATAAAGCATCATTGTTAACACCAACAGTGATACCTAGTTAGAAGTTAATTCCCACCAGTAACTAAAGTAAAACATAAACTTTTCAATTTAGCACCAAGTGATGGAAAGGCTGCAGCGTTGAAAGTAAAATTCTTTTCTATACACAAAGGTTAGACAATAGGAACCGATTACTAAAAATAGTAAAGAAAGCAAAATTGCACACAAGTTAAACTTTTAGCTTGTACTTACCTCGATTAATTAAATAAAATAAATTTCGCAAGGAGGTAAATTAATAATGATGATGAAAAGACGGGAAAGTAATAACTAATGTAACTCTTCTGCAAACGAAGTTTGTTCTGGGGAAAGAATTGAATGCAAGAAGAAAAACAGAGATCAGTATGTGGATAGTTTAAAGATATAGTAGTAGATTCTCTCTTAAAGACGTAGTGTGAAGGAGGAGCAAGTAGATTTTTGTAGCAGAAAAGAAGTGAAGAAGTAGGTAGGAAATAGATAATTAAGGGAGAAGCAGGTAGGCAATTTTAATTTTGTTCCGTCGAGGACGCTGAACAAATAACTGAAGAGATATTTTGGGGAATAAGTGAAACATATGGGATTTGTGGAAGATACCACAATCTATATTGAAATAGAAAGATGAGAGAAAAAAGAATAAGAACTCGTTAAGAGGTAACTATTAGGAAAGAGAACTGAAATATTAAAATAAACAAGAAACATGTTATTTCGTGGCAGGAGGTAGAACAGTAAGAGCTTAAGCTCACCCAGAAAAGGTTTAAATATGGAAGAATACAATGAGAGAAGATAGGAATGTAAAAGATTGCGATCGAAAAATTAGGAGGAAGGTATAAGTACGAAGTTGAAAACAATACAACAGAGCAATACAGACGGTTTTTGAAGGACAATAACAAAAAAAATGGTAAGTATATTTTGATGTTTGGTTACAGCTAAGGAGAAAAAGAAGAGATTGTTGAAAAAAAGACGCTGGAGTCGGAGTCGAAGTTTCCAAAACAATATAATATAGCTGCAGTTAAAAAAAACGGGGGTTACTAACGTACTAACCGTCATCACCATCAATCTCACTCTTACTATCCATCGTGATGAAGATGAGCAAACCATGACCTATATCTTATAGTAGAATTAAGTTAAATGAAAAAAAAGGGGGGAAGCTAATTTTGATAGAATTAATGATACGTTTTGTAAAGTCATATAAAAAATTTGTTTAATGTTTGTGAAGTTGGTAGTGTAAAGTTGATAGCGTAATCTAGGGATGTAAGGAAATGTCACATATTGGAGATGAGATCTGCAGCCAATGTGCAGCATCATTGCGGCCAGATCGACAAGACTGAGGAGAGCGGTTAGGCGTGAGAGAAGGCAACACAGCGTGAGCGCCTGGTACGTCCCAGAGATGGCAGCACCGTACGGCAGATGGAATTTTACTGCCAGCGACGAGAATGAGAACTGTTTTTAAATACTTAAAATGGCGACGTTTTCCTTACTTGAACAGCGTGCAATCATTCGTTTTCTGAATTTGCGTCGTGTGAAACCAATTGAAATTCATCGACAGTTCAAGAAGACATGTGGTGATGGAGTTATGGATGTGTCGAAAGTGCGTTCGTGGGTGCGACAGTTTAATGAAGGCAGAACATCGTGTGACAACAAACCGAAACAACCTCGGGCTCGCAGAAGCCGGTCTGACGAAATGATCGAGAAAGTGGAGAGAATTGTTTTGGGGGATCGCCGAATGACTGTTGAACAGATCGCCTCCAGAGTTGGCATTTCTGTGGGTTCTGTGCACACAATCCTGCATGACGACCTGAAAATGTGAAAAGTGTCATCCAGGTGGGTGCCACGAATGCTGACGGACGACCACATGGCTGCCCGTGTGGCATGTTGCCAAGCAATGTTGACGCGCAACGACAGCATGAATGGGACTTTCTTTTCGTCGGTTGTGACAATGGATGAGACGTGGATGCCATTTTTCAATCCAGAAACAAAGCGCCAGTCAGCTCAATGGAAGAACACAGATTCACCGCCACCAAAAAAAATTCGGGTAACCGCCAGTGCTGAAAAAATAATGGTGTCCATGTTCTGCGACAGCGAGGGCGTAATCCTTACCCATTGAGTTCCAAAGGGCACTACGGTAACAGGTACATCCTACGAAAATGTTTTGAAGAACAAATTCCTTCCTGTACTGCAACAAAAACGCCAGGTAAGGGCTGTGCGTGTGCTGTTTCACCAAGACAACGCACCCGCACATCGAGCTAACGTTACGCAACAGTTTCTTCGTGATAACAACTTTGAAGTGATTCCTCATGCTCCCTACTCACCTGACCTGTCTCCAAGTGACTTTTGGCTTTTTACTTTCCAACAATGAAAGACACTCTCCGTGGCCACACATTTACCAGCCGTGCTGCTATTGCCTCAGCGATTTTCCAGTGGTCAAAACAGACTCCTAAAGAAGCCGCTGCCATGGAATCATGGCGTCAGCGTTGCGAAAAATGTGTACGTCTGCAGGGCGATTACGTCGAGAAGTAACGCCAGTTTCATCGATTTCGGGTGAGTAGTTAATTAGAAAAAAAATCGGAGGCCTTAGAACTTGAATGCATCTCGTAGGTCTTCAGTCCTAACTCCCGGTCCAGAGAAGAACGAAGACACAAGTAATAAGAAGACAGCAAGAAGCACCGAGAACGGAAGAGACAACGCAGAAGATTCAAAGGAAAGAAGAGCCTGGACCAGAAGAGATCAAGAAATCTTTTCATATCCCTTCCTATAAAAGACCATTATTACATTTAACTACCAGCGAGATTATAATTTAACTGTTCTAACAGCATCTATATTCGATGTTCGTTATGGCAGATTGCAACACTTTCAGGTGGCATACCAGAAAGATGGAAGAGAACAACTCATATGGGAATCTACCGACGAAACGACCCACAGTGAATCGGCATAAGGATTCGACGAATGTGGAAGCGACAAAATTTTGGCTGCCAAAAATGGATCTCCAGTTCAACTGCACCACAGGCATATGCATAATGGAACTGGCTATCACGCATTCACGACACACTCAGACCTTCAGACCTTTCTCTCTGACGACCGTCATTCCGATCTCGATGGAATCACGGCGGGGCACGGGCAACCGTCACGCCACAACAGAGACGCGGCGACACGCATACCATACTCAAAGGAGACACAGTGAGGAACACAGCCGACCGTCATTGCACGTGTTATTGCCTCCAAATCGCACAGGTGATGTTCATGGAGCCTTAAAATTTAAGCTTGTAGAGTCGGCCAGGAACTTGCTGAGCTGGTTGCACGCGACGTCCGCTGCGCTTCCCGCAACTCGCTGCTATCAATCCTCAATCAAGCCGGCAAAGCTTGCCTCCAATCAATTTAACCACTCGCAGCCTCTTGAGGCCCCCAAAACCAACACCCTGCCAGCCACGTGCGCTCTAGCTAAATGTCAGTACCAAAGCCCGCCAAAACCAACAATACACGCCTCCACCAAAAACCCTAGTTCGGGACATATGAACAGGATTGATATCGACATCCCAATTAGTCAGTGGTGGCAGCGAAGTGCCATGACTGTCAAAGTTAAAGCTGCCACGGCTCAATCACTTAGCAAAAAATTAAGAAAGTGGAGGATAATGTACGTGCAGTTATTAATTTTCCAGAGACTGTGCTTTGTCACTTCAATGACATGTCACAAAGTGGACGACAGAAGCCAAGGCTCCTATTTTGAAAGCTACTCAGTAAAGATAACTGTGCGGATAAAGATTCCTGAGTACACACGTAATTATGCATGAAAATATCTACAGAAAGGTTGAAATGGAACAATGACTGAAATTTAACATTCCGTGCAAGACGAATAATATAGCTATTAGTGACAGTGGCTTAGAAAAAAAATTGTAATAGATGAAAATGAACAAGGGACAAGGGTCCGATGGAATTCTACTCAGTTTCTACACAGAATTCGCAGCTGAGTTAACTCCTGAATTGGTCAAAATGTTCCACAGACCTGTCGAACAAATTTCTGTGCGACGTGGCTGGAAGAATGGTAGCAGAAGTGGTCCTCGAAACGAACTCCTACTAGAATCGTAAGCGCCAGGCCCTGAAGAAATTCCTGTCTCATTCTATGCTAAATTTTTTGAGGCAGTCACTCTGTTAACCAAAATTATACCATAGATTCACCGAACAAACATTGTGCAAACTAGATGGAAGAAAGCACAAATGAATAAGTGAACCACACAAGCTCCACGCAGTATCTTTGATCTCCACCTGTCGTAGAATCTTAGAACATATCCTGGGGTCAGACGTCCTTCAAGCCGTCCAACATGGATTCTGAAAACATCAGAATTACTTAACTCAGCTCAAATTTTTCTCACATAAAGTAATGGAAATAACGAACTGACGTAAAATCATGCGTATACTGCACTTACTACTTCCGAAAAGCATTTAACTCAATGCACACTAACGCTTATTAAGCTCGTTCGCGTATGATATTAAAACAAACGTTGTTTCGGTTTTGTTCTAAGAAAAAAAGGAGCTTCTGTTTAATATAGTCACACAGCGTAAAATTCCGAGCATTACAATTCAGCGTAACAGTAAGTTTGTTTTTATAATTTTGCTCGGTTCAGTACCTAAAAGTCCCTTGGGAGACCTGTGTTATCCGGTATCAGTGCCGTACCGAGGACCCTAGATTATCATCTGATTGTATCAAAGCTGTTTCCTCGTTTCGGCGCCGCTAACGAAACACTGAATCACAAATAGCAATTCCATAGAGTAAATGACTCTCGCAGCAGTGACTGATAAACTGGACACAGCAGATAAATACTGAAAATAATGCGAGTACATTTTCATATCATTTCACTGTGTAATATAAACCGTCGTTTACTGGATGAAAAATATATTCTCCGATGTGTAATACCGCCGCCGCTAGACGTCATGGAACTATCAACTTGAATAACCATAAAAAGTAAATGCAAATGCTCTCGCACGGCGAAACAGATCAGCAGAGCAATATCAAGACTAACTATTTTAGAATGTCGTATTTTTCTTAATCATTGAGAAAAAAACAGACTAACTATATGATATTGTCATATTTTTCTTAATTGTTGAGAAAACGATGGCTGACTGTGGATGTACAATAGAACCTCCCGCTGTTAGAGAGTTATTCCCCGCCTCAGCTTCATCTGCATCAATCTAGCCACTCATTCCCCGGAATAACTGCCGTGGTGTTCTTTGACAGTTATTACATGGGATACATTTTTACAGAAATATTGATAAAAGAAATTTTTCTCATTTCGCCCTTCTTCCATCTCTAAGAAATCGTTTAATATTCATTATACTCCATTCCGCATATAAAATTGTTACAGTAGGGAGGAACAAACTTTACGTACCTTGGTCTTTACACTGCGCGACTGAATTGAAAATATCGTGGTAGGGAAGATACGGCACGTTAACGTTGATGGACTGTTAGACGTACACTAGGGAGCGTGTTAAGCTCGTTGGTGTTCGTGTGATACATAAGCGACCTGACAGATATTGAAAGATGAGGCCAAAACTGTAACGAAGTACTATCCGAAATAGAAACTGCATAAATTTTCAGTCAGATATTGATAATATTTTAAGTGTAGCAAAGATTATCCACTTGATTCAAATTTTCGGAATTGCAACACAAACGGACAACAGTAGCATTGTATGAAAACAATTTTAGTTAATTACGAAAAATGGTTCAAATGGCTGTGAGCACTATGGGACTTAACTTCTGAGTTCATCAGTCCCCTAGAACATAGAACTACTTAAACCTAACTAACGTAAGAACATGAGACACCTCCATGCCCGAAGCAGGATTCGAACCTGCGACCGCCTAGAACCGCACGGCCACTCCGGCCGGCCTAGTTAATTACAAATGGTATTATTCAACTAATACAAGTAGTTGTGTGTAGCCGTATGTGGAGATATGAAATGGAATGGTCACAGAGCCTCAGTTGTAGTTAAAAAAATTGTGTGCAGACTGATTCACACTCCTCCTAAAAATATTTCCCAGGTACTCAGAATCTGTACCAAACATTACCAATAGAGCATACTGAACCTAAACAAAGAAAGGTATCATTAATATTCACGCGCGGCTACTGAAAGCCCGAACTGAAGGATGCTCATTGACATACGTCAACTATCCCACAAAAACTTAGGAAGTTTTAAGAGCCAGTATTAAATGAGGGATCAAGAAATATACTAGAGACTCCTACGTATTGCTCTCACAGGGACCGTAAAGCCAAACTGTTGATAGATTCTTCTCCAGTTATCAGCCGAGACGTGGCGTCGCGTTGCAATGTTTTGACGAGTTTGCTACTCGTCCTCTTCAGGTCACATCTCAGGTACACGTGCAATTGGTTCTTTTATAGCTGTTGGCCGACAGACTCACCCGCCGAATGCCAAATGCGTGGGCCAGTCGAACGCTTCCGGAGAAGATGTCACGGCAGATGCTGCCCTCTCCCCCCCCCCCCCCCCTCCAAATGGTTCAAATGGCTCTGAGCACTATGGGACTCAACTGCTGTGGTCATAAGTCCCCTAGAACTTAGAACTACTTAAACCTAACTAACCTAAGGACAGCACACAACACCCAGCCATCACGAGGCAGAGAAAATCCCTGACCCCGCCGGGAATCGAACCCGGGAACCCGGGCGTGGGGAGCGAGAACGCTACCGCACGACCACGTGATGCGGGCCCCTCCCCACCCCCAGGGCCCACTCGCCCCTTGCTCCCCGAGGGGGTGTTGAGGGGCGTCCGGGCGTCGAATGCTGGTGCTGTCTGTTGGTTCCACCGCTTTAACGTCAGAACTTTCCGGGTGTATTTTTCCTAACGTCTCATCGCATACGGAGCTCAGTTGGAAACCGCTGTCCTACGAGTTGGGACGTCGACAAAATTGTCTGTGGTGCAGCAGCTGTAAAGGAACAAACTGCGTGAACCCGACAACTTGCCTGACGTTGAGAAGGAGGAAACTTGTTGAAACGTTGCTACAATACGACGTGACTCGACTAATAACGTGAGAAGATTCTATCGATTTAATTCGTCTAGAAAGCATGTTTTTCCTCAATAGATTGTGTATGGTACAGCACGTTGAAAAATATTTACGCACCTATGTTCCATACGCGATTAGAAAGGGAAGAAGCCCTAATACGTGGTACAGTAGAGGTGCTCTCTGCGACACACTTGACAGTAGTTTGTATTGCATTGAAGAAGATACAGAAGCGTGGTTGCTACAAATAGAGCACTTAGAAAGTTGGATGTGAAATTAGCCAATTCAAGTGGAGCTTTCCACTGTTCAGCAGGACTGATGTTGGAAAGGCTAAAAATGTTCTTGCTGATGGGGATTTGCTTCCTTCTTCACACGAATATGACGAGTTAGCTGCTTTAGCTTGTGGGACTCTTGCGAAGTTTGAAGTTTTATGACAGGCTTCTTAATCCCTCAGGCCCTCTCACGGCCATACCCTAGTACTATTTAGAAGCAAACTGTTCGTCCGCGAACAGAGGCCCCGGGGTCCTACACAAACACTCGATAATTTGTTTTCACCGAGGGACTCTACCTCAGGACGTCTACGGATGATTTCCCTCGCAGTCGGTGTCGCTGTTGCGGGGCAAACTGATAAAGTGTGCCTTCGGGAAATATTGCGAGTGGCTGTCTTTGATAAACGAACAATAGTGATGCCATCAAGGTGCCTTTGTCGGAAATAAACATCATCAGTATTGCAGTAACACACTTCTGATGCTTACAACCATAAAAGACTAGAAAAAGGAAAAAATATTACATTCCTAGCCAAAACGAAGATCTCTGATGGATCGTATCCAAACGACACATACCCCGCATGGCAGTCTACAAAATCTACTATCAAACATCATACTGCTTTGTACTTTCTTGTATATTCTCGTGTACTTCTGCCATTGCCGTTTACTTAGCAAAGATGGATGTTTATTGTATCGTAATAATGCCACAGCTACGACCAACGACTGAGAAACTTCACCTGACATTTTGTGGACCCGAAACGAATCATGTACATACAAGTACATACGTTCTCCGCAAGCCACGGTAAGGCGTTAGCGGAGGGTTCCCTGTACCACTACTAGTCATCTTCTTTCCTTTTCCCCTCGCAAATAGAGCCTCCATATGAGCCCCTATTTCTCGTGTCTTACCTTCGTGATCCTTATGCGAAATGTACGTTGGCGGCAGGAGAACCGTTCTGCAGCGGTTCTCTAAATTTTACCAACAGTGTTCCTCTAAAAGAAATTGGCCTTGCCTCCAGGGACTCCCATTTCAGTTTCTGTAGCATCTCCGTAATACTTGCATGTTGTTCGAACCTACCGGCAACAAATCTAGCAGATCACCTTGGAACGACTTCAATATCTTCCTTTAATCCGACCTGGTGCGGCTTCCAAACACTCTGACAGTACTGAACGATAGGTAGGGGTCGTGCTAGAGTCCGGTATGTGGTCTGCTTTAGAGGTGAACTACATTTCCCAAAATTCTCCCAATAAACTGGAGTCGAGCATTCACCTTCCGTTCTACAGTCCTTATATGCTCATTCTATTTTATACCGCTTTGCAACGTCAAGCTTAGCCGTGATTCTATCAAGCAGCACATTACTAATGCTTTATTCCAACATTGCAGGTTTTTTCTCCTACTCATCTTCATTAACTTACATTTTCTATGGCATGAGTTAGCTACCGTTCATCTCACCAATTGGAAATTTGTCTAAGTTATCCTGCATCCTCTTACAGTCACTCAACTTCGACAGCTTGCCGTTCATCACAGCATAATCAGCAACCAACCGCATATCGTTGCCCACCCTGTCTGCCAGATCATTTATGTATAAAGAGAACAAAAGCGGTTCCATCACACTTCCCTGAGTCACTCCAGACGATACGCTTGTCCCCGATGAACACTTACCGTCGAGGACAACATATTGGGTTCTGTTTCTCAAGAAGTCTTCCAGCCACTCGCATATGCTTCCTAAAAACTTGACGAATCGTAGACAGAAGTTCTTTGGCCTTAAGGAAATTTATTATACTGGAACTGAGAATATGTTCAATAATTATGCCTCAAACTGCTGTGAAGGATATTGGACTGTAATTTTGCGGATTCCTTTCTTTAGGCTTCAAATATACGGGAGACACCTGAGGATTTTCCCATTCACTTGGTACTTTGCGCTGGGGTAGAGATTCGCGATTAATGCAAGCAGATTACTGTTTGTAAGCCCGATTTGGGGACCTGGTGATTTATTTGTTTTCAACACTTTCAGTTGCTTCTCTGCGCCAGGATTGCCTACTGCTATGCTCTCCATATGGGAGTCTTTGCGATCGTCAAATGACGATATTGTTGTACGATTCTCCTGCGTGAACGATTTCTCAAACACGAAATCTAAAACTTCGGTTTTCCTTTTGCTATCTTCTACTGCCCCACAAGACTGGTCAACGAGTGACGGGATAGAATCCTCATGCTTATCAGTACTTGTATCTGTAGTTATGACTCCTCGAAAACTTTCGCGGTGGCATGTCTGAATAAAATCATCTCGGTTTTCAAGCCGCGTCAGTCCGAATAAAATTCTCGAAAAAGCTGGAGAAAATCGAAAGGATTTCATTATAGTTATAACTGTTTTGCGTCCATCTTGTTGCCAATTCCCGATACCTGTGTCAGCACGCAAGGTATTTTCTCACGCAGCGAGCCGCTCCTCATGCCTCAAACCTGCTGTGGACACCACACGTCACGGCTGCGTCCGTGTTTAGGATTGTCGTGTCCTGACATAGATGGGAGAGGGAAAAACTGGGTTACTGGTCAGTCTTCGCTCCCCAGCGGTACAGAGCAGAAGGCAAAAGGACATTTCACAGTTAATGCATTTGATTGTTTTCCTCTGTCTGAGCCAACACTGGTACAGGCATTTACCAGAAATGCGGGTGGTGAGACGCGGTAGGGAACTCGTTGTGGAGACTCTTGGACAAACAGGATTTCAAATAGTTGTTTATTCCAGACAGGACTAACTAATATACTGGAGGCTAGTTCTAGGATTAGATAAAAGCATGAATAACACTGTGCCACTGAAGCCAGTGCAGAAGTCCCAGGAGTGGATGCTAATCACAGTAGCAAACTATAGCAGCATCTTAAGCCAACAAATTAGTTGCAAAACAAAACATACTGAATGTGACACGGTTCACTGAGGCACTCCAAGTGAGAGAGCAGACTTACGCGGAGCTGGACCGAGGCTGGAGTCGACGGACGCGGATTCGGCGCCCAGATCGTCTGACTGAAAACTCTGACCAAATGCGGAATCTAGGAGTTTTAAAGAGTCGCGTGGGGTCACTGTTTTTCCCACTTAAAGCCACCCAGCCAATCCCGTAGGTATCTAGCAGGTGTCTGACAATCACAGTTTAGTTAGCTCCTGAGGCGGGGATGTTAATGCAGTTGCACTAACTAAGTCCGTATTTGGTTCAAATGGCTCTGAGCACTACGGGACTTGAATTCTAAGGTCATCAGTCCCCTAGAACTTAGAACTACTTGAACCTAACTAACCTAAGGGCACCACACACACCCATGGCCGAGGCAGGATTCGAACCTGCTACCGTAGTGGTTGCGCGGTTCCAGACTGTAGTGCCTAGAATCGCTCGGCCACCTTGGCCGGCCCGTATTTGGTATCAACAGTGCTCAGCTGAAAGCTAAACGTAACTTTTCTGCCAAATAAGGCTTGCAACATTAATGTTATACCTCATGTAACCCCGCCCCCCGGGCTCGCCGGATTAGGGACTGCTAGGTCAGCAGTTTTTTGGCGTTCTCGCCCTCTTTCTAACCCTTGTGAGTCTACTGACGTTGCTGTTGTCAGGACTGGTATCATGCTGGCTTTATGCGCTAGTAGGTGCCTGTTGGTTACAAAGTTCTACGTTGACAACCTACCACAGCGTCTAGACGACATATGAAGTTACATGTTAATTCCTTGAAGAGTATATAACGCCTTGGGACCGCGTCTGTGGGCGTCTGCATTTTCGCAAGGCTCTCCGCTTACGGTTTCCTTCATGTAACAATATCTCTCCTAATTTCGTCGGCCTTCACCATCCTCTCTGCTTCCGCGCCTTGGAACGCCTGTCCTCCTTTCTCACAGCTGCAAGATAACACTAAAGTAGCAAGGAATAATCAATGCATTACAGGATATCCAGATTCAAATGCTAAGCCGTGCTGCGGGCACTACTAGGGCAAGCTGTGAGAAAACTAACCAACAATTTCTGTGCAATTTTCGAATTCTAGCATGTCATTTAATATTTATTGTTCTACTGCATAAAATGTTAATACTGTAGTGATTCCCAATGCACTATGGAAGCCACTACTGGTTCTATCAACGTCAACGATACATGATGGTGTGTTCTTTTAGGAAACGGTGTGTTAATAAGAACGGAATTATTATAATAACGAATATGTAAAGTATTCTAATTGTCTGTACATTATTTGTTACTTCTTTGTTTCAAGTGTGGAACAGCAGCGCGAAAGGCATCGTCGGAGCCGGAAGAACTCAAAACAAAACCAAGTAAGACAGTTGCATCTGCTAGTCAGCGGCTACCCGATGAAAGAAAATACCTGAAGCACCGACTTCCTTCCGTGACCTTCATACTTTAATATTAAAAGTGAAAGAGTTACAAATTTGTAATTCTGTAAAATTCACTTCTGTACATACCTTTGACGTGTTAACATCTACACACGTGATGTGTATGTGTATGCGTACGTGGTGTACGCTTAACGTCAACAAAACTGTGATGAAACCGAATTAATCTGAAATCTGACAGTATTAATATTATGATTTGTAAAAAAAATTTGAAGAGATCATAACCGAAGAATTTCTCGACAAATGGAATTACAGTTCAAGCTTAATTCTGAATGACTGGAAACATGCAAGATCTTGGGCAGTAGAATATTCTGCAGGCTAGTGTCCAAATATTAAAGGAATATTTGGGGAAGTGTAGCTAAGTTAGTGCTAGGGAACGTTAAATTTCACAAGGGGACAGCGAAGTGCAACAAACGTTAATCAGTTTCTTGGGAAGTGGACATAACTATGAATTGACTTTCTGCTAAACTGATATTTTGGTTACGTAGGTCAGATGTGACAGGATTTAATGGCTATGAAGTGGTGATTACCTCTGGTGCACTGGACTTATAGTTAAGAACTATAAAAAGACTATGCTATCGTTTCTATAGTAACCGAGACTATCAAGTACGTTTAAAGATGTCGTGTGTTGAGAAGTTAAAGTGGGTGTATAACAGAAAAGGATAATTTAATGATTTTCGAAACTCTATGAAAGGTATAACTTTGCCTATCGCATATGGCAATTCTCAACGAAGAGGCAAGTTATAACATCTCTGGTGAAGTGAAATTATGCCTGTTTGTCAGCCGTTTAGCGTTCACGTGAGTTTGATGGACACGAATGACTAAATTGCGGTAAATCAATGAACGAAATAGACTATTTAAAAATACTTAGTGCACCAATTAAAAGTTGACTAGTAACACGTTAATAGTTAGTTGAAAACCGAGCGCTGCTGGTTGACATAGCAACGGGAATCAACGGAGAACGAAGAATACTGGACTGGGTCAGCTTTTAACATACAAGAGTTATCTAGTATTAAAATTAAATTCATTTTTCACAATCAGATCTGCGCAGGCAGACCCGAATCTGCCGATACACACAATAAACTCGGATACAGCACGACTACTACCGCACATAAAAGTAACTTGCAAACACACGAAAAAGAAGAAGAACAGCTCGGCCACGAATTATCAACATGCCAACGCAGTTACGGTACGCGATCAACAGATCGTACCGCTGTACAGTAACGTACAATATGGGACTTATTTAATTGACGAGGACAACAAAATGAAAATAATTGAAAACAATGAAACAGTCAATACGATATATTAACGTCACAATGAACAACTATATTTAAATAATATATGCATGCAAAAAGTACATTTATACTTTAAAAAAGCATGTTGTGACTAGAGAGAAACATGTTCTTCATGTAACTGCCTCATAACTAGAGTAATGCGACAAAAAAGCAAATTTCAAATACGGAGTAATACTTCAGTTAGAAGCCGCGTGTAAACCATGAAGTAACGTAACTCGTTACGCTCGAATTACCCATACTTTACTTACTCAGTATTTGAAAATGAGAGCACTTACAGATTTCCAGAAAACTTTACACATAGTTTCAAAGCTTTACTAAACTTTCCCTCACTGACACCATCCACAAATAAATGAAAGGAAAAATGTCTATCGCTAACTAAGTTTTCGTTGCTTATGCAGTAAAACTTTAGAAAGTAAATTCACGGTTCCCAGGCCTGATGATTTTTTCCTTATTTACTGTTAATCTATTCGCAACAGTTTTTTCTGGCAGTATCCCCTGTACCGCTGAATGTACCTGCAAAATTACAGTTCTGGTGATATTACGTCATAGAAGTAGATGCGTATGAAAAACTAGGTTTTGCTTAAAACGGACAGCAAAGTACCCGTATTATGCTCACCCAGCGTTTGATAATGAGAGCAGTTAGCAACTTCCAGCAAACTTAAAATATAATTTCAAAACCTTTTCCAATTTTTCCCACCTTTACATGCTTGACATCAAATATTTAAGACATTAACTAATTGTAAAGTAAAGAGGTATTTGAAGTTCTTTCATAAGTGAGTGTTCGATTCGTTGAAGAACCGGAGATTCAATCGTGCCTACTAATGGGTGCCAGAATATTTTTGATTCGATAGTTTTGAATGAAAACTAAATTGCGGCTGATCATGAAAATCCATACGGAACGTTTGTTTATCAGATCTTTCGTGGGAGGTGTGGAATATCTAAAAGACGGGTCAAATTTGCTCAGTACAAAATTCAGTACCACGCAGTTATCATCAGCTATCAGAATTGATTCAGCTCAGAATATCATTCTGAATAGAGCCGGTGAACCGACGTAGACGTTAATGAATAATCGCAGAACTCACCATACAGATCTGGGTGGAAGTTGCGAGAAATTCCTAATTACCTGCAGTAATGAATCTGTGTGATTGCCATGAAATATAATAATGTCGATGCATGATTGCATGGTTTCGCGGCGACATGAATTAACAAAAGAAAGCAAAAAATTTATGTTTTTGCCTTTCTGTGGTACAGTGTCGGGAAAGATTAACCGGCTACTGAAGAGATATAACATTTCATAGGTGTTCAGACCCCAGCAAAAATTCGTCAGCTCATGAGGCCTGTGGAGGACGATCTAGGGCATACAAGGGAACCTCCCCATCGCACCCCCCTCAGATTTAGTTATAAGTTGACACAGTGGATAGGCCTTGAAAAACTGAACACAGATCAATCGAGCAAACAGGAAGAAGTTGTGTGGAACTATGAAAAAAATAAGCAATATATACAAACTGAGTAGTCTGTGTGCCAGATAGGCAACATCAAGGATGCTGTGAGCTCAGGAGCGCCGTGGTCTCGTGGTTAGCGCGAGCTGCTGCGGAACGAGAGGTCCTTGGTTCAAGTCTTCCCTCGAGCGAAAAGTTTAATTTTTTATTTTCAGACAATTATCAAACTTCAGGCACTCACACATAATCATCTTCGCTCTCCAAAGTTCCAGGCCATGTTCAGATTTGCTTGGGTATATGCAGGATTTGACGGTCTACACACGGAAAAATTTGAAAACGTTAAAAACATATGTTTTGACAGAGCACGGGGAAAACTGTACGACTGAGAAACTGTTGCATTCATTTTTTGCAGTCTATGTGACAAACTCTTAAGTTTTCATCACTTTTTTGGGAGTGATTATCACATCCACAAGAAAACCTAAATCGGGCAAGGTAGAAGAATCTTTTTACCCATTCGCCAAGTGTACAAGTTAGGTGGGTCGACAACATATTCCTGTCATGTGTCGCACATGCCGTCACCAGTGTCGTATAGAATATATCAGACGTGTTTTCCTGTGGAGGAATCTGTTGACCTATGACCTTGCGATCAAATGTTTTCGGTTCCCATTGGAGAGGCACGTCCTTTCGTCTACTAATCGCACGGTTTTGCGGTGCGGTCGCAAAACACAGACACTAAACTTATTATAGTGAACATAGACGTCAATGAACGAACGGACAGATCATAACTTTGCGAAAATAAAGAAAGTAAAATTTTTAGTTAAGGGAAGACTTGAACCAAGGACCTTTCGATTCTCAACTGCTCACGCTAACCACGAGACCACGGCTTTCGTAAGCTCACACTGTCCTTGATGTTGCTTATCTTGCACATGGACTACTCAGTTTGTATGTTTTGCTAATTTTTTCATAGTTCCACACAACTTCTTCCTGTTTTCTCGATTGATCTGTGTTCGGTTTTTCAAGGCCTGTCTACTGTGCTAACTTATAACTAAATCTGAGGGGGTGGGATGGGGAGGTTCCCTTGTTAGAACGCCTGGAGTGTACAAGATACCATGCCAGTGTGGCTGTTACTACGTCGGCTAAACAGTACGCATGGTGGAGCAACGCCGGACGGAACCCGAGAGGTGCTTACGCCTCCGCTATCCAGAAAAATCTGCCGTGACAGAACATAGATTAGAAAATGGACACCGAATTCTATTCGACGAAACATCTGGCGTTATTTTGGGATAGCGTCATAAAAGTTGCTATTGAAATAAAAACCTCTGAAAACACCATCAACAAGGACGGAGGTTTGCAGATCAGCACAACCTGGGACCCGGCTATCGCGATGTTAAAACGGGCTCGACGGAAACGGAATGAAAACATGACCTCAAATTGCGAGGACGATAGCACCAGTGACGTCACAGCCAGCAGTGCGGCTATATAACGGCGCGGTCACGGCGACACAGCAGTCAGTCTTACCACTTGACAATGACTGAGGAGAGCTCGGTCGAAAGCTCGTGGGATTTTAACCACCTGCTTATTTCTGGAGCTACCAAAACTAGCTGGGGCTGTGAGAAAGACTTTCATTTTACGGAATTCTTTTGAAACACTATTTATCTCCAACTGTACAGTCAAACTGACTCCTGCTGGACTGAGTACCAAGTACTATGCTGACATGAAACCGAGGACAGAAAACATATTTCATGTTACTGCGCCCTGAAAGCTTTTAGACTAGCGGTTACTGAAAGTACTACTTTTACGTGTGAAGTAGAAACAGAATGCCAGAACTAACAATAAGGAGAAGGAAACATGCTGTCAGTGTGGGTTCAAGGCTTTAGTTAAGCAAAGTATCGGCGAGAGAGAATTGAACAAAAGAAGAAATACAATACAAAAACCACAAATTAAATTAATGCCTAAATCCTATCAATATGGGGCGAGACGAATTCGGGGAATCGGATAGACCGTCGGTGAGAGGACAACTCGAGTTCCTGCTGCTAATAAGGCGAGTACACCGTTCGTTTGTTATATATTTTATGAGCTTCCAGCAGGAGCGACTTATATGAGTATTTACAGATACCTGTTTAGTTACTTACCTAGTTTATTTCTGTAATTTCTTGCGTGTTCGAGCGCTTACTAGGCACAACCTTTTATTTTAATAACAGTGTAACGTACAGTACCGCCATTGTTATCGACCCTTATATTGACCCTCGTATCGTATAGGCTTTTGTTTGTTTTAGATGGTGTAGCTCAATGTCAGATAGACCATCAGTGAAAGAGCACTTCGAATTCCTGCTACTAACAAACAATGTACATCGCTCGTTTGTTGCGTATTTTTAAGAGCTTCAAACAGGAGCGACTTCAGTAATGGATAGGAAATGTGATTGCTTTGTACAGATGGGAGCTGAGTTAGTGACGCATCACTCACAGCTCCAGGCTCCGTTGGCTTCAGCTTGAGGCTGCTGCCAATGGACATCACTGTGGGGTGTCGAACGCAGAGATGCGAGGGACGTTGAGGACATCCCACGTGTCCCCCAGTCGGTCCCTGCTGTGGCCTGCTCTGAGCCTGACCCCTCACCCGTGGTGGAGTGGGAGATTATTCCAAAGTCTGGCAGGCAGCGAAAGACTTTCCGATGGGCCGATCGTAGGGCCTCCCCTGTTCGTTCGATGAACAGGTTTCGGGGGTTATCTGTGGCTGACGATGTCTCTAATCTGGATGCAGTCGTCCACCCTGTTCCGGAGGAAGCGTCTCGGCCGGTAAGATCTGGGCATTCACAGAGGGTGGGTTTCCTGGTAATTGGGAGCTATAACATAAGGCACGTAATGGAGCCCCTTAAGAACATGGCTGCCAAGAAGGGAAAGGAAGCCAGTGTGCACTCCCTGTGCATACTGGGGGGAGTCATTTCGGATCTGGAAAGGGTGCTTCCTGATGCCATGAAGAGTACAGGTCGCAGCCATTTGCAGTTGATGGCTCATGTCGGTACCAATGACGTGTGTCGCTATGGATCACAAGAGATTCTCTGTTTTCTGGCGGCTGCCGCCAATGGTAAAGACTGCCAGTCTTGCTTGTGAGATCAAGATGGAGCTCACCATCTACATCATTGTCGATAGAACTGACTGTGGTCCTTTGGTGCAGAGCCGAGTGGAGGGTCTGAATTAGAGGATGAGGCGGTTCTGTGACTGTGTAGACGGCAGATCCCTTGACTTGCGCCATCGGGTGGTGGGTTTCCGCGTTCCGCTTAATAGGTCAAGAGTTCACTACACACACGAAGTGGCTATATGGGTAGCGGGGGCTGTGTGGAAGGGACTGGGTGGTGTTTTAGGTTAGAGGGTCTCAGGAAACCACAGAAAGTGCGTCCGTCTAAAAGGGGGCTGGTAAAACTCAGTAAGGTAGTCCTAGAAACGATCGGTATTGTATTTGCAAATTGTCGTAGCTGTGTTGGGAAAGAACCAAAGCTCCACGCTCTAATAGAAAGCGCTGAAGCTCAAATAGTTCTAGGTACAGAAAGCTGGCTACAGCCGGAAATAAGTTCAACCAAATGTCAAACAATCTAACAGTGTCCAGAAAGGATACATTAAATACATTTGGTGGTGGAGTATTTATTGCTTGCAGAAGTGGTTTGCCTTGTAGTGAAATTGAGGTTATATTTGACAATCGGATTAAACTATTAATTGGATCGTTTTACCGACCTCCCCCAACCCCCTCCCCTCTACTCAGAAGATATAGTTGCTGAACAGTTCAAAGAAAACTTGAGTCACATTTCAATTAGGTACCCCACTCATACAATTATAGTCGGTGGAGATTTGAATTTACCCTCGATACGCTGGAAAACTTATACGTTTAAAGCCGGCGGCAGGTATAAAACGTCATACGAAATTGTACTGAATGCTTTCTCAGAAAATGACTTTGAACAATTAGTTCATGAGCCCACTCGAAGCGTAAATGGTTGCGAAAGCATACTTGACCTCTTAGCAGGAAATAATCCTGGACAAATGGGGAGTAACGTGACGAATGCAGGGATTAGCGACCACAAGGGAGTTGCTGCTATGCTGAATACTTAAATACCTACAACTATCAAAAAGAAACGCAAAGCATATTTAAAAAAGCTGATAAAAATTCTCTTGATGTCTTTTTAAGAGACAGTCTTTATTTCTTCCGATCTGGTCATGTAAGCGTAGAAAAGATGTTGAATGATTGCAAAGATATAATATCGACGGTAAATGAGAGATATATACCACATACATTAATAAGTGATGGCGCTGATCCCCCATGGTACACAAAACGGGTCAGATCGCTGTTGCAGAAGCAACGAAACAAGCTTGCCAAATTTAAAAGAACGCAAAATCTCCAACATTGGCAAAGTTTTGCGGAAGTTCGAAATATAGCGCGTACTGCAATGCGAGTTGCTTTTAATCATTTCCACAACGAAATCTGGCAGAAAACCCAAAAACATTCTAGTCATACATAAAGCACACCAGAGGCAAGACGCAATCAATAACTTGTCTGCGCGATAACAACGGTGAAGTCACTGATGACAGTTCCACTGAAGCAGAGTTATTTAACACGGTTTTCCGAAACGCCTTCACCAAAGAAGACGAATTAAATATTCCTGAATCCCAATAAAGAACAACTGCAAAGTTGAGAAACATGGTGCAAAGCAGCTTCAATCACTTAATAAAGAAAAGGCCAGCAGTCCAGATTGTATACCAATCAGGAGCCTTTCAAAGTATGCTGATACAATAGCTCCATATTTAGGAGTTATATACAACCGCTCGCTCACAGACTGAAAAATTGATCATGTCACACCAATACCCAAAAAGGGAAGTAGGAATAATCTGCTAAATTACAGGCCCATATCACTAACGTCGATTGCAGTAGGGTTTTGGAAGATGTACTGCGTTCGAACATTATGAAGTAGCTCGACAAGGGATTCAAATTAATTCCATATTTTTAGATTTCGAGAAGGCTTTCGATACCGTTCCTGCAAGCGTCAATCAACCTGGGTGCCTATGGGTTATCGCCTCAGTTGTGCGACTCGATTCGTGCTTGATCCATATTAACGGCATAGGAGACAATCTCAGTAGCCGTCTTCGATTATTTGCAGATGATGCTGTCATTTACCGTCTTTTAAAGTGATCAGATGACCAAAACGAATTGCAAAATGATTTAGATAAGATATCTGTGTGGTGCGAAAAGAGCAGTTGACCCTGAATAAAGGAAAGTGTGAAGTTATTCACATGAGTACTAAAAGAAATCCGCTAAATTTCGATTACACCATAAGTCACATAAACCTGAAGGCTGAAAATTCAACTAAATACTTAGGGATTACAATTACAAATAGCCCAAATTGGAATGATCACATAGAAAATGTTGTTAGAGCAAACCAAAGACTGCGACTCATTGGCAGAAAACTTAGAAGGTGCAACAGATCTACCAAAGAGACTGCTTACACCACGCTTGTCCGCCCTGTTCCTGAGTATATGGGATCCGCATCAGGTGGGACTGACGGATGAAATCGAGAAAATTCAAAGAAGAGCAACTCGTTGTATATTATATCCATATAGGGACTGTAGTGCCACAGACATGATACGTGAATTGGAGTGGCAATCATTAAACCAAAGGCGTTTATCGTTGCGACGGGACCTTCTCATGAAATTTCAACCACCAGTTTTCTCCTCCGATTACGAAAATTTTCTGTTGGCACCCACCTACATAGGGAGAAATGATCATCGCGATAAAATAAGAGAACTCAGGGCTCGCACTGAAAAATTTAAGTGCTCGTTTTTCCCGAGCGCCGTTCGAGAGTGGTACAGACAGCTTGAAGGTGGTTCATTGAACACTCTGCCAGGACTTTATTATGAATAGCAGAGTAATCACGTAAACGTAGGCGAGCTTCGCTGTAGGTTCAGTAAAAGTTGTTGGAGAATCAGACACACTGGCCGTGGGGCTGTCGATGGCCTCCGCTATTGTAGGGATTGCACTTTGCTATAGGTCGTTTCTTGATGGGTTGGATTGGAAACTTACTGACGAGACCAGTTGTGAGTCTGTTTTATCAATCGGACAATTGCCAATCTCTTCCCGTGTTCCATCATAATCTTCATTATTGGGGCTGTCTTCCGCATTTGCTCGAATTTTTCATGTTACGAGAGCTGGATTCGGAAAAGGTAATTCATCATCAAATTTCCATTTGCTCAAACTCTTTGCTGCCTGACCGGATTTTGTGGCTCTACGGTGTTTAGCCTGTGTGCACACATTCCGTAGTTTATTCCAATTGTCTTTACATTCATTACCTAGAACACAGAATTTAGTTTAGATTTCTAGGTCAGAACATAAGAACATACTTGGGAAGGCAGGGGAACCAGATCTGTCATTGACTATATAATAACAGATCAGGAATTCAGGAAGGCTGTGAGGGACACACGTGTATTCAGGGGATTCTTTGATGACTCTGATCATTATTTAATCTGCAGTGAAATTGGGATTGTGAGGCCGAAAGTGCAGGAGGTCAGGTCCATATGTAGGAGGATAAGAGTGGAGAAACTTCAGGATAACGAAATCAGGCACAAGTACGTAACAGCGATCTCAGAAAGGTACCAGTTAGTTGAATGTAGTCGATTACAGTCATTGGAAAAGGAATGGACAAGGTACAGGGACACAGTACTAGAAGTGGCTAAAGAATGTCTAGGAACAGTAGTGTGTAAAAGTAGGATGAAGCAAACAGCTTGGTGGAATGATATAGTCAAGGCAGCCTGTAAAAGGAAAAAGAAGGCGTATCAAAAATGGCTACATACCAGAACCCAGGTAGACAGAGAAAGTTATGTTGAAGAAAGAATCAAAGCCAAACAGATAATTGCAGCATCGAAGAAGAAATCGTGGGAAGACTTTGGAAACAGGTTGGAGACTATGGGTCAAGCTGCTGGAAAACCATTCTGGAGTGTAATTAGCAGTCTTCGAAAGGGAGGTAAGAAGGAAATGACAAGTATTTTGGACAGGTCAGGAAAACTGCTGGTGCATCCTGTGGATGCCTTGGGCAGATGGAGGGAATATTTTGAAGAGTTGCTCAATGTAGGTGAAAATGCGATCAGTAATGTTTCAGATTTCGAGGTAGAATGGGATAGGAATGATGATGGAAATAGGATCACATTTGAGGAAGTGGAGAAAATGGTCAATAGATTGCAGTGCAATAAAGCAGCTGGGGTGGATGAAATTAAGTCGGAACTCATCAAATACAGTGGAATGTCAGGTCTTAAATGGCTACACAGGATAATTGAAATGGCCTGGGAGTCGGGACAGGTTCCATCAGACTGGACAAAAGCAGTAATCACACCAATCTTTAAACATGGAAACAAAAAAGATTGTAACAACTACAGAGGTATCTCTTTAATCAGCGTTGCGGCTAAAATCCTCTCAGGTATTGTTCAAAGAAAAGTGCGAGTATTAGTTGAGGACCAGTTGGATGAAAATCAGTGTGGGTTTAGGCCTCTTAGAGGTTGTCAGGACCAGATCTTTAGCTTACGGCAAATAATGGAGAAGTGTTATGAGTGGAACAGGGAATTATATCTATGCTTTATAGATCTAGAAAAGGCATATGACCGGGTTCCTAGGAGGAAGTTATTGTCTGTTCTACAAGATCATGGAATAGGAGGCAAACTTTTGCAAGCAATTAAAGGTCTTTACATGGATAGTCAGGCAGCAGTTAGAGTTGACGGTAAATTGAGTTCATGGTTCAGAGTAGTTTCAGGGGTAAGACAAGGCTGCAACCTGTCTCCACTGCTGTTCATATTATTTATGGATCATATGTTGAAAACAATAGACTGGCTGGGTGAGATTAAGATATGTGAACACAAAATAAGCAGTCTTGCATATGCGGATGACTTAGTTGTGATGGCAGATTCGATTGAAAGTTTGCAAAGTAATATTTCAGAGCTAGATCAGAAATGTAAGGACTATGGTATGAAGATTAGCATCTCCAAAACGAAAGTAATGTCAGTGGGAAAGAAATATAAACGGATTAAGTGCCAAATAGGAGGAACAAAGTTAGAACAGGTAGACGGTTTCAAGTACTTAGGAAGCATATTCTCACAGGATGGCAACATAGTGAAAGAACTGGAAGCGAGGTGTAGCAAAGCTCATGCAGTGAGCGATCAGCTACGATCTACTCTCTTTTGTAAGAAGGAAGTCAGTACCAAGACTAAGTTATCTGTGCACCTTTCAATCTTTCGACCAACTTTGTTGTATGGGAGCGAAAGCTGGGTGGATTCAGGTTACCTTATCAACAAGGTGTCCGCCCCAGTAGCTGAGTGGTCAGCGTGACGGATTGCCGTCCTCCGGGCCCGGGTTCGATTCCCGGCTGGGTCGGAGATTTTCTCCGCTCAGGGACTGGGTGTTGTGTTGTGTTCATCATCATTTCATCCCCATCCGGCGTGCAGGTCGCCCAATGTGGCGCCGAGTGTAATAAGACCTGCGCCAAGGAGGCCGGACCTGCCCCGCGAGGGGCCTCCCGGCCAATGACGCCAAACGCTCATTTCCATTTCCATCAACAAGGTTGAGGTTACGGATATGAAAGTAGCTAGGATGATTGCAGGTACTAGTAGATGGGAACAATGGCAGGAGGGTGTCCACAATGAGGAAATCAAAGAAAAACTGGGAATGAACTCTATAGATGTAGCAGTCAGGGCGAACAGGCTTAGATGGTGGGGTCATGTTACACGCATGGGAGAAGCAAGGTTACCCAAGAGACTCATGGATTCAGCAGTAGAGGGTAGGAGGAGTCGGGGCAGACCAAGGAGAAGGTACCTGGATTCGGTTAAGAATGATTTTGAAGTAATAGGTTTAGCATCAGAAGAGGCACCAATGTTAGCACTGAATAGGGGATCATGGAGGAACTGTATAAGGGGGGCTATGCTCCACACTGAACGCTGAAAGGCATAATCAGTCTTAAATGATGATGATGATGATGATGATGATTCTAGGTCAGTCTTTAGTTACCTATTAGTTATTCATTTATTCTCCTTTGGCGCCCACAGACGATAAAAGGTCGCCTAGTTGCCAAAGGACAACGTAAAGAGTAATATTTCAATAATTGGGCTTTTTTCACTGGTCACAGGTACTTAGCAACTGGAAATTCTTACAGAACATTGGTTTTTCAACTATTGGAAAAATAGTCATAAGGTTTTGCGAGGTAATCTGAGAAACTCTACAACCGATTTACATGCCAGAAACAAAGAAAGACGAGTGGAAACAGGTCGCCAAGGGTTATGATGAGAAGTGGAATTATCCACACTGCATTGGAGCTTTGGACGCAAGCACGTTCAAATCCGATGTCCAGCTGGTGCCGTTTCATTGTACTGTAACTACAAAGGCACATATTGCATTGTTTTATTGGCTTTGGTAGATGGAAATTACAAATTCACGCTCGTTGACGTTGGAGCTTGCCGCAAAAGTAGAGATGGAGGAACGTTTGAGCGATCTGAGATAAGGAAAGGTTTGCAAGCAACAAATACGCCATTCCACAAGACAAAGAACAACAACCAGCAATGGAGAAGTTTCTTTGTGTAATTACTGCAGGTGAAACCTTCCCTCTTAAAACCTATTTGTTGCGTCCATACAGCAAAGCAGCCATTAAAAGTGACGAAGAGAAGGTATACAACTACCGCCATTCAAGAGTTCGATGGACTGTAGAAAATGTGTTCAGAGCTCTAGCCGGGCGCTGGAGAACGTTTCTAAAGTCTATTGAAACTAAACCAGAAACTGCCGATATAATAGTTTTAGCTTCCACCTGTCTACACAACATGCTTCGGAATGCATAAACTAATATTTCCCCTTTCGAGGACAAATCCGAATGGAAAGTGAACACATTCATGGTGTAGCCAACCTCGAAACCATTCGTAGAAATTTCGTGACAGAAGCGGCCTCCACCAGAGATAAGTTCAAAAAGTACTTTTTTTCTGATTATGGTCGAGCAATTTGTCCTCGGCAATGACACTCCATTCGAAAGGATCGAGTTGCTCCGTGACACGTCACGTGTTATTTATTTAATAGGCGCATTCGTTATAACTAACCTTTTTAAGTTCAATACAACCTAGTTTCAATTTCAATTTTGGGTGTTATTTTTAGTTGTAACTCCATATAACCTAATTTATATAATAAATAACTGTTTGTTTTTATTTGATTTTGATTGATACTTTCTTCCTATCAATATCAAATATAACGTCTATTGAACTATTATAAATTGCAGAGAAAAAGAACAAAGTAATAAAATATATGGAAAAAACAACTGTTTTCACTGACCTGGAATTCCGAGTTTTTCTCCTATTTCTTCCCAAGCCTCTTTCCTTGAATGCTGGTAACGATATTCCAGAATTGTGGGGCCATACAGCACCGGATTTGTTCTAAAGTACTCAATCAGAGTCGCCTCCATCTTCAAATGATAACTGGAATCGGTACAGGAGAAACCACTTGACTGTTCGACGCCTTCCCACTACTGACAAAAAATCTAGATCGTTTGATATTCTCCGCACGCGTCATAAGGTTTGTTAAGCAGACTGCATCATCCAACGCATTCCCACATCACATCATTCCAGTATAAACATAAGCGCACAAAACACTGTATTGCATTTTTTATATCACGTGCATTATGACGTGAAGCCACGTGTTCCCACGTCACGTCAGAGTTATTTGTATTCACCTTAAGTTTTGCGTCCGATACTAAATGTATGACCCCATATAGAATACGTTTCGCAATGAAATTAATGTAAATTGTGGCGAATGCCCAGATAAATGTGCCGTTATGGACCTACGTTACCACTATAAACAAGTGTATTAATGTGTACCAGTGAGTAACGCCGTATCCAGTGTATCTGTCTTCATGTCCGCCGGTTTGTCTGAAACCAAATAGTAAGTGCACTTGAGAATAAGTACAGAAAAAGCGCCTGCACATACATTATCCCATGTTTCTCGTCAATTAGATGCATCATTTGTTGTTGAGAGATCTTGAAGGAGAACGTTGCATCTTACGCAAAGTAAATGTTACGTTAAACTAAACTGTTACGGTGAAACAGAAGTTCGGAAAGAAAAACCACCTTTTCCTTCCGTGTCGTACATGAGTGAGATAACATAGCCCAGTTTTGGACATATGACCTGTCTTTCGCACTGCGTAATGAAGGCCGGATGCAGTCAAAGCATGTAGGAATACAACGTTCTGTCCACTGCACTTGACGAGTCTTTCATTTGCAAACCGTTTGATGAAAGGACAATAGTTTGCTGCAAACACACACACACACACACACACACACACACACACACACACACACACACACACACACACAATGCTTCCACCACAGCGTCGCTTTGTCAAAAGACAGGCAACCCTCAAACGGAAAGCATGGAGCAACTCATAACTACCAGCACCAGAAAAAGGGTGGGGGACGCGTTGATTTTGCCTTTCTGGATACACTTCCAGAATTTTCTTCGGTGTCAGAGCCAAAAACAAATTTGTAGTGCGAACGTATGATTTTTTATCGAACCAAGCGAAGTTGTTTAAATTGCATTTTGCTGCACCCATAGTAAGTAGCATGGCATAATCACAATTTGACGTTATTATATTGTTCTAGGAAAGAAGCCAAAGCAAGAGATATACAAATATCACAGTTCTAAATCATAACGAAAAGCATGTAACTCTTGACTGACTTCTATAAAAACTCAAAAGAAGAGAATTAATATCAATATTATTTAAATCTTGCACTGTGTAGTAAGAAGTACTTACAAGCATTACAAAAGATGATCGACGACTTTTGCACTTGTTCAATGTAAGTACCAGACTCCTAGTGTAGTTAATTAATAGCTTGGAATATGCAGTAAGGAGAGTAAGGTTAGAATTTAACATGTCGTCGATTACGGAAGGGTGGAGCTGTTCTTTCGAAGAAACCATCTCCGCATTAGCCCGGAGCTATTTATGCGAATTACTGCTAATAAAAAACTGCATGGTTTCATGGGTATTTGAACCGTCTTCTTGCCGAATACGAGGCCAGTGTGGTGACCACCGTGCCACTTCCGTTGGTCGAATATGTTGTGTGCATCGAGTGGATTCCGCTGCCTACTGACTTACTGTCGGTTATGAGGTCTTCATCAATTTGACCATCATGTTTGCCTGTTGGAGAATGTGTTTAATCTGTCTTAGTCACTTGTTATTGAAAGTGGCATTCCTAACTGCTTTCATGGATTCCCACTTGGCCACTGCATCATATCTCTCCGGTAGGTAAATTGTCTTACATCGTCTGGAAACTAAACAACTTCAAGTTGTTGGTGCAAGCTTCGTTTTTCAGAGGATAACCGGAATTTTGTTACAAAAGAAAATGACGTGCAGGACACTCAGCTGAGAGTGTTTCATGGGACATCAAACTGAGCATGATAATGGTTCTCCTTGACGCCCTTACACCTTGTGCATGAGAGATGATCCAGCATCCACATATTATTCAGACAGTTTGAAAAATTGTCAGTTTCGCAACGTCTGGTGTGAGTCAAGTGCCGTCACATATAGCTACATATATTCAATCTAATTTTCATTGTTTATAGCAGTCGCCTTTCTAGACCCTCCTTTCATCCCTGCGTACTTAACTTTACTTAACTTCCCTCGAACGCTTTTCAGTCCTTTGAGTTTACTGTGAGCTCACTTTCCTTCGTTGCTCTAACCACCATTCAGTTCCTTATTACAAGAACTTCTGATTCATTTCCATCATGATTAATTTTTTTACTTTGTCTAGGCGATTAGTTTATAGCATCTTTCAGCAGTGGCAAGTTGCCAGTGTTTCTAGTTTTCACTTACTTCCTGTTTCCGTATTTCTCAATTACCTGCTATAAAACAGCGTATTTTGGGGATTAGGTATGAGATATTCATTCCACAACAACATCTAGCAAGATCTGCACCAGTGAGCAGTGCTGCGACTGAAGTCGGACGACACAAAGACGTACGGCTGCCAGAAAGATGTCTAGCCACTCAAGGAAAACTGAAATGAGCCACTCACATGATGTGATGCTCTATGAGCTGGTCTCGCAGCATCCTTGCCTTTACGATTTGAAGAACCCTAAATATAGAGACACTATGTTCAGATACAGAATTTGGGAAGAAATTGGTGCACAGTTGAAATTGGCAGGTGAGTGAAATATATAATATTTTCCCATTAATGCAAATTTTTCAGGCCTCTTATGAAAATCAGTATAATCAATGCAGATGTAGAATTAGAATGATGAAAATGAACTTGAAGGTCAATTTTCGCATTATTCTTTTTTGTGACGATAAAAACTGAAAACGGCAAGTACATTATAAAATGAACAATCTAAAGTACAACGAGAAAGTATTTTACAATACCTTCACTTTGAAAGTAGACGGTAGATTGGTGTCTTGATGATACCTTCTAGTTGTGAAAAACCACCACCAGGTTGTTGTACAGCTTTCTGTAATCAATAGATGTTCGTTTTTGAGGAAGGCGTTTCTCAACAGATTGCGCAAACAGTATGCTGCAATAAGTAATTTGTCACATTCACTTCAATTCATTGGTAGAAGATGGTGCTCAAAAAACTTGTGCCAAAAGTGCACTACTGTTTTACAAGGCCCTTCTGGTCTGACACAGTTCACAATTGAAATTCGTCTTTTGTAAATCCTGGAGTCTTCTTTTGACTGCAGCTTGGCAAGATTAAATGTTCATGTCATCCATAACGATGTATGCTGTCAGAATATAAGAATATGGAAGTTCATTTGGATGGGAATAAAGAGTCAGTCGGCTATGAAAGTTGCCTTAGCTTGTTCCAAAAGTTTCTGCATGGGAGAAACTGACAACTGGCGGCTAGTCGCGACGCTCCCGGAGATATATGAGCCCAAATCTCGGAAACGGAGATCGATATCATTCTGATCTCAACTTTAAAAATAATTTCGATATGTTAGCTTCTTTTCATCGGCAACGATGTATGACCTAACGTGAACCACACGTAAAGTAGCCAGCGACCACATTTTTCACTGTACACAATTCAAATTTTATGCAGTAGGTTACTTGTAAATTAAGTATCGGAATAACTGTGACGAATATCGGAAAAATAGACACCTCATTATCAATCTGTGATGTGAAACTGTAAGATACGCAAACATCAAGTTTTTGTGCCTTTTACTTTCCTCACAATTGATAGAGAAGTAATATACAGCGAAAAAAACACGCAAAACCGGAAGAGATACTTTTTAATTTTTTAAAGTAAAAGGAGAATCTGTATCGAAAAACTAACTCTGGGAGCCGATGTAACTTTGTTGCATTAACATACAGTATTTTTTACAGCAAGAAAATCGGAATTCTTATTTTTCTTATGTATTTGAATCCGCCGCCGCCGACCGGAGCTTGGGAAACGGCGACGAATCCAGTCGTGTTGCGGCCGTGTCGCCGTCTGCCAGGGTGGGAAAAGAGGAGGGGGCAGCGTCGCAGTCGCAGCCAACTGTCGCGTCTTGCACAACGTAACGTAAGTCAATTGAAATGTTTCATTTTAAGCGACCTGAACTACTCAACGTATTTATGTAATGACACCAGATGCACGGGTTCGCCGTCTTCGAGCATCGTACGATAGCACTACGGCGAGGGCTATAGCTTTGCTAAATGTCATATAACTTTTTAACAGTTTCGGAAAGTGTTTCTAGACACTTCGTATTTTCTTTAGATTAATATAATTCGGGAAATGGTTGCATGGAAGGGTACGTGCTGAAATTCGTAAGTTTTTCTGTTGATATAAACCTATCTTGCGGTACAAACAATCCTGTTGGAGGAACATCCGCAACTGTGCATTATACGAGAGGCTGAAAATACCGCTACAGTTTTAAAGTTCTTTTATTGCCACACGACTGGTTTCGGGCTCTTATACGCCCATCATCAGTTGTCGTAACTTGGTGCTGTGACTCCCGAGAGTCGCGGTGGACGTGTGTACGAGGCGCCTCGTACACATGTCCACCGCGGCGCTCGGGGGTCACAGCACCAAGATATTCGCAAACTCTGGTTGCTAAACTTCCTCGCTCAACGCAATGTTACTGTACTTCATTATGCTCCTTATTCTCTGGATATGGCGCAGGTAGACTTCTTTATTCTTTCCCGCCTTGTTGTAGTCCTCAAACACGTTTGCTATACAGTCTAATGATTACGTGCTCGCTAATGTTGATGCTGAGGTGATCAGGTGCTGCTTAGAAGAAAACAGTTGGCAGCGTATGACGACGGGAAAACGGTCGGTTGTGAGAGTGAAGCAAATGGAGGCACTTGAAGGTTGCACTGAATACACAGGCGACGACCATGCTTTTTCTGCTATGGAGTTAATGGTACAGGCGACAGAAGAGGTATAGGTATCGCTGAAGGATAAGAGAAAAAACTCGTGGCAGTGATATCTTATTCCCTGTGCTACTCAGAGAATCCGTCTGGAATTGTTTGTCTGAATGTGGTGATGGGAAGAACGCCGCCCTTAAGAGAATATGTGATGTTATTTCAGTGAGTACAAAAAGTAGTCAAGTTTACGAAGAATTTGGCACTATCAGCCCACTCATAAGTAAGACATTCCATCCACTTAGGCGCGGATTGATGTACTGATTCATTTGGGAAGGGTATCATTCTCTCTTGGTGGCAAGACGGCCAGCAATTCTTGTAGATGATCCTTGGTATTCTCGATACCGACTCAGGATTGGAGCTGATACACGATATGGTTGCACACGTGTTCTATCGGGGCAGATCTGGGGGACCTTGGTTGCCACTGGAGTACCTTAACATCACGGAAACAAATCATACAGACATGTGCCATATCTGGACACACAGTGTCTTGTTGAAAAACCTTACGGCACTGCCACAGGAAAGGAAATATATTGGGATTCAGTACGTTCATTAGATATCATTGTGCCATTGGAGTTTTCTCAAGCACCACCATCTGCGACTTGAATTTTTCCTCCTATGGCTCCACACACCATGATCCCAGAAGTAACGCCGCTATGTCTCTCTAAAACATTGGAAGAATAGGATCTGTCCATTAGTCTGTAAAGAAATTTAGTAATTTTTTCTTATTGTTAAATGGATTGATTATTATTGGAATCTCATACCAAAGATACATTTGAAAATTATTTAACACTGACAGACAAAAGAAGATTTACGCTCTTCCTTTATTGGTTTTAATAATTGTTACCTTTCGTTGTTCTCATGTCCTGGTGAGAAGATGTACAAGTGAAGTGCTGTGTAATTTCTAGTGAAATTGTGCTAAATAATGAAAACAACTTCTGAAACAAGCCGACTTTCTTATTTACGATACCATGAATCCCAGCTCCTGCAACTCTGGAAGGTTAATACTATTTTACTTTTGTATGGAGAATTCAGATGGAGGCGACGATCTCCAAGACCGCGCTGCTCAACATTAGACGTTCGAGTACGAGGGTTGAATGATAAGTAATGCTTCCACCAGCGTTAATTGGATTTGGATGGGATTATTAATAAATCAAACGCAGAAATAATCCATAGAGTGTGATCTTTAATTACTAATATTCACTTTTCCACATAATCACCAGCCAATTAGATACATTTCTGCCAACGATGAACAAGTTTTCTGAAGCCATCATGGAAGAAGTCGACACTCTGTAGCCGCAACCACAGTCTCACAGTTCTCTCAACCATTTCATCAGAAGTATAATGATGTCTCATGATTGAGTGGAGAAAGGCGTCACCTTCATTCTCGTAACGCGAGAGGAGTTCCTGGCAAATTTCAAGTCTGTGCACTTTCATTTCAGGAGTCAATATCTGGGGTTACCCATCGTGCACAGATCTTCCGATAGCCAAGCAAAGCAATAACGTAACCCACAGGTTCTTGGGAAATACTGATTGTGCTTGCAATTTCTCTCTGAGTGATACGACGATGGTCCTGAATCAATGTATCAACGTTTTGCTTGTGAAACTCGGTGGTTGCTGTCACAGGACGTCCAACTCTTCGTCGCGCAGGTCAGATATTTCCGTCTCAACGTCTTTAAACTTACTCGCCCAACGGCGCACAGTACTCCCAACAACACAATTAACATAAATTGCTTTAATTCTTTGATGAATCTCTTTTGGGGTGACACCTGCCGCTGTCAAAAGTTCAATGACTGCACGTTGCTTAAATCGCACTGACCGACCGTCTGCGCAGGGTTCCATACTTTTTTACACTGTAACAACACAACCGTTCAGTGCTACGGCTTCCCGCCAACTGTACCTGTAGAGAAGAGACTACGGAACAAGCCAATACCTGCCGCATACCAATGTTGCCAACTGTTGAAGACTTACGAAGGTGGAGGCATTACTTTTCAGTCAACCCTGGTACTTAAATGTGTTCATCTCTTTCTCTTCGTGGCCGCCAATGACAGTTTCATTATTTAGGTCATTTTTACCGCGACATTCAGAACCAGCAATCTTTCTTTTCATTTAATTACTAAGTCCGATTATTTTCTTTCTCAGGTGAATAAATTCATTGTAACCACAATTTTTTTTATTTTTTTTAACACAGGCCACGGGGAATGGTATTACTTATAATGTACGTTCGCATACAACTGTGTACCGACATAACTATACTTAACGACTCATTTCCCTTACAGCATCAATTCTTATTTCGAACCACTCACTCGCGAATGTACGTGCCCTCTTATTTTTGGTAGTCAGTCAGGTGTATTCCTTAATATCGTTACTTTTAGTATTCGGTGGCGTAGTGTCCACAATTGACATCTGCCTGTGTCTCAACGGCGCTTCACGCGAAATATTTATTACGCGACATTCATACTAACTCTCATTTCAAAATTACGACACCGGCTGATTAAATTTCTAACAATTTAACAGGGTGTTTACAATGGCCACCGAATGTCATGATCTTTGTTTAAAAAGAATAGTACAAATTTTAAACTGAAAAGTTTAAATAATTTTTCCATCCATTATTGTGACTATATCTAGTTGATTAAATGATGATGGCGTCCTCTTGGGTAAAATATTCAGGAGGTAAAATAGTCCCCCATTCGGATCTCCGGGCGGGGACTACTCAAGAGGACGTCGTTATCAGGAGAAAGATAACTGGTGTTCTACGGATCGGAGCGTGGAATGTCAGATCCCTTAATCGGGCAGGTAGGTTAGAAAATTTAAAATGGGAAATGGATAGGTTAAAGTTAGATGTAATGGGAATTAGTGAAGTTCGGTGGCCGGAGGAACAAGACTTTTGGTCAGGTGAATACAGGGTTATAAATACAAATTCAAATAGGGGTAATGCAGGAGTAAGTTTAATAATGAACAAAAAAATAGGAGTACGGGTAAGCTACTACAAACAGCATAGTGAACGCATTATTGTGGCCAAGATAGACACGAAGCCCACGCATGCTACGGTAGTACAAGTTTATATGCCAACTAGCTCTGCAGATGATGAAGAAATTGATGAAATGTATGATGAGATAAAAGAAATTATTCAGGTAGTGAAGGGAGACGAAAATTTAATAGTCATGGGTGACTGGAATTCGAGAGTAGGAAAAGGGAGAGAAGGAAACATAGTAGGTGAATATGGATTTGGAGACAGAAATGAAAGAGGAAGCCGCCTGGTAGAATTTTGTGCAGAGCATAACTTAATAATAAACACTTGGTTCAAGAATCATGAAAGAGGGTTGTATACATGGAAGAACCCTGGAGATACTAAATGGTATCAGATTGATTATATAATGGTAAGACAGAGACTTAGGAACCAGGTTTTAAATTGTAATACATTTCCAGGGGCAGATGTGGACTCTGACCACAATCTATTGGTTATGAACTGTAGATTAAAACTGAAGAAACTGCAAAAAGGTGGGAATTTAATCAGATGGGACCTGGATAAACTGAAAGAACCAGAGGTTGTACAGAGTTTCAGGGAGAGCATAAGGGAGCAATTGACAGGAATGGGGGAACGAAATACAGTAGAAGAGGAATGGGTAGCATTGAGGGATGAAACAGTGAAGGCAGCGGAGGATCAAATAGGTAAAAAGACGAAGGCTGGTAGAAACCCTTGGGTAACAGAAGAAATATTGAACTTAATTGATGAAAGGAGAAAATATAAAAATGCAGTTAATGAAGCAGGAAAAAAGGAATACAAACGTCTCAAAAATGAGATCGACAGGAAGTGCAAAATGGCTAATCGGGCATGGCTAGAGGACAAATGTAAGGATGTAGAGGCTTATCTCACTAGGGGTAAGATAGATACTGCCTACAGGAAAATTAAAGTGATCTTTGGAGAACGGAGAACCACTTGCATGAATATCAAGATGTTTGATGGAAACCCAGTTCTAGCAAAGAAGGGAAAGCAGAGAGGTGGAAGGAGTATATAGAGGGTCTATACAAGGGCGATGTACTTGAGGACAATATTATGGAAATGGAAGAGGATGTAGATGAAGGTGAAATGGGAGATATGATACTGCGTGAAGAGTTTGGCAGAGCACTGAAAGACCTGAGTCGAAACAAGGCCCCCGGAGTAGACAACATGCCATTAGAACTACTGATAGCCTTGGGAGAGCCTGTCCTGAAAAAACTCTACCATCTGGTGAGCAAGATGTACGAGACAGGCGAAATACCCACAGACTTCAAGAAGAATATAATAATTCCAATCCCAAAGAAAGCAGGTGTTGACAGATGTGAAAATTACCGAACTATCAGTTTAATAAGTCACAGCTGCAAAATACTAACGCGAATTCTTTACAGACGAATGGAAAAACTGATAGAAGCCAACTTCGGGGAAGATCAATTTGTATTCCGTAGAAATGTTGGAACACGTGAGGGAATACTGACCTTACGACTTATCTTAGAAGAAAGATTCAGAAAAGACAAACCTACGTTTCTAGCATTTGTAGACTTAGAGAAAGCTTTTGACAACGTTGACTGGAATAGTCTCTTTCAAATTCTGAAGGTGGCAGGGGTAAAATACAGGGAGCGAAAGGCTATTTACAATTTGTATTGAAATCAGATGACAGTTATAAGAGTCGAAGGGTATGAAAGGCAAGCAGTCGTTGGAAAGGGAGTGAGACAGGGTTGTAGCCTATCCCCGTTGTTATTCAATCTGTATATTGAGCAAGCAATAAAAGAAACAAAAGAACAGTTCGGAGTAGGTATTAAAATCCAAGTAGAAGAAATAAAGACTTTGAGGTTCGCCGATGACATTGTAATTCTGTCAGAGACAGCAAAGGACTTGGAAGAACAGTTGAACGGAATGGACAGTGTCTTGAAAAGAGGGTATAAGATGATTATCAACAAAAGCAAAACGAGGATTATGGAATGTAATCGAATTAAGTCGGGTGATGCTGAGGGAATTAGATTAGGAAATGAGACACTTAAAGTAGTAAAGGAGTTTTGCTATTTGGGGAGCAAAATAACTGATGAAGGTCGAAGTAGAGAGGATATAAAATGTAGACTGGCAATGGCAAGGAAAGCGTTTCTGAAGAAGAAAAATTTGTTAACATCGAGTATAGATTTAAATGTCAGGAAGTCGTTTCTGAAAGTATTTGTAGGGAGTGTAGCCATGTATGGAAGTGTAACGTGGACGATAAATAGTTTAGACAAGAAGAGAATAGAAGCTTTCGAAATGTGGTGCTACAGAAGAATGCTGAAGATTAGATGGGTTGGTCACATAACTAATGAGGAGGTATTGAATAGAATTGGGGAGAAGAGGAGCATGTGGCACAACTTGACTAGAAGAAGGGATCGGTTGGTAAGACATGTTCTGAGACATCGAGGGATCACCAATTTAGTATTGGAGGGCAGCGTGGAGGATAAAAATCGTAGAGGGAGACCAAGAGATGAATACACTAAGCAGATTCAGAAGGATGTAGGCTGCAGTAGGTACTAGGAGATGAAGAAGCTTGCACAGGATCGAGTAGCATGGAGAGCTGCATCAAACCTGTCTCAGGACTGAAGACCACAACAACAACAACTAGTTGTTTCTGTTACATGTTCCGACAACTGCGTTCCAGATAAGAAAATTACTACCGAAATCAGTCCATAAAATATCCAAATATTTATCCTTAAATTGGAAATTAAACATTAAATCCACTACCAAGAAAACCGACCAACAAAAGGAAATACGTAAGGGAAGAACAACAGCACTACTAAGCTTTTGGTTGATCGTAAATGTCAGCTAGAATCACATTTTTTCGCCATCCAGTGCGTAGCACGCAGTTTTTCCAAAATTTCTTTTTCAGTTAGTTTTGTAGATTTTGTAAGTATATTATATGTGAATGTATCACAAGATGGCAGATCACTTTCATTGATTGCGTCCGTAGAAGTCACTTATCAGTCTTCTGTTTCACCAGAGGCATATTTTACTACATTGAATTTCAAGAACGAGCGTGACGTTATTTGTGAATTGTTTACGTGTAGTAAGAACCATAATAGCAGTGAAGTTCGGCTGCACACTGATTTACGGCTGTATACAGCTATGGTGAAATTAAGGTCACATACCAAAACGATGCTTAATTCACCTGATGTGGGATCAGTTGCTCAGCCTATACCTAACACAGAAGTAGAAAACATTGCAGATACTGATAACGCAGTCGCAGCAATTAGTGGTACTCGGTCGCAAGCGACAGACGATGATGTGATGACTTTGGAAACTGTTCCACATTCCGCAAATGCACAAGGTCCAGTAGAGCCAGACATTATGCAGGTGTTTGGAGTCATGAAGACAGATTTGATATCACAGTTTGTAACTCAGATAACAGCCCAAATGAATACACAGATAGGAAATGTCACAGCCTAGATAGTCCGCTCCGATAGCTGAGTGGTCAGCGTGACTGATTGTAGTCCTACGGGCCCAGGTTCGATTCCCGGTTGGGTCGGAGATTTTCTCCGCTCAGTAACTGGGTGTTGTGTCGTCTTCATCATCATTTCATCGCCATCCGGCGCGCAGATCGCCCAATGTGGCGTCGAATGTAATAACACCTGCACCGAGGTTGCCGGACCTGCCTCGCAAGGATTCTCCTGGCCAGTGACTGCAAACGCTCATTTCCATTTCCACAGCACAGACAGGGAATGTAACAACTCAGATAAGCAATGTCACTGTACAGGTAGACAATGTCACAACTAGAGATGGGGGATCCGCTCTTGAACTAATTCATAGAGTTCAATCTTTCAAAGGAGTGGACAATCAGTGATTCAGAAAAAAAGAACGGTAGCTCCACACGTTTCCCACGGCAGAGAGAGAGAGAGAGAGAGAGAGACGGGGCATATCAGCAGCGCCTCTGCTGGTCAGAGCATTGTGCACGCCACACAACACAGCCAGCGCCGGCCTCTGCCCTGCTTCTACCTTGGCTGCCTGCATTGTGCAGTGCCCCATTGGATTTTGTGTTTCACATATGCCGTGCCATCTCTGTGCGTCGTCTGCCGTGTGCACTGTGCAGTGTCTGGCGCAGCTTAACTTCGCATCGCACTCTGTCGGCGATCGTTTCAGTCGCACGTCCTGCCCTCTGGGCAGTTGATACGAACAACAGGACAGAGAGCCACCTAACGGATAACATAGGAACTACTTGCAAAAACCTGCTCGCAAGGGAACGGACGATTTGTCTCGGAGCGGGTGAGTTCACCGCTCCCCTCCACCCTCCGAACTCGCCCGCTCGACGCTCACCCCACCGTCTCGACTCTAGCCAGAGCGTCGAGCAAAGCGACTCAGGTGTCACTCTGGTCTCTGCGGTCTCAGCTCACGCAGTAATACAGCTCGCGGCTCGACCTGCTCGACTCAGCGCCTCTGCATCGGAGTTCGTCCCCACTGGATATTGTTCTTCATAGTAATACCGCTATGTATATTACATTATTATGTTATGTATACATCAATTGTTTTTATTTTATTTTTATTTGTTTAAACTGATTAGATTAGGTTCCTGATGACTCCTCTTACTATAGGATTTTTATTATGGACACTCGAATTTACGCTTTAAGTACGAGCGAACTGATAAACGTATCGGAAAATGTGATACACCAATATTTTCCTTGTTTTATTCTGCGTAAAGCTATATGCAGCACTTTCGTTTCACAGTCAAATTTATAGTTTTTTTTTCTTATTCTGGTACGGATTTTGCGATTTTATGCGTCTTCGAAAGGAAACGTTCACTTTAAAAATATATGGCTTGCGATGTATTTGTATGAGGTTAATGAAATTTTAATACATTATAGCCAAATATATTGTTAATGTAAATCTCAAGTTACAACATTTTCCGATCACCCAAAAAACCACGATAGTGCAAAATAAATCAATAATCAAAAACTTTGTCATATCGTGGAAATTTCAATAAACAATACAAAATTCTTACTCATTATCTGTGTTACTTCAAAATAGGATCAAATAAGATCAAAATACAGGTATAGTACTGGAATAAACCAAGTTTAAAGGGCAATGTGCCTTCCATTTATTTTCTATTGTAAATGAGTGGTGAGTCATGAAAAAGAGCTAATTCATTTCAGGGAGTGAACAGTTCTGATCCAATCTCTGAAAAGAACAGTTTTGCCCATCTCTAGTCACAACACAGATAGGGAGTGTAATCACTCAAATGAACAAGCTAGACAGTGATGTAAAAGACCTTATTGATATGCACAACAACCTGACAAGACAACCGACACAACTAAAAGGAGAGGGAGCGGATCAGGTAATAGAAGTGGTACGTGAAGAATCAAATTCCATGAATCAAGACACTGATAATTTAAAAACTACAGTTAAGGATATGCCAGTTCAGACACGTAAATTGGCTGAAACTTTCGGTGCTATGAGTGTACAGCAAACCCAGCTCAGTAAAAAATGCAGGAAGCTGTAAATCAAGTTGAGGACGCGGTAAAATAACAAAAACATCAGTTTGAGGTCTTTGTAGAACAAAAAGCCACACACGTAAGCCATAATCTGGAAACACAGTTACAAAATGCAATAAGTAACACAATGGTACAAGTATACACTACACAAAACACATCTGTAGTTAAACTGCAAATTGTCATAGGCCGGATACAGAAAACTTTGGCACAGAACGTACCAGGCTGGCAAAATCAAATAGTCCAGCAACCCAACAGGAAACTTAGTACCATGAAAGAACGACACCAACACGCAGAAGAAGAGCTTGACAACACACCCAAAGGTATGAGCGATAGGGCAATCAGTGCTTATGCTAGCACGAATGTACGTGTGTGTTCGCCGAATTATGAGATGTACGGCAACCAACGACACCGTGATGTAAGAAAGAAACAGCAGATAGCTGAACCCACTTTGTCATCAGTTTTGTGAGAAGAGAGTCTTATAGAAAACCGAAAATTCCAAGTGTTAATCCCTGAAAAGAAGTGTGTGCATCCTGTAATTTATATAACGTCATTCAAAAATGTATTGCCTAAAACGTGGCCGGAAGAGCAAAAGACACAATATGTAACGGGTTACATGCCAGGTGATGGAGCGTTATGGGCGATGGAAATGTCAGAAACTTTTCAGACATTAGAACAGTTTGAAAGCGCGTTTCTTTCAAAGTAGTCGTCACATGGCTTTCAGGATTGATTAAGAAAAGCCCTATTCAACCCTGAACAATATAACAAAAATTTAGATCATTGCGAAATTATTTTGAGAAACACTTAAATAAGACGAGGTTCTGGGACGAGCCAGTGACACACACTGAAGTCCTACGCATTCTGAAAGAAAACTATCGCTTACTATTCGGGAAAAGCTAGTACATGTAACCAAAAGCAATTTGGTGTATTTTATGTCTGTCTTGGACTCTACTGACTTAATTAATGAAGATGCAAGACAGAGCCACACGAACGAAAATAATTTCTGTAGCAGCGGTGGCAACCAGCCTGCGCAGCGCCAGCCACAGTACGGTGTCAACAACGTAGCGTGCGAGGCTGGGTCACGACCGGCTTTTGCCGATCCCCACTCGTCAGCGCTTATGCCAGACCCGAGTTCGGGAGGCAATTAACCAAAATTTTAACCCAAGGTACAAAAGGGAAAAAAATGGTAACAGAACTACTCTGGCTGCTCTGGTAACTGGAAACGAAATTGGAACAGAAACAATTATGTGAATCAGTGGGGTAACGCTTACAGTAATTTTCAGCTTCAATTTAGCAACACCAACACGGCTGACCAACAAAATGTGCAGTGGCAGTACCCGATTAGTAATCAACCCTACCAGTCCCAAGTGCAAAGTAATATGACGCTTATAGACACAGGGCAGATTCTTGATCGGAACGCGCAACGGAGGGACCACACGTCAGTAGTGAATATTACAGAAGGGACGAACGAAACCCCTAAAAACAGTAATAATGGAACGTTACGCTAAACGTGGCCTCATTATGCTCCCCATTGTTGGCCTGGGATAGTCGTGCGGGAGATTCAAGATAAGACAGGTATTGATATTTATCACAGAAGAGCCTCAACACTTTCAGAAACAACTACATGGTGTTACCAGATTTGTGGTTGGCGAAAATGTATTACTTACAGGGTGTTTCAAAAATGACCAGTATATTTGAAACGGCAATAAAAACTAAACGAACAGTGATAGAAATACACCGTTTGTTGCAATATGCTTGGGACAACAGTACATTTTCAGGCGGACAAACTTGCGAAATTACAGTAGTTACAATTTTCAAGAACAGATGGCGCTGCAACTGATGTGTAAGATATAGAAGACAACGCAGTCTGTGGGTGCGCCATTCTGTACGTCGTCTTTCTGCTGTAAGCGTGTGCTGTTCACAACGTGCAAGTGTACTGTGGACAACATGGTTTATTCCTTAGAACAGAGGATTTTTCTGGTGTTGGAATTCCACCGCCTAGAACACAGTGTTGTTGCAACAAGACGAAGTTTTCAACGGAGGTTTAATGTAACCAAAGGACCGAAAAGCGATACAATAAAGGATCTGTTTGAAAAATTTCAACGGACTGGGAACGTGATGGATGAACGTGCTGGAAAGGTAGGGCGACCGCATACGGCAACCACAGAGGGCAACGCGCAGCTAGTGCAGCAGGTGATCCGACAGCGGCCTCGGGTTTCGGTTCGCCGTGTTGCAGCTGCGGTCCAAATGACGCCAACGTCCACGTATCGTCTCATGCGCCAGAGTTTACACCTCTATCCATACATAATTCAAACGCGGCAACCCCTCAGCGCCGCTACCATTGCTGCACGACAGACATTCGCTAACGATATAGTGCACAGGATTGATGACGGCGATATGCATGTGGGCAGCATTTGGTTTACTGACGAAGCTTATTTTTACCTGGACGGCTTCGTCAATAAACAGAACTGGCGCATATGGGGAACCGAAAAGCCCCATGTTGCAGTCCCATCGTCCCTGCATCCTCAAAAAGTACTGGTCTGGGCCGCCATTTCTTCCAAAGTAATCATTGGCCCATTTTTCAGATCCGAAACGATTACTGCATCACGCTATCTGGACATTCTTCGTGAATTTGTGGCGGTACAAACTGCCTTAGACGACACTGCGAACACCTCATGGTTTATGCAAGATGGTGCCCGGCCACATCGCACGGCCGACGTCTTTAATTTCCTGAATGAATATTTCGATGATCGTGTGATTGCTTTGGGCTATCCGAAACATACAGGAGGCGGCGTGGATTGGCCTCCCTATTCGCCAGACATGAACCCCTGTGACTTCTTTCTGTGGGGACACTTGAAAGACCAGGTGTACCGCCAGAATCCAGAAACAATTGAACAGCTGAAGCAGTACATATCATCTGCATGTGAAGCCATTCCGCCAGACACGTTGTCAAAGGGTTCCGGTAATTTCATTCAGACACTACGCCATATTATTGCTACGCATGGTGGATACGTGGAAAATATCGTACTATAGAGTTTCCCAGACCGCAGCGCCATCTGTTGTTGACAATTGTAACTACTGTAATTTCGAAAGTTTGTCTGCCTGAAAATGTACTGTTGTCCCAAGCATATTGCAACAAACGGTGTATTTCTATCGCTGCTCGGTTAGTTTGTATTGCCGTTTCAAATATACCGGTCATTTTTGAAACACCCTGTAAGACCCATGGCGAAATCTTCTCTGTTACCCAAGAAAAACGCTAAGTGGCAAATAAGGTATACTGGTCCGTACATTATTCTACATTGAGCCGTGTGCGGCTCGCGTTCATGCCGTTAGTTCTTTGGCATTTTGTCACATCGAGTGGCGTCTTGTTTCTTCCTTAGTTACTGGTGTAACAAAGTTGCTGGATTGCCTTCTTGAGTGGCAGCAGCAGTGCTTATCGACACTAGTACTGTCGTACTATCTTTGGTTTGACCGCTAGTATTTCCGGGTGGTGGTGGTGTGTGTGGTGGTCAGTCGGTTGGGACGGAGCCGCGAGGAAGTCTCTGCGGTGCAAGGCCAGGCTGCGACCGCTGGTGGTGTGCACGCGCTGTCGGATCGTGAGGCACTAGCTGCGAGAGCGACAAAGTTCGTCGCCCACCGAACCTGGACACGGAAGTTGAGTAATCAGTTAACCTGTCATGAAACCTCAACTATTGTGACATCTCTTCGTTCATTTGCTGGCTGTTGGTCCCTGGGCCATTCAGGCTAGCGGCAACGTATGATGTGTTGGAGTTGGCGAAATCTTGCAGCCGTCTTCCTATACTGTGATTAATTATCAAATTGACTGTTACTTACCACTGAAGTGCATCAGCGGTATTTTCTGTCCTATGGCCGTTAACGTCCCAGTTACCTGCCCTGGACGTTAGCGTAGTTTTTCGGCAGTGTGTGTCCGCCGCTCGTGGTCTCGCGGTAGCGTTCTCGCTTCCCGAGCACGGGGTCTCGGGTTCGATTCCCGGCGGGGTCAGGGATTTTCACCTGCCTCGAGATGACTGGGTGTTTGTGTTGTCCTCATCATTTCATCATCATCCAGGAAAGTGGCGAAATTGGACTGAGCAAAGGTTGGGAAATTGTACGGGCGCTGATAACCACGCAGTTGAGCGCCCCACAAACTAAACATCATCATCATCATCATCGGCAGTGTGCCTTCCCTCGTCATGTTGATGCTGTCTGGCTCAGCGTGTAGTTCGACAACTTTTTTAAGTTTTTTGGTTCGTATTTTGCTTAGAGTGGTTATTGTTCCCTTGGCTGTTTTTGAGACGCCAATTTCTGAAGACGTAGTACTGTTCGTATAATCGTCCTCGGCAGTGTTAAATTAAAATTTTGAAGATTATTTTATTTTTAAAAAAATTTAAAAATTTGTTCTATCTGAAATTGTTTCTAATCCAGGCACTAAGCCGTTAGTTGTTCGATATGTTATATGTGGCCTTCAGCCGAGGATTTACGTGAAACACTTTTAATAAGGCCTTCCGTGTGCATTATTTAAAGGAAAATTTTTTATAAGGAGAAAGGGGTTCATTTTAAATTGATTGTCTGACTTGTTGTTCAGGGCTTCAGCAGTTGTCTCTAACCTGTTTGTGGCCTTCAGCCGTGCAATAAGTTAATATTTCCTTAATTAGGCTTTCGGCCGTTCTGTTGTAAGTTTAAAAAGAAATTTCTTGTTTAAAAAATTGTTTATTGCTGTTTTAATTGTAGTTGCCCTTCAGACGTGTAGTGTAGGCCTTCAGGTGCTAATTGTTTTCTATTGCATTTTTTTATTTTTACCTTCTATTTTTCATTGCTTTTGATTTCTAAGTGAGGCCTTCAGCCGTTCTTGTTTTTGGTGTGGTTTATTCAGTGGCGTGTGAGTTATGCGCATGGGGCAAAGTGAGAACAAGTTACATACCACAAGCATTCTACTTCTCAATAAATGAGACTTGGTGAATCGAGGAAGCCTGCAGGTGTTTGTGGACTAGGACAGTCTGGTCGACAAGCTAAATAAAAAAGTGCAGTACTTATCTTCGTGCAGTGAATGTAGGAGTAGCCACGTTGTACGTAGAGTAGTTTCGTAAATGCCGCGACCGCTGCCCTAAACACTTCATAAATTGATTGGCACGCGCCTCATCGCTACACGACGGTGCATGAGCGGCTACTGGACTCGAAACGGTGCGTATCCTGCTGCCAGACTAATTGCTGTGTGTGTGATTACTTGTAGCTGGAGCATGAAGGCTTGATGCAGGAGGACAATTTGAATGGAATGCAGAATCTACCTTCAAATGGACATTCGCCATAGTGTAAAGAGATGTAGACACACGATTTCCTGACCCACTGAATAAAGCCTCACCACTATAGCTCATGATCAACGCCCCACGTTACGAAATAACAACGATTCCCATGTTCACTGAACTTAAGGCAGAGCAGCACCCACGTTTATGTATATATTAGTGTTAAGTTAGACTTAGTATTAATCTCTGTGAGTTTTATTTGTTACATGTGTATCTTGCCCATGATGAGAAAACAGTAAAACCCAGGGAGGAGATATAATGGGACGTTATCAAATAGATCCTGGTGTAACAGAGGGAGGAAGTGGGGAGCATAAGCAACAATACCGAAGAATTTATCGCACTTAACATTCCTGATACCTTTGCTAACCCTGCAGCCTGGATCGGCACACCAAAATATACAACGATCCTGTGAATTTTTTTTATATTTTAAGGAAAAATGTAACTGTAGAATCATAGAAAAGACTCGTGAAATGTAATTTTGTTGTCAACATGCTACTGAAAATGTTATTTGTACGCAGGAACAATGACGCTACAAAGCAGTCATAAAGAACTGACCTATAGACTTGTATAAAATGAAATGTAATATTCATATATTTCATGCAAAGAACGATGCAGTAATTTTTGCGTGTAATATGTAAGTTACTGTATATTTTGTGTACCCTAGTGCATATTTTTTCATAGCTAAAAAACCATAAATGTACAGTATACGTGAGAAACGAATGTCATAACAAGGGATTGCCTAAGTGCCAGAGGCGGTAGCAGAACTATATAAGCAAAGTGGTGATGAGAAATCCATTGGAAGAGACGATGAACTACCAGCATGTAAAGTGGTTGCGATCATTGGATGAAATTGTCATTTCTTCGGACAATTCGCCCAAGGGGGCGATGTAAAGAAACTTAATAATTTTTTTCCTATTGATAAATGTATAGATAATTATTCGACTCTCATACCAAAGATTTATTTGAAAATTATTTAACACTGACAGACAAAAGAAGATTTACGCCCTTTGTTTATTAGTTTTAATAATAGTTACCTTTCGTTGTTCTCATGTCCTGGTGAGAAGACGTGCAAGGGAAGTGGTGTGTAATTTCTAGTGAAATTGTGCTAAATAATGAAAGCAACTTCTGAAACAATACGACTTTCGTATTTACGATACCATGAATCCCAGCTCCTCTAACTATGGAAGGTTATTATTATTTTAATTTTGTGTGGAGAATTTTGATGGAGGCGACAATCTTCACGAGGGCGCCACGTGAATGTGTTCATCTCTTTCCCTTTGTGGCTGAAAATGTCAGTTTCGATATCTACGACATATTTGCCGCGACATTCATCTACATCTGCATCTACATCCATACTCCACAAGCCACCTGACGGTGTGTGGCGGAGGGTATTTAGAGTACCTCTATCGGTTCTCCCTTCTGTTCCAGTCTCGTATTGTTAGTGGAAAGAAAGATTATCGGTATGCCTCTGTGTGGGCTCTAATCTCTGATTTTATCCTCATGGTCTCTTCGCGAGATATACGTAGGTGGAGGTATGTTCTCGAAACTTCAACTAAAGCCCGTACTGAGCTACTGAGCGTCTCACTTGCAATCTTCCACTGGAGTTCATCCATCATCTCCGTTACGCTTTCGCAATTACTAAATGATCCCGTAACGATAGGCGCTGCTCTCCGTTGGATCTTCTCTGTCTCTTCTATCAACCCTATTCAAATTTCGTCGAATGGCTTTCAATGCGCCCTAGAAGTTCCACCCTGTACACAAGAGCAAAAATTGCGCTTGCAGTGCACTCGAAAGAGGTGAGATCACGTTCGAAGTGCTATATATGCCACGATGTCCATAGAGAAGGGTTGAAGCGCCGGGGAGATGTAAGAGGTATCAAAGACAACTTCCTATTTGTCAACGCACTGCCAATTGTCGTTTGAGCGAAATATGTGATGATCAATGTATCAAAGAAAGGGGTGGTTTCATTGACGCCTTTTATGCCACCCCCTGTGGCCTTATCGTGTCGATTCTGAGCGGTGGTATATTTTCTTCGCCCAATTTTGAAAACCACGTGATTTCAACACTGGACCATCTGGGTTGTGACCTCCATCGTATAGCCGTTAAAAAAATGGCTCTGAGCACTACGGGACTTAACATATGAGGTCATCAGTCCCCTAGAACTTAGAACTACTTAAACCTAACATCACACACATCCATGCCCGAAGCAGGATTCGAACTGTGATGGTAGCAGTCGCGCTGTTCCAGACTGAAGCGCCTAGAACGGCTAAGAGGGGTTCTGACGACGTTCCCATCCTGTGAAATGTCCGCCATGGCTTTCAGAAGAACTGTGGTGAGATTTTGTGCCAATGTGATATGACATGACCTTCTGAGCTCTGCTCTATTTTTCACATGAGTCGACACCTTGCTGTTTGAACCGTCGCAGAGCCCGAGGATGACGTCGCAGGACGCCATGCTTTTCCACCGTTACAGATGAAGGTCGTAGCTACCTTTGGGCCACATTTCAAACACATGTGTCGCAATGACAGACAGTTAAGGAGTTTCGAGGAAGTGATCCATTAACTCTGTTGCACAGTGTAGATAGGAATTACGCCATCATAAACTCTGTATATAATAAAAGAGTATTTTGTGTATTTCTCACTGAGAAAGCACATTTTGATTTGGTTGTTTAGCAGAAAATCTTTGCATGTTTCTGGTAAGATGGGGAAACGTCTACAAGCACGTACTGGACACAGACTGCAGCCGTATCGTGCCCCACAGAGATGGCGATTTTCCGTTCCGTGACATTAGTGCTCGCGTTGCTCACTCTCTCACTTCAGTCGTGAAAATTGGGATGTATGGCTTTAGGAGGGCCGCACTCAACGCTAAGCAGGAACTGAGTGGTCCCACACGACTAGCACCCGGTAGGACAACTATATCGTTCACTCAGCTGTCCAGGATAGCAAGGTGACGTCACGTAGCTTCAGTCATGAAACGGACCGTTTTCAGCAGGACAGGTATTCACGAATTCTCTCCGACGATATCCGAAAGCGACGCCACACGTTTCCCTTGTTTTCCTGAGCTACCTCGATACAAGGTATTAGACGTATATTTCTGTTTATTGATGACCAGTTACCTAGCTAACTGTATGGACTCTTTCTTTCATTACGTTTATCCACTAAATTCTGCAGTTGTTAGTTCTTAAAATGCTTAGATTTTATTGGCGACCTTAACAAGTAAATACATTTGAAATTAACGTTAAAGTGAGAAATTGCAATAATAGAACATAAGATTGTATGATTAAGATGGGAAACAATATAGACGGAGGGAATAAGATCCTACCACCAGTGCCATCCAAGACGCAAGGGCCTCAGCAGCACGGACCATGACAATCGCCTCTTCGTGGCATATGGCACAGTCAGCACCATAATAAAAATTAAGTATTTCATTTCATTTCATCTCAAATGTCATCTGGCAATCACCCACACAACGAATTACTAAATTAACAAACCGAATACTAAATTAAAACCGAGCGAGGTGACGCAGTGGCTTGCACACTAGACTAGCATTCATGAGGACTACGATTTATATGCGAGTACGGCCATATACATTTAGGTTTCCCTTGATTTCCCTAAATCGCTGCAGGCAAATGCCGGGATGTTTCCTCTGAAAGGGCGCGGCCGATTTCCTTCCTCATCCTAGGCACAATCCGAATAAGCGCTCCGTCTCTAATGAGTTCGATACCGGCTGAACGTTAAAACCAATCTTCTTTCATTTCTTCTTACTAAATTAAGTTAATATTATTTGATATGCAGGACTTGAACGCACTGTAACAGGAAAGTTACTGCACACTGTAATCACGAACATGAAGACACTGAACATTGTGTCACTGAGTTCTAAGATTTTCAATAAACTAACCAATACGAATTCAGGTCGATTTACACACAGCCTTGACATGAGAGTGACGTGACCGTTCTTATCGATGACGATATGAGGACGTGCGGCAAAGGTGGAGGAGGGGCAGATCCTACCTGTTAAAAAATAATGTTGCAGTAAACTTGATCCATATTCCCTGAAGGGACAAAGAAACAGGTATAGGCAGGCATATTCAAATACAGAGATATCTAAACAGGCAGAATACGGCGCTGCGGTCGACAACGCCTAACAACAAGTCTTAGATCGGTTACCGCTGCCACAATGGCAGGTCATCAAGATTTAAGTGAGTTTGAACGTGGTGTTACAGTCGGCGCACGAGAGATGGGACACAGCATCTCCGAGGTAGCGATGTAGTGGGGACTTTCCCATACGACCATTTCACTAATGTACCACGAATATCAAATCTCCGACATCGCTGCGGCCGGAGGAAGTTCCCGCAAGAACGGGGCTGAAGAGAATCATTCAACGTGACAGAAGTGCAACCCTTCCGCAAACTGCCGCAGATTTCAGCCATCCAACGAAACATCATCGATATGCGCTTTCGGAGCGGCTGGACGTGTACGGGTATAGACACAACCTCATGAATCCATGAAGCTGCATGTCAGCAGAGGACTGTTCAAGCTGTTGGAGGCTCTGTAATGGTATTGGGCGTGTGCAGTTGGAGTGATATGAGACTCCTGATAGTCTAGAAACGACTCCGACAGGTGACACGTGCGTAAGCGTCCTGTCTGTTCACCTGCATACATTCATGTCCATTGTGCATTCCGACGGACTTGGGCAATTCCATCAGGACGATGCGGCAGCCCACACGTCCGGAATTGCTGTAGAGGGGCTCCAGTAACACTTCTGCTGGCCACCAAACTCCCCAGACATAGCGTTATGGAACATATATGGGATGTCTTGCAACGTGCTGCTCAGAAAAGATTTCCACACCCTCTTACTCTTACGGATTTAAGGACAGCCCTACGGGATTCATGGTGTTAGTACACTCCAGCACGACTTCAGACATTAGTCGAGTCCATTCCACGTCATGCTGCGGCACTTCCGCGTGCTTGCAGGTGCCCTACACGACATCAGGCGGGTGTACCATTTTCTTTGGCTCTTCACTGTAAAAACTGTTGTGGATTGGCTAGACAGCCAACCCACTATGGCAGGAAGCCGAAAGGCACGCGTTTTAGCTCACGCAGGCTGGCGTGAGGTCTGGAACAGTTAAAGGAATTGAGACTAGCAAATAAAGTACGTATCTGCTGGAATACTTAACTTTAATCCATAATTGGAACATCGCTCTTGCGGTACATGTTTTACAGCACCAATAGTAACTGGTAATGGCGCCTTGCTAGGTCGTAGCAAATGACGTAGCTGAAGGCTATGCTAACTATCGTCTCGGCAAATGAGAGCGTAATTTGTCAGTGAACCATCGCTAGCAAAGTCGGCTGTACAACCGGGGCGAGTGCTAGGAAGTCTCTCTAGACCTGCCGTGTGGCGGCGCTCGGTCTGCAATAACTGATAGTGGCGACACGCGGGTCCGACGTATACTAACGGACCGCAGCCGATTTAAATGCTACCACCTAGCAAGTGTGGTGTCTGGCGGTGACACCACAAAAACATATATTAAAGTACAGTAGGCTTTGTAGCTGACATGCTGTTTCCTCATAAAATGCATAAAATGGTAGTGTACCCAGCTGATAAGCGCGCCTACTGGATGTCGAAGGAAAATATCGTTCGCGATCTACTGCGTATAAAACGTAGTGGATGGGGCTCTAACTAGCGCCTTGAGATGTCTCTTTAGTAGTGGTGTTTCGATAGAAGTGTAGTTTGCTCTCTTGTCATATACGACTATAAACCGTTTGGACAGGGTTCAATAGATACCGTGGGTCCTTATATCTCATGTAAATCTGTAACTGAGAGTTTTAATATCATAACTGTTCCAAATCAAGAAACCAAAAATCATTCCATCAAAATGTTACATTCTATACATTATTGTAGGACGCTCCTATTATCTCTGGTATTTATTCTTCGACTGACACTGTTTTTTGCGGTGATACACATCTTAATAATTCAGGACGATATGAAAATCTGATGAAAAAAAGTGGCTGTACATGTGTTTTTCTCTGATCTGGGAAAGGGAAATGCTGTAGGTGCATTTCGTTATACGCCTAGAATGTCCTGTTGCTCCACAGCATTGCCGGCATTCGAGTCTTTCGGCAGTCTACTTGTAAATCTGGTTCCCTAAATTTTCTCAATAGTGTTTCTCGAAAGGAACGTCGCCCTCCCTCCAGGGATTCCCATTTGAGTCCTGAAGCACCTCCTCAACACTTACGTGTTGTTCGAATCTACCGGTAACAAATCTGGCAGCCCGCCTCTGAGTTGCCTGATATGGATTCCAAACACTCCAACAGTACTCAAGAGTAGGTCGCACCAGATGAATCAATCTTTCCTAATATTCTTTCAATAAAACCATTTCGACCATACGCCTTCCCTTCCACAGTTCTTACATGGTCGTTCCACCTCATATCGCTTTGCCACGTTACCCCTAGATATTTATAGTGTCAAGGAGGACACGGTTTAGCCGGCCGTAGTGGCCGTGCGGTTCTAGGCGCTACAGTCTGGAGCCGAGCGACCGCTACGGTTGCAGGTTCGAATCCTGCCTCGGGCATGGATGTGTGTGATGTCCTTAGGTTAGTTAGGTTTAATTAGTTCTAAGTTCTAGGTGAATGATGACCTCAGAAGTTAAGTCGCATTTTTGACGACACTGTTTACGGTGTAACCGAACATTACAGGTTTATTCTTCCCACTCAACCGTGTTAAATTACATTTTTCCACATTTAGAGCTAGCTGCCATTCATCACACAAACTAGAAATGTTGTCCATGTCATGTTGTGTCTTCCTACAGTCGCTCAACTTCGACACCTTACCGTACATCACGGTATCATCAGCAAACAAGTGCAGATTACTGCCCACACTCTCCGCCAAATCATTTATGACCTACAGTAGTCCTATCGCTCCTCTTTAGGGAATTCCTGACTATACCCTTGTCCATTATGAACATTCACCCTCGAGAACAACATATTGGGTTCTATTACTCAAAAAGTCTTCAAAGGCACTCACTTATCTGTGAACTTATTCCATGTGCTCGCACCTCCGTAAGCAGCCTGGAATGGGGTACTGTGTCAAATGCTTTCCGGAAATCTACGTTTATGGAAACTGTCTGTTACCCTTAATCTATAGTTCGGTGTATATCATGTGAGAAGAGGGCAAGCTGAGTTTCGCAAAAGCGACCCTTTCAAAAACCATGCAGATTCACAGACATAAGCTACTCAGTCTCAAGAAAGTTTATTATATTCGAACTGAGAACATTTTCAAGGATTCTCCACCAAACCGAAGTTAGGGATATTGCTTTGTAATTTTGGGAGTCCGTTCTTTTACCCTTCTTGTATACTGAAGTCACCTGCGCTTTTTTCCAGTCGGTTGGGACTTCGCGCTGGACGAGAGATTCGCGATAAATGCATGCTAGGTAAGAGGCCAATGCCGTCGGGTACTCTTTGTAAAATCGAACTGGGATTCCATACGGATGTGGTGATTTATTTGCTTTAAAATCTTTCAGTTGTTGGGTTCCCGGGTTCGATTCCCGGCGGGGTCAGGGATTTTCGTGCCTCGTGATGACTGGGTGTTGTGTGATGTCCTTAGGTTAGTTAGGTTTAAGTAGTTCTAAGTTCTAGGGAAGTGATGACCATACATGTTAAGTCCCATAGTGCTCAGAGCCATTTGAACCATTTTTTTATCAGTTGTGTCTCTGCGCCAGGGATGATTGTTATTGCGTAGTCCATACGGGAGTCTGTCCGATGGTCAAACGACGGTTGTTTGTGCTATTCTCCTGTCTGAACGATTTCTTGAACTTCAAATTTAAAATTCAGCTTTCGTTTTTCTACCTTCAACTGCCACATCAGTCTGGTCAACAACGGACTGAATCCGCTGAGCGATTTTCCATAGGACCAGAATTTTCTCGAGTTCTCTGTCAGATCTTTTGCTAAGGTGTGACCATAGTAGTTGTATGTTTCGGGTATAGATCTTTTCACAGACGCACGCACGAATCTCTACTAACCTTTGCTCTCTTTTGAACCGAGAGTGCAACCGCCTCTTCTTCCTCAGCATCTTTCGTTATTAAAACCTGTTGCGTCTTTTCCATCATTATCCACTTACTAGGCACATAACTTTTCAGACCATGATATACAATCTACTTGAACTTTGCCCATGATTTCTCTACATCCATCTTACTGGAACTAAGTGATGCCAATTCAGTGTCTAAGTGAGATGATAATAACTGCTTATCTGCTGTATCTAGTAGAAACACTCTCCTAGCCTTCTTGACTAACTTATTAACATTCAACATCTACATCTACATTTATACTCCGCAAGCCACCCAACGGTGTGTGGCGGAGGGCACTTTACGTGCCACTGTCATTACCTCCCTTTCCTGTTCCAGTCGCGTATGGTTCGCGGGAAGAACGACTGTCTGAAAGCCTCCGTGCGCGCTCGAATCTCTCTAATTTTACATTCGTGATCTCCTCGGGAGGTATAAGTAGGGGGAAGCAATATATTCGATACCTCATCCAGAAACGTACCCTCTCGAAACCTGGCGAGCAAGCTACACCGCGATGCAGAGCGCCTCTCTTGCAGAGTCTGCCACTTGAGTTTGTTAAACATCTCCGTAACGCTATCACGGTTACCAAGTAACCCTGTGACGAAACGTGCAGCTCTTCTTTGGATCTTCTCTATCTCCTCCGTCAACCCGATCTGGTACGGATCCCACACTGATGCGCAATACTCAAGTACAGGTCGAACGAGTGTTTTGTAAGCCACCTCCTTTGTTGATCGACTACATTTTCTAAGGACTCTCCCAGTGAATCTCAACCTGGTACCCGCCTTACCAACAATTAATTTTATATGATCATTCCATTTCAAATCGTTCCACACGCATACTCCCAGATATTTTACAGAAGTAACTGCTACCAGTGTTTGTTCCGCTATCATATAATCATACAATAAAGGATCCTTCTTTCTATGTATTTGCAACACATTACATATGTCTATGTTAAGGGTCAGTTGCCACTCCCTGCACCAAGTGCCTATCCGATGCAGATCTTCCTGAATTTCGCTACAATTTTCTAATGCTGCAGCTTCGCTGTATACTACAACATCATCCGCGAAAAGCCGCATGGAACTTCCGACACTATCTACTAGATCATTTATATATATTGTGAAAAGCAATGGTCCCATAACACTCCCCTGTGGCACGCCAGAGGTTACTGGTCTGATATTCCGTAGGCTCTTACTTTGTTTATCAGGCGACTGTGCGGAACTGTGTCGAACGCCTTCCGGAAGTCAAGGAAAATAGCATCTACCTGGGAGCCTGTATCTAATATTTTCTGGGTCTCATGAACAAATAAAGCGAGTTGGGTCTCACACGATCGCTGTTTCCGGAATCCATGTTGATTCCTACATAGTAGATTCTGGGTTTCCAAAGACGACATGATACTCGAGCAAAAAACATGTTCTAAAATTCTACAACAGATCGACGTCAGAGATATAGGTCTATAGTTTTGCGCATCTGCTCGACGACCCTTCTTGAAGACTGGGACTACCTGTGCTCTTTTCCAATCATTTGGAACCTTCCGTTCCTCTAGAGACTTGCGGTACACGGCTGTACACATTCGTATCCTTGGTTGCTATACATGACATCATGATCGCCAATCCCTGTGTCTATACTGACATTGTCGATAAAGTCCGGCCTATTTACAGCTAAAAGGTCTACGATATTTCCATTGTGTGTGGGCTGCCGAACTAGCTGCTCAAGACAGTTTTCAGAAAACGTGTTCCAAAGATATCTAAACAGGCAGAATACGGTGCTGCGGTCGGCAACGCCCACACAAGACAACAAGTGTCTGGCGCAGTTGTTAGACCGGTTACTGCTGCCACAATGACAGGTCATCAAGATTTAAGTGAGTTTGAACGTGGTGTTACAGACGGCGCACGAGATGTGATGAAGTGGGGATTTTCCCGCACGACCATTTCACGAATGTACCGTGAATATCAGAAATCCAGAAAAATATCAAATTTCCAACATCGCTGCGGCCGGAGAAAGTTCCTGAAAGAACGGGGCTGTCTGTACCGAAGCAATGAAGCCATAGACATCCCACTCTGTAGGTTAACGTTGCCTTCAACTAGTATTGCATGATGTGGGTATTAACGCGTTTTTGACTGGAGACTCTCTTTCAATTACTGTAGCACTGTCACAGCAGATTTGCGTGACCAGTAAAAACCTCCAGCAACTAACTTGGTTTCACCTACACGTGTTATACGTGACCAGAAAATGTCACTGTGACACTCAATTTATCAACTGCAATGAACACTCCCCCTCATATGGCCTCTAATCTGTCTTTCCGTTATATATTCCACGACTTGCTAAATATCTCCTTTCCACTTAAAGTGTCAGCCAGCTGTCGGTCCCAAGAAAAATTTGAGCGGAAGTACTTCCCTGTAAGGCAGTAAATTATGGACCCTTATTACGAATACTTCGACAGTTAACTGATAATATGATGACAGTCAAAGTGTCTTTACTCTGAATGCCGTCTGACTTACCCTGCTGCGTATCGACTGGCGAGTGTTTATCAGAGCACCTCAAACTACCATTTAGCTTAAAAAGTCCTCATGTCCACTACAGAGGTACTCTGCTACCCGAGTAGCTGTTTCCTTTTTGTAGTGCACCACCTTACCTGTCAAGGGAAGTCCTAAAATTAGCCATACGATAAAGCAGGTCTAGAAATCTCCAGCCAGTACCGTCACAGTCGATGAAGCCTTTCGTTGAGACACTCCACTCGGGTAGCAACCAAAGGACCCCTCAAACACTGGCACTAGTGCTGAAAACTGCCAACGCTGCTTGCATCCCACATGTGAGGCTAGCCATCTTTACCACCTCCGCCAGCCACCTGTATGAACTGAGGACGACCTCAGAACCAATGCGACAGGCGTCGTTGGTGCCGACGTGAGTCCCAACTTGTTGACCACTGCACCTGGATGATGTACCAAGGGTACATTGGTTGTCTTTCCTTCCCTGAACGCTATCTACCTAAGGGGCTCTATAACGCGCTCTAACGAGCCACTCGTAACTAGTAAACCCTTTCCCCCATGTCCCTGCTAGGTCGCAGCTGAATGAGTAGCCACCTGTACATTCTCAGGGTGAATGGGTGAGACCAGGTGGCCAGTCTCCACATTGGTCCTCTGCATCGAGCGACACAAAAGCGTTACCACCCACCACTCACCCTGCTGTGTGGGTGGATCCACCTTGTTGAGAGGCTAGGAGGTGCCTCATAAGCAGAGCCCGTGGGCAAAACAGGCGACATCTGAAGTGTCCCTTGTGATGCGCCAGAATCTCCGCCACCGCTACACCCCGAGGCAATAACCTGTAGGTGACTGACCATAGCCGAAAGCGCATTCAGCTGTTTGCGAACAGAGGCCATCTCCTCCTGCATCTCCACACAGAATGCATACATCCTAACCGTCTTAGAAGACTACATGAAGAAGTAAACTATAAAAGCAGATAGAATCCTAGATTTGCAACTTTCAGCCAACCTGATGTGTCACTAAACGACGCTGATGCTTTAATGAGCTATGTAGCTGGCTGTTCAATGAGGAACTTTTGTGCTACAGACTGAATGAATTCACGCTTAAAACAACACGATATTGAATCGCCTAAACAGAAAAAGACCCGCGAAATTTAATAAATACCCTACGAGGAAAACAGGTGTCCTATCATACTGCCCCTTTCCCTTATCAGTGTTTTCCACATATTCCATACCTCTCCGGTTCTGCGCAAGACCTCCTCATTCCTTACCTTAGCAGTCCACCTAATTTTCCACATTTGGCTGCAGCACCAGATCTGAAATGATTCGATTATCTTCTGTTCCTGTTTTTCCAGAGTCCATGTACTCCAGACGTGCATTCTCAGAAATTCCTTCCTCATATTAAGGCCTACGTTTGATAGTAGGAGACTTCTCTTGGTCAGGAATACCCTTTTTGCCATTGCTAGTCCGCTTCTGATGTCCTCATTGCTCCGTCCTTCATTGGTTTTTTTACTGCCCAGGTAGAAGTATTCCTCAACTTCATCTACTTCGTGGCCATTAGGCCTGATGTTAAGTATCTCGCTGTTCTCATTTCTGCTACTTCTCATTACCAGACCTGGTAACAGCACTAAACGCGAACTACACTAATCAACTCTGATGGCCATTCCACCTGTTACAGAGAAATGCAGCTGTGGTCACTTACGAACCTGGTGATGGTGTGTATGTGTACGAAGAAACATTGACATCCGACCATGTGTTCCGACTTTTCATTTTTTTATCAGGCAGTGTTACAAGTTCAAGACACAGCAATCTTTAGATGAAGTCATATGCACAATCTTTTGGGACAGACAGGGTGTTGTTCTTTTGGAATCTACAGCAACATCTAACTCAACGCTACAGGGCGAAACTGAATTGGCTGGCACCCCGAATTTCCAGTCATCCCAGACAGGAAACAATCTTTCACTTGCAAAAGGATAACACCTGACACGAAAACATTATTTCGAGTGAAGAAATCATTGTGAGATTTGGACGAAGTGTCCTGCCACATTCACCGTACAGTACTGCTTTAGCACCTTCAGAGTTGCATACCTGTGGTGCTATGAAGGATGAACTATAAGTGAACGCCAACGTTTGCGAGAGTCAGATGCCGACGTCAGAACCGCAAAACAGTGGCTTTCTTCAACTGTTTCAGCACTAGATGAGCGTGTCTTGCAGTCTTCTGTTCATCGTTGCCAAAACTGCATAAGGAATGGCGGTGAGTATGTACAAAAATTCCAATATCTAGGTGAAATTTCGCTTTATTTATCTGCATTATTGGTCAGTCTGCATCTATTTTGCTTTCGATGGAAATAAATGGGAAGCATTAGTTTCGTAATCATCCTCGCATAAGCATATCTGCTACAGTCACTCGGGTACAAAAAGATGCTGCCCTATTCGACATGAAGCATTCTGGCCACTAACGCCTTACTCGAAGGGGACAATTTTTACGTTTTCTATAACGACAGTTGTAGTGGGCTTTCCGAGCAAGAACCTTGCGACCAGTGACGCGGTGTTTCCTATCGCTAATATATTTATCCGTGTGTTTTCGGACCGTCAAAGGTTGCCGCAGCAGTGGTGAAAATTCTGCCGACGTTTTGTAATAAGAACGTCGTCACAAAGTTTATCCAGTCTCAGGACTGGCTATGAGCGTAGTAAAAGTTTTTTTTCTTTTTTAATTTTACCGCTTTATTTTTTTATTTTTATTTTTCCCCCTTACAGCATTATGTTAGGAAATGTCTCTTGTCATGAAGTTTAATTTCTCACTGATTTTAGATATCTCAAGTCCTGAGAGCCGTTACACTTCTTATAAGATCTTTTATATTTGTTAAGATGTATATGTCTCAGAATTTTTTTTTGATTTCAGGTATGGCATTTACTACTTCCTCCTTCAGTTTATGTATTGGAAAATCTATTTTCGTACGTTTTTAATTTAATGATGACTTTAGTTTCCCATGAGAACCTTCGAGAGCATACGTGGCTCTGTGCCACTGGTTAGCGAAGTTTCACATTTCAGTAGGTATACTAGAACTTTACATCCATTGATTGACCACATAAACTCCGAATTTCACAACCATTTCTCCACTGGATATTCCCTACATTATTGCAGTAAGCGCTTCAACCTTTGGGGTGAAAGATGTATCGCTGCAGCACACATACGACAAAAAAATAGAACTTCTTCTCTATCTTTGTAGTCTTCCGTTAATCCCAGTTGTATTTTCTTCTACAGACATTGGTTGAAGTGAAAACTGCAACGAGAAACGGATGATTCTGGTAGAAGTGTTTTTAAAACTTTACATGTAGCCATTTCAAAGTTTAGAACTGAAGCTTTCGGTGACCACGCAGGTATCTTATTTTTCAGTCCGGGGAAAAGTCATTCACATGTACTGTGACTTTCCTCTGGGAGTAAAGCGAATAGGAAATACCTTCTTCCGTTCTTCTGTCCAGCCGATGTCAACGTGTATGGTGTACAGTTGTTTCGAACAACTGTCAAATCTCTCCTCCATAAAGAAGAGTTCCATTTTCACACAACGATTTTTTTCGCTTCTTCACAGCCGAACCCGAAGATTCTTTTGATAGGAACAGACAAACCGTCAGTTTTCAAAAACTTTGACTTTTACTTAATTTCAAAATGTCTCCTCTCATTTTTACCTACGAACTAGCGCCGCGGTGTTGGATGGATCCAATAGCTTCCCTTCGTGTTTCATACAATGCAGGCTTGGAGTTCTCGTAATGTGATATATTTGGTATCAAATCAGAATCTTTATCTCTCTAAACATGAAGTTACTCTTTAAAAATAAGGAAAATAGGCAACATCTTTTCTTCGCGGTCTCTTCTCCTTCAGTTGTGGCCTCGTTTCTTAACCTGTGCATCTCCATCATAGGGTAGACAAGAATGTTGATGTCCATCCATGATTCTGCCATTTGAAAGTTTTAAATTATCTCGAGAAGCGCTCCGTTTGTAATTCAAGCACATGTAGTTCGAATGTTCATCACGTTTTCTGTGCAGCCGGCAGCGTTGACCAACCCTCAGAAGACGCGGCTCCCCTTTCGCTGCAGTAACTATTTCCGTTACTCACTGTATCTAGAACTGAAACAGCTTATACCTACCGGACTACACGTAAACGAAGCCTGTGGCACCGTCTGGCTGTTGGTGACGACACATCCGCTGTTGTTGAACGACTGCTGGGACGTCGGAAAACCGACGGCGTCAGAACTGCTGTGTCGGAAACGGAACAGCCGGAACGTCCACGTAAGCAAACGACCAGTAGTTGGCGCTATGGAGATATCACGTTGCTGTTGTTTCAGAGTTTATTTGCTACGCTTAAGACAATGGCAACTCAGAATGTGCCCAAGCAGTTTGTTTGCAGTGAGCTTAGAAAGACACAGCACCGAGAAAAATTCTAAATTTTTCCTGAAAGGTTTCGTTGGATGATTTTTTACGCTTTCGTGAAGGTTTAATTCAGAGACAATGGTTCCAATCGCTTCGTTCAACGTATGGTGAACAGTCGTAAAGTCGTAAATACTTTTCACGATTGGTAAATTTCGCAAAAATTGGCTGTTGTTCCAAAAAACACGTCGGCGCTGTGCGCGACACTACTGAGGAGAGTCGGAATGCTAGGCCTACTCTTCCCGAGGAAGAGTGTTGTAAGATGGTTATTTTTGATGACGTTATTGGATGTGTTAATATCTGTAAAGGAAATTTATACACTTGAAGGATTGTGGTCAGAGAAACAGTTGTTAGGCAACAGTATCTACATCTACATCCATACTCCGCAAGCCAACGGACGGTGTGTGGCGAAGGGTACCTTGAGTTCCTCTATCAGTTCTCCCTTCTTTTCCAGTCTCGTATTGTTCGTGGAAAGAAAGATTGTCAGTATGCCTCTGTGTGGGCTCTAATCTCTCTCATTTTATCCTCATAGTCTCTTCGCGAGGTATACGTTGGAGGGAGCAATATACTAATTGACTCCTCGGTGAAGGTATGTTCTCGAAACTTCAACAAAAGCCCGTACCGAGCTACTGAGCGTCTCTCTTGTTGCAGAGTCTTCCACGAGAGTTTATCTGTCATCTCCGTAACGCTTTAGCGATTAGTAAATGATCCTGTAACGAAGCGCGCTGCTCTCCGTTGGATGTCCTCTATCTCTTTTATCGACCCTAACTGGTACCGACCCCACACCAGTGAGCAGTATTCATGCAGTAGGCGACCAAGTGTACTGTAACCTACTTCCTTTGTTTTTGGACGGCATTTCCTTAGGATTCTTCCAATGAAACTCAGACTGGCATCTGCTTTACCGATGATTAACTTTATATGGTCATTCCGTTTTAAATCACTCGTAATGCCTACTCCCAAATAATTTACGGAATTAACTGCTTCCAGTTGCTGACCTGCTATATTGTAACTAAATGGTAAAGGATCTTTCTTTATATGTATTCGCAGCACATTACACTTGTCTACATTGCGATGGCAGCACTGTGGAGAAGTATAACCTTTGAAGTCAATAGTGAAGAAAAGCTCCGGTGTGCATCAGGCTGGGTTCGTTGAGTGGACAGTGAAAAGCGTGGACGCACGTTTGGAACTATGCTAGTTGCAGATTTATTACGAGGAGGAAGGATGCTCAGAACAACGGTTGCATAGCATACAGACATAAAATGGTTTTGAAAAGAAGGATTATTTGATCAGGTAAAACGTTTATTTATTTTTTAGACTTGTATTGTTGGCCCACTTCACCATCGTCGCAGTCGAGTTTTTCATAATTAATCTATTAGTTGATGTACTGAGTTAATTTACGGTACGATAGAAGTCATTTGATTTTTTCGATACGTTCCTTCCTAACTTAAATTTCAGAATTTAAAAGTTGTGACATGTGCTTCATTGGCATTCTGTCAAGATTATGAACCCAGTTTGCCTGGACTAACAGTACATAGTTTTCAGTAGTAATCTTTTTTTACCTGTTGCGGAATCTTGCTGTGTTGCTGTTTCTGCCAGTACTTCAATTTGCACGTGAGGTTCATAATACGTGATTGTTTCGTTTCCTTCACGCAACGTAGGTTCTGTCAGTTCATTCATTTTACCAGGCCCTTATGTCAGTGCAGAAATTTTCGTGTGTTTCTGGTTACATTCTTATACAGGTCGACATTAGAGTGTTTCTGTATATACAGTTACTTTTTTCACAATTTTCACCGACCAAGCCTATTAAGCGAGAAATTATTGGTTTGCTTATTTATTTGATTATGTATGAAATCGGTTTTCAAACACACAGGATTCTTTTCAGTTTCATGTAAGTGATGTGGCTTTGAGCTCAGTAGCATGTTTAGGTTGTCAGTTCGCATTCCCACGTTTGTATTTATGATGACACACGCACAAGTCAAGGCTACTCACTTTCAGGGTAGCCCAAAACTGCAGTAACTGTGAAAAAGACGCTTCAACGCTTTCACGAGACCCAGAAACCGGTCGGAATGAAACAATCGACTGATGAGATGAAGAGCCAGTATGGAACATAGAACGTCATAACAGAAGACGAAAGTTGGATACGTCTATGGGAGTCAGAAAATATGTGACAGTTAACTGTTTGTGAGTTCCGAGGCAAACCGAAACCAACAGCGTTTCGTTCGGAAAGCGCTCCAGAGAGAGTCTGAGTAATCGTGGAAAACAAAACCACGTCGGCAAACGGTGTTGATGCGGACATCAATCAGGTTCATTTGTCTACGTTACATGGTATTACACGTTCAGATCTAAGAGGAGAATAATAATTTTAAAACCGATTTAGATCAGTTGTCTCTCTGAGAGAAATCCTACTTCACGTGTTGCCGCTCCACAGAATTTAGTCCGTGTCTTGGGGATGCAGCTTTGTGAAGACCTCTGGCTTATACTGTGCACAATATCGGTATTTTTAAACCAGAGTACAATGTCCGCTTTTCTGGGATTTGTTTTCTCTGTGACAGGTGAAATATAACTGGCGTTGTTCATTACAATGACCGACTTCAGAGCAACGAATGGCAAGAACTTACAACGGGCAAAGTTCTAAGATCTCATTTTTAACAGTGTAGTCCATCTACCACAGTAGGCCTCTTGATGTCAGTTCCCGTAACTTTGCGTTGACAGATACTGGCTCAGCCGACCAAATCAGCGTTGCAGAAAATTCTGCTAAATAGCTGCGTAGCAAAGGTCGCACAATTCAGACTTGGAGGCAGTAAATAAAAGTTCGTAAAAATATCGCTCGTTGCGGATTCTAAAGAACTTGCTTGAAAATGTTTTAAATTATTTAGTCTTTATTGCCTCCAAAACAAGTTGTACATGACTATCGAGTCCATAAATTTGTTGGAAGTTAACGACTGTTTTACTACAAGTTCTCCACACGAAAGCAGCCAGAAGGTTATTAATCTGACCCCACTGATTTTAACGTTCCATACAGTTACTGACCCAAAGCTATTCGCGAGTTACTACATCAAGTCGATCAGTGGTCTTCTTAGAAAGAAGTGCTCGCCATAATGTCTCGTGATGTTCACGAAACACACCATACGGAGTTTGAAGAACGACAAGAAAGTTCACACGCAAATAACTTCCACACTAATTCGCTGAAAATTCCAAGCTATCACCAAACCGTTCAAAACTGAAGTCTCTTTACGTGTATGAAACGAGAACCAACAAAATGCGAGATTTCCTTCATCTCGGTGCAAATTTGTTTCGCGCGGTTTAACGTAGATCTGTACAGAAGACGGTTCACGAGCGGCTCCAGCGGTACAGAAACTATAGCACAAAGCACTACACAAAGCACGGGTAATGCTTACTTGCTATTGGCTGACGATATAGGCAGCTATTCGGAACATCTCTAGCCCTCAAATACTAGCGATAATCATTCAGTCATCCAATATGTTCACAAACAAAAATTATAATGCAAATATTGTACTTCCGAAACCAAATTTAATTTCAATAAAACAAGGAAAGTTTTATCCCCAGAAACGAAATACTAATTGATTTAATACCTAACTTTTCTTCTGGCTTCCTTTATACAAAAGCATACACACTAGGACACACGTTACGTAATTCACATAATTCCTGACTGCACAAGAACATCCCCAAGCATACATTTTACATAGTTTTAGTAAAACAGAACAAACACACTTGACGTATGCCCTCCATAGACTCACCCTCTCTCTACAACATTCACACAACAAAACATAACTAAATAACAATTCTAAAAGTGATTACTATTACGTCAGCAGCTATTGTAATGAACGCAAAGAAAAGTCCGTGAACTGAATCTTTTTCGTTGTTGTTTCAGTTGATACTATAGATGAATACATTCCAGTCCCCAGCACAGTTTCGTAACACCAGAAAAGTTATTACGGATTTAGGAAAAATTTCACATATCGAAAATTGTTGAAGATATTGAACTGAGATTATTACAGTATAGTTGTATTATTAACACAATCAATACAGGTAGGCACGTAGAGTATGAAAGAGACCGACGAAAATTTAGATTCATAGGGAATGTGCACGTGGCAATCCGCCAGTATCATCACTCATTTTCCAGTAGCATTCTCTGGATTGATTTCGTTTCATCCGCGTTTAAGGTAATACACTGTTAAAATTCCTTCTTCTCTTATTTCGGGTATCGTGCTCAATAGTGTGGTTCGTGTTGCAGTTATATCACGTCTTTCCATTAAAAAGTTTTTCCACTTTTGCTTTTAACATATTTGAAACCAAAGTCTTTTAAAATTCTTTGCATTTGTGAAGCGCTAGCTTTGAAGCCAGTTTCCTCATGCATTATTGCAATATCTTTTTGTGAAGTCGGATATTGCCCATTTATAAACATTTAAAATACGGAGCGCCTTAAAACATCCTTGTCGAAACCATCCATCTATATTCTGGGGTTTCATGGGATTTCGATGCTTTCCAGGCAGCACGAAACCAACTTTTCCTGACGTTTCTACAGCTTCTATACTTTCGTTTACGATCCGCTATACAGTTCTCTTGGCGACACCGCATAATATTACAGTGTTCTTGTGTCTTGAAAATGTCAAGAATCAGTCCCGGTTTCCGATTCAAGTTTGAAGAAGCCTTGAAAGTGGTAAATAATCCATATTCGTTTTCTGAAGTACTTCATGTTTATTGCAGTCAATAGACATTTTTATTTGGAAATCGAGCTATCACATTAATGTATACACATTCATGGTGAAGCTCACAGTTGAGCTATTACAAGGAAATAACATCAAGAATCAATAATTCGGACGCCCTGTGAATGAAATTGCATTTTCCCGAAGTACAGCAACACTGCAGCCAAGAGAGAGAGAGAGATTCTCAAACTTGCGAGTAGGCATTCGGAAAGAGAATGAATTTTACTGGCTGCCATCGGTTACTGGTGGGGGATGGGCAGAACGTCTGAAAACTGGGACACGTTCCTAGGGCAGATGGACTATAGTCACTGATGCAATCAATAAACACAAACTTTGGCTGGAATGTGACTCACAGGTGTACTGGTGTTTGTATGATTGAAAATGTCTTTTATTAACTAAAAAAGGTGTTACTACAATTTGTAGAGTGCCATGAATCAGAAGATGTCTCAGTGGATCATGTCCAAAGGCCGCAAATAAAACTAAAAATCAATAAAACAAACTATACTTCGAATCAGTCTCAGCATCACAATGCCAGCTATCACAAAATATTATTTTTGGAAAAGAATTATGGAGATCAGAGTACTTGAAAAGGACGAATTTTCCCGCGTAGGAAGCAATGACGATGCGAACTTACAGCATGCTGCAGGGCAGCAACTTGTACTAATCAGTCCAATGGAGAAACAGATAAAGTTCGAAATACTACAAAAAAAAAAAAAACAAGTAAATGAAAGTGAAATTGACAACTTTGGCTGTTTGTCCGTTGTAGCAACGTTAATGGCCTGTCGATGTGTAATGCAATGTGCCTGTTTCGCTTGACATGCTTGAGTAGTAATATTTTTATATTTGGGAACTATGCGAAACACAGTAACGACGGTTTGATCGACAGGAAATGAAGTTAACAACAGGCAACTGTGGAGAATGCCTGCAATGGGAGCGGTGGTTACGCTCTCTGGTTGTGACCTCAAAAAATGTAGCTCTGCCGTATGGACAGCCTCTTTCTGTTTCGTAGTTCGCTTTTTATGACCTCGTTGTTTCTTTTATTTTGAATTTAAAGCACCACCGCCAAAAGGGACTATTCTAGCGAAACGTTCATGCAGGCATGACATCCACATTTAAAGCACTAAACGGGACAAAAAAAATCCATTGTCGATGCTTTAACTGAATAGAACTACGTGGCGTGACGAGAAAAATTTCAATAGTGAAATGCACAGCGGTAGTATTAATACCATGGTATAAGCATATGAAGAATCTGACCTGATTTATTTTAAAAGAATCAGTGAACAGAAGAGGCCACATGATTTATTATGTTTACCTAGTTCGAACCTCTTCCAGTAAGTCACGTTTACAAGGTTACTAAAACTGTATGCGTGACAATACTTTTAGAGCAGCACACACTATTTTTTATGTGAATGAGTCGCGTTTGCTCTTTCGGACATTCAGTGTGGTGTCACCGCCAGACACCACACTTGCTAGGTGGTAGCCTTTAAATCGGCCGCGGTTCATTAGTACATGTCGGACCCGCGTGTCGCCACTGTCAGTAATTGCAGACCGAGCGCCACCACACGGCAGGTCTAGAGAGACTGACTAGCACTCGCCCCAGTTGTACGACGACTTTGCTAGCGACTACACTGACGAAGCCTTTCTCTCATTTGCCGAGAGATAGTTAGAATAGCCTTCAGCTAAGTCCATGGCTACGACCTAGCAAGGCGCCATTAACCATTTCTACAGAGAGTCTCACTTGTATCATCAAGAATGCTGTATACAAATGATGGATTAAAGTTAAGTATTCCAGCATCTACGTACTTTTCTTTATAGCATTCATTACGCATCCTGTTCCACACCTCACGCCAGTCTGCGTTAGATTATAGCGTGCATTTCGGCCTCCTCTAACTGCAAGGTGTTGGCACATCTGCCAACACATCATTCACATTACTGATTCGCCTCGAGGAGGAATGAACCTACAACGTACAGTGCGGATGCTGAATATCGTTCAACCTACGGCGGGAATTTAAAAATTTGCGAGCGTGGGTGACTTGCACAGGGAACCGCGGATAGGCTGAGCAAGGTGGGAATTTGAATCGGCCAGGGAGTGCGCCAATATAGTCTGTGCATCTGCGATATTCACTGTTTCCGGATATCAGTCTGGCTTTAGAAGCCGAACACTGCGGTCTCGCGCTGTGTTTCCGCCTGCGACGCGCACAGCTTGCCTTATTTACTTTTGAGGATACAGAATCCGCTTTCTTGCGAGCAGGAACATGCTTCAGCAAAGCAACGATTCGTTTCGCTTTTGACAATGACTATACACGACGAAAAGCGCTCGAAGTACACTCATGCTCATAAATTAAGGATAATGCTGATATACGGTGAAACAACGCTCTGGTGGGCAGTTTGCGGGTTTAAATCACCTCGGAGTGTAATCATGTGGTGCATTTGATCTGCGGTCGTCGCACGGTGGCGCTGGCAGCAGTCCACATACGCAGAGGTGTGTTGGTGCATGTCAGAGTACGGTACAGCGAGTAAGTGTGCACACGTTTTCAGACGTGCTAATGGTGACAGTGTGGTGAAAATGGCTAAAGAACACATATTGATGACATTATGAGGGGTAGAATACTAGGGTGACTGGAGTTTGGTGAAACTCAGCAGTTCGTAGTACGGGACCTCCGTGTGCCACAAACTGAGATCCCACGATTACGGCAATGATTCCAGCAGACAGGTAACGTGTCCAGGCGCTACAGTACGGGACGTCCACAGTGTACAACACCACAAGAAGACCGATATATCGCCATCATTGCCTGCAGACGGCCACGGAGTACTGTAAGTAGCTTTGCTCGGGACATTACCGCAGCCACTGGAACCGTTGTCTCCAGACACACAGTCTACAGACGACTGAATATACATGGTTTATTCGCCCGGAGACATTCAAGGCGCATTCCACTGAGCCCTGTTCACAAGAGAGCCGGTAAAGCCTGGTGTCAAGAACACAGTACATGGTCATTGGAACAGTGGTCCCAGTTTATGTTCACGGACAAGTCCAGGTCTAGTCTGAACAGTGACTCTCGCCGGGTTTTCATCTAGCGTGATCCAGAAACCAGATAGCAACCTTCTAACGCTATACACGGCTGTATGGAGGTCGTGGTTTGATGGTGTGGAATGGGAGTATGATTGGTGCACGTACACGCCTGCATGTCTTTGACAGAGGATCTGTAACAGGTCAGGTGTATCGGGACGTCATTTTGCACCAGTACGTCCGCCTTTTCAGGGGTGCAGTGGGTCTCACCTTCCTCCTGAAGGATGATAACGCACGGCTCCACCGTGCTGCCATCGTGGAGGAGTACCTTGAAACAGAAGATATCTGGCGAATGGAGTGGCCTGCCTATTCTTCACACCTAAGCCCCATGGAATGCTCTCCGTCGACGTATCGCTGCACGTCTTCAAACTCCTATGACACTTCAGGAGCTCCGACAAGCACTGGTGCATGAATGGGAGGCCTGTGTACGTGTGCATGGTGATCATACCCCATACTGATGCCGGGGTATGATCAGATAACATAAAGGAGTGGATAAGTGACCATATAGCTGTTGTAGTACCAATAACTGTAGTTGTTAAAAGGAATGTTAAGAATCGTAGGAAATAGTTACGCCTAGCATGGGTTACTCGTCTGAGCAGCGAATATAAAAGTTCTCCTGTTGTTCTGAAAGAGAAGAGTAACTATGGATAAAATGTCAGAGTATTAACAATACGTTTCATACAAGTATGTGCAGAATAAGGTTGTGATGGATTATAAATACCGCGATCCAACAGGCTTGTTAGAAAGTAAAAATGAAATAAAATTTCAGTGAGAGCCTCAGTGACAAAAAAAAAAAAAAAAAAAAAAAAAGCAGAATGGCATCAAAATGAACGTAAGGACAGCAATGAGAGAAGAAATTTATGGATTCTAAAATAAAATTCTAGCTATAGAGCTGACAAAAAATCTCTAGAAATTTTGATGTTACGTAAAGACAGGAAATGGCACAAATGCATCCATTCACTCGCTCTGGGATCACGCCAGTACAGAATCGAATAATTACTGAGAGAAGTCTGAAATACTTTGTTCTGTTTTCCGAAATTGTTTCGCTGAGGTGGATAATACTTCGATTACTCTTTTGAAACAGCGCACGAATATCGACGATCACGTAGATTCGGTCTTACTACGTTCCGAAAGGCGTTCGTACTGTACCACATTATGGAGTAACAACAAAGATATGATCATTCGACGTATTTTAAGGGGTATGCGTTTGGCTCGATAAATTTTTGACTAGTAGAGGTCGTTACCACATAGCGGGTGGCCAGTTCCTTACAGAAACGGGAGCAACATCCGGTGAGCCTCAATGAGGTGTAATGAGACCAACAATCTTGTGAACATACACAAATTGTTTTTCAAATAGGGTTAACAGCATTATAATATAATCCGCTGACGGTAATATTACCTACATGACGGTAGTTGAATGTCAGTTCTCTTCATATGAGGCTCAATGGAAGATAACACTCATAACAATGAGAGATAACCAATCATGATCCGATTGAAAGATTAGCGAAGATAAAATGTATGTCGGTATGCGCAGGAAACAGTAGCCTTTTTATAGTAATTGTGTTTCAGGAGGGTTTTCTCAACTTATCACCAATACCGCGGTCTTAGAGATGTGTGTCGTGTGTGTTCCCTATGCGCCTATGCTATTAGCGTCAGTTTTGTGTAGTGCCACGTTGTGTGACTCCACATTCTGCAATTAACCTTAATTTATGAGCATGAGTGTATTAGGAATACATCTTTTGATTCTTAGTAATGTCGTATAGGTAAAGGTTGCTCAAATGCGGTGTGTGACAGGGTCCTGAAACCTGCTTAACATGGTCTCCGTTTTCGTCACGCTGACGGAAACGTCGGCGTGGTCACGTCGGCGCATGCGGGCTTGGGCTTCCGTACCATATGCGTGTGTGACCTGCCTTTCGAGCTGCCGGCGGAAGAAGCCATAGCAGCCTCGGGCCCTACGGTGTAGTTCACGGTCATACCGCAGAACACCACGTGCAGTTCTACATCTACATCTACATTTACATCCATACTCCGCAAGCCACCTGACGGTGTGTGGCGGAGGGTACCTTGAGTACCTCTATCGGTTCTCCCTTCTGTTCCAGTCTCGTATTGTTCGTGCAAAGAAGGGTTGTCGGTATGCCTCTGTGTGGGCTCTAATCTCTCTGATCTTATCCTCATGGTCTCTTCGCGAGATATACGTAGGAGGGAGCAATATACTGCTTGACTCTTCGGTGAAGGTATGTTCTCGAAACTTTGACAAAAGCCCGTACCGAGCTACTGAGCGTCTCTCCTGCAGAGTCTTCCACTGGAGTTTATCTATCATCTCCGTAACGCTTTCGCGATTATTAAATGATCCTGTGACGAAGCGCGCTGCTCTCCGTCTGATCTTCTCTATATCTTCTATCAACCCTATCCGGTACGGATCCCACACTGCTGAGCAGTATTCAAACAGTGGGCGAACAAGCGTACTGTAACCTACTTCCTTTGTTTTCGGATTGCATTTCCTTAGGATTCATCCAATGAATCTCAGTCTGGCATCTGCTTTACCGACGATCAACATTATATGATCAATCCATTTTAAATCACTCCTAATGCGTACTCCCAGATAATTTATGGTATTAACTGCTTCCAGTTGCTGACCTGCTATTTTGTAGCTAAATGATAAAGGATCTATCTTTCTGTGTATTCGTAGCATGTTACACTTGTCTACATTGAGATTCAATTGCCATTCCCTGCACCATGCGTCAATTCGCTGCAGATCCTCCTGCATTTCAGTACAATTTTCCATTGTTACAACCTCTCGATACACCACAGCATCATCTGCAAAAAGCATCCTTCAAGTACTGTGTCATCACCACCCAGAAAGAGAGAACGTTTCAAGGAATAGAGGAACAACAGATCATCGGCAGCAGATGAAGTAGATCTCTACATTTTAATGCACCTCGAAGGTGAGGATGACATCGTAAGGGGTGGAGCTGACATGAAACATATCTGCCAGGCCTGGCTACAGTTGCAAGACGTATTTTATGTATCCCAGCATCAAGCGCATCTAGTGAAAGATGCTTTAGTAAAGCCGGCATGTTACTAACAAATCGGCGCAGCCAACAAAATCCGGAACGCTTTAGTGATTTACTGCTGATCAACAATAACTATAATTTTGTTTCTGTTGCAAACAAGGGAATTGTTGTGACTTGGCAAGACAGCCAAGCCGCTATGATTGGTAGCCGAAAGGCACGCGTTAAGCTCACGCAGGCTGGCGTGAGGTCTGGAACATTTAAGGAAGTTTGACTTTAGCAAAAAAGGTCGTAGCTGTTGGAATACTCAACTTTAATCCATAATTGGTGAACATGGGTCTGACGGTACATGCATCACAAGATAAATAGCAAATGATAATGGCGCCTTGCTAGGTCGTAGCAAATGACGTAGCTGAAGGCTATGCTAACTATCGTCTCGGCAAATGAGAGCGTAATTTGTCAGTGAACCATCGCTAGCAAAGTAGGCTGCACAACTGGGGCGAGTGCTAGGACGTCTCTCTAGACCTGCCGTGTGGCGGCGCTCGGTCTGCAATCACTGACAGTGGCGACACGCGGGTCCGACGTATACTAACGGACCGCGGCCGATTTAAAGGCTACCACCTAGCAAGTGTGGTGTCTGGCGGTGACACCACAGGAAAAGTATGACATGTTACGTTTGTAAATGTTCAATGTTCTTTATATGCTTTCTTTATGAAGATCGTTGTCTTCTAGATTACAGGGAAAGCACTTATTTAATGTTTCTTATTAATGAAAGGAAAAATAAATCTTCTGTTTGGAAATGAGACTCGTCTCCTATCCGCGATTGTACTGAAATATCGCTTTACTTTCCAATTTAGCTGTGTCACGTATCCGTTCTTGGAAACGTTACTTTTGCATTAAAAGAGAGAATGGGACAGAGATAAATACATTGTGTGTTATATATATATATATATATATATATATATATATATATATGTGTGTGTGTGTGTGTGTGTGTGTGTGTGTGTGTGTGTGTGTGTGTGTGTGTGTGTGTGTGTGAGAGAGAGAGAGAGAGAGAGAGAGAGAAAGCGGGTCGGTCCCCGCGTCAACAGGCGAGCCGTGTGACTGGTCAAACACAGAGCGTAGTAGCACTCTAATATGCACTGCCCGATAGAAGGATGTGGTCGCGAGAGTGCACGACCACGTCGAGGTACGCATTCAGAGAGTTTAAGTTGAATGGATCGTTATATTCGAGTAGTGCAACTTTCACTTGTGTGGGTGTGTCCGTTCGTTTAAGTGAGTTCACGCCATCAAGTTGTCAGTTGGCGGTTTTATATTCCGACGTTTCCCTTGCCTGACTTGATTGGCTACGACCGATGGTTAGTCGTTCGGTCGGTCGTCTCAGTGGACGAGCTGTTCTTAGCATTCATGTCTACGTACAGTTCGTCTTGTTGCTGTATAGTGACAGTTTAGGCATTCCAGAATGTTCATTCTGGAAACATCCCCCAGGCTGTGGCTAAGCCATGTCTCCGTAGTATCCTTACTTTCAGGAGTGCTAGTTCTGCAAGGTTCGCAGGAGAGCTTCTGTAAAGTTTGTGAACGTAGGAGACGAGATACTGGCAGAAGTAAAGCTGTGAGGACCGGGCGTGAGTCATGCTTCGGTAGCTCAGATGGTAGAGCACTTGCCCGCGAAAGGCGAAGGTCCAAAGTTCGAGTCTCGGTCGGGCACACAGTTTTAATCTGCCAGGAAGTTTAAGCATTGTTTGAGTTGTTTGTGGAATTGTCTTTTACGATTCCATGTGCATCTAGTCAGATTTTGAATAGGCAGTTTCGTCTTTGTCTGCGTACTAGGATTTGGTGTAGCCAACTTGTGTAATTAAATGCTTGTCATTTGACGAAGTTAACTGTTATTATACTGTGGTATTGGTTATCGAAAGTTAGGTGGATTTTGCGAGTGTGTTGGTCGGCGTTTAAGCTGTCCCTAATTTGAGTTGCCATCCCGTTAAGTGAGCATAACTCTTCGCTGCCTGTCTCACCGCTTACGGAGCTGTAGGGACTTTTCTCAGGTCAATCCTTGGAGCACTGTATGTGGATCACTCCCTTCTTCTTTGGTCTGATTGTGTCAATTGCTTAAAAATAATATTTTGTTTAAATTAGTCCTACTGCTTGTGGCCTTCAGCCAATAAATAATTTTATTTCCTCTTAATAAGGACTTCAGCCGTCAGTGTAGCTTGTTTTACAGTCGTTTTTTTTAAATGATTGTTTTTAAGAAATTATTTCCTTAAATAAAGTGTACGTGTTTACTCTGCAGCCAACGGTAACAGATTAGGCCCCAATCACATCTTTTCCTGCTCTCCCTAAGTCACACGTTTCACCCTTCCCCTCTGAGAAATCCCGTAGCCCTCTCCTTTTCTCCCCCACTCCCCCCCCCCCCCCACTTTGCTATATGGGAATTGGCAGGAAAAAGACGCAGACTGTGCTGCGCTGCTAGACAGGAAGGACACTGCGTAGCTTTTTTTCTTTATTTTTGGTGTTACTTTGTTGTAAATTGGAGGGGAAAACTCAGATCCTCCTCCCCCCTCCATCCATCTGGAAAAATGGCGGGAAAATCTCAGTCTGTGCTGAGCTGTTGGGCTGGAAGTTGCAATTACTACCTTGTCTAGCAACTACATGTCCTAATTACTTAATTACAACGCTGCAGGTTGGAAGTGTTTGCTTGTTGCAAAATTTTTGCGTGTGTAATGACTTTGATGCGCAGGGATTGAATGAGCTAGTGCATAATGCTGCCACCAGAAGATGTCCCACACCCTCACCCTCGTCCCCTCCCTCCCCAACTCTGTCAGAAAAAATTGGCAGGACAAATCGCTCAGTTTGTGCTGAGATGGTGGAGTGGAATATTCCACGACAGATAATCCATCTACCTTGCACACGGCATAATAATATTATATTTATTTACAAAATTCAGTTTCCATACCTATATACAGGGGATGGACATCTTTATTTGGTGGGAAAAGCTCTTCATTCTCTGCTCTTCATTTAATTTTGGAAGATGCAATCTTGTGTACTAAATCTAAAAGAAGTAATTAAATATGTCAACAGTTTGCTTTTTCCAGTCTTGATATAAATAATATCATGAAATCACACTCATACAGACCGTGCTATACATAACTGGCTAAAACCTACTGGTCACGTGTTCACGCACGCCACACTGCGCCGCACTCCATGTGCCGGACAGACGGCAACATTTTAGTCCCAAGTGATGGACTGAGAGACGCTGGTCGCCCGCGCAGGAATCCATGATACCAAATGCTGGCAGTTTCCTTTGAAATTTGATACCAGACTATCTCCCTGCTTTGTTCACAAGCACACACCTTCCACGCCACGTGACTGGAAGTAACTGCTCGGTGTGCTCGCCCTGCAGGATTCGAACCTGCGACCGTAGCGGTCGCGCGGTTCCAGACTGTAGCGCCTACAAGCGCTCGGCCACTTCGGCCGGCACAATAATCCCATCCCTCCAATCCTCCCCTCTCCTCCCCCCTCGCCCACTGTCTACTTCCTGTCAGGAAAACCATCAGTTAGCGCCAAATCTTTGACACTGATACCTGGGAAATTTCTATAAAAACACATGCTCCCTCTCTCTCTCTCTCTCTCTCTCTCTCTCTCTCTCTCTTTCTCTCTCTCTCTCTCTCTCTCTCCCTCTTTCTTCCCCTCTCCCCCCTCTCTGAATTGACTATTTTCTGACGAAAGGAGCATCTTTCGCTTGCCTCTGGAAACCGCACGTAATCCTCTTATGTTCTGAACGAAGCAGCAGAAACCTTGTAAATCCCCAGCCTTCCCCAAAGTGCTGGGCTGTGGAACTCTTGAATATAGCCATTTTGCGCTACCCCCACTCAGTCAAATTGATTGACTAATTAATTAAATCAATAACTTCCGCGTGGGACAATTTTTCCTTACTTCCTAATGGTAAATACTGGGACTGTCATATTTGGCCGGGAATTTTAGGGCTATCCACAATCAGCCCCAGAACCATCTGGTTTCCAAACATTACTCTTCCCCCATTCTGGATTTTCCTAGAATCCTTTTGGTAGATTCTGGCGCAGCTACGTCGTTTGAGGAAAATTCATTACACTAGAGGTAGCTGAAATTGGTAGTGAGAATTTCAAGTTTCATCTCAACTCCATTGTGTTCTTAAACAATTTGCTGGACGCAGGCAGGGATATGACTGGAATCTGTTCGTACTATCATAATCAGAAAAAAATAAATTAATCAATCGGGAATTCGATGTCGCGATAGGAAGCGGTGCTGTATAAAATGTTAGCTGCAAGTTCAAATTTCGGCGGGAATTTGTACTGTCACGCTTGTGTATTTTCCGACCACCTACAGGTCTGCTAACTTTATGTTTTAAAGCTCTACAGAATTATCAAGTTGGTTCTCTGTGCTACACCAGGAAGACGGAGAGGAAAGGGTCTACTGTGTGAAAGGGTACAACAAATCCACCTTTATTTCAATAAAGACGACTCCATCTTTCCGCTGTAATACAGAGTCCATTGGATGTGTTGACAATCCCTCAACGCCACTCACAGTACCCGTCACCAAATGGACAGAGCACTTTGTAAACATATACTTAAATTACGATCCATTCAGTTCAAAAATGGTTCAAATGGCTCTGAGCACTATGGGACTTAACATCTATGGTCATCAGTCCCCTAGAACTTAGAACTACTTAAACCTAACTAACCTAAGGACAGCACACAACACCCAGCCATCACGAGGCAGAGAAAATCCCTGACCCCGCCGGGAATCGAACCCGGGAACCCGGGCGTGGGAAGCGAGAACGCTACCGCACGACCACGAGATGCGGGCTATCCATTCAGTAGCAGCTATCACAACTAGATGTCGGAGATCGCGAGCCCGTCCACAGGCCACTGCTGCGTGTTGCCATGCCAGCAGCTGCCTGCCCGTCTTCCGGCATCCACACAGTGGTCGCTCCACAGCCTCACAATTCGGAGAGAGTGCCATAGCGACTGCCCAGCTGTCAACCAAACCATTTACGCGGGGAAGAATAATCGGCCAGGGCAGACACCCGCCATATTGGATCTTGTCAAATTTCTACTTAAAAATCGGAGAATACTAGCAACAGACGCGATTGCGAGTACTACCCTAAACCTACTGAGTATTAGTTTGCTATTCACCCACCCAGAGGGCGACGTGCCAAGTTCAAGTGTGCTCTCGTACCCTATCTGACCAATTCGGGACGCTCAGTGTCAGCTTGTGCCTTAAGACAGAAATGTCCATTCGTTTCACCCATCAGCTACCTCCGCCAAGCGCCCAAATACCAAGCAGAGATACCTTACGGAACAAGTCACATGTTTATCAGTTGAATTAAAATTAAATAGTGCGATTGCAGCACCAATTTGGTGACATTTCACAATGAGAAAAGTATTGAATATACCTTCTCCTGATGACTGTCGCTCTGTAAATATCAGTGTCCCATGTAAATCTACACTGAAGAGCCAAAGAAACTGGTACACCTGCCTAATATCGCGTAGGGCCCGCCAAACTGCAGAAGTGCCGCAACAGGAGGTGACATGGACTCGACTGATGTCTGAGGTAGTGCTGGACGAAACTGACACCATGAATCCTGCAGGGCTCTCCATATATCCGTAAGAGTACGAGGGGATGGAGGTTTCTTCTCAACAGCACGTTGCAAGGCATCCCAGATATGCATATTAACGTTCATGTCTGGGGAGTAGACCGTTGACCTCGCAGTTTGGTCTCTTCCCCCAAACAACCCAACCCAACCCCCATGTCTGGGGAGTTTGGTAGCCAGCGGAAGTGTTTAAACTCAGAAGAGTGTTCCTCGAGGCACTCATGTTTCTCCCACCATCGGCTATTCCTCTGTACTTCAGTGATAGCTTGCTCTCCTATCATTATTTCCCATATAGGGCTAATGGCTAGACTGACTGGAGCAACTTTTCGGTGCCTGACTAATACGGAAATTTCCTCTCCACATCCAGCAGGTATTCCTTTGTAGGTCAGCAGGAGGCCACTCCCATTTACTTTAATGACAGCTTGCTGTTCTGTCATTATTTCCCATTTAGTGCTATTGGCTACAGTAATAGCGAAAATATCTTCTCCACCTCCAACAGTTATTGAGGAGACTGAATGGAGCTACTATCTACTGCTCGATCAATGGCAACTCAAATTGTTTAAGTAAACCATATTTCACACTGTGTATAAAATAATAAAGTCTTACATCCATCCTACCCAGCATCCCAACACAGACTTAGTCCTTTCCCATCCAATTTCCAAACATGGGGAAGAAGGAGGGGGGGGGGGGGGTGGCTGATGGGAGTAGGGAAGGGTTAAAGGCGACCACTGGCGGTGTTGTTGTGTACTAGGTCACTTGGTCTCCCGACCTCGTGGTGAACACACAAAATTTGATATTCCTGCCAAGAAATTTTAATTTATCGCAATTTTTTTGCCAGGCCACTACCTTAGATTACGTCACAGGAGGCTAAGGGCTGGGAGTTCCCTAGGAGACCCCCATGTCTACTGGGGAAAACCAAAGTAATCATCTGGGAGTGGGGGTAATTAATTGATTAGATAATTAATTTCATGTTGAAGTTCTCCAAGAAATCTCACTGTCCGACTGTTAACTTCTTGAAACCGTTTTAATACGAGCGAAATTTAGTAGGGCAGTGTCTTGATGGTGTAAGTGTGTTATTTGGCCATTTAAATGGACTACAGGAAAACGTTAAGCAATTATACCAGCACCCATTCGTTCCAACTGTAATACATGTCCACTGGAGCTCTTAACTCGAAATTATTGCGTGTAATTATGGATGACTGGGGAAAGTTGGAAGAGGTTCAAAAACAGATTTTGGAAACCAGAGCTTGCTGTGAAGGGCCTCAGGATAATTCCACTGAACTTTCCAGAGCTTTTCTGAATGATATGCACAATTCTGAATTTACATGTCTGACATGTTTTGTCTGACGGATATACTGTTCGATGTTTTGCAAAAGAACTCACTGAATGCTATTGCACATCTAGAATAAAGATTACGTCTGATTTGCTAAGAAACAGTACTTTTCGTTTAACTTTAAAGAGTTCAGCAAACTGATGAATATGCGTCTATTACTAGACTACAATTCCCTCTGTCTGGAAGAATGTGTTCAGGTGTAGCGAGCGTTGTATTGCAAAATTTAAGACCATCTGTCGATGCAAATCGAGGAGAGCCTTCGCGATTGTGAAAAAATGAAGTTTGTATGCCTTGCCAATACGCCAAAATTTGAAGAAAACCGCTCATATTTCCCTTCTAGTGCACTTGAAAACATGAAAAATACCTTTGGGCCTGTTTTCTGCAAGACACAAAGGTTAACAAAGGAACTGTTTTATATGCCAATGAGAGAGATTTTAGAAATGCTTACTGAATATAAAGACATTTTCACGAATACATAGAAAATTTTCTCCCATGCTATATCTCTTCTACAACGGCATTTGTATATCAAAACTAGAAATGGTTGTCTCACTGGGAATTTGTGTCGCGAAGCTTTTGTTGCTTGAAGCGTATAAAAACATATCTGAGGACTTTCATTTCAGAAAGACTTCCTTACTAGCGAATATTTCAATTCAGATAGATCTTCCTAGCGCAGTTAATTAAAAACACAGCCATTTTATGAATATATCACAGATAATAATGCGGCCTTAAAAGCCCGGAGGATCGATTTGGTATGCAAGGAAGTTCGACTATCAAGATAAGCTTGTGTAAAAACAGGTATATATTGCGTATCTGGTAACTCTTCAGCTGACTGCCTAGCCATGAGCAGCCATTGCCTTGTATGGCGTAAAATGCTTTGTAAAGCACTGACAAGGGAAACTCCCACTCAGATTTAGTGGTAAGAGGGTCCTGTGGACTGCACGTCAAAAATTGAACGCAGGTCAAGCATGAAAACAGGAAGGTGGTGTACTGAACTGTGAAAAAAAAAAGAAGCAAAATAGGAACGGTGAACGGTCCAAAGACAACTGTAAAATACGGCAATTGTAACAGCCACGGCGTCGGCGTTAAGTGGCCACGGTGGTGGACGAGCCGTGGTCCAAGCTTTCTCGTGCCAATGACTATTTTTTTTTCCATTTCGCTGTTCGCTGTATTAAAATTTGTGTCTGTATCGTGGTGTAACGTACGTTTGCACCAGCGAGGTGTAAAAAAGGGACCTAAAATCAAAGTTGATTCTGCACAACGGAATTAGCAGCCGCAAGGAAGTGGCCTTTGAATGGGAACCGAAAACGTTTGATGACAAGGGGACAAGTCAACCGAATCCTCCACCGCAAAGCACATCTGGTGCGTCAAATACGGCATTAGTGACAGTACGCGTTTATTATGACAGGAGTCTCTTATAGACGCACCTAATTTGTACATTTGGTGAGTGAGTGAGAGATATGTCTCCTTGCCCGATTTAAGTGTTCGTATGACTGTGAATGTGGTCACTCCCAAGGAAATGATGAAAACATAACAGTTTGTCACATAAACTGCAACAAATGAAAGCAACATTTTCATAAGCACACAATATTCCCTGTTTCCTGTCGAAACATATGTTTTTAACGTTTCAAAAGTTGCGTTCTGTTTCGGAAATTTGACTCTTCAATTACTTTGTTATAACATACTTCGCACCGGTTTATTTGTTGTTTCCATTTGTGTGAGACGTCTGTGTCGTATATGTCTTGCTCTCATTAACTTGCGACGGTAATGGATTCTTACCACATGACTCATATTCTATAGCCAGTGTATATCATGACAAATGCCAAGATTACGGAAAGAAAACAAACATTTCGGTGAGCGGGCAGATGGTTCATAATTTTGTGACAAAAAAAAGTAAATGGCACAAGGTTGATTTGCACACAGTTCGTCTGCTTTCCAGCGCAACGCCGTGACCACACATGCACGACGCCGTAGCCGTTCTGCAGCACTCGATGTTACATTTCGTGTGCTTGGATCGTTCTTCTGTACACTTTCTTCCTGTTTTCATACCTAATCAGTCTTTGACGGGGTATCCACTGGGCCATCTTACCACTAAATCTGAGTGGGTTGCGGTGGGAAGATTCCGTTGTGAGAATTTCGAAGATAACTAGCGGCTTATGGAGAGTAGTACCTTTAAAACTGTATAACGACCTACGACGATTAGCCTGTCCCAAGCCCGCTCAGCTAGCTGCGAGGTCTAACGCGCTGCTTCCAGAGCGGGAAGGCGTGCCGGTCCCCGGCACGAATCCGCCCGCCGGATTAGTGTCGAGGTCCGGTGTGCCGGCCAGCTTGTGGATGGTTTTTAGGCGGTTTTCCATCTGCCTCGGCTAATGAGGGCTGGTTCCCTTTATTCCGCCTCAGTTACACTGTGTCGGCGGTTGCTGTGCAAACAGTGTTTCCATTTTGGGGTACAACATCATTACCCTACCATGCAAACATCTGGGGCTACACTCGACTGGTACGAGACGTTCCCCCGGGGGGTGGGGTCCACTGGGGGCCGAACCGCACCATAACCCTGGATTCGGTGTGGGGCGGCGGTGGGATGCGTGGACTGCTGTTGTGTGGTTATGAACCACTGAGGACAGGCAAAAGTTACTAGAGATTCGTGCTGCTGTAAAATAGCGATGCGCGAAGCATACAACCACTACCACCGTCATACCTTAGCAAAAGATCTTGCTGAAAACGCAAGGAAATTCTGGTCTTACGTAAAATGGGTAAGCGGGTCGAAGGCCTCCATCCAGTCACCCACTGATCTGTCTGGCCTCGCAACTGAAGACAGCAAAACGAAAGCTGAAATTTTAAATTTAGCATTTGAGAAATCTTTAACGCAGGAGGATCGTACAAACATACCGCCGTTTGAGTCTCGTACAGATTCCCGCATGGAGGACATAGTGATAGACATCCCTAGGGTTGTGAAGCAGCTGAATGGGTTGAAAATAAATAAATCGCCAGGTTTCACACAGAGTACGCTACTGCATTGGCTCCTTACTTAGCTTGCATTTATCGCGAATCTCTTGCCCATCGTAAAGTCCCGAGCGACTGGAAAAAAAGGGCAGGTGACGCCTGTATATAAGAAGGGTAGAAGGACGGAATCTCAAAATTACAGACCAATATCCTTAACATCGGTTTGTTGTAGTATTCTCGAACATATTCTCAGTTCGAATATAATGAATTTCCTTGAGACAGAGAAGTTGCTTTCCATGCATCAGCACGGCTTTCGAAAGCATCGCTGCTGCGATACGCAACTCGCCCTTTTTTCACGTGATATCTTGCGAACCATGGATGAAGGGTATCAGACAGATGCCATATTCCTTGACTTCCGGAAAGCGTTTGACTCGGTGCCCCACTGCAGACTCCTAACTAAGGTACGAGCACATGGGATTGGTTCCCAAATATGTGAGTGGCTCGAAGACTTCTTAAGTAATAGAACCCAGTACGTTGTCCTCGATGGTGAGTGTTCATCGGAGGTGAGGGTATCATCTGGACTGCCCCAGGGAAGTGTGGTAGGTCCGCTGTTGTTTTCTATCTACATAAATGATCTTTTGGATAAGGAGGATAGCAATGTGCATCTGTCTGCTGATGATAGTGGGGTGTACGGGAAGGTGTCTTCGTTGGGTGACTGTAGGAGGATACAAGATGACTTGGACAGGATTTGTGATTGGTGTTAAGAATGGCAGCTAACTCTAAATATAGATAAATGTAAATTAATGCAGATGAATAGGAAAAAGAATCCTGTAATGTTTGAATACTCCATTAGTAGTGTAGCGCTTGAGACAATCACGTCGATTAAATATTTGGGCGTAACATTGCAGAGCGATACGAAGTGGGACAAGCATGTAATGGCAGTTGTGGGGAAGACGGATAGTCGTCTTCGGTTCAATGGTAGAATTTTGGGAAGATGTGGTTCATTTGTAAAGGAGACCGCTTATAAAACACTAATACGATCCATCCATGAGTACTGCTCGAGCGTTTGGGATCCCTATCAGGTCGGATTGAGGGAGGACACAGAAGCAATTCAGAGGAGGGGGGGGGGCTGCTAGATTTGTTACTGGTAGGTTTGATCATCACGCAAGTGTTACGGAAATGCTTCAGGAACTCGGGTGGGAGTCTCTAGAGGAAAGGAGGCGTTCTTTTCGTGAATCGCTACTGAGGAAATTTAGAGAACCATCATTTGAGGCTGACTGCAGTACAATTTTACTGCCGCCAACTTATATTTCGCGGAAAGACCACAAAGATAAGATAAGAGAGATTAGGGCTCGTACAGAGGCATATAGGCAGTCATTTTTCCCTCGTTCTGTTTGGGAGTGGAACAGGGAGATAAGATGCTAGTTGTGGTACGAGGTAGCCTCCGCCACGCACCGTATGGTGGATTGCGGAGTATGTATGTAGATGTAGATGTATGGGGCTACGGCGGCACGAAACCTCCCTGTCGTTTCTATGTCCCCGGTCCAATACACAATACACAGCATATTCCAGGCTCACAGAGGGACTTACTGATGGAACAACAGCTGCCCTTCGTATTGGAGACAGTGCTTTCTGGAGAGCGGACTGGTTCCGAGCGCAGTGTCACTGGCGCGCAGCTGTCGTGTTTGCGAGCGCCCGTCAAGCCGAAATGTCGCACTGTGTGTGTGTTTGTGTGTGTGTGTGTGTGTGTGTCTCTTTACTGCCCTGCGGACGGCCCTGTTTACGTCATGACACGAGATGAGATCCGCGGCAGCTGCCGCCGCCTCGCTAACTCCGCGTCGTGAAATTAAAACAACCTCCTGCCACCCGTTCCCCGACCCCCACCCCCCGCCCCTTTCCCGTCTTACGAACCCGCCCCGCGGCAGCAGTGACGGATGTTGGCCGTGACCGCGACGGCGCTTCAAATAGCCTCCCACGGAGGTCGACGCCACTGCATCAACCAGCAGAGAAAACAGTGCTGTGCCTCGCAGCAACGCACGTTTTCGTAATTCCAAAATACACAAACGACAGAACGAGCGTCCAAAACTCGTTACTGCTGTATACGACTATGTTGTTATCTCCCCAATAAATACCCAGATCGCTATGCATCTCGTTGCATATTGACCAGTACATGCGATCTGTGGTTGGTATTGGAATTGAAATGAGAAACTGGGCCACAGAAATTAATTTTGCTTTGATGCACGTTAGGTCATATCGTGCTGCACACGATATGTAGTAAATATATTAAACTAGACACATTAAAAAAAAGTTTTGCATCACCTCGGTTCCGTGAGTTCCGGAACATGTACAGAAAATTGGAATAGAGATCAACATATACATCATTTCCGCTCATTTCTGCCCTTTTTTATTACTCATGTAAACCACACATTGGGTGTTGTACCACCATGCAGGGAGACCTTCAGAGGTGGTGGTCCAGATTGCTGTACACAGCGGTACCTCCAATACCCAGTAGCACATCCTCTAGCATTGATGCATGCCTGTATTAGTCATGGCATACTATCCACAAGTTCATCAAGACACTTGTTGGTCCAGATTGTCCCACTCCTCAAAGGCGATCGGGCGTAGACCCTCAGAGTGGTTGGTGGGTCACGTATTCCATAAAAAGCCCTTTTTAATCTATCCCAGGCATGTCGATAGGGTCCATGTCTGGAGAACATGCTGGCCACTCTAGTCGAGCGATGTAGTTATGCTGAAGGAAGTCATTCACAATATGTGCACGATGGGGGAGCGAATTGTCGTCCATGAAGACGAATGCCTCGCCAATATGCTGCCGATATGGTTGCACTACGGTCGGAGGCTGGCATTCATGTATCCTACAGCCGTTGCGGCGCCTTCCATGACCACCAGCGGCGTACGTCGGGCCCGCATGATGCCACCCCAAAACAGCAGGGAACCTCCACCTTGCTTCACTGGCTGGACAGTGTGTCTAAGGCGTTCAGCCTGACCAGGTTGCCTCCAAACACGTCTCCGTCGATTATCTGGTTGAAGGCATACGCGACACTCATCGGTGAAGAGAACGTGATGCCAATCCTCAGCGGTCCATTCGGCATGTTGTTGGGCCCATCTGTACCACGCTGCATGCCGTCGTGATTGCAAAGATGGACCCCTCCATGGATGTCTGGAGTGAAGTTGCGCAACATGCAGCCCATTGCACACAGTTTGAATCGTAACACGGCGTCCTGTGGCTGCACGAAAAGCATTATTCGACATGGTGGCAGTGCTGTCAGGGTTCCTCCTTAGGTAGCTCTCATCCACCACAGTACTAGCCCTTGGGCGGCCTGAGCGAGTCATGTTATCGACAGTTCATGTCTCCCTGTATCTCTTTATCTCCTCCACGTCCAAACAGCGTCGCTTTGGTTCACTCCGAGACGCCTAGACACTTCCCTCGTTGAGAGCCCTTCCTGGTACTAAGTAACAATGCGAACGCGATCGAACCGCGGTATTGACCGTCTAGGCATGGACGAACTACAGACAATACGAGCCGCTTACCTCCTTCCTGGTGGAACGACTGGAACTGTTAGGCTGTCGGACCCCCTCCGTCTAATACGCGCTGCTCATGCACGGTTGTTTATATCTTTGGGTGGGTTTAGTGACATCTCTGAACAGTCAAAAGGACTGTGCCTGTGATACAATATCCACAGTCAACGTCTATCTTCAGGAGTTCTGGGAAACAGGGTGATGAAAAACTTTTTTGATGTTTGTATTTTTTAAACTTCGAATGGGATCTGTGACACACTCCCATCCGGAACAAATGGACTGCATATAGCACACTGTGTTCCATTCGCTCTCGTTCCGCCGAGATGATAAAGCGGGGATGAAAAATTGGTAACACACTTCTATCTCACAAATAGTCTGAGATATCGAAACGAGATGTTGGCAAATGACAGCAGACAAGCACCACTGTCGGCCTCCGTGTTGTTACAGAACGTAACGTCCTCATTGAGCAGTGGTAAAAATTGCTGTTTTGAAGAGCGCGCCGCAGCGCGTTGTGTGAAGCAGTCGCCCTCCGTTTCTGGCGGTGGCGCCGGTGTGGCAATCGCAGCTTTGGTGTCTCCCTCTGCTGGGAAATGGGAAAGGTTGCCTGTTCACGTGCATTTAAGGGACGCTATGAGCTCGCTAGGGGACCACCCATAACACAGATTCCTACACCTTTTTCCCCTCCGCCGGTGTGCCCCAAGGCTCCGTCCTCTCCCCCCTTCTGTACCTTTTGTTCACGGCGGACATGCCGCCGCCGTCACCCCCCGTCCTCCAGTTTGCCGATGACACCGCCTTCCTTGCCCTTGCCCCCACCCTGCAACGCTCCCAACACCTTCTCCAATCCCATCTTGACCGGTTCACTGCTTGGTGCAACCAGTGGTTGCTCAAGGTCAATCCCTCCAAAACCCAGGCCATCATTGTAGGCAAAACCACCCCTTCCTTCCGCCTCCTTGATTTCTATCTCACCGTCTATGACCGTCCTATCGCCCTCACTCCCACACTTAAGTACCTTGGCGTCACCCTCGACCGTCGCCTCTCCTGGACTCCCCATCTCCGGACAATCCAAGCCGAGGCACGTTTCCGCCTCTGTCTCCTCAAGCTCCTTTCCGGCCGTACGTGGGGTCTGGACACCTCCACAATCCTCCACACCTATAAATCCCTCATACGCCCTATCCTTTGTTACGCCCATCCAGCCTGGATCTCCGCCCCCCCTACCTTTTATAAATCCCTCCAAATCCTTGAATGCCATGCTCTAAGCCTTGCCTATCGCATCCCCTCCCCTCCCCCACGCGGATCCTGTATGATCTCATCCCCTTCCCCCACCTCCTCCTTTTCCTTGAAAGGATACGGATCCTCTACACCTCCCGTAAACTTGATCCTCCTCACCCGCTAATCTCCCCGATCCTCTCCCACCCCCGCCCGCTGCCGCGCCTGTATTCCCACGTCGCAGCCGGTCTCCATCTCTCCACCCTCCTTACCCTCTCCCAAGGTGGTTTCCGCCAGCTCCCCCTCCCTGATGATGTCCTCCTCCCCTCCATCTACCCCTCCTATCAACTTTGACCCTCCCCCCCACTTCCTGTGTCCTTTCCTTTAGGCACCCTCCCTCCCTCCCTTCCTTTCCGTTCTCTTTCTTCTCCCCCCTTCCTCCTCCCCTCTTCCCCCGGGCTTCCCCTCCCCCTTCCTCCCTCCCCCTCTCTCCTCTGCCCATGGCATCTCTTCTCTCTTCTCTCCCCTCACCCATTGCCCTCCTCCTGCTCCTCCTCCTCCTCCTCCACTCTTGGCAGGACCCCGGACTCGTACACGCTCAGTGGACTTTCGCGCTCTGGAGATCATCGCCATCTGTGTGTTGTGTGTGTGCCTCGATTTGTGTTTAGTGTTCTGTCACCGTCACGCCTCAACTGTTCACGTGTGCCGTCGCCGTCATCCGTGCTCTGTGCGCCGTGTCCCCAAGTGTTACTGTTTTTTCGCGTCCAGCGTGAACGGCTTCTTGTTTATTGTTTTTTTGTATCTCCTTTTTTTGCCCGCCGTTTTTACTGTCTTGTCTGTATCACCTATATGTCATATAATTGTTCCACTTAAGGCTGAAGAGCAGCGTACCATGCTGCTGCCAGCCCGCCTGTATCAGGTGATTAAAATTACAATAAAGGGAAAAAAAACTCGCTACGGGAGAGTCAGTCAGTCAGAGGCAGTTGGCCAGCCAGGGCAGTCTGTCAGTCTGTGCGAGTCTGGTCAGTTGGTCAGCCAAGTTAGTCTGGGTCTGTCTCTCGTCCGCATTGGTGAGGCGGTTAGAGTCTGTCGATCGTCCGGAGTGTTAGTACAAGGTCCGGCAGAAAAATCTCCCCTTTAAGGAAAGCTAATAAAAACAAAACCAAATAAGGTAGAACAATTTTATTTATACTAAATAAAAGTACATATTATGCCATTTTAGAAAATACTCTTATGGTCTTACTTTTTAAATAAAACATCCCTTAAATGGCTTCCTGCACTGTCGACACACTGAGTCTTTCCCTGAAGTTATTCATTACTCTTTGAGTCATTTCAGGTGGAATAGCTTCAACCTCTTGTGTAATTGCTTCTTTCAGGGCTCGTAAAGATTGTGGACGTTGTTCATAAACTTTTGCTTTCAAATAGCCCCAAAGAAAGAAATCACAGGGCGTTAAGTCCGGCGATCGTGGGGGCCAGCCAATGTCTCCACGCAACGAGATCACATGTCCAGGAAACATTTCCTTCACCAATGCCAGTGACTGCCGCGCTGTGTGGGCTGTAGCACCATCTTGCTGGAACCACACGTTCTCTATTTCACCAAAAAGCTCCCTTAGTTGCGGTTGGAGAAAGTCGCGGAGCATGGCACAATAGCGTTCACTGTTGACGGTTAAATTCCTGTCATTTTCTTCGAAAAAGTAAGGACCAATCACTCCGGAATTGTAAACAGCACACCATACTGTTACTTTAGGGCTTTGAAGTGGTCGTTGATGAAGTTCTTGGGGATTGTGTTCACACCAGTACCTGCAATTTTGGCTGTTCACTGTTCCGGCAAGGTGAAAGTGTGCTTCATCAGAAAAAATCACAATATCGTTGGGACGAATGTTCCGAAGAAGGTCTTGGCACAAACTTACACGGACACCACAGTCTCGTTCACTCAGTTCCTGCGTAGTTACAAGTTTGTAAGGATGCATTTTAAGATCTCGATGCAAGATTCTTCTCACACTTCGATCAGATATCCGTAATGCTGCCGCATGCTTTTTAGCGGATCGTCGAGGAGATTGTTGAACTGAAGCTCTAACTGCATCAACATTTCCGGGGCCTGTTGCAGTCCGTGGTCGTCCAGGTGGTTTCCTTTTTAATGCGGAACCTGTCTCACGAAAGTTAGCAACCCAAGAATAAATCGTTTTCTTATCGGGAACAGGGTCCCGTCGTCCGAGCGCAAAGCGAACGCGAAAAGCACGTTGAGTATTAATAGGCGATTCGCCATTTTGAATAAAATCTTCCACTACGAAGGCACGATGTTCACCAGACCACGCCATGGCGTACACTGAAAACGGCACGTAGGCAGCTACGTAACGACGCGCCCCCCACCACTCTGCTCCTTCTACTGTCCGCTGCACGTTACTTTGTAATCGGGGAGTTTTTTATGCCGGACCCTGTATGTGTTAGGCCGCCCGTCTGCTCGAGTTTGCTCAGGCAATGGGCATTGGCGGTTGGATCGATCGATTGGTTGGTCGCGCACTGGGACACATGATGACTTGTCCGTCTTGAGCGTCGGCGCATGTGAGGTCGCCACGTGAGTCCAGTGGCCGCGCCGTATAGCGAGGCGTGGTGGCTTCACGGCCGACACGAGAGCAACAGGAGTGAAACCACGACATCGGTCTGGCCGGGGCGAGCTGCGACGCCGTGAGGCGGGAGGTCGGCGCGCCTCCCTGCGTCCGTTGAAGCGGCTGGCAGCGGTCGATTCGGGAGAGCGTTTTGGGGGTGCTGCGCCAGGTCTTTGCCAGAAATCGCAGTTATTAGAAGTTATGTGATTAGTGATATGTTGTTTCAGTTACTTGTTAAATTCTACTTGTGTTCTTGGTCAGTCTCTCTTCCCCAGCTTGCTCGTCTGTTTCTCGTCCGCGTTTGTTGGGCAGTTAGTGTCTGTCTGTCTATCTGTCGGTCTGCCGTACGTTAATAGCTGCCTCTGTCATGTTTATCAGATTCGGTGTTAACGAATTTATTGCTTAAAGGCCGAATTCCTGAAATATGTTTTTATCTTACTATCATCTTGCGAGGGGGTATATGTGTAATGAAGAATATGTTGTACATTTTATGTAAGGCTGTATTTTATAGGTTTTATTTAAATAGTCATTTTAGGTTATAAGGTTGCCACCCTTCCACCGTAAGAGTCCTTAAAAAAATACAAATTGCACTTTCGGTGGCAAATAATTTAAGTGTTGTACCATTTACATCCCTCTTACGGGGTGCGTAGTTTACGTGTTTGTGTGAATTGTTGAAAAAAATTTTAGTTTAAAGTAATCTGGTGTGTTGTAGATTTGCACCAGTGTACTCTTTCAGAGGTTGTTGTGAGCGGTCATGTCTACGGCCGTGTTGAAAGGGAGCAGGCAAGCTTCTCAGCCCGAAGGCTCTTTCTGCCTCTAAATAAAATTGTAACTTGATATTTCGAGGGTGCTTTCCTGCTTCTAATTTTAAATCTGTTTTGAAAAAGCTTTTAGGAATAAAATTCACATTTGTTTAAAGTAATTTCATTTTCTGTCAGTTACTTCCTGGCAACTACTTCCACGCTCACCTAGTGTGATTAAATGTGTTAATGTTCTTGATGAATCGCTAGTAAATTCTTTAAGAAAATATTTTGAAAGTAAATTTACGGTTCACCCATCTAGCGTGATAAAATACAAGTAACTACATTTTTTTTTTTCAGGGGAATAATGTAACTTTTAAGGTTTATTGACAGCTGTCAAATATTGTAAGAGATTTCTAGAAACCTGAAGAAGTTTTCGAGACATGGCTCTCCCATTCGCAGTATGATTCACAACCATTGTAAGAATTGTAGAGTCAACTACAAAGTACTGTGAGATTGCCTCCAGTCTTACCAAATGAAGGTGCCTGCGAAGATGATTTTCTAAATACTGTATATGATTAGTATAAAACACAGACCCATACAGGTGCAGTCAGTGTTGTTCACTCAAAACACATTTCTCTAAACTGGCCACAAATTTCTGGTACAATGTTTCATAGTTATAAACATTTTCATTATGTCGTATTACAAGCAGCTGCAGATCTTCACAGTAATTCCATTGTAGTCGATGCTGGGGGATATGGAAGGGAAATCTAAAGTGGTAGATATAATCCTTCTAGCGTATTTTGCTTCATGCAAGAAAGGGCCCACAATATACTACTGTATCAACGTCTCCACTACCAAAGAAATCGGTTGTATTGTCTTTTGTATTCATTAGAGATTAGGCAAACCCGTTGTTGAAGCATTTTATCAAATATTACAGTCGAAGTGTTTAGCAAACCATGGCAGATATATTTCAACAAACACTTTTTCATAGCATGACGATTAATTGAATTTGCTTTTAGAGTAATTACCTCTAAGTGTGACATAGTTTGGAAGCCAATATAAACTTAATCAGAATTTGCTAACGATATTATGAAATGTATAAGTTCTACACAACACTCTCATTGACCTAGAAGGATCCCTGTGTGTTAATGAGCAACATACAGTAGAAATCAAGCGTTTTATTGCAGGGCACTTTTGACTCAGGGCGAAACTTTATCAGAGCTTCAAATGAAGCTGTGAAAATGAGACGGCTTTGAAAACCTTTTCTCACACAATACAACATGATTTTCATGTATTTGTCAGCTATGCTACTTCAACGTTACTATCGCCTCTCATTTTCCGACAATGAAAACAAGAAGAGCTCAAGGAAATGTATACTGTACTGGAAATTTGTGGTAACTTCGCACATAAGGGAACTGGTGAGGTCATCAGCCCCTAGGCTTACACACTACTTAGCTAACTACCTTACGCTAGGGACAACACACACACCCATGCCGGAGGGAGGACTCGAACCTCCGACGGGGGGAGCCGCACGAACCGTGGCAAGGCCCCTAAGACCTCGCGGCTACCCCGCGCGGATATTCTGTACTATTCGTGTGCAATTCTGTTGCCACCTCAGTAGGTAACCTGTCCAAGTGAATCAGTTGTCATTACAGTTGTTTCGCTGGTCCTATAAGCGGTTCTAAGTGAAACACAGCTACTATCAAGACTTCTAGTGATGCCATGTTCTCGGCAGTACAGTAAAAGAAATAAAAGCGTAAGCAGACAGTACTTTCTCTGACACAGCGGCAGCCAGCCAGGGTGACCGAGCGGTTCTAGGTGCTACAGCCTGGAATCGCGCGACCACTACGGTCGCAGGTTAGAATCCTGCCTCAGGCATGGATGTGTGTGATGTCCTTAGGTTAGTTAGGTTTAAGTAGTTCTAAGTTCTAGGGGACTGATGACCTCAGAAAAGTCCCATAGTGCTCAGAGTCATTTTGACACAGCGACAGCCGAATACTGGCCGCTTTGCTCGAACACAGCCAGAGCCATTAGAACCGTCTGGTCGCCGCTCTGTGAAACAGACGTGTTTGATTCGCTCAGCGACGCTCCGCTTGCAGCGTCGCTGTTATCACACGTTCTTAGCAGCACTGATTTGGTTCGCCAGCGCTGCTCTGTTAGTGCCGCACCGTTATACTATGGCTGCAGCCTACAGTGAGCCGCTTTGTTATGAAACCTCCCCTTAGGAACAATTTATACACGACTGTGCTGATAAACCTCTTACACTATTTGCTTTTCAAACAGCTGAGCAAAACTGAACGTACTCACACATTCACTAAAGTGACACACAATATTTTTAGCGCAACGCAATCTGACTATCAAAGATCCCTGCAAAAGAATGGCCCTGAGTAACATTAAACTATACCTTTCAGAAATCACTTACCTCACAAAAATGTTCGTTACTCGAACTACTGCAATACAGCGAGCCCCACTACTGTCAGCTAAATAAAAGATTCAAACTACTGAAGGCACTAACTACTGATAGGGATAGTTAGCAAATGAAAGATTTTAATAGAGAATAAACACTGTATTTACCTTAATATCATCAAAAGACATAATATATGTAATTTCAAAACTCCGCCATTTCCTTCCACACATCCACCACTGCTGGCGGCTCACCTCTAACTGTGCAACGCTACGCGCTGTTCACATCCAGCTGCCGCTGCCCAACACTACAATGGCAGACAACAATGCAAACTAGCCACAGGCTGCACACAGCACAGCCAGTGATTTTCATATAGAGCGCTCTGTAACGTTGCCAATAAGAAAACATAAACAGCCTACTTACATAAAGAAAACATAAACAGCCTACTTACATTGTAAACTACACAATACGTAATTACCGTAGTTTTCTAGACGTGCAAACTGCTTCCCAATATATCAGAGAAAAGTTCACAAAAGGAGTAGCAAGTTAGAAAAAATACACTACTGGACATTAAAATTGCTGCAATACGAAGATGACGTGCTACAGACGCGAAATTTAACCGACAGGAAGAAGATGCTGTGATATGCAAATGATTAAATTTTCAGAGCATTCACACAAGGTTGGCGCCAGTGGTGACACCTACAACGTGCTGACATGAGGAAAGTTTCCGACCGATTTCTCATACACTAACAGCAGTTGACCGGCGTTGCCTGGTGAAACGTTGTTGTGATGCCTCACGTAAGGAGGAGAAGGCTTTAATAAAGGTCGGCTTGTAGCCTATCGCGATTACGGTTTGTCGTATCGCGACAGTGCCGCACGCGTTGGTCGAGATCTAATGACTGTTAGCAGAATATGGAATCGGGAGACCATGGCTGCAATTACGCTTGACGCTGCATCACAGACGGGAGCGCCTGCGATGGTGTACTCAACGACGAACCTGGGTGCACGAATGGAAAAACGTCATTTCTTCAGATGAATCCAGGTTCTGTTTACAGCATCATGATGGTCGCATCCTTGTTTGGCGACATCGCGGTGTACGCACATTGGAAGTGTGTATTCGTCGCCCGGCGTGACGGTATGGGGTGGCTCTGGTTACACGTCTAGGTCACCTCTTGTTCGCATTGACGGCACTTTGGACAGTGGACGTGACATTTCAGATGTATTACGACCCGTGGCTCTGCCCTTCATTCGATACCAGCGAAACCCAACATTTCAGCAGGATAATGCACGACCGCATGTTGCAGGTCCTGTACGGGTCTTTCTGGATATGGAAAATGTTCGACTGCTGCCCTTGCCTGCACATTCTCCAGATCTCTCACCAATTGAAAACGTCTGGTCAATGGTGGCCGAGCAACTGGCTCGTCACAATACGCCAGTCACTACTGTTGATGAACTGTGGTATCGTGTTGAAGCTGCATGGGCAGCTGTACCTGTACACGCCATCCAAGCTCTGTTTGACTCAATGCCTAGGCGTATCGAGGCCGCTATTACGGCCAGAGGTGTTTGTTCTGGGTACTGATTTTTCAGGATCTATGCACCCAAATTGCGTGATAATGTAATCACATGTCAGTGTCCGTGTATGTGTGTGTGTGAGAGAGAGAGAGAGAGAGAGAGAGAGAGAGAGAGAGAGAGAGAACTTAGATGTACCCTACCTTGCTGTGACGTTCCAAATTACTGACAGTCCTCTTTCAGCTATGATGGCATACCTATCGGGTTCTCAGACGGTGGTACACATTACGACTCTCGATAAAATTTCGATATATTTTCCAAAACATTACGCTATATATCAGATATATTTTTCTCATCGATTTGCCAAATGTCGATATTGAAATGGCAATATCGAGTGTCCATATCTTTATTTTATATTATAATTTTTTCCACAGCTTTTGGTAAATATTTGAAGTTGTTCTTTTGAATTTGTAGTAACACATAATTTTACCTTCGCTGTGTGAAGGAGACTTATTACTTTTTGAGATTTCATCACGTCCAATATCTCTCTTTTGACTGTTTGAAGCAAGCATATGCGGCACAAGAGAAGAAGTCCGATTTCTCTGGGGAGTTACAGTATGAATAGAATACCAAGATTTCCGATGTGAAGAAATAGCATACCACTTGCATTAAAAACAATTTTTAAGGGAACTGGTGTGCTATTTCTTCACATCGGCGTTCTTCAAATAAAGTTGTTGAAAATGATGAATGAAAGGTCTAAATGAGAAGACTGGTCATTGCCGTTTATGGAGACATGTGAGGGGAAATGTCAACGTAATCGGCGCCCGGCGCTAGCAACAGGAACTACGGTACAACGTTAAGCGTCTGTATGCAGTTTTGACACTACAACTGCTAGGTCGCTGGTGTTGGGAGAAATGAAGAAACAGGGAAGTCGACATGGAGTGTTCCGGACAAATCGGATATGTGACGAAACTTAACGACGGACCCATCGGACACCTTTTATTGTTCCACTTAACATGCAGTTACTATAGTTAGTAAGTGGTTATCGCCAAGCGTGAACGTGCATTGTTTTTCTTTCAATTGTTGCTCTATGGGGGATAGGCAGGCTGCTAGCTTGTTAATGTACAGAATATCTAATAATAAATCACTATTTAAATACACAGCACTAAAACCGGCAGTATATTTACAATGTTCAGCCGATATTTTTATAGACAGATATGTCGATATTTTTTTGTCGATATCACTGTACCTTTACGATACATCAATAGCTGATGATATCCGCTGAAATATCGATATATTGTATTCCCGATATTTTTTAAAAATATCAGCAGTCCTAGTACGCGTACAGCTGGTGGTATGCAAGGACATTTCAGCTCATACCTGTACAGGTAAACAAACCACGTTCCGATAAAATAATTGCCTGTGTCGTAACATCAATATAGATATTAGCTATATTTACATAATTTCTATTTCGAATTTTACTTTAGTGGCTTCTGTATACCCAAGTCCTCTGATATAACATCTATCTAAATGTTTTATTCATGATTTATGTCACAATAATTAATCCACGGATCTAAATTTAAGAGCAATGTTCTGTAAAAGAACGGAAATGTTAAGAACTTTACTTGCAGTACTGGTTCATCCAATGGGAAAATAGCTTTGTAATCACATAAAACATAAAAACATGAAGGGAAGTCCCTCGGCATTGGAATTACTTGGCGGTAATAGAAAAGGTAGCTTTGGCGGGCCGGCTGCAAGGTACCTTTGTGACACGACTCACAAGACTTGTTAGTCGCTGGATAGCTGAAAATGTTTTCGTATCTTGTGCGCTTAACGAGGCGAGTTCAGGAAGATTATATAATATAGTACCGGATGTGGAAGTAATTTGGCTTATTATTCATGGCATACAGTGTTTGACTCCGTGCTACGGAAATCAGACGCAACGAAGAGAATTTTCAGAGCCTGTTACACAGGAAGAACCAGGGGTAGTTTTCGCGCCGTTTTTATTAACCACAAAAATTCACCACAGCCATCACCTCCGCCTCAAGGTATTAGCTGAATATTGTATAATTCCATGGACCAGTTATTTTCTTTCTTATCCTAATAATAACAGTATTTTGCTTAAACTTTGAGTCGAAAACGCATGTTTAATCTGTAATCAACCACCAACGCAGGGTCATTTCCCCAGTGCTACCTTGTTCCTAAGTACACTCCTGGAAATGGAAAAAAGAACACATTGACACCGGTGTGTCAGAGCCACCATACTTGCTCCGGACACTGCGAGAGGACTGTACAAGCAATGATCACACGCACGGCACAGCGGACACACCAGGAACCGCGGTGTTGGACGTCGAATGGCGCTAGCTGCGCAGCATTTGTGCACCGCCGCCGTCAGTGTCAGCCAGTTTGCCGTGGCATGCCGCGTCAGCGTGGACGTGAACCGTATGTGCAGCTGACGGACTTTGAGCGAGGGCGTATAGTGAGCATGCGGGAGGCCGGGTGGACGTACCGCCGAATTGCTCAACACGTGGGGTGTGAGGTCTCCACAGTACATCGATGTTGTCGCCAGTGGTCGGCGGAAGGTGCACGTGCCCGTCGACCTGGGACCGGACCGCAGCGACGCACGGATGCACGCCAAGACCGTAGGATCCTACGCAGTGCCGTAGGGGACCGCACCGCCACTTCCCAGCAAATTAGGGACACTGTTGCTCCTGGGGTATCGGCGAGGACCATTCGCAACCGTCTCCATGAAGCTGGGCTACGGTCCCGCACACCGTTAGGCCGTCTTCCGCTCACGCCCCAACATCGTGCAGCCCGCCTCCAGTGGTGTCGCGACAGGCGTGAATGGAGGGACGAATGGAGACGTGTCGTCTTCAGCGATGAGAGTCGCTTCTGCCTTGGTGCCAATGATGGTCGTATGCGTGTTTGGCGCCGTGCAGGTGAGCGCCACAATCAGGACTGCATACGACCGAGGCACACAGGGCCAACACCCGGCATCATGGTGTGGGGAGCGATCTCCTACACTGGCCGTACACCACTGGTGATCGTCGAGGGGACACTGAATAGTGCACGGTACATCCAAACCGTCATCGAACCCATCGTTCTACCATTCCTAGACCGGCAAGGGAACTTGCTGTTCCAACAGGACAATGCACGTCCGCATGTATCCCGTGCCACCCAACGTGCTCTAGAAGGTGTAAGTCAACTACCCTGGCCAGCAAGATCTCCGGATCTGTCCCCCATTGAGCATGTTTGGGACTGGATGAAGCGTCGACTCACGCGGTCTGCACGTCCAGCACGAACGCTGGTCCAACTGAGGCGTCAGGTGGAAATGGCATGGCAAGCCGTTCCACAGGACTACATCCAGCATCTCTACGATCGTCTCCATGGCAGAATAGCAGCCTGCAATGCTGCGAAAGGTGGATATACACTGTACTAGTGCCGACATTGTGAATGCTCTGTTGACTGTGTCTATGTGCCTGTGGTTCTGTCAGTGTGATCATGTGATGTATCTGACCCCAGGAATGTGTCAATAAAGTTTCTCCTTCCTGGGACAATGAATTCACGGTGTTCTTATTTCAATTTCCAGGAGTGTATTTTATTTTATTGAACTGGTAAGCAATTATTTTCCATGACTTTATGCACTAGTAAATTTCATAATCATTCAGTAACTCTAGTTTTTGACATATTCCTCGTGTTTTTTCACTAAATGTCAGTTAAAGTTTCACCATAGAGTAATGGCAAAGAGATGATCCAAAGTCTTTCCATTAAATGTTACTCATATTGAAATCCCAGAAGGGTATTAAAGTTACATTGTAAGACGTATGCTTTGCCGGCGATGGGCGAGGCATGACAGAATCTCTGACCAGAGAGTAGTTTGTCGTTAGTTGTTGCTTGTCGCTAGTCTGCGCATGTCTGAGCGAGTCGACAGTAGTAGTCGGGTGTAGTCTGCGTGAGTCAGCGGGAGTCGGCATGTGTCGGCTGTGTGCTCTGCTCGCGACTCTGGTCAGGACTCTGGAGGATGAGTATTGTTGTAGAAGGTAAAGAAGCAGCTTTGCACATATTTAATAATGTATGTTAGTTGTAATTTAATTTGTTCCAAAAAAATGCCCCAATAATAATTTTTATAATATAAAGTAACTCTTTTAAAGAAAAGCATTCATTTCAATTTAAATAATATTTCCAATGCATGATCATTCCTTCCGAGAATAAAAAAAAAAATATAAGTCAGCATTGCACGAAGCTGTGACGAAAAATATCTATTAAAGAGCAGATATATTTGCAGTTTTTATTGAGGTAAGAATTTTTGCTTTTTTTATTCAGAATACAGGGCCGAAGAGCAGCGCTGCTGCCCTCATAAAATTTATCAGGTTACTAAACTTTTATTATTTTCGTGTTTAGGAATTTTTCCGTTTCGAACTTGACATTAAATGAGAAAAGAGTTTTGTGGGAACATTAAATGTGAATGCATTTCTGCACACAGATTATAAAATGGGAGCCAATTTTGTTTTGAGGTTACAATAATTAAAATTCTTTTAATTATTTTTTGGGGGAGGTTACACTTGGCTCCATTTTCATTATTAATATTTTTAAATATTTGTGTGGGGAGGTTACACTTGGCGACATCCTGCCAGGATCGTATTTCTTTGTGAATCATCTGATAAGTAGTTATATATCTGCTCTTATTTACTTAAATGCAGTTTGCATCTGGCGCAACGCATTTACTAATTTGACACTCTTTCTTTCACAGATCATCGGCAATTTGTTCCTCTTTGTTGTAATTGTGTTTGTTGCATTTTTCATTGTCCTTGTTTCATTTGTGCTTAATTATGATTTGTGAAAAATGCCGAGAAAAACTGTTAACAGTACATCGCGATGTGTAATGAGTGAAATAGCCGATTCTAATAATTTGGCCGATAGTATTTGCGACACTCAGTGTAATGATGACAATCCTCCATTTACAGACAATCAGTGCGTACCGACCGCTAGTAACGATTTTGATCCTAATGATGAACAAATAAATTCAATTGTGTCCTCTGTTAATTTGACGACAATTGATGACGCGGGACGTTCTGTTACAATGAACGCTGCCCAGCTTGACACACCCGGTTTGCAAAATTTACGTAATGAACAGACAAATTTTTGTAACGAAAATGAACAGTGTAATCAGAATACGTCAGATTTATTTGATTCCGATTTACTGACCATCAGTGCACATTCTATTAGCAAACATTTTCAAGAATCACAGAATAACCAAATGGTTACGTGACAAATGCACATACACCATCACACAGCACAGAGAATACAGTAGCTAATTTTGGCATAGATCGAGTTACAGCATTAATGCTACAACTTAATGAAAAACAAGACAACCTTAATGAAAATTTCAAACGACTTAGTGAACAGAACAAACAACTTAATGAAAAACATGACAACCTTAATGAAAAATTAGACAACAATTCCCGACAGCTTAGTGAACAGATTACAGCCGTTGCCGTGCAGTGTCATGGGAAATACGGAAGCGTCCGATCTAACCCGTCGGCTTTGACCCATGACGTCACAAATATGGCGGAAACGTCAAGACGAAAACACATAGAAAAACAACACACACAAAGGTTTTACAAGAACAATCTGCTAACATTGATAGCAAACAAAGATAATAATAAACAAGTGGTACTCAAGGCCAGGCAGGGGGGGGGCTGCGCCCCCCCCCCTGACCCCCCCCCCCCCCGCCAAAAAAAAACTCCCAACCTAACCTCGTATTCAGGGCTACGCTACAGATCAATGTGTAGGTCAATCAAAAGATAAGAAAAAGAAACAAATAAAAAAAAGAAAAAACAATATTGATTCATTAGACATAACGAGTAGCGACAAAACATATAGACCATAAAGATTGAACAATCTAATGGCAAACTGATAAAAGCGCCGTAATGACGTCACACACCACAACACCCTTACGTCACGGGTCAAAGCCGACGCGTGAGATCGGACGTTTCTGTTGACCCGTGTCATGATACTAAAGAACAATTACGTGAAGAAATTAAGGCTTGTGCTAGTAAAAGTAGTGAAGAAATTATATATGTTGCACAAGAATTAAATAATAGACATGCAGATACAACTAAATTACTTAGAGACGAAATTAACTAGATTACTTAGAGACGAAATTAGTGCAGTCGCTAAACAATGCTCTGAAAACACAACACAGTTACGCGAGGAGTTTAAATTAATGACAGCAGAACTTTCGCGCACACTGGATGCAAAAGTAGACGCGAAATTCGACCAACAGAACAGTCAAATTGACGAACGTTTTAATCATCACCTGCAAAACAGTGAAACGCGTTTCCGTAAATTTATACAGGAACAGAATAAAGTAAAGCGACAAGTCATGGAAACAATTACCACACAGAGACAGGAAGATAAACGTAAATTGTTTACGAAAGCAAAAACATACGTAGACAACAATATTGCTACAGTATCAGACGAGATTAATACTATCAAACAGTTGAACATCGAATTGCGTGATGAAATTTCCGATCTTAAAACAAAAACACACACACAGTAGACTTTCAGACAGTGACCGACAGACTTGAACAATTAGAACTAATTCAGGATCCCGATGTCATCAAAGCTGACGTTAAAAAATTGAACGAAATCGCACGTAAAATACAAAAACAAATTAATGCTTGTGACAATAAAAACGATGAACAGGTAAAAATACCGACTGAAAAATATGATGAAATGGCCAGTCGTATTGATGTTATCGAAAGTAATAATGACAGCAAATCAGACGATACTTCACCGATTTCGTTTAATCATACACCTGAATTCCAAAATTTACAGCAGACAATCAGTGAGATAGATTCGTCTAATAATACATTACGTAGAAAATTGTCAACTTTACAGCAAGAAGTGACAGAGATAAAAAATATTTCAGTTAATAACACGTCACAGCATACGGCACATTCCGAACATTTCTCACACTCACACAGCCAGTGTAATTTGGGTAATTTACAGAGAGTACGTGACTTAGATTCCGAACAGTCACAGACAAATAGATTCTCATACAATCCTGAACCTGTTCCGACGTACAGAGACGATAATTTTGATTACAAGCATTTTCTATCCGTGAGAAAATTTGAAGTATTTACAAATGACAGAACACAGATTCACCCCTTGGATGGATACAACAATTTAGCTTTGCTTTTCCACCGACTTGGCCCGTAGCACATAAACTTGAATTTATTTGCAGTTTTTTGGAAGGCGAACCGTCAACTCGTATGAGACCGATCGCGAGACAGTGTTACTCGGTAGAAGAATTTCAGAATGCTTTTCTGTCACCGTATTGGTCGAAGACGGCACAGCGCGGAATTAAGGATCAACTAATTAGTTTACCGAATTATGAGAATCAAATTTTCCCAGTGTCACGCAATTTTTTGAACACATCGTCCAACAAAACCAGTACTTAAGTAAACCATACAGTGAATCTGCACTTATTCAATTATGTATTTCTAAATTACCACGATCATTAAGTGTGTCACTTTTAACGGGTCAGCAGAAAGAAAATATTTCGGCATTCAGAGATCTGTTACAGCTTTTGGAAGTGCAGCAATCGGATTATTCGTTTATAAACAAAAATTTTTCATATAATAACCAAGGTCAACAAACATACAACAATTACGATCAGCCACGCAATTTCTATAGCAAAGCTAATAGACGCTTCAGGAACGACAACCACCAGAACTTTAATAACAGACAATATTTTAATTATCAGTATCGACAAAATTATCAGCAACAGGAACCACAGTTTGGTAACAATAGACGTTTTTCACGGAAACAGCATGAAAGCCAACCGGTTAGCATACCTAACCAACAATGTAATGCACAAGGTCAAACAAGCTTTAATGTTTCGCCGCGTACGCGTATAGCGTCGGCCCCAACAAATAGTAACGCACAGCAACAAGGGAATCAGTACGTATAGAAAACACACTATTTCAATTCCTATCGCAATGCGCCGTATAGAAATGACTATCATGACAGACGTAAAAATAATGAGCACAATTTTCAGCGTACATTTAATAACAGTCGATCTTATCAGCAGCAAGATGATCAGCAACAACATATTATCATGAATGAACCAGACATTAGGTATCATCCAGAACGTAATAAGTCCGGAAGAAATAATAGAACAGTACAAATAGGGGAAATGCCACAGCATTCCCCTGAAAATAATAAGACGTCAGATAGAATTTGACTAGATACAGTACAGGTTGCATCTTCCAGCAACGTAAGCAATACTTCAGATACACAGAATCTTGTTCACGAAAATGTTATTACTTTTGACGACATCCGAGACACTCTTTTGCAGGAAAGACCAGTTGTTCAAAAAACCATTTCACACCCTGTCATCGAAGTTAAAATTGGATCATCGAAATTTTCAGCAGTAATCGATTCTGGATCACCTATGTCAGTTATAAATGAAGAAACTTTCAACGAGTGTAACAAAGAGAATACCTATCCTACGTTACCATTAGGCAAAACGAAAGTAAAAGGAGCAGTATCTAGTAAAGGAGTAGATGTAAAATTACAGACACATTTATCATTTTGTATTGCAGGTCATACATTTCACTCAAATTTTTGGATTGTTCCCTTATTGACAACAGACGTTATTTTAGGTACGAATTTTCTGGTACAACACGACGCAATTATTGACTTTCAAAATTCCTATTTAATGATGAAGGATGAAAATGTACAGCTGGAATTAGAATTTCAGCACTCTTTATCTGCAGAAGAACAAACAATTAATCGTACAGAGGTCATTTCCGCATCGCGTAACATAGACTGTCATTCCAAATTGTTCACAGATACGTACGTACAACTATAATACTCCAGACGAAGCCGACTATGATGTTATACAGATGATTTCTGATAAAGTTAAACAAAGCAGTGCAAATACAGACGACGAACGCACGCAACTACACAAAATTCTTTTACAGCAAGCTCCAGTATTTGACAACGTTCCTGGTACTATGTCCGGTTTTATTTATGAATTTCAAGTTAAACAGCACGACACATTTAAAGCCAAGCATTATCCCATTCCGTATATTCACAGAGAACAAGTTAAGAAAGACTTGCAAGCTATGCTTGACCAAGGAATTATTTAACCGGCAGTTGGTCCGTACATAAACCCGCTCCATATTTTTAAGAAAAAGGATGGTTCACTTCGCCTCGCACTTGATTCGCGTCACATCAATGACATTATTATTAATGAAACGGATCGCCCTCAGACACTAGAAGAACTTCTACAGAAATTTCATGGTACTGCTATTTATTCCACATTAGATTTGAAATCGGGATTTTGGCAAATTCAACTCCATCCGAACTGCAGAAAGTACACGGCTTTTCTCTGTTTTGGTGACTGTTACCAATTTTGTAAATTACCGTTCGGTTTAACAATTTCTTCAGCAGCTTTTATTCGCGGTTTGAATACAATACTTCCGACAGAACTTAAAGACAGAATCACAACGTACGTAGACGACATACTTATTGCAGAAGCTAACTGGTCTGAACACAATCTGATTCTTGAACGACTGTTGCAAACTTTTCGTGCACAAGGACTCACAGTTAATCTCAGTAAATCGCACTTTGGTAAAACTTCTATAAAATTTCTTGGACATGTAATTTCAGCAGAGGGCATCACGCCTGACCCGGAAAACTTCAAGCTCTACGTGACATTACTGTTCCTACGACGAAGAAACAACTACGCAGTTTTTTGGGTTTAATTACCTTCTTTCGTAAATTTATTCATTACTCTGCTTTAGACACCCCTAGATTATGTCAATTGACAGGAAAAACACTATTTGGTCCTGGGATAGGCAAGCACATTCTGAATTTGTGAACCTGAAAGAAGCCTTGTCGAATGCACCACTTTTATCGCACCCAGATCTTACCAGAAATTTTTCCATTGCGACCGACAGTTCTAACACCGCTTTAGGCGTACATACACTCCTGGAAATTGAAATAAGAACACCGTGAATTCATTGTCCCAGGAAGGGGAAACTTTATTGACACAATCCTGGGGTCAGATACATCACATGATCACACTGACAGAACCACAGGCACATAGACACAGGCAACAGAGCATGCACAATGTCGGCACTAGTACAGTGTATATCCACCTTTCGCAGCAATGCAGGCTGCTATTCTCCCATGGAGACGATCGTAGAGATGCTGGATGTAGTCCTGTGGAACGGCTTGCCATGCCATTTCCACCTGACGCCTCAGTTGGACCAGCGTTCGTGCTGGACGTGCAGACCGCGTGAGACGATGCTTCATCCAGTCCCAAACATGCTCAATGGGGGACAGATCCGGAGATCTTGCTGGCCAGGGTAGTTGACTTACACCTTCTAGAGCACGTTGGGTGGCACGGGATACATGCGGACGTGCATTGTCCTGTTGGAACAGCAAGTTCCCTTGCCGGTCTAGGAATGGTAGAACGATGGGTTCGATGACGGTTTGGATGTACCGTGCACTATTCAGTGTCCCCTCGACGATCACCAGTGGTGTACGGCCAGTGTAGGAGACCGCTCCCCACACCATGATGCCGGGTGTTGGCCTTGTGTGCCTCGGTCGTATGCAGTCCTGATTGTGGCGCTCACCTGCACGGCGCCAAACACGCATACGACCATCATTGGCACCAAGGCAGAAGCGAATCTCATCGCTGAAGACGACACGTCTCCATTCGTCCCTCCATTCACGCCTGTCGCGATATCACTGGAGGCGGGCTGCACGATGTTGGGGCGTGAGCGGAAGACGGCCTAACGGTGTGCGGGACCGTAGCCCAGCTTCATGGAGACGGTTGCGAATGGTCCTCGCCGATACCCCAGGAGCAACAGTGTCCCTAATTTGCTGGGAAGTGGCGGTGCGGTCCCCTACGGCACTGCGTAGGATCCTACGGTCTTGGCGTGCATCCGTGCGTCGCTGCGGTCCGGTCCCAGGTCGACGGGAACGTGTACCTTCCGCCGACCACTGGCGACAACATCGATGTACTGTGGAGACCTCACGCCCCACGTGTTGAGCAATTCGGCGGTACGTCCACCCGGCCTCCCGCATGCCCACTATACGCCCTCGCTCAAAGTCCGTCAACTGCACCTACGGTTCACGTCCACGCTGTCGCGGCATGCTACCAGTGTTAAAGACTGCGATGGAGCTCCGTATGCCACGGCAAACTGGCTGACACTGACGGCGGCGGTGCACAAATGCTGCGCAGCTAGCGCCATTCGACGTCCAACACCGCGGTTCCTGGTGTGTCCGCTGTGCCGTGCGTGTGATCATTGCTTGTACAGTCCTCTCGCAGTGTCCGGAGCAAGTATGGTGGGTCTGACACACCGGTGTCAATGTGTTCTTTTTTCCATTTCCAGGAGTGTTTTTTTCAAGAAATGGAAGAAGATGGTTGTACAGTAATTAAAAACATCGCTTTTGCAAGTCGCATTATGTCACCTGCTGAACGAAATTATTCTGTTACAGAACTTGAAACATTATGTGTTGTATGGGCATTTACGAGATTTCGGCATTTTCTTTATGGAAGACATACCACTGTTTATACAGACCATAGAGGGATACAGTTTTTACTTTCGGCTAAATTTACACACGACAGATTAAGCAGATGGAAACTTATTTGCAGGAATTTAATTTTACAATTGTTCACATTAACGGCACACAAAATATTGTAGCAGACGCACTATCACGTTCTCTCAGCAACAATCAGCAAGACACCGCAACCAACTTCTGCAAAGCAAATTTCAGCATCATGTACATTCAACAAGTTGCATTTGAAAATTTCATTTCGTCGTCATTACAAGACATAACACAAGAGCAGAGTAAAGACAATGTATGGAAAGAGATTAAACACCTTTGGCAAGATAGGTATAATGTTACCATTAGAAACCATTACACTGTACGCAATAATATTCTGTTTCGCCGCTCTCACTCTGACAGCAACAATTGGTTATTATGCATTCCTGACGAAGTTGTTAACAAATGAATTTGGTATACTCATTTAAGTAACGCACATTACGGAGCCAGAAAATGTTTTCTTATACTGAGACAGAACTGTTATTTTACCAACATGGAGAAACGTATTCGACGAGTTTTAGCGTCATGCAAAATCTGCCAGAAAGCTAAGTCAGATACGAGTTCACATATTCCTCCATTACATCCCATTGTACCTGTTAAATTGAGACATATGGCCGCTGTAGACATTTTTGGTCCGATTCCCTGAACTAATAGAGGTTTTTGCTACGTCTTTGTCGCTGTTTAACTCACTTCAAAATTTGTTACCTTCACTCCGTTACGCAAAGCTACTGCTACAACTGTTTCGAAAGCATTTGTAAAATATTTTCTATTTCATGTAGGGCATGTATTGAAAGTAATTTCCGACAATGGATCACAGTTTCGAACTGCGTTATGGACACGTATGTTACGAGCTAGAAACATTTCTCCGATCTATATATCCAGGTACCATGCTTCTTCGAACCCTTGTGAACGATTAATGAAAGAAATTGGTAAACTGTGTAGAATATACTGATATAAAAGACATACTGATTGGGACACACACATACTCTCATTCCAGGATGTAATTAATTCCATACCAAATGTATCTACTATGCTATCTCCGTCCGTTATACTGAAAAATGTTGAACCACCTAACAAAATTAAAGAATTAGTATCCTTTCCAACATCGCGTCGACTCCGACACCATGAAATAATTGACATTGCGCTGAACAACATCAAACGTGCCGCAGAGCGCCGGAGAAGACAGCAAAAACAGGTTTGTACACGCCGTGACTTTCACATTGGACAGAAGATATCAGTACGTACACACTATTTATCCAACAGAGGAAAGAGTAGATGCAGTAAACTTGAGCTTCTATAAGCAGGCCCATATCGGATTCGCAACACTCCTCACCCCAATGTAGTACACGTCGAAACTTTGAGAACCAGAAAAACCAAAGGGAACCACCACATCTCCAACATCAAACCTTTTATTGAATGAACATACTTTATGATTTATCACACTGTAATGCCGTTTCCTAATATTTTTATGACCACTTACGCAATTATATTCACATGAACACTTACTGATGTTTGTCGTATTTTTTTCTTGGCAAGTGCCCAGCAAGGTAAGGTTAGCAGGTCGCTCTTCTTGTCGTTACACATCAGACCGTGCATATTTTCCATTTTTCATGTATGTATGATTGTCTTCCTATTTTTTTGTATGCACTATGAAATATTTAAGATATAACAAACACCAGTTGACTTTAACATTTTGCCTTGTGATAGCTCAATATCGTGACTATATTAAATTTTTTTTTTTTTTTTTTTTTGCTGCTGCATTGTAATACTCTGCGTACATTTTTGCACCTGTACACTCTTTGTGTTTTTGACATATTACGTTTTCCGTCATGCTATGCTGTATGCTCAATTATATCACTAGAAACCAGTTTCTATTTAATGGGTATATGATTTAAATGCAAGACATTAATCTTTGTTCATCATTTTCAGAAAGAAATAACGTGTAAAAGAAAGAAATTAAACAGAAATGGGAATTTCTCCTTCGGAATGAACGAAAGAAGATGCAATACTTCGTCACGAAGAGTAAATGGATCAGAATTAACAAGCATTAACGAGAATATACTATACACATCGTATGATAGCAGTCTTAACTAATTTTTCCTTTCAGAATACAAGGCGATTGATGCAGGCCGTCAGACAGAACTACACATCTTAGTTTTAGTCATGAAATATGCTAGAAATAAGGAATAGTTGTATAATGAAAAATGAAGTGACTTTTTTGCAGATGATAATGAATGGTGATGAATAATGATGAAGAATATGTTAATATGGATAATGAAGTTTTTCTATACAGGTGATGATAATAATGGAATTATGATGATATGGATAATGAAGTTTTTCTTTACAGGTGATGATAATAATGGAGTTATGATGATATGGATAATGAAGTTTTTCTTTGTAGATGAAGATAATGTTGAAGTTTATTTATTTATGCTATGTAGTTATTTAGGTATTTGTTGCAGTTCGTTTTGACAGTATGTCTTATGTCGCATGGTATGATGACTGAAAGTTTTGGAAAGGACAGCTAGAGAACATATATATTTTATACACATTTCACTACCTGTTAATTCGAAGTTCACTACTTTTCAGCATAATATGCGTTTCTTCTTTCAGCTTAATAATCCATTTTGTATTTTTCTAGGAAAAGCTATTCACGAAATTAATACGCTATAAGCAGTTAATCATTGAACGTGTGTCATTCATGAATGTTATCACATATACTCTACTTGTTTCATAACCGTGCTACAGCTGACTCATGACGAATGATGTTACACATCTTCATTTCCAGCAATAAGTCAAAAGGAAATATTGTTATGCCCCACTAATTAATTATCGATCCCAACGCAATGCATTGCTAGCACAAGAAGAAATGTATTACCAGTCTCAAGTAATGCTACCAGATTAAGAGAGTTCTGAGTAATACTGATCAGCTCTGAATAGTATGTCACTTGAATAATGAATTCTGAGTAATACTGAATGATGCTTTGTAATAATGCATAAATACTATGCGCATAATTTCTGTAAATAATGTTTTTTTTATACTCTATAAATGCTATGCCAATAATTAACTCTTGCTTTGAATGATCACTTTTGAATAATGCATAAAAACTGCTTTGTAACTGGCCAATGAATGCCACTGATTACTTTAATGAGATGACCTATGATGCCAATGATTACTATAATTAGATGAATTATGTATAAATGCTATCCCAATAATTAACTCATTTTGAATGATGACTTCTGAACAATGCATAAAAAATGCTTTGTAACTGGCCAATGAGTGCCAATAATTATGTTAAATATGTCGTATGTCACTTGAATGATGAAAAATGTTTTGTACTATTCAATACATGCTATATGTTTTGTAACTGGCCAATGTGTGCCAATGTTCACTGTAATCAGATGATTCATGAACATTATTCTGTAATACTTCATACATGGTACAGAAATGTTCAGTAACTGGGCGATGAGTGCCACCAATTACTTAAATCAGTTGTTAGCCTAGTGCAGTTCTCAATGAAGACTAGTATGTGACTTAATGTCCTTCACCTTCTGACCTAATTACCAGGAATTACTGCAACATCCATTTGTTTTGTGTATCCTCATGATCATGGAGCACTATATTTGGTTTTTGCACTAATTCTACGTTGGTGTACCTTACAAGAACGTCGTGTTGACACGACATGCTGTCCACCACCTTGAGCGATGGAGATGTTATTACGGTCCCACTGCTTGGTGTACCTAGTGTACTACCAAAATGATTACATGGAATATTATTACGACATTTCAGTGACTTGGCTACACTGATTAATACTTCAAGGAAAAGAACTTCAGATTGTCTCACTTGGTGTTGTGCTTCTATAGAAAGATATGGACTTTCAGTGCAGCTGCGTGCAACCCTAAGTGCTACAACCATGACGCAACCCTTCCCATTCCTTTCGTAGTTCTTGTAAAATGGTAAACACTTATACAATACGTTTAAATTCTTGTAAAATGATAAAGACTTATACAGTGCATGTGCACTTTATTTTACTCCATGATACGTTATGTAAAAATGCTAAAGACTTCTACAGTGCGTGTGCACTTTATTTCACTCCTTGATATGTTTATTTGTTGTAAAAATGCTAAAGAGTTTTACAGTGCGTGTGCACTTTTGCCATTTGTTAATATGTTTTGTACTCATTGTGTATATATTTTGTCATTGCCTGATATGTTCTGTACTCAGTGCATGTGCACTATATTTTACAGGGTGTTTCAAAAATGACCGGTATATTTGAAACGGCATTAAAAACTAAACGAGCAGCGATAGAAATACACCGTTTGTTGCAATATGCTTGGGACAACAGTACATTTTCAGGCGGACAAACTTTCGAAATTACAGTAGTTACAATTTTCAACAACAGATGGCGCTGCAAGTGATGTGAAAGATATAGAAGACAACGCAGTCTGTGGGTGCGCCATTCGGTACGTCGTCTTTCTGCTGTAAGCGTGTGCTGTTCACAACGTGCAAGTGTGCTGTAGACAACATGGTTTGTTCCTTAGAACAGAGGATTTTTCTGGTGTTGGAATTCCACCGCCTAGAACACAGTGTTGTTGCAACAAGACGAAGTTTTCAACGGAGGTTTAATGTAACCAAAGGACCGAAAAGCGATACAATAAAGGATCTGTTTGAAAAATTTCAACGGACTGGGAACGTGACGGATGAACGTGCTGGAAAGGTAGGGCGACCGCGTACGGCAACCACAAAGGGCAACGCGCAGCTAGTGCAGCAGGTGATCCGACAGCGGCCTCGGGTTTACGTTCGCCGTGTTGCAGCTGCGGTCCAAATGACGCCAACGTCCACGTATCGTCTCATGCGCCAGAGTTTACACCTCTATCCATACATAATTCAAACGCGGCAACCCCTCAGCGCCGCTACCATTGCTGCACGAGAGACATTCGCTAACGATATAGTGCACATGATTGATGACGGCGATATGCATGTGGGCAGCATTTGGTTTACTGACGAAGCTTATTTTTACCTGGACGGCTTCATCAATAAACAGAACTGGCGCATATGGGGAACCGAAAAGCCCCATGTTGCAGTCCCAGCGTCCCTGCATCCTCAAAAAGTACTGGTCTGGGCATCATTGGCCCATTTTTCAGATCTGAAAAGATTACTGCATCACGCTATCTGGACATTCTTCGTGAATATGTGGCGGTACAAACTGCCTTAGACGACACTGCGAACACCTCGTGGTTTATGCAAGATGGTGCCCGGCCACATCGCACAGCCGACGTCTTTAATTTCCTGAATGAATATTCGATGATCGTGTGATTGCTTTGGGCTATCCGAAACATACAGGAGGCGGCGTGGATTGGCCTCCCTATTCGCCAGACATGAACCCCTGTGACTTCTTTCTGAGGGGACACTTGAAAGACCAGGTGTACCGCCAGAATCCAGAAACAATTGAACAGCTGAAGCAGTACATCTCATCTGCATGTGAAGCCATTCCGCCAGACACGTTGTCAAAGGTTCCGGGTAATTTCATTCAGAGACTACGCCATATTATTGCTACGCATGGTGGATATGTGGAAAATATCGTACTACAGAGTTTCCCAGACCGCAGCGACATCTGTTGTTGAAAATTGTAACTATTGTAATTTCGAAAGTTTGTCTGCGTGAAAATGTACTGTTGTCCCAAGCATATTGCCACAAACGGTGTATTTCTATTGCTGCTCGTTTAGTTTTTATTGCCATTTCAAATATACCGGTCATTTTTGAAACACCCTGTATTTCATGTTCTGCACCTATATATATGTATATATTCTGTGATTGTAAAGTTAGTTAATTAAGAAAAATTTGTTGCTCATGGCAAGTCCAATTGACTCACCATCGCTGCCAAATTTTTGCCCCCCCCCCTCCCCCAGTGGGCGGGTTATGTAAGACGTATGCTTTGCCGGCGATGGGTGTGGCATGACAGAATCTCTGACCAGAGAGTAGTTTGTCGTTAGTTGTTGCTTGTCGCTAGTCTGCGCTTGTCTGCGCGAGTCGACAGTAGTAGTCTGGTGTAGTCTGCGTGAGTCAGCGGGAGTCGGCATGTGTCGGCTATTTGCTCTGCTCGCGACTCTGGTCAGGACTCTGGAGGATGAGTATTGTTGTAGAAGGTAAAGAAGCAGCCTTGCACATATTTAATAATGTATGTTAGTTGTAATTTAATTTGTTCCAAAAAAATGCCCCAATAATACTTTTTATAATATAAAGTAACTCTTTTAAAGAAAAGCATTCATTTCAATTTAAAGAATATTTCCAATGCATGGTCATTCCTTCCAAGAATAAAAAAAAAATAATATACGCCAGCATTGCACGAAGCTGTGTCGAAAAATATCTATTAATGGGCCGATATATTTGCAGTTTTTATTGAGGTAAAAATTTTTGCTTTTTTTATTCAGAATACAGGGCCGAAGGGCAGCGCTGCTGCCCTCATAAAATTTATCAGGATACTAAACTTTTATTATTTTTGTGTTTAGGAATTTTTCTGTTTCGAACTTGACATTAAATGAGAAAAGAATTTTGTGGGAACATTAAATGTGAATGCATTTCTGCACACAGATTATGAAATGGGAGCCAATTTTGTTCGGAGGTTACAATAATTAAAATTCATTTAATTATTTTTTGTGGGGAGGTTACACTTGGCTTCATTTTCATTATTCATTTTTTTAATATTTGTGTGGGTAGGTTACAACATGAATAATTTAATAGTTGGTAAACTTGGAGTGATAGCACAAGGAATAGTAATTGCACAGGTTTGTAACTAACGGTGTTTATATTTTCGTTTGTATGTTGTTGAAAGTATTTCTGGTACAGTGTGCTACAGTTTTCATCTCAGTTACTTTACAGAATAGTTTTTGCGACTCCATGCCATCTATCGAGATAGTATATATTGCGATAACAGTACTAAAGAAGTGCAACTTTCATTCTTCTAACTTCAGTGTACTATGGCAAGTAACTGGCTACTATTGTTCAAACTGTAACAGATCTAAGGACCACATGTTTCATTTGAGTTGCATAATATAAAGAAGTGAGTGCCCCTTGAGAGAATAAATATTAATGATAATAGAGAATATAATTACCTGAAAATCATTTCAGTGACGGTACTTTCCGATAATTAAACTGACAAAAGAGTCTCTTGCCCAGTTTACTATTGCTCCACAATTAGTAATGATTTACCTATAATGATCATTAACATTCTGCTGTAGTATACAGACAATAAGTGTTATTAAGAGCCATGCCAAACTACTGTTACATTGTTTGTTAATTTGCACTACTGTCTTGTACCTTATTTCAGTATCATGTAAAGTAAATACCAGTGTTTAACTTTCTTCATGTACTGTTCTAGTACTTAGCACAAATGTGGCTAATTAGACCAGTGACCGTTTCATTTTAAATAATTGTGGATTACTTTGTTACTAACTTGGTTTGGGTCCACGGCTTCATTCGTCTGGATTTTTTGTTTTTTTGTTTTTCGTTGTTTTTATTTAAACGAATTTTTATATTTTTCACAAATTGCAGCACCTTTTACACCTTTCGCGCTAATTAAGGCCACGGAAGCATGGTCTTTTCTGAATGTCCTTCTGACCAAAAAGCGATTGTGGTAGCTGGATTCCAAGGTCTTTTCTTTTTTAGCCAAGCCTTTTGTGTTCTTGAGATGATATTTCTATATTAACGTCCATTGTCTAATACACATTTATTTATATGTAACCGAGAAGTGGAAAAACCAGTTTTCATACACTTCGCTTTAAAATTTCTTTAATGTAACGAAATATTTTCATAAACATTCCTAGAAAAAGTGAATAACCTTTTCCAAATACAAATTTTAGCTTTGAAAATGCTTTCATAATAAAATAATTTCATAAAACCTTTCATACCATCTTTCACTAACTTAGGGGGTTGAATTTCTCAAAACTATGAAACATGTACTTTTTTTTATTTGTAACCAAGTAGTCATATGGCAATTTTGATAGACTTTGTATTAAAAATACTTTAGAAGATCGTTAACAATGATATATTGCCAAGAAAAGCTTTCAACCGTTATTCACTCACATAGGTGATAAATTTCTCAAAACCCTTAAAAACCTTTTCCTTATGTCTAACCCAAAAACCAAGTACTAATTTTCCATAGGTCTCGGTTCAAAATTGCCTTGATAGGAACATATTTTTCAGACTACCTTTCATCCCCTATTTCACCCCCTTCCTAAACAATTCTTACAGTATAAGATCAACACCCTCTACAAATTTTCAGTTTCTTATTTACTTTGTAGTTTCGGCTGGGCGATGACGAGTCAGTCAGGACATACGTACAAGAGACCTGCCAGGTTAGCCGAGAGCACTAATGCACTGCTTCCTGGACTCGGGTAGACGCGCCGACCCCATATCGAATCTGCCCGGCGGATTAACGACGAGGGCAGGTGTGCCAGCCAGCCTGAATGTGGGTTTTAGGTGGTTTTCCACATCCCACTAGTTGAATACTGGGCTGGTCCTCAAGTCCCGCCTGAGTTACACGAGTCGCAGACATTTGAAACATATTCGCACTATTTCATGATTTACACTAGACGCAGACAGCTGGGGTACACTAATTCCATCCCAGAGGGTATGGGGTGGCGGCAGGAAGGGCATCCGGCCACCCCTTAAAATTAACTACGCCAAATCCGTACTTAATTAAACCCTACCCTGCGCACGATGTAGGAAAAACAGCAGTAGCAAAAGAAGAAGAATATAAGAGGATCACGATCTTTTCTCAAGAGTAACATCATCGACGTATTGCTAATCAGTAAGTGCCGCTAGTATAATACTTGGCATCGCACGATATGACATTCTGCGAATCTTTGAACAGTTAAACACAAATCACAGCACAAGAACTAAGCGTGAAACAAACGCATTACGAGTATTCAATGTCCAGTGGCAGGAACTTCCAGTAAACTCAATAAAGCAAGTAATAGGAAATATTGAAAGGTGGCTACACTGAGCCATCGCGCCAGAGAGTATTGTTCCGCCGCCTCCACTGGCAGTGCTTATTGAGACGTAGCGGCAGGCAGTTCTCGCCGAGAAGTTGTGGTGGACACTGCTTGTCGTGAAGTCAGAGTGAGATGTGGTAGTGGAGAGTGTTGTTCCATGTTTTATGCAGTGGTTTGATGGGAGAGATAGCAGATGTTGTTCTAATGGAGATATTGTAATGGTCAGAGTGCATTTCGTCAATATATATGGAGGTATTTTCTTTTATTCTTTTATTCTTTCAGTGACCTGAATAATGTGTCATTACAGGTTCAGTCAACAAAGCATCTGGCGTGTGTTCTTGTATTAGAGTGTAATTTTGGTTTTCTTGCACAATTATAGTATTTCTAATTTTCTTTTATAACGTCAGTATAAATGGTATTTAAAATTTCTTGTCTTGTTGAAGAAGAACCGTGCCAGATGTGTATGTTGAGTCATACTTCCACACACAGAACAGCTACACTTGTGCTATGTTGGCTTCGTAGATTTTATAGTTGCTGGGGACTTAATTAATTAACTGTGTTAACGAAAATGTTCTTTCATTGTTTGTTGTTATTCTATGCAGTCAGATTGCGTACTAAAACTAGTCAGGGCCAGCCGTTTACGAGAGACGTGCGTAACCGGACAGACAGTAAAAAATATTTTCATTAATATTTAAAGAAAGCCCCCATGCACGTGGCGACCGCTGCTACGGATCGTCCCTTAGAATTCTTCTGATTGGAAAAATAGTAGACAGTAGTATTGTTGTAGTAATTTGTAGTTTAGTAATTGTAGTTTGTATTGCATGTGTAGATTTGGTGATTGTCATTCTTCTATTGTTCGTTAATCGTGTTTGAAGGAAGCATTTCGTTTGATTGATATTGTTGGTGATAAAGTGTCATTGTGTATAAATGTCATATAGTGACGAGTTTTGTACATTTAGTAAATGATTACGCGATCAATGAAAAAGGCAAAAATGATGAATAGTGAGAATGACGAAATTGTTAACATGGCGAACTCGCCAACACAGGACAACAGTGTGATGAATAATGAAGTTGAAAACTATTTAATAAGTCGGGAGAATAGTCCGGAACCAATTCAAAACTTTTCACAACTAGAAAATTTTCAGAATTCGAGATTAACGACAGAAGATTCTGGAATAGTATCGAACACAGATAGTCTTACAGCTATGACAAAGGAAGCTGGTTTTGCGGGAAACGTTATGGGCGAAAAGAATTTCGAACCAGTTACTATGGAGCGGTTGATGAGTGCTATATTAAATATGGGATCACAGTTACGATCTGAAATTAAAACTGATATGGGAACAATGGGATCACAGTTACGATCTGAATTAAAAACAATAGGGGAACAATGGAAACACGGTTAGACTCACTGGGATCACAGATGGAAACTTTGGCAACACGATTAGAAACTGATATGGAAACAATGGAAACACGGTTAGACTCACGAATAGGGACATGTTTCAAAAATATGAAAGATGAATTAAAGAAAGAAATCAGAGAAGAAGTACAACCGATTTTGAATTCTCACAATAATAGATTAATTGCAGTAGAGATTAGACAAAGGGAACAGGACAGAGAACAGGAAGAAAGAGATCGCGTGATAGTACAAAAATTTTCAGAGTTAAATTTACAACGTGCAAAGGATAAGGAAGAAATATTTGAGAGAATCGAGGAATCCGTACCAAATGACAGATTAAATAACCTAACACAACAATATGAACAGCTAGCTACCAAATGTGTCAATACTGAAACCCGAGTCGCGACACTTACGGAAGACGTAAATAAACAGAAAGAACAATTAGGTGACTTATCGGAAAGAGTTGAGGAAATTTCAGATAAACTGACAAATCTTAGTTTACATGGGTACAGAGATTCGGATGATACAGCACCATTGCCATTTGCAGAAACCGAATAGTATCAGAACATAAATAAACATGTTGAAAATCAGGGAAAATTTAATGAACGCGTTAAAAGGGAAGTTGAGGCATTACGAAAGCAAGTCAAACAAATTGAAGGCGAAATCGTAGGAAAAGACGGCAAAAGAAATTTAGAATCACAGATAGCAGAAGGGTTTGAAGAAAGTAATTTGTTTCATTTACGGGATGCAACAGGAGAGCGCCAGGCGCGCGAACTTGACAATAATCGACATTCGTACTGGGACAGACGCGGTAGGTCTTTGTCGCCACGAGGCGAAAACTTTGACTATAAACAGTTTTTGACTGTTCGGAAATTTAAGATCTTCCGCAATTCTAAGAATGACATAGATCCATGTGCATGGTTAGATCAATTTATGTACGCACTCACACCAAATTGGCCACTAAGTCACAAACTGGAATTTATGTGTGGATATTTAGAAAACGAACCGGCGACGCGGATGCGCGCACTCATTAGAGATTGTAATAGCCTAAATGATTATTATCATGCATTTCTATCGGCATATTGGTCCGAAAACACGCAAGACAGAGTCAAACACAATCTTATTATGCAGCGTAATTTCAAACAGTCTGAGTTCCGCACGCCAGCGGAATATTTTTAAGACATGATTCGAAAGAATCAGTTCCTTTCCAATCCTTATAGCCCGACTGAATTAATTCGCATTTGTTTAACTAAGCTGCCACAATCCATAAGACAAATTGCTTTAGCCGGAAGATGTAAAGACGACATTGAGACCTTTAAGACTTTGTTGCAAGAACTTGAGTATGACAACGATGACGGCACTTCTTGTAACTTTTTCAGTAACAGTAATTACAATAGATTTTCAGAGAAAAGGGATAGTGATCGGAACGGGCGTTATATGGGGAACTTTGAGAATGACAGACGTAACAGACAGGACAATAGATACCAGCCTTATGACAATAACAGACGTTCTAACAGAAATTACACAGACAATTATAGTAACAGTAATTCGTACCGGAATGATCAATCATACGGAAACAGTAATCGGTATCATCAAGACAGAAATTATTCAAACAGTAATAGAAATTCTTACTACAGAAATAATCAGGGTAGTAGATACCACAATAATTTCAGAAGTGACAGTCGAAATTACACAAGAAGTAGTTATGCAGACAGACAGGAAAACAGAAATTTTAATAACAGACACAACCAAGAATTTGTATCTAGTAGACAGGAGGGACCTAATTGGCATCCACCATGTGACAGAACTTCAGAGAGACAAGTGCAAATCGTAGAAATGGATCCGCGAAATGACGCGAATAATCAAAGACGTGACGCAAACAATCGACAATGACTAGCAGCTTCGGCTTCTGGCAGCAATATAGACGGCTCAGAGAGTAATGACACTACGGCTTTACACTACGTACGCCTGGAAGACATGAGAGACATTTTGTTAGACGAAAAGGAAAATAATGTAGACGCATTTTTACATCCTGTTATTGAAGTAGGTGTGGGTAAGAATAAGTTCACTGCAGTTTTAGATTCTGGGAGCCCATTGAACGTCATTAATGAATCAGTTTTTCGTATATGTGAAAGGACTATTGCCTGTCCTGTGTTACCTATTTCTAAAACTACAATTCGAGGAGAATTTCTGGAAAAGGTGTAGAAGTTAAACAACAGACCAACCTAAATTTCAATTGTCAAGGATACGAATTTTCTGCTAATTTTATTATTGTTCCATTACTCAGTACACAAATTATATTAGGTATGGAGTTTCTTAACGCACATAAGGCAATTTTGAACTTTAAAGAAGGAAGTGTGAATTTGACTGTTGCCGGAATGCCGAATTGTTTGAAATTTTTCGAGTGTTTAACAAGATCTGAGTCAGATACAAAATGTTTAAGGTTTCTTACTTCTGATGTTTTCGTTGAGCATTATGACGACAGTGTGTTTATTTATGACAATGACAATAGATACAGAGACGCGATGGATGATATAATTAATAGCGAAGAATTAATTAATGAAAAGGTTAAGAAAGCTGAAGTGCCAGATGACGTTGCAAGAGAAGAGTTGCACCACATTTTGACTTCACATGCTACAGTATTTAGTCATCACACAGAAACTATACAAGGCTTACAATATTTATTTAAAGTAAAAGAACACACACCATTTCGAGGGAAAACGTACGCTATTCCTTTGGCTTACAGAGACAAGGTTAAGAATGAACTTCAGTACATGTTAGATCAGGGCATTATTGAGCCTGCAGTCAGTCCTTATACTAGCCCATTACACGTTGTTCTTAAAAAGGATGGGTCAATTCGTTTGGTTCTGGATTCCAGACAGATAAATAATATCATCATTCCTGAAACTGACCGCCCACAATATTTAGATGAACTTCTTCAACATTTTCATGGAATTAAAGTTTTATCCATGATTGATATGCGCGCAAGTTTTTGGCAAATAGAACTCCACCCTGATTGTAGAAAATATACTGCTTTTTTAGCCTTTGGTAACTGTTACCAGTTCCGGAAATTACTGTTTGGACTTACTGTATCTTCTGCAGCATTCATTCGTAGCTTAAATGAAATTTTACCAGTTTATCTTCGTGACAATATTACTTCATATGTTGACGACATTCTTATTGCTAAACGTTCTTGGAGTGAGCACAACAAAATTTTGGATTCATTATTACGTATCTTTGCAAGAGTTGGCATTACAGTGAACTTAGAAAAATCCGAATTTGGTCGTTCTCAGGTGAAATTTCTCGGTCACATTATTTCTACAGAAGGTATTCTTCCTGATCCAGAGAAACTAGATGCTATTCGTAATTATGCTGTTCCTACCACAAAACGTGATGTTCGTAGTTTTCTTGGTGTCTGTAATTTTCTTAGACGCTTTGTTAAATTGGACGATTTGGCCACACCTCGTTTATGTGAACTATCTGGAAAGAAATCTAATTGGTGTTGGGATGAGGAAGCTCAATCAGAATTTGAACAACTTCGTGATGCTTTAGTTGCTGCTCCACTTCTTTCACACCTGGATTTATCTAAAGATTTTTGTTTGGCGACGGACTCATCATACAAAGGCCTAGGTGCACATTTATTTCAAGAGATAGAAGAAAACGGCGTTGTAGTACAAAAGACTATTGCATTTGGAAGTCGTGTTCTCTCTAAATCAGAAAAGAATTATTCGATTACGGAACATGAAGCTTTGGCTGTTGTTTGGGCTTTTACAAAATTTCGCACATTTTGGTTTGGCAGACATACTAAGGTTTACATCGATCATCGAGCTCTGGAGTTTCTTATGTCGACAAAATTAACTCATGGCAGATTGTCACGATGGGCGTTGTACCTACAGGAATTTGATTTTAGTATTGTTTACATACAGGGTTCTTCAAATATTGTTGCCGATGCTTTATCACGTGCACCTGTGGGTTTGAAACAAAGTGCTGAAGAGGACTGCATAGAAAACAATTATTGTTTGATGTATATTCAAGGTGTTGCGTTTGAGAACTTTATTTCGTCTTCGCTCCAGGACATTGCTAAGGAGCAAAATAAGGATCCAATCTGGAAGGACATTAAGGAAAAGTGGAGGAGAAAGGAAAGCGTAGCGATTAAACAGCATTATTTAGTTCGCAATGACATTCTTTTTAAACGAAAATCGGTCGACAACTCTGTTTGGTTAGTTTGTATTCCTGATGAGTGGGTTAATAAGCTGATTTGGTATACGCATTTCAGTTATGCACACTTTGGTCCCAGAAAATGCTTCCATAAATTACGAGAAAATTGCTACTTCAGTAATATGGAAAAACGTATTCGATCTGTTCTGGCCAAATGCAAATTATGTCAAAAGGCTAAGCCGCCAACAGTTTCTCACAGAGCACCGTTGTTTCCTATCATTCCAACGAAATTAAAGGACATGGCTGCAGTTGATTTCTTCGGTCCGGTGGTTCGTTCTACTAATGGTTTTGCGTACATTTTCGTAGCAGTGGAGTTGACATCAAAATATGTGTGTTTTACACCTTTACGCAAAGCAACAGCTCGTTCAGTATCTAACGCTTTCATCAAACATTTTCTTAAAGAAGTGGGTCATGTTGATATGGTTATATCAGATAATGGATCACAGTTTCGTTCTAAAATTTGGCTTCGTACTCTACAGCGTCGTAAAATTAAACCAATTTTCATTTCACTTTTTCACCCCCAATCTAACGTTTCAGAGAGATGGATGAAGGAAATCAATAAATTGTGTCGTCTTTATTGTCATCAGAATCACAGAACATGGGATCAGTATCTTCATATTTTTCAAAACATTCTGAATGAACTTCCTAATGACTCAACTTCTTTACCACCTATACTGATATTAAAAAACAAAGCACCGACAAATCGCATTTTTGAAATCGTTCCTTTTCCGCCTTCACGGAAACTGCGGCATTCTGAAGTTGTGAATCTGGCTCTACAAAATATTGCATCTGCGGCTGCTAGAAGAGAGAAATCAGCTAAGCGTCCTGGTCGTTCAAAAATCTTGTCAGTTGGTCAGAAGGTGTTAATTAAGTCTCATCGTTTGTCTCACAAAGGAAAAGGCTTGTGTCGCAAATTTTTTCTGCTTTATAACGGTCCATATAGAATTTGCAAAATTATTCATGATAACACTGTTGAAGTAGAAACTCTTAAATCACGACGCACTAAGGGAATACATCATATATCAAACGTTAAAATTTTTGTGGAATGACATATTTTTGAGAGACTAATAGCTACTTGTAAACACGCAGAGAGTACAAGGACACCGCGCTGTGTTTTGGCGGCGGCACATACTCAAAGCAACAGTCAAGTCTGCGCGCCGCACAAGGCAGTTGTTGACCGCAAACAATCACTTCCAACGTCACGCGCCTACAGCTGATCGAGCGCTCGGTGCGAATGCACTGACAGCCGTAAACAAATACACAGTCTTTCTCCGAATAAAATCAGTATAAAGCTATAATGACTTGATGAATTATGTTATTAACATTCAGTATTTTTCAGGATACGGTTCTATAAGATATTTAAGAACTTCAGGTAAATTCTGTGTGTCTCCGACGTTAAGACGACTTGCTATCGAGAAATTTTCAGGAAGAATGTAATTTCCAAGAAGAAACTAATAAACTAAAAAAGGTAACTATTAATTGAGTTTATTTTTCAGGTAACATATTTCCACTTAGGTACGTACTTTAGACGTAATTTGCTGCTCGCGATTACGTGATTCATACTTTGTACTAATTTCATGTTCTATGAATTTACTTGTGAAGCGACGTGCTTGCGTACGTTAACTGATTTTGACAATGATTATTAATGAACTGGGTTGTAACTTGTGTATATTATGCATCGCTTGACTGCACTGCTTTTTCACTGATGTCATATTTTTTAATTATGTGCCTGCTGTGCTTATTTATTTAAATTATAATTGTCACCTGATTAATTGTGCTGGTGTGGTTAGGTATGTAACTTATACTTTGTGATTTATCTGCTTGCGCCTTCATGTTCATTTATTAAGATTACATATGAACATTTATTTGCTTACGGTGATACGATGCTGATGACCTGTTTATTACGTAAGATATGTTTGCTGCTATGCGTATGGATTGCATATTTATACATTTCTGTTGTTGTCACAACTACTCTTTAATTTGGTATATAGAAATGCTGTTGTACTGTGTATGAACATAGAGTTTAGGTTACACTATGGTATTAGTTACAGATTGTTCGCTTGGCAGAGCCTCGTTGTAAAAATTGTGCTGCATCCATTTGTTGACATTCTGTTCACTACTGGTATATTTACTGGCTATTGCTTGTTTTGCTTACGCTCAGTGCTTTATATTTTAACATAAGAAAATGAACTGCAGTAATTCGACGAGCGACTTTAGTACAAGAAACGTCATAGAAGTCACATGAGCTAGAGGTTTTATGGAATCTGTATAAATTTGTGCTAATAGAAAGGAAGCTAACGACATGACATACCAACACAGTTATTACACTGCATTTTTCGTGAGCAACTGAAATAGGAAGTGACACTTGACACAAAAAATACTCCACATGTTTGCTTCTGTTTGCCATAATTCTTGAAGTGGTGTACACACTGTGAAATATTAGGATCGTTCACACTCCGTAATTGTACTTAATTACTGAGAGTTATTCGTACTAAGTCTGTTAGAGGTCATGTATGGATTCTTTGTTTATAATTCATAATGAGTGGAAGATTTGAGTCAGATGGATTACACAGAGGTTGTGTGTTGACAGTGCGTCTTCGGATTGTATGGGATGTGGAGGTTTGCATTAGGATTTTATCTGTACTTGTTCGAGGAGACTGACTAGAGGAAAGAGTTGTTATGGAAGTGAAATGATACTGGCAATAAGGTTTATATGTATCGACGTATTGAAGAGGTATTATTGAGGTATTGAGATTATATGAAGTTGATTGGAGTTTTAGTGTATAAGAGGTAAAATAAGTGAGGTACATATTTTTTTTTTGTTGGTCTATATGGAACAAGGAGGATGAAGATAGCAGACTAGAACACTAAAATGGAAGGAAGATTGTCTACACACACTTTGTTAAATCACTAAGCAGTATGTACTTTTTTTTGGAGAGAGGAAGTTGCATATCTTGGCACACTGACAGTTGTTCAGCAACCGTACATTTTTATTTGGCTTGGCAAACATTGGTCTTGACATGATGACTATGACGCTGACTTAACTATTATTGACTGTTATACATTGCTGCCACTACCACTTGATACACATGATGAACATCAAATTTTGACAGAATTGCAATTACACAGTAACACTATTCAATTACACAGTAGTACTTAATGTGGATGAAAGATGAGTGAGTGTGTTTTGTGTGTTTTCCTTTCCTAATCCTACCCACCTATTTCCTAAATATTATTTTATTTGTTTGTAGTGGCTTGCACTGACACCCATAAATATTATAGGTTTACTGATGTTTGTGATAGTTAATATGACAATTACCTGACATCATTTGTGTGTTTATTAGAATTTGTATGTTTAGTGTAAGAGCATTGTAAAAGCATTTGTATGTGTATTCAAACTATTGTTCATGCTTGAACTGTCTGAGTAGTGATGGTGAATATTATGAACTGTTACCTGCACTTTTCAACATGATGTGTGACACTTAGAAATGTTTAATTTCTGCTGATGAACTGTGTGATCAGTGATAGTAAATATTATGGACTGTTACTTGTACTTTTTCTACATGATTGGTGCCACTAGGACATGTTTAATTTCTGCTGATGAACAGTGTGATCAGTGATAGTGAATATTATGGACTGTTACTTGTACTTTTTCTACATGATTGGTGCCAATAGGACATGTTTAATTTCTGCTTATAAACTGTGATGAACAGTGTGATCAGTGACAGTGAATATGATGGACTGCTCCCTGCACCTGCTCATCATTGCTGGGTGCAACTGATGGAACTGCTTTTATTGAAATGATGTCACTTGTTGCTCTCTGCACCTACTCAACAATACTGGGTGCACAGATGGAGCTACTTCTATGGAAATGATGTCATTTGTCGGTGTCTGCACCTACTCAACAATGCTGGGTGCCACTGATGGACTGCTTCTACTGAAATGATGTCACCTGATGCTGTCTGCACGTGTTCCACAATGCTGGGTGCCACTGATGGACTGCTTCTACTGAAATGACGTCACCTGATGCTGTCTGCACCTGTTCCACAATGCTGGGTGCCACTGATGAACTGCTTCTACTGAGAAATGTGACTTGTTGCTGTGTGTACCTCTTCAACATTGCTGGGTACCACAAATGGAACTGCTTCTACTGAAATGATGTTACTTCTTGCTGTCTGTACCTCTTCAACATTGCTGAGTACCACAGATGGAACTGCTTCTACTGAAATGATGTTACTTCTTGCTGTCTGCACCTACTCAACATTGCTGGGTGCCACTGATGGACTGCTTCTACTGAAATGATGTCACCTGATGGTGTCTGCACCTACTCGACATTGCTGGGTGCCACTGATGGACTGCTTCTACTGAAATGATGTCACCTGTTGGAGTCTGCACCTGTTCCACAATGCTGGGTGCCACTGATGGACTGCTTCTACTGAAATGATGTCACCTGATGCTGTCTGCACCTACTCAACATTGCTGGCTGCCACTGATGGACTGCTTCTACTGAGATGATGTCACTTGTTGCTGTAGGCTATTGTAAGGTCAGTGCAAAGCCAAAATTTTATCTAGTTATATGATATTTACGTATTAATATTATCTTTTATTTTTGTCTGTATTTTTTTGACGAATTTGGTGGTATTTTCACCACCAATGCTGGCAGAAATACCATCAAATTCTAGCCCGTGGAGGAAGGGCATATTAAAGGTGGCTACACTGAGCCATCGCGCCAGAGAGTATTGTTCCGCCGCCTCCACTGGCAGTGCTTATTGAGACGTAGCGGCAGGCAGTTCTCGCCGAGAAGTTGTGGTGGACACTGCTTGTCGTGAAGTCAGAGTGAGATGTGGTAGTGGAGAGTGTTGTTCCATGTTTTATGCAGTGGTTTGATGGGAGAGATAGCAGATGTTGTTCTAATGGAGATATTGTAATGGTCAGAGTGCATTTCGTCAATATATATGGAGGTATTTTCTTTTATTCTTTTATTCTTTCAGTGACCTGAATAATGTGTCATTACAGGTTCAGTCAACAAAGCATCTGGCGTGTGTTCTTGTATTAGAGTGTAATTTTGGTTTTCTTGCACAATTATAGTATTTCTAATTTTCTTTTATAACGTCAGTATAAATGGTATTTAAAATTTCTTGTCTTGTTGAAGAAGAACCGTGCCAGCTGTGTACGTTGAGTCATACTTCCACACACAGAACAGCTACACTTGTGCTATGTTGGCTTAGTAGATTTTATAGTTGGTGGGGACTTAATTAATTAACTGTGTTAACGAAAATTTTCTTTCATTGTTTGTTGTTATTCTATGCAGTCAGATTGCGTACTAAAACTAGTCAGGGCCAGCCGTTTACGAGAGACGTGCGTAACCGGACAGACAGTAAAAAATATTTTCATTAATATTTAAAGAAAGCCCCCATGCAATATTAGGGGATTTTATAAGGTAAAATGTCACTCATATTCAGTATTGTAATGGATAAAAGGACAGTGGTATACAAAAGCAATCAGAGAGGGCGGAACGAGAAACACCATGGAGGCCGATAGCAGTTACAGAAATGAATACACAAGTAGCGCCGGGGAACGGCAATTGACTCACTCGGAATACCACGAGTACGTAAATGATCAGACTCAAATGATAGACCGGTACGAAGAAAGCAGGAACTAATGGACGGAACAAACGGGAAAGTTTACGTGGAAGATGATGGTTATGCGAATGAATCTGCTGATATGTTCAGTTCGCCACAAAGAGAAAGACGGGCTGTAATATTTCTGGCTTTGCAGCCTCATATTCGACGACAAAAAGCTCTTTTTAGAGCAGGTGAGAAGGCAGCTGTGGCAAGATGACGTAATGTGGAGAGAGGTACTGGTATCGTGAGAACGACGCCCTAAATTTTGGTCCTCCTCCGCGATAGGCTGCTGCATTCGGAAGTTGCGCGCCAAAATGGTAATAATGTTCTATTATTAATATTTGAAAAATTAAGTATTTGAATTTGAAATTAAAGCATCTCTCAATAGCGTGCTATCATTCCTTTATTTCACAAGTATTAATAACCGGCAAAATAATAAACAACTGCAAAACAAAAAGGCAGAAGAAGCACTTCGGTGATTTTCGGATGGGCCAAATTTGGATGGCGATGGAAGTGGTTCGCCTGTAAGATCAGAAGTGGTTCGGCAGTCTTGGAGGACGGCCATAATGTCAGCCGTTGTATCAGTTAAGACTTAATTTTCAATATCTAGTTCGTGAATAGAAAATGGTTCAAATGGCTCTGAGCACTATGGTACTTAACTTCTGAGGTCATCAGTCCCCTAGAACTTAGAACTACTTAAACCTAACGAACCTAAGGACATCACACACATCCGTGCCCGAGACAGGATTCGAACCTGCGATCGTAGCGGTCGCGCGGTTCCAGACTGTAGCGCCTAGAACCGCTCGGCCACTCCGGCCGGCTCGTGAATAGAGCTGGTTGGGAAGCCTCGGAGGACAGACATGTAGTCTGCCGCGATCGGTGTTAGTTAAGACTTTATTAGCAGTGTATGGTTACTTGGAACATTAAGTTGACAACAGTGTGACAGTAATTACAGAAATACGCAGTTCATTAATTTGTTGAAGAACAGAAATTATTTGTGACTCTAAAGTGGAATGTAATTGTGCAGTTTCTGTGCCAATAAAAAGCGAGTGGCATCCCGTATAAACAAACTGATGGGAAATTTAATCATTTCTAAAATAACAGTTACTCGCAAAGAGTTTCTTACAGCCTCGAGAATACGGATTCACGACCTACGTGACATAGCGAGAGGGAGCAGTGGTTTAGCGCACTGGACTCGCATTCGGGAGGACGACGGTTCAAACACGCGTCCGGCCATCCTGATTTCCCTAAATCGCTTCAGGCAAATGCCGGGATGGTACGTTTGAAGGGGCACGGCCGATTTCCTTACCCATCCTTCCCTAATCCCCTGGAACCGACGACCTTGCTATTTGGTCCCCTTCAGCAAATCAAGCAACCAACCAACGACGTACGTGCTGTTTTCTGCAAAGGGGACAACAACTATAGAACACTGCAGGTTGGTGACCTTTTATTAGAACCTATGCTTTCCACTCAGGGCGGTGGAAGCAAATAGGCACCTCGCGTGTACTGTAATCTTAGTACAAATGAGATCAGTGACATCTCATCAGTGGTGACACAAATGAGGTATGAGGGAAGGGGTTTGTCACACATACGCAAATATACATATCCCTCCGTCTCTCTAACTCGCCACTCTCTCTTTTTCAACTTGTCGCAGGGCAAGTGGTATTAGCAGACTGAATAACCAAATGAAAACACAGCATGTAGGGATCAGTTCATACATCGAAAAGGTAGAAGTTCTGAATACTTAAATCAAGGACATGAAATTTGAAAGAAATACCATAAATAGTAATGTGGTCACTACGCAGGTTCGATTCAGAAATCATAAAGATCCAAGACACTGTATAATCTTTAGTAGTGACCAAGTTGGACGAAGTAGTTTTCGGTCTGAAAACCAAAATTGTTGAAGAATGTAGAAATGAAATCTGACACTTTAGAGAGACAGTATCTGAGTCCGAAAAGGCACAAGGTAAACCACTTAACAGAATGCGAACAGAAGTGTGATCAAAACACTTCACAAATTCAAGGTAAAATCTGTGGCCTTGAACAGAACAGTAGGGATAAGACCAGTTACGTGTGTGATGGAGTACCTTATAACAAACCATTAGCTGACGAAGAACCCTTTAATCATGGAAAAAAAGGACGTACCTGAAGGCACTCATTAGATTTCTTAAATTCTGTGGAAGGGTTTTTCGTGAATACCTAACAGATCAGGAAAAGATTGAGGTAGTTATCAGTGCATTAGCAGGTGATGCTAAATGATGGGGACTAAATTTTAGCACTGATCAGATGAGGTACAACGACATTAAGGAAAAATTTACCGCAGAACACTCGTGAATCACGATACCGAAAGACATGCTTACGAAGCAGATATCCGAGATTACTTGGAAGCTGTGGAACAAGCTACCAGATGATTCGAAGAGATACGTGAGCAGCTATCATCAAAGCTTTTCTGGAAAGAGTTAAAGATAATCCATTAAATTTCGGGCATGCAGCCGCGCAAATAAAATTTCTTCTACTGATATTTCGGCCGCGTATCGTCCGGCCATCTTCAGAGCGAATCACAAGACTGACGACAAGGTGCCAAGCGCGGCCTTATATGCTCCACCGCGGCGGTACTGCGCATGCGGGTCACAGATGCTGCGCCGCCTGTGGCGAAGGCGTACGGACGTTCGATGTGCTTATCGATGTTTGATCGGCGGCGGTGACACGGTGACGACTTCTCTGCAATTTAATTAGTCCAAGAGCCGGATTCCATGCTTTGTCCAAATTAAAACCATTATCTCTGTTTATTAAATTGTTGGCTAATCGAATTTCTATGGCTTCCTTGAATACAGATTCCCAAAAAGAAGAGGTGGATGTTAAAATCTTCACATCACTGTAATTCATGGAATGACCCGTATCAATACAATGTTCGGCCACAGCTGACTTGTCTGGTTGTAATAGGCGTGTATATCTTCGGTGCTCCACATACCTCTCATGAACGGTGCGTGTTGTTTGACCTATGTATGACTGCTCACAATTTCCGCAAGGAATCTGGTACACACCCGCCTTACGAAGCAGTAAATCGTCCTTCACAGAGCCGAGTAAAGCCGCAATCTTCGTGGGGGGCCGGAAGATCACCTTAACACAGTGTTTCTCAAGAATACGGCCTATCTTTGAAGAAAGAGCACCCACATAAGGCAGAAACGCCCTAGATTAAGACACCAGAGAGCAAGACTATTGAGCTCCTTGAGTTTCTTACTGAAGTGCCGCGACCATGGAGTTGTCCCAAAATTTGCAAGGTTGGTTCACTTTGTTAAGAATGCAGCAGTAAATAGAATTTTACATAGGGCTGGCTCCGCTATTGTCAGAGAAAGAATTCGTTTTACTCGTCGGAAGTTGGACATTGTTTCTGAACATCTGTATCATCTGCATCTGAAGGTAGCAGCTGTTTTATCTCCTGACTCCTGGGACTGGATCGATGGCACGACATGGGCTAAGTCTGACTGGGTTCGCGAAGTGGCCACAAAAAGGCAGATTACCAAGTATAGCCGATTGGACCAGCCTTCTCAGGTGGACTCAGTTATTCGACGCCCTGTCATAAATTTGACGGGTAAGGAATTGGACGAAGCTACGTTGTCTGTCTTAAGTAAAGGGCTAAATTTTGCCCCTACTCCCAAGACTTTGCCGATATCATCTTTCATCAGTGCCATTGAAGAAGCTGTCCGACCACTATCAGAGGATTCTGCGGAAGAAATTAGACGAGAAACCTGTCAAGCAATCACGAAGCATCGTCCACAAAGAAGCAACGTTTCCAAGGAAGAAAGACGTGCGATACGAAAGCTGTGTGAGGATACTGATACAGTCGTCCTGCGTGCTGATAAAGGTAATGCTACCGTCCTTTTGCCTCAGGAAGTCTACAAGGAAAAGATATGTGGTCTACTTAGTTCTGGTGCATACCGGAAGATTAACAAAGATCCTACTAACAAGGTGACAATAAGGACTGCTGCCTTGCTGAACGCTTCATCACTACCGAAGGAAGTCATAAGAAGTTTAAAAGTACGAGGTGCAGTACCACCGAGATTTTATGGTCTTCCTAAAGTTCACAAGATGGGTAAGGATGAGCGTCTAGAGGACTTGTCTATGAGACCTATAACGAGCACTATTTGTTCACCAACATATTTTTCTGCCAAATATTTAGCTTCCTTATTAAAACCATTGGTAGGAAAATGTAGTCACCACATTCGTAATTCTATGGATTTTATTCAGAGACTTAGCAATGTCAGGCTAAATAGTATGGATGTTCTTGTTAGTTTTGACGTAGTATCATTATACACCAAGGTACCTTTAAAGGACTCTTCAGCTCTTATCAACCAACATTTTGATAAGAACATTACGGCCTTATTTGAACATGTGCTTTTATCGTCTTATTTTCAGTTTGATGGTGAATTTTATGAGCAAATTGACGGTGTTGCCATGGGAAGCCCCCTCTCCCCTCTGGTAGCTAATTTATTCATGGAAGACTTCGAGGACAAGGCACTGGACTCAGCATGTTTTAAACCTACGGTCTTCTGGAGGTACGTGGACGACACATTCGTGGTATGGCCCCATGGTATGGATGAATTACAACGATTTCTTCAGCATTTGAATTCCATCCATGCTAGCATTAAATTTACCATGGAAATAGAAAAAGACGGGAGCCTCCCCTTTCTGGATGTTGTCGTTCGCCGTACAAGTGATGGCACATTAGGACATGCCGTACATCGGAAACCAACGCACACAAATCTATACCTTCATGCCAGTAGCTGCCATCACCCTTCTCAGAGCATGGGTGTCCTTAAGACCTTAGTGCATCGGGCGCACTGTGTATCCGATGAAGACAATTTACAAGGAGAGCTAACATACCTCAAGAGTATTTTTAAATCGAATGGATATTCTCCGCAACAAATTCGTAGAGCATTCGATGCAAAATCTAAAAAGAAGGTATACGATGCGGAAGAAGATAGTAATTTCTTCAGATCTAGGGCGTTTCTGCCTTATGTGGGTGCTCTTTCTTCAAAGATAGGCCTTATTCTTGAGAAACACTGCGTTAAGGTGATCTTCCGGCCCCCCACGAAGATTGCGGCTTTACTCGGCTCTGTGAAGGACGATTTACTGCTTCGTAAGGCGGGTGTGTACCAGATTCCTTGCGGAAATTGTGAGCAGTCATACATAGGTCAAACAACACGCACCGTTCATGAGAGGTGTGTGGAGCACCGAAGATACACACGCCTATTACAACCAGACAAGTCAGCTGTGGCCGAACATTGTATTGATACGGGTCATTCCATGAATTACAGTGATGTGAAGATTTTAACATCCACCTCTTCTTTTTGGGAATCTGTATTCAAGGAAGCTATAGAAATTCGATTAGCCAACAATTTAATAAACAGAGATAATGGTTTTAATTTGGACAAAGCATGGAATCCGGCTCTTGGACTAATTAAATTGCAGAGAAGTCGTCACCGTGTCACCGCCGCCGATCAAACATCGATAAGCACATCGAACGTCCGTACGCCTTCGCCACAGGCGGCGCAGCATCTGTGACCCGCATGCGCAGTACCGCCGCGGTGGAGCATATAAGGCCGCGCTTGGCACCTTGTCGTCAGTCTTGTGATTCGCTCTGAAGATGGCCGGACGATACGCGGCCGAAATATCAGAAGAAGAAATTTTATTTGCGCGGCTGCATGCCCGAAATTTAATGGATTATTCATTACGCCGCGAGAAGTTGAAAATGCACAGAGTTAAAGATGATTGTCACTGGCGAGGACATCGTGATTATCGTCAGAATAACAACAACAGACATAATCGCAATGACAGTCAAAAGAATGACGGCGATAGATATACTGCATTAGCGTGATTCGACTAGGCACGGGCAGAGGCCAGTTTATCTCTGCAGCGGCACAGGATTTGCACCGCCACGTTACCACGACAAATCATCGCGGAAAACGGAAGACCGCGTATGTTGCGCGCCGAATTAACACTGACAGGTTTGCGCTACCCAAACGTAAGAAACAATGCCGATGTAGACGTAATCTAATTAGTACACGAGAGAGTGACTGCGAAGCACCGCAGACCGCTTTAAGCGAAGTGACAGATATTGCTCAGGAATGAGTGAAGGCGACAAGCAATGACACAAGTACTACCTGGCCGACTGAGCACCCGCCAGTAACGAATAAGTCAGATCAATCAGCTATCTGTATGGAAGCTATCGTTACGGCAGCAGAACAGAATCAGGACAATAGAATGCAATGAACCCCCTTCGGTAGATAAGGACACAGTGGCAAGAAAAAACGTGCTACATTTTCGCAGGTGAGGAAGAAAGCGCCTACAGTAGTTTAAGAAGATAAAATTTTCGAAAATGATTGTAAGTGATTCCAAATTGGTGCGAAGAGATCGATGTGCTGTACCATAGGCTAAATTAGAGCGAGCTGGAGGATTTCAAAAGGAATTTTGAGATCAGGTCAGGTAGTGCTGAAAGGAGAAAATGGGACGCCGGGAATAGGGAGTGGCCAGATAGTAAAGAGGAAATAGAAGTAATTAGCGCCACAAAAAGTTCTCGAGCTGCAACTGTTAAAGAGGTGGAAGATGGTGAGGGAAAGAATAACGGGCAATTTATGCAAGCTCACAATAACACCGGGAGTAAATGTACGGAAATAAGTACGGTCGTTAGGTCAAGGAGAAAGGAAGATGGGTTCCTCAACACAACAAACTGTTGTCACCAGGCCGGAAGAAGTTGATACAGACGACCCTTTATGAAATACTGAAGTACAAGACGATTACACTAAATACGAAGTAAGGGTAGGCGTCATTAGAGCCAATAAACGTGACAGCTCAGACGAAGAGCTTAATGTAAATGAAAAGAGAACTAACAATTTTAGGAGCAATCCGTGACCCTGGTTATTAAAGATTTGACGAAAGATCAGAAGGGGGAACTAACATCTACCTCTCTGATGGAACCCAAACAGTGACCGTGAGGGCTCTGATGTCGGTGAGAGTTCGGATGAAGAATATGAAGAAGTTACAGAAATCGAGAAATGCATGACGAAATGTTTTAATACCACCAGATGAAACAGTTTCAAAACAAGAACCAGAAGTAAACACAGTACCAAGAAAGAAAGAGCCTCCAGATGGTACGATACCTGGTCAATAACGGATTTAATGCATAAAAGACTTTCAAATTCGAAAAAAATCCTCACACGTGTGAGCTGCAGGTAAATGATATGTGTGGAAACATCTGATGCTTGAACAAGATCTGTTATGGGAAGAAGAAAATAACTCCGACAGTAGAACAATCGAACAGACATTCAGTTCTGTCGAAATTTTTAATATTATATTGCAAGTCCTTTCAGACATCGGATCACATCTCAGTGCTATATTACAGTACTGCTAATTTAGTAAAAGGTAGTACTGTTATAATGTCTGTTACATTTGTGCCGTACGCAGTAGTTGATCGGCATGACACAAGAACCGTGTGCCGGCCGCGGTGGTCTAGCGGTTCTGGCGCTGCAGTCCGGAACCGCGGGACTGCTACGGTCGCAGGTTCGAATCCTGCCTCGGGCATGGATGTGTGTGATGTCCTTAGGTTAGTTAGGTTTAAGTAGTTCTAAGTTCTAGGGGACTTATGACCTAAGATGTTGAGTCCCATAGTGGTCAGAGCCATTTGAACCATTTTTGAACAAGAACCGTGTGTGCGTTGTCAGCACTGAACAAATGACGAAAATAATTCCCCCCACAACGATCCTCACCCCTGCGGCAGACTTCGCTCAACCGTTCGCCATCTGCCCTTCCCACCCCACCACCCCGTCCACACGGTATTCGTTAAAAAGGTAACAAGCTAACTTGGTAGTATTTAACCGTGATGAACAACGACAGAGGATGGCTAAAACATACACGACTAACAGTACCACACTCTTTCAAAATGGAAGTACCTACAATTGTAGAATTACCAGCAAACAAAATATTTATTGCCGACAATTCGTCCTTGCTTTGCAAGGGCAGCACTTGGCGGCTCCTGTTGCTGTGTTCTATGGCCGGCGTTACAGTGGCTCCGATATCGGTGTATTCCGCCGACAACCGACATTGGCTGGAGATCTTTTCAAATCAATCCGAGCAGGCCGTGGTGGCCGAACGGTTCTAGGCGCTACAGTCTGGAACTGCGCAACCACTACGGTCGCAGGTTCGAATCCTGCCTCGGGCATGGGTGTGTGTGATGTCCTTAGGTTAGTTAGGTTTAAGTAGTTCTACGTTCTAGGGGACTGATGACCTTAGAAGTTAAGTCCCATAGTGCTCAGAGCCATTTGAACCATTTGAAGTCAATACGGACTTTCATGCGCTATCACACTATAGCAGATCTTATGTCCCAAAAGTAGAGGCTTCGGACGACAATCGGTGAAATTCAAATCTGTTTGTTTACTTCAGTCAAATCCATCGACATTCTGGCACACAAAATATGGAGCGTGAGAAACAATACAGTCCCAGAATGAGTGAGTGTGACATCGTGAGGGATCTACGGACTGAAATCGCAGGTTTATTCGAAACGTCAAATCGGCAAAATCTTTACTGGAAATTTTAGGCACAGATTATAACCTCAAAAATTAGTTTGTTTTTTTCCGTGGTAGGTTGTCATTAGTTATATATAAATTATTATTGCTGCTAATTGATGTTTTATGCCAGTAGGGTGGTGATTCTGTTAATATGAAGTGGTTTGCAAATGTGATGTACGATATGTTTTTCCACCTTTAAGTGCTTCATGTTGTCAGAGTATCTTTATCTACATCTACGTGATTACTCTGCTATTCACAATAAAGTGCCTCGCCGAAGGTTCAATGAACCTCCTTCAAGCTGTCTCTCTACCGTTCCCGCACGCGGGAAAAAAGGGCACTTAAATTTATCTGTGCGAGGCCTGATTTCCCTTATTTTATCGTGATGATCATTTCTCCCTATGTAGGTGGTTGCCAACAGAATGTTTTAGCAATCAGAGGAGAAAACTGTCGATTGAAATTTCATGAGAAGATCCCATCGCAACGAAAAACGCCTTTGTTTCAATGATTGCCACTCCAATTCATGTATCACGTCTGTGAGACTATCTCCCCTATTTCGCAGTAATAGAAAACGAGCTGCCCTTCTTTGTACTTTTTTGATGTAACCCGTCACTCCCACCTGATGCGGATCCACCACACAGCAATACTCGAGAATAGGGCGGACAAGTGTAGTGTAAGCAGTCTCTTTAGTAGAACTGTAGCACCTAGTAAGTTTTCTGCCAATGAATTGCAGTCTTTTGTTTCCTCTATCCACAATATTATCTATGTGGTCCTTCCAATTTAAGTTATTTGTAATTTTAATCCCTAAGTATTTAGTTGAATTAACAGCCTTCAGATTTGTGTGACTTATCGCGTAAATTTTATACTATACTAAATACTTGGCTTTCACTCGTGTTCTAAATGACAGTCATTTAAGGTTAACTAATGTACGACTGCACAACATTAAATAAATACAGCAAAACAGTGTTCAGAAGTTGCTTTTCAAGGTCACCACCAATCATCTCCAGTACGTAAGAGAACGTTTCTCCCGCATCTCATATATTCGTAAAACTTGTCTGGTTATTCCTGTAACAGAGGACAGAGTGTATAGTACTCGGCACGCTCTTTACGACACAAGAAAGCTCATTCACAAGCATTCCGCGTCTCTTTAATAGCAGAAGCCGCTGTGCAGCATTCGTATCCGAGCACAGAGAGAAGGTGGTATCCAGCTTAACCGTAGGAGCTTAAAATCTAACCGATTTCACACATAGAATAGGTTCTAACCTAACCTAACCTCCTTGACTATGCCACACACTGACGGAGGAGGTCGAACGCACTATGATCACAGTATCTGTCGATGTTAGGGCGACCTCTGGCGACGGTGCCTGACGTTCGTTGTCGGTGTCACTGTAAACACAGCCTAGGTTGCCACTGTTGAAGTTGCCTGTGCGGTAACTCATCAGTAGCCCGGACGTATGACTGTGGCGCTGTAAAGCTGCGTTTTCCCAGCTGCGGGAATTTCCTGCTGTGTAAACCGCGCGTGAGACCCCACAGCTTACTCGCACAATGCAAACATATAGGAGACAGTTTTGGTAGGTTGTGGTCAGCGCAGCGCCTCGAAACGCTTGCGTGCTTCTGCAGGAGTCTGTCCCGGACGCCGCAGCGATTTACTTGACCGGAGGAGCGGGGGTAGTCGAACTGGGCACCAGCGAGAAGACAGCTGCACTGTTTTTTTCGTGCTCACAGGCAGCAACAGACAATTTTTAACAGAGTTGTTACAGAAACAGAAATGTCGGCTGATCGTTTCACTGCCTCAGAGGATGAGAAACTTATCGAACTGGTTTCCGAAAAGTTAATTTTGTGGAGTGGAAAAATCAAATGAAAAAAAGACTTAATTCGGTCAGAGCTAAAGGAGAAGGAGAAGGTTAATTATGCGTGAAAATAGGAGGGGAGCCGACAACTGAGTCGCAGTCGGAATAGAAAGACATCTTTCTTTATTTAATTAAGGTGTCTGATTGTGCTGATCACAAAATATCGCTCCCGAAGTTGGATCATTATGGAGTACAGGGAGTAGCTCACAATTGGTTCACCTCATACTTTAATAACAGACAGCAAAAGTTCATTGTCCACAGTGATGAGTATGGCTATAATGTGGAATCTGAGTGGAGCATGATTAAATGGGGGGGCGTGCCCCAGGGATCAGTGCTGGGGCCACTCCTGTTCCTTGTTTATGTAAATGATACGGCATCTAGTATTATATGTGATTCTAAAATATTTCTGTTTGCTGATGACACTAGCTTCACAGTTGTGTGCAACGTTTTCACTGTTTCAAATACTGCAGTTTAAGATATGAATTCATGGCGTGTAGAAAATAAGCCCCCCCATGAACCATGGATCTTGCCGTTGGTGGGGAGGCTTGCGTGCCTCAGCGATACAGATAGCCGTACCGTAGGTACAACCACAACGGAGGGGTATCTGTTGAGAGGCCAGACAAACATGTGGTTCCTGAAGAGGGGCAGCAGCGTTTTCAGTAGTTGGAAGGGCAACAGTCTGGATGATTGACTGATCTGGCCTTGTAACAATAACCAAAACGGCCTTGCTGTGCTGGTACTGCGAACGGCTGAAAGCAAGGGGAAACTACGGCCGTAATTTTTCCCGAGGACATGCAGCTTTACTGTATGATTAAATGATGATGGCGTCCTCTTGGGTAAAATATTCCGGAGGTAAAATAGTCCCCCATTCGGATCTCCGGGCGGGGACTACTCAAGAGGATGTCGTTATCAGGAGAAAGAAAACTGGCGTTCTACGGATCGGAGCGTGGAATGTCAGATCCCTTAATCGGGCAGGTAGGTTAGAAAATTTAAAAAGGGCAATGGATAGGTTAAAGTTAGATATAGTGGGAATTAGTGAAGTTCGGTGGCAGGGGGAACAAGACTTCTGCTCAGGTGACTACAGGGTTATAAACACAAAGTCAAATAGGGGTAATGCAGGAGTAGGTTTAATAATGAATAGGAAAATAGGAATGCGGGTAAGCTACCACAAACAGCATAGTGAACGCATTATTGTGGCCAAGATAGATACGAAGCCCACACCTACTACAGTAGTACAAGTTTATATGCCAACTAGCTCTGCAGATGACGAAGAAATTGAAGAAATGTATGATGAAATAAAAGAAATTATTCAGATAGTGAAGGGAGACGAAAATTTAATAGTCATGGGTGACTGGAATTCGAGTGTAGGAAAAGGGAGAGAAGGAAACGTAGTAGGTGATTATGGATTGGGGCTAAGAAATGAAAGAGGAAGCCGCCTGGTAGAATTTTGCACAGAGCACAACTTAATCATAGCTAACAATTGGTTTAAGCATCATGATAGAAGGTTGTATACATGGAAGAACCCTGGAGATACTAAAAGGTATCAGATAGATTATATAATGGTAAGATAGAGATTTAAGAACCAGGTTTTAAATTGTAAGACTTTTCCAGGGGCAGATGTGGACTCTGACCACAATCTATTGGTTATGACCTGTAGATTAAAACTGAAGAAACTGCAAAACGGTGGGAATTTAAGGAGATGGGACCTGGATAAACTGAAAGAACCAGAGGTTGTACAGAGTTTTAGGGAGAGCATAAGGGAACAATTGACAGGAATGGGGGAAAGAAATACAGTAGAAGAAGAATGGGTAGCTTTGAGGGATGAAGTAGTGAAGGCAGCAGAGGATCAAGTAGGTAAAAAGACGAGGGCTAGTAGAAATCCTTGGGTAACAGAAGAAATATTGAATTTAATTGATGAAAGGAGAAAATATAAAAATGCAGTAAATGAAGCAGGCAAAAAGGAATACAAACGTCTCTAAAATGAGATCGACAGGAAGTGCAAAATGGCTAAGCAGGGATGGCTAGAGGACAAATGTAAGGATGTAGAGGCTTATCTCACGAGGGGTAAGATAGATACTGCCTACAGGAAAATTAAAGAGACCTTTGGAGATAAGAGAACCACTGGTATGAACATCAAGAGCTCAGATGGAAAGCCAGTTCTAAGCAAAGAAGGGAAAGCAGAAAGGTGGAAGGAGTATATAGAGGGTCTATACAAGGGCGATGCACTTGAGGACAATATTATGGAAATGGAAGAGGATGTAGATGAAGATGAAATGGGAGATACGATACTGCGTGAAGAGTTTGACAGAGCACTGAAAGACCTGAGTCAAAACAAGGCCCCCGGAGTAGACAACATTCCATTGGAACTACTGACGGCCTTGGTGAGCAAGATGTATGAAACAGGCGAAATACCCTCAGATTTCAAGAAGAAAATAATAATTCCAATCCCAAAGAAAGCAGGTGTTGACAGATGTGAAAATTACCGAACAAAAAAATGGCTCTGAGCACTATGGGACTCAACTGCTGTGGTCATAAGTCCCCTAGAACTTAGAACTACTTAAACCTAACGAACCTAAGGACAGCACACAACACCCAGCCATCACGAGGCAGAGAAAATCCCTGACCCCGCCGGGAATCGAACCCGGGAACCCGGGCGTGGGAAGCGAGAACGCTACCGCACGACCACGAGATGCGGGCAAAATTACCGAACAATCAGTTTAATAAGCCACAGCTGCAAAATACTAACACGAATTCTTTACAGACGAATGGAAAAACTAGTAGAAGCCGACCTCGGGGAAGATCAGTTTGGGTTCCGTAGAAATACTGGAACACGTGAGGCAATACTGACCTTACGACTTATCTTAGAAGAAAGATTAAGGAAAGGCAAACCTACGTTTCTAGCATTTGTAGACTTAGAGAAAGCTTTTGACAATGTTGACTGGAATACTCTCTTTCAAATTCTAAAGGTGGCAGGGGTAAAATACAGGGAGCGAAGGGCTATTTACAATTTGTACAGAAACCAGATGGCAGTTATAAGAGTCGAGGGACATGAAAGGGAAGCAGTGGTTGGGAAGGGAGTAAGACAGGGTTGTAGCCTCTCCCCGATGTTATTCAATCTGTATATTGAGCAAGCAGTAAAGGAAACAAAAAAAAATTCGGAGTAGGTATTAAAATCCATGGAGATGAAATAAAAACTTTGAGGTTCGCCGATGACATTGTAATCCTGTCAGAGACAGCAAAGGACTTGGAAGAGCAGTTGAACGGAATGGATGGTGTCTTGAAGGGAGGATATAAGATGAACATCAACAAAAGCAAAACGAGGATAATGGAATGTAGTCGAATTAAGTCAGGCGATGTTCAGGGTATTAGATTAGGAAATGAGACACTTAAAGCAGTAAAGGAGTTTTGCTATATGGGGAGCAAAATAACTGATGATGGTCGAAGTAGAGAGGATATAAAATGTAGACTGGCAATGGCAAGGAAAGCGTTTCTGAAGAAGAGAAATTTGTTAATCTCGAGTATAGATTTAAGTGTCAGAAAGTCATTTCTGAAAGTATTTGTATGGAGTGTAGCTATGTATGGAAGTGAAACATGGACGGTAAATAGTTTAGACAAGAAGAGAATAGAAGCTTTCGAAATGTGGTGCTACAGAAGAATGCTGAAGATTAGATGGGTAGATCACATAACTAATGAGGAAGTATTGAATAGGATTGGGGTGAAGAGAAGTTTGTGGCACACCTTGACCAGAAGAAGAGATCGGTTGGTAGGACATGTTCTGAGGCACCAAGGGATCACCAGTTTAGTATTGGAGGGCAGCGTGGAGGGTAAAAATCGTAGGGGGAGACCAAGAGATGAATACATTAAGCAGATTCAGAAGGATGTAGGTTGCAGTAGGTACTGGGAGGTGAAGAAGCTTGCACAGGATAGAGTAGCATGGAGAGCTGCATCAAACCAGTCTCAGGACTGAAGACCACAACAACAACAACAAACAGAAAATAAGCTAACGATAAATCACGTTAGACTCAGGTTTTACAATTCGTAACACGCAATTCAACAAAATTCGACGTTTTAATTTAACAGAATGGAATTATACTTAATGAAACCGAACAGTTCAAATTTCTGCGTGTTCTGCTAAATAGTAAACTGTCGCGCAAATCCCACGTTCTGGATGTTTTTCAAGGACTTAATGCTGCCATTTTTACTATTCGAACGGTATCTGAAGTAAGTGACAGTTCGACGCCAAAAGTAGTCTGTTTTGCTTAACTTCATTCGCTCATGACATTTGATATTATATTTTGTGATAACTCTTCCCATTCTCAATGAATATTTTTGGCTCAGAAACTGGCGGTTCCGGCAATAAGTGGTGTAAATTCGCGAACCTCTTGTCGACCCCTGTTCACTAGTTTGGGCATTCTCACAGTGGGGTCTCAATATCTATATCTATATATATATATATATATATATATATATATATATATATATATATATATATATATATATATATATATATTTCTTACTGTAGTTTCTCGTTAACAGTATCAACTTATTCCCAAGAATTAGCAGCTTTCAATCAGTTAATACTAGGCAGAAATGTAATCTGCATTGGGATCGCACGCCCTTGAATCTTATCCAGTAAGGCGTACAGTATACTGCTGCATCCATTTTCAATAAGCTACCACAAGAATTAAAAAATCTTGTCAGTAATTCACGCGCGTTAAAATCAAAACTGAAGAGTTTCCTCATGAGTCGCTTCTTCTATTCTGTAGAGGAGTTGCTTGAAAAATGAAGCTGATTCCTGTGTCATATTATCGATTGCGTTTACATAAATTGATGGCTTGTCTTTTCTTTGGGTTCATAAGCATTTTATTTTATCTGTTATTACTTTTATGTTGTAATTTCATGTAACGACACGTTCCTTGACCTTGGAGATCTGCTGCTCAGTTTGGTCCTATGGAACTAGACGTGTAAAATAAAAAAAAAAATAAACAAAGCTGTAGCACTACCGCAGAGTTTAGCCTCAGCAGGCAGCGGCAGATTTCGATAGATTAAGGTTTTATTTAAGTACTCTGAAAAGGATTTTGCTGAACAAAAATTTTTTCGACCATTGAAAGAGCGTTTTCCTACCACGTGTGTTTATGTGCCACTCCCACTTTTCTGTCACCCACTGTCAACCCACCCACTGTCAACTCTGAGCCACATGGAGATGCCATTATTAGCAAAATAGAATACGTAGGCCATGTTCAGAAACGTTTGGGAACAAGGCTGAGAAAACTAACTGTTGATATGAGAGGAAAAAAAATTTGAAGATGGAAAATTGTTGACCGGACAGGGTCGGTTAACTAAAACTGAAATAGAAAACTTGCAGGTATACCACGGGCAGGCAATTAGGAGAAATACAGAAAATCTGGACGCAATGAAGAGAGATGTTTGGACCATATTCTTCCTAAGTCCTCTACTGATGATAAGCTATATTATCGATTGTGTCCATCACGAGAAAATTCGTGGTGCAACTGGAGAATCTTATTCTCCCCAGCATTCTCTTCCTGCTGCTGTTATTACAGAAATAAAACCTAATTTTAGAGACTAGGCTCATCCAAACCTTCTAAGGAAATGTTTCCATGGGCAGAAACAAAATCCAAATGAATGTATGAACAGCATAATTTGGAACCGCCTTCCTAAAAATGTATCTGTAGGAATGCATACAATGAAACTAGGAGATCATGATGCTGTTATTACATTCAACTGTGGTAATATTTGGAAGTGTTGGGTACTGAAAAAGCTGGGAATTAATCCTGGTGAAAATATGATCACTGGGCTGCAACACTGCGATAAAATGAGGATAGCCAATGCAGACAGGACTGCATCTAATATGGCCAAGAAACCAAGACAAACATCCAGGAAGGTGAAAAAGAAACTGGAAGACCTGACAGAGGCCAAAGAATGGCCATCATATGCTGCAGGACAGTTTTAAATAACTGTAAGTTACAAATTTCTAAAGTTTTTTCTTTAAATTCAATTTCCCGCAGACTAAAATTTCCAGTACATATGCCCCATTATATCAGAAACTATCATAGATAAATGAATGAAATTTTCAGAGACTCTGCCTCCATTAGGAAGATCAGAAAAAAATATTTTCTGAAGAAAAAGCTTAATATTTTTGTTAATAAATTTAAAATAGTATTTCTTAAAAACTATAAAATGGATAAAGTAGTTTTTAGTACAGTCGACTCTATTAGCATCATGTAACATACAGTAAAAATATGAAGGCCTTGCATCAAATAGTTTTTTTCAGAAATGGGTCAGATACTTGCCTAAATTAACATGGGTTATATAGGCAGGGTGTGGTCCCCTAGTAGCTATAGTCAAATGACGAGATGCCTTCTTTCAAAGATTGCGACACCAGTTTCCTTCCCCACCCTTTCTCTGTTATAGCTTCTGCTCTATCTCTAGTGTTCTCGTTTTCGACAGGCCATTAAACTCTAATCTCTCGTTTATCTTGCCGCACATGTCACTAAACGCTAACAAACTGTTACGCAGAAGCTAGACTCCGCAGCGCGCGACCTGAGATGGCTTGTGGACTCTATACGGTAGAAACGCGAGCCGCCTTGCCGTAGGCCGTTGGCACCTTGAGGGCCTCAGCGTTCCCGGGTTTCCCAGCTGAGGCAACGCCATCCGCCTGAGCTACTGGATATCCCTCAGGTGGCGCGGCCATTGGAAATCTGCGTCCTTGTAACGCGACTGCTTGCTGCCTCTGGGTCATTAATCCGGCACCTCCTACCACAGATGACACAAGACAGAGGTGAACACACACGTGTAATAACACGGGCTCCAGCGCCCACGTCCGCGTTCAAGAGAAGCGTAGCTTGGATTGACGAGATGATCCGTAATGGTTTAAGCAGCATCAGAACTAAAACATTTCGCTTCTGCCTCAACCGTTCCCTTACACACCGTTTTTTATGGTTTTACGACAACCACTATATTGCCATAGTTCTGGGCTGCCATTATTTACCCCGGTGATGCGGTGCGTTTTTTTCGACAAGTATGCACGGTAATGCCTATATTCACGAATTCTACATTTAGCTGGCTTAGATTTTGCGTCTATAACGGGCTATTTTCTGGGAAGGAACAGGGTGTTTGAGAAAGAAACTACCTTAAACTGCTTAGCTCGCGAATTTACATACAAACTGAATGTTTAATTTCAAAAGGAATTTCCTACAACAGTCCATGGGTTCCACTCAGTAAAGCAACAGTGTCTTATAATGTGACAAAGAGAGTGCCAAATGAGAAACAGACTGCGAAAACGACTGTAAGGGATATTCTTTCAAAGCCTGAAATGACAATGGAGAGCCATCGTCGATGAAAATGCAGTCACATATCATTTAGGAACACGATTAGTCGACCAACTTTCTCACCCAACATTTCGTTCCACTCCTTAAAATTATTAAGTAGGGTCATTAGGAAAACCAGGTATTGTATAGTTTTGTATGTTAACCGGGGGCTTACAAGGGAACATCCCCATCGCACAATGGATAGGCCTTGAAAAACTGAACACAGATCAATCGTGAAAACAGGAAGAAGTTGTGTGGAACTATGAAAAAATAAGCAAAATATACAAACTGGGTCGTCCATGCGTAAGATAGGCAATATTAAGGAAGATGTGAAGCGAGGAGCGCCGTGGTCCTGTGTTTAGCGTGAACAGCTGTGGAATGAGAGGTCCTTGGTTCAAATCTGCCCTCCACTGAAAATTTTGCTTTCTTTATTTTCGCAAAGTTATGATCTGTCCGTTCGTTCATTGACGTCTCTGTTCACTGTAATAAGTTTAGTGTCTGTGTTTTGCGACCGCACCGCAAAACCGTGTGATTAGTTGACGAAAGGACGTGCCTCTCCAATGGGAACCGAAAACATTTGATCGCAAGGTCATAGGTCAACCGATTGCTCCACAGGAAAACACGTCTGATATTTTGTATACGACACTGGTGACAGCATGTGTGTCATATGACAGGAATATGTTGTCGACCCACCTAACTAGTACACTTGGCGAATGGGTGAAAAGTTTCTTCTACCTTGCCCGATTTAGGTTTTCTTGTGGATGTAATAATCACTCCAAAAAAAGTGATGAAAACATGAGAGTTTTTCACATAAACTGAAAATAAAAAGTTAAAATTTTCGGTCGAGGGAAGGTTTGAACCAAAACCCTCTCGTTCCGCAGCTGTTCACGCTAACCACGGGACCACGGCGCTCCTCGCCTCCCATTGCCCTTAATATTGCCTATCTTACACATGGACGACCCAGTTTGTATATTTTGCTTATTTTTTCATAGTTCCACACAACTTCTTCCTGTTTTCTCGATCGATCTGCGTTCAGTTTTTCAAGGCCTATCCACTGTGCCAACTTATAACGAAATCTGAGGGGGGTGCGATGGGGATGTTCCCTTGTTAGAAACGACGGAGACTTCGTCCCCGCCGCAGCCGCAGTGATCCACAACCCTACGACGACTACCGCTGTCCACTTCACACCTCCGCCGCTCCATACCGAAACATTCTTTCAGGGTTATTGTGTGGTTCGGCCCCGGTGAACTCCCCCCCCACTCCTCCACACAAAACGTCTCACATCAGACGAGTGTAACTCCTATGCTTGCGTGGTACAGTAATGGTGGTGTACGCGTACGTGGAGAATTTGTTTGCGCATCAGTCGCCGACATAGTAAATCTGAGGCGGAGAAAGGGGAACGAGCCCGCATTCGCCGAGGCAGATGGAAAACCACCTGAAAACCATCCACAGACTGGCCGGCTCACCGGATCTCGACACAGTTCCGTCGGGCGGATTCGTGCCGGGGACCAGGCGCTCCTTCCCACTCCGGAAAACGTTGCGTTAGACCGCACGGCTAACAGGGCGGGCCAAAACCAGGTAAGTAACTTTTTTTCGGAAGTGAGTTATTACTACAGCTTTGTTTCTACTGATCACACGCGACTGCTGAAACACTAAAACTGGAAATAACACCAAACGAGTGCTGGGATATTAGCATTCAAAACTTTGCTCTAAGGGGGAAAGACCAGTTGAATCGGTTTTCTAGGGGAAAGAAGTGTTCAAGTCAGTGGTGACTCATCTGACAAAGACAGCGCAGAACAAACAGAATTCCGCTGCAGTCTCTTGCCATAGTAAATTGGAGGCATGGAAACTCAAATGGAATGTGTGTACCTGCATAGACTTCGCAAAAAATGTCACCCTGCCAAATTTAACAACCAATAGCGTTCACTTCAAGACTCAGCTTTAGGTGTATTCCTTCAATACCCATGTTCTTGCAACAGCGAATCAATTTTTTTTTGTTTATCCTGAATGCGTTTGCAAAAAGGGTAACAAATGTAGTGACGTCGTTCCTATTTCACTTCCTTATGCCTTGGATGAGGACAGTCAAGTGCTCTATACAGGGTGTCCAAGGAGGAACGGTCAACATTCGCGAATACGGCAGGAACGATCATTCGAAGCAAATAGGTCTGGTACACATGGATCGTAAAATGCAGTTTAAGACCCATGAGCACTTTTTCATCGTCGACATTGTGAAGCAAATCTCTTCTACTGCAAGCTCTTCGCTTTTCATATTTTGTGAAGAAATATTATGGAACAAAGCAAGAAAAAAATGTGTAGTAAACATGGAATCTAAAACGCGAACCTTGCGAGTTACCAGCACGTCTTCAGCAGAAAAGATGTGTTGCACAGCAACGAAGACGAAAAGGTGCTCATAATTCTTAAGGCACTAGATTAAGAACCCAACTATTCTAGACTGTTTTGCTTCGAAAGATCGTTCCTGTCATTTTTCTGACTACCGATCATTCCTCCAGAGACATCCAGCATATTATGTGATTCTGCTAGAGCTAAAAAAATATTTTGCACTATCTGCCCCTTCTTCATTACGTAACTGTCAAGCACATTAATGGCCTGAAGAAGATCAAAATTACATTCCATGTATGTGGCCGTTCATCCTTAGATGAAAATGTTGGATTATAGAATGCAAATCCACTGATAGAAACACCTGAAGATTTCAAGGAAATGATTGAAGCATCCAGATTTGAGCCCTCTCCTTTGACTGTGGTTAGTGTTAACCAATAAATCGAAAACATTGTTAGAATCCAAGTACGGTGCATAATGCCCTTTCACAACTCAGCCCATTAAGACAATATCGTCTGAATCCGGCACTGCCGCATGCTGAAATATCAAACCTCTTATCAATGACGAAAGTAATCTGACATCATACTAACAACATGACAATGCCAACCAATGGATGGGCTGTTTAAACTGCTCTTACCTGCTTGTAATAGTGTGTTCAACTTTAGACTCGTTCACGTGTGTCGTGCACAATAGCTTTGCAGTTATCATCTGTTTTCCGTTAGTTATTGTAAATTTCCTTCCACTTTCCAGACTGAGATATAAAGATTTGAAAATGTTGATTACGTTTTTCCGCCCTGGTGCTGTGAAGTCTGCAGTCAGCCACTCCATAGCTAAATACACGAGTTGTGAATACTAAGGCTGTATTATCAGAACCAGAAATTCGTTTAGTCGTGATTATAGTGCAATTATTGCCTGTTTCGCGTGACTTAGAGAGTTACTTCATTCTGAGAACACTCCGGAGGCCAATAACGCTGGTTCCCAGATTCGGTACACCAAAGATAATTAAATTATGAAATAAAAAGTATTGTTTGTCCTGAAATATCTACACAATCACAGCTCAAAAATTAAAATAGTTATTTCTCGAGTTTCGTAAAAATCTTATAGTCTGTTTCACGTACATGAATAGTGCGGTATGAAACAACGACCATGGCAATTTAGCAATCTCATTAATTACCGAGAAGCAGATTAAAATGATTAATGGTAGTGACATGCCAAAATCACAATAGTAATCCGTTGTAAGGGAAGGAGTAGAAGAAAAGGTTACAGGAGAATATGGGCTTGGGACAAGGAATGAAAGAGGAGAAAGACTAATTGAGTTCTGTAAAAAGTTTCAGCTAGTAATAGCGAATACCCTGTTCAAGAATCACAAGAGGAGGAGGTATACTTGGAAAAGGGCGGGAGATACGGGAAGATTTCAATTAGATTACATCATGGTCAGACAGAGATTCCGAAATCAGATACTGGATTGTAAGGCGTACCCAGGAGCAGATATAGACCCAGATCACAATATAGTAGTGATGAAGAGTAGGCTGAAGTTCAAGACATTAGTCAGGAAGAATCAATATGCAAAGAAGTGGGATACGGAAGTATTAAGGAATCCCAGATCACGTAAGAAACAGATTGCCCAATCGCTTGGTCTAGCAGGCAACCCTTGTCAGGGAACGGCCACCAGGCGGCAACAGCGTCACACCCTTACTTGTGGAATCAACCACTAGATGGCACTCCGTTCTGTGAAATATCTGGCAACATCGGCCGAACGCGTGCAGCTTCCCACTATATGGCGTCTGTGAAGTACAGCTGTTTCCGACATACCGGTGGTAGTGGATCGAGTCGTCATGCCGAGGGCCTGCGAGTATATCAACTGTGGAAGGAGTAGACGAACAAATCCTGAACTAAAAATGTTCAGATTCCCGTCAATAATAAAGAAAGGTTACGCGAGTGGATTTTAAATTCAGGTCAATCTATAAATTAGTTACGAGTAAGAATTAATAAAGAGCCCTAAGCATTCGATCCTATCTAAATTTTGTCGATCTTATATTCTGATATAACGTGGCAGCCCTTCCTGTACAAGAATCATATCATATAATTTTGAAATGAAATCTTTGCTGCGCTTTGGACTTTTTTTAAACCGTTTATTCACTTCACTATCGTAATTTTAGCTGTAGAGGCGTTTTTGTGTGCAATGTGAAAACTGAAACCAATATAAGATATGGATAACAAAATGCAAAGCATAGTGTGGTAACATTTGGTAAACAATTTAAGAAGCATTACCTTACAAGACCTTTCCTTTGGTACTTGAAAATGACTCTAGAGCTGAGATGGCAACAGTGAAATAAATGAATAATAGCCGTCATCTAACTGCTAGGTCATCGGTCCCTCTAAATCCTGGTATATACTAGAGCGAACGAAGTGAACGAGTGTAAAACCTCATTTACACTGCTGCAAATGAGTATTCATAGATAATTCGCCAATGTTCACTGCCATTCGTTTATACATGTGAACAAACGTTTATACTGGAATGAAGGGAGGAGGATAGAAGAGAACGAGCATAGCATGCAAACTATAGACGCTGACTATTTTAATTTTTTTTATCGCTGCGCTAATAATCCTCACACATCTTTCACTCGAAAACAACACTGCTTATAGTAACAGGTCTGCGCGAGTGCAGATTGTGTATTACTTTTCATTTCGCATATGATTGTGAGAAGTATCCCTACAGTAGAAATAAACTTGGTTTGTAGAATTACAGGAGCTAATCTACATTCTTCGATTGAAAACTCGGGAAAAAACATAGCCGATCATGGTCTACAGTCAGCTGTCTGACGAATGCATTTCGCGCCCAGCGCTCTAGCCGAACTCAAATCAGCGTCATTCACGTCACCGAAGATACAGCGTTGCCAATTCCGCGACATGGACAGGTCAGTTAGCATTGTAGCGTCGCCTGCGACATCTGTTGACCGACGGGAAAACTATTTTTACGGTTGCCTGTTCCGCCGTAAGGACGGTCAATCTGTTTCTTACGTGATCTGGGTAAGGAATGACGAGATACGTTTGAAGTTCTCTAACGCTATAGATACAGGAATAAGGAATAGCGCAGTAGGCAGTACAGTTAAAGAGGAATGGACATCTCTAAACAGGGCCATCACAGAAGTAGGGAAGGAAAACATAGGTACAAACAAGGTAGCTGCGAAGAAACCATGGGGAACAGAAGAAATACTTCGGTTGCTTGATGAAAGGAGGAAGTACAAACATGTTCCGGGAAAATCAGGAATACAGATATAGAAGTCGCTGAGGAATGAAATAAATAGGAAGTGCAGGGAAGCTAAGACGAAATGGCTGCAGGAAAAATGTGAAGACAGCGATAAAGATATGATTGTCCGAAGGACAGACTCAGCATACAGGAAAGTCAAAACAACCTTTGGTGACATTAAAAGCAACGGTGAGAGTGCAACGGGAATTCCACTGTTAAATGCAGAGGAGAGAGCAGATAGGTGGAAAGAATACATTGAAAGCCTCTATGAGGGTGAAGATTTGTCGGATGTGATAAAAGCAGAAACAGGAGTCGATTTAGAAGAGATAGGGGTCCAGTATTAGAATCGGAATTTAAAAGAGCTTTGGAGGACTTACGCTCAAATAAGACAGAAGGGATAGATAACATTCCATCAGAATTTCTAAAATCGTTGGGGGAAGTGGCAACATAACGACCATTCACGTTGGTGTGTAGAATATATGAATCTAGCGATATACCATCTGACTTTCGGAAAAGCATCATCCACACAATTCCGAAGACGGCAAGAGTTGACAAGTGCGAGAATTATCGCACAATCAGCTTAACAGCTCATGCATCGAAGCTGCTTACAAGAATAATATACAGAGGAATGGAAAAGAAAATTGAGAATGCGCTAGGTGACGATCAGTTTGGCTTTAGTAAAAGTAAAGGGACGAGAGAGGCAATTCTGACGTTACGGCTAACGATGGAAGCAAGGCTAAAGAAAAATCAAGACACTTTCATAGGATTTGTCGACCTGGAAAAAGCGTTCGACAATATAAAATGGTGCAAGCTGTTCGAGATTCTGAAAAAAGTAGGGGCAAGCTATAGGGAGAGACGGGTCATATACAATATGTACAACAGCCAAGAGGGAATAATAAGAGTGGACGATCAAGAACGAAGTGCTCGTATTAAGAAGGGTGTAAGACAAGGCTGTAGCCTTTCGCCTCTAATCTTCAATCTTCAATCGAGGAAGCAATGATGGAAATAAAAGAAAGGTTCAGGAGTGGAATTAGAATACAAGGTGAAAGGATATCAATGATACGATTCGCTGATGACATTGCTATCCTGAGTGAAAGTGAAGAAGAATTAAATGATCTGCTGAACGGAAGGAACAGTCTAATGAGTACACAGTATGGTTTGAGAGTAAATCGGAGAAAGACGAAGGTAATGAGAAGTAGTAGAAATGAGAACAACGAGAAACTTAACATCAGGATTGATGGTCACGAAGTCAATGAAGTTAGGCAGTAAAATAACCAATGACGGACGGAGCAAGGAGGACATCAAAAGCAGACTCACCATGGCAAAAAAGGCATTTCTGGCCAAGAGAAGTCTACTAATATCAAATACCGGCCTTAATCTGAGGAAGAAATTTCTGAGGATGTACGTCTGGAGTACAACATTGTATGGTAGTGAAACATGGGCTGTGGGAAAACCGGAACAGAAGAGAATCGAAGCATTTGAGATGTGGTGCTATAGACCAATGTTGAAAATTGGGTGGACTGTTAAGGTAAGGAAGGAGGAGGTTCTACGCAGAATCGGAGAGGAAAGGAATATGTGGAAAGGAAAGGGACAGGATGATAGGACATCTGCTAAGACATGAGGGAATGACTTCCATGGTACTAGAGGGAGCTGTAGAGGGCAAAAACTGTAGAGGAAGACAGAGATTGGAATACGTCAAGCAAATAATTGAGGACGTAGGTTGCAAGTGCTACTCTGAGATGAAGAGTTTAGCACAGGAAAGGAACTCGTGGCGGGCCGCATCAAACCAGTCAGTAGACTGATGACCAAAAAAAAAAAAAAAAAAAATCTGTAGTAGTTGCTACATATTTTATTACAATCAAAAGCATTATAAAATCACAGTCACGTTAATACAGGAGACTGCCTTACAAGGCAAGATCACTTGGACAAATAACAAATAAATTTCTTTAACCGGAAGAAGACCCATAAAACTTGAAATTTGCACATGACTAGGTAATTATACTCAGGTAAAGCTTTACTCAAATAATACAAATGTCCATACAATTCCCATCAGAACTCTCATTACTTCCAATCAGCTGAGGAACAGATTAAGGGTAAGAACAGATCTTTTAAGGTTTGACTAGCCAACATTCCTAAACAAAACTACACTCCTGGAAATTGAAATAAGAACACCGTGAATTCATTGTCCCAGGAAGGGGAAACTTTATTGACACATTCTTGGGGTCAGATACATCACATGATCACACTGACAGAACCACAGGCACATAGACACAGGCAACAGAGCATGCACAATGTCGGCACTAGTACAGTGTATATCCACCTTTCGCAGCAATGCAGGCTGCTATTCTCCCATGGAGACGATCGTAGAGATGCTGGATGTAGTCCTGTGGAACGGCTTGCCATGCCATTTCCACCTGGCGCCTCAGTTGGACCAGCGTTCGTGCTGGACGTGCAGACCGCGTGAGACGACGCTTCATCCAGTCCCAAACATGCTCAATGGGGAACAGATCCGGAGATCTTGCTGGCCAGGGTAGTTGACTTACACCTTCTAGAGCACGTTGGGTGGCACGGGATACATGCGGACGTGCATTGTCCTGTTGGAACAGCAAGTTCCCTTGCCGGTCTAGGAATGGTACAACGATGGGTTCGATGACGGTTTGGATGTCCCGTGCACTATTCAGTGTCCCCTCGACGATCACCAGTGGTGTACGGCCAGTGTAGGAGATCGCTCCCCACACCATGATGCCGGGTGTTGGCCCTGTGTGCCTCGGTCGTATGCAGTCCTGATTGTGGCGCTCACCTGCACGGCGCCAAACACGCATACGACCATCATTGGCACCAAGGCAGAAGCGACTCTCATCGCTGAAGACGACACGTCTCCATTCGTCCCTCCATTCACGCCTGTCGCGACACCACTGGAGGCGGGCTGCACGATGTTGGGGCGTGAGCGGAAGACGGCCTAACGGTGTGCGGGACCGTAGCCCAGCTTCATGGAGACGGTTGCGAATGGTCCTCGCCGATACCCCAGGAGCAACAGTGTCCCTAATTTGCTGGGAAGTGGCGGTGCGGTCCCCTACGGCACTGTGTAGGATCCTACGGTCTTGGCGTGCATCCGTGCGTCGCTGCGGTCCGGTCCCAGGTCGATGGGCACGTGCACCTTCCGCCGACCACTGGCGACAACATCGATGTACTGTGGAGACCTCACGCCCCACGTATTGAGCAATTCGGCGGCGCGACCGCTACGGTCGCAGTTTCGAATCCTGGCTGGGGCATGGATGTGTGTGATGTGCTTAGGTTAGTTAGGTTTAAGTAGTTCTGAGTACTAGGAGACTGATGACCTCAGAAGTTAAGTCTCATAGTGCTCAGAGCCACTTGAGCCCTAAGCCGTACGCAACCCACCGAAGAAACTCGGCGACTCTAATTCTGTCGGCCGGCGTAGCTTATAACAGACTTGAAGGAGCTTGTTCTTCCGACCTCTAGGAAAACTAAATCACTATGGGCGCTGGATCTGCCCTCACGACTGAAAACGCCGTAGCCGCTGGCCCCACCCCTTCGTTGTCCGACTCGTCCTCTTGCCGTCCTGCCAGCGTACACAGTCCCACGTGACTCTCGCTCACCGCCGATCCCGACACACCTCCCCAGCAAAGGGCACGCGCTGCCGTTAAATCCGCACCGCCAAAGATGAGCAGAAGACAAAGAAGCATCGAAGTCGACTCAAAGGTCAAAATGACAATCGATGGAAACTGGCGCCAGAAACGCACCAGTTCGCAGATGCTATCTTTGGTTTCTTCAGTATGAATATGGTAATTTTTTGCGACAAAGTAGCTGATCAGAATATATCAAATTCAAAAATATAATCTCTTTTGTGGATCTAATAATAAAGTGCAGTGTAAAAGTGTACTGAATGTGACACTGCTTCTGCTGTGGTTGCCACCGATTCATTGACGGGCCGGGCGAGAGTCACTGTTCTGTTCCTCTCCACAGTAGGCGTAACAGCACGTATTACTTGTCTCCACCTTGCGTGGAGAATGATGTGAAACTACGGGTGTATTACAATAGAAACCAGTAAATAACAGCCAACAAGTTCAGTGTTCATCTGGTGGAAAGCAATTGAGTAGCACACAATACGACAAGCGTTGCCATTGTTTTGACAGGAATGCGCTCCAAATGGAAAACATTGTCCGTTTAATGGGGACACCGAGTCACTTTGCCGTGGACGTATCGTTTGCATCGTGAGACTCAAGCAGTGCACCTGGAGACCATGATATGTCGCATGGACAGATGATGAGGTTTGTTCATTCATACTCGCACAGTTTCAGTATTACTTTCTTCGTGTTTCACAACGTTGTTGCAGACTGATGTCTGAGTTCGATTAACGGAACCCCTCATCGATCGTTATGCTTAACCAAAGTAATCGCTATTCATTATTATTCACTGCCATATTGGCCGGAATTTGAGCCCAAAAATACTGTGCAATTATAATGCCACTGATGCAGTGTCAGTGTGATTTCAGTAGCTATCTTTCTTCGCTTATAGTTATGGAAATACGGTTCTGCCTAGAGCAAACAGAAACGTTAAAATACCCAAACAAGGATAGTAAAGTTCTACCATCGGCCGTAGGTTCAATTATTTTCTGTCAAATAACATGTAACGAAATTTTGCATGACAATACACACAGTTTCAAGATGCGGCAATCAGTATTATCATAAGAAATATATGACTTAATATCATAAACTGATGATTATGTGGCTGTCTGACATCTGCTGTACAACTGGTATGTTGTTCCTATTGGTCGTCTCCAGCTGATTAGGATTTTTCAATATTATTCTATATACATTTCACAAAACGTACCCATGATATGAAACTGTTGCGTTTTCCCTGATTTAGTAACATTACCTTACAGTACTGTCAATATCTCATATAACCCTGTCGAGGTGATTCCTTGTTTAATTTTTTAACAGCTGTTTGTTCGTTCAAAGTCATCGTTTTCGAAAGTTTTGTGGCGATACATTGATTATGAATGGGCTTTTTAAATTGGAGAATAGTGCCACGTCCAACTACCCCTTTTTTTATATATTTTAACTCCTATTGCTCCCCCTTCTCATGTGTACATTTTACCTTTTGTCCCCAGTGGTATTTTATGTAATCTCTTTGCTGAAGAGCGACTAGTTGTGCTGTTCCCAGCCCACCCCTCCCCCATGGTGCAGGGGAATGAAATGCCAATAAAGGAAAAAAAAAAAGCAACAGATCAGCAAGCACCTGAAGACGACGAGCAACTATCTTGTTGAAATGTTGTGCAGCTTCCACAAGATTATCCAATGCGAAGCCCGTGAAGCAGAGAAGCAATATTCATCACCTTTTCGATTCATCACATGCATAAAAAATCTCATTGTGATAGAATTCACAGATGATGATGAAACAGATCTTTTAGATAATTAATATACTACATTGAGCCAAAATTGTATAATAAATCCATCACACACTTTAAACAAACAAAGTTGCCATTGACTTGACAAAGTTACCAATAAAAAAGGAAAATGATTTATCATTTAAAGTTACAGAAAGGGAATTATGAAACAGAAAAGCATATACACGACAAATACAATCAGAAAAAATTATTCTCAATACGATAAATCACAAATTAAAGAACACCAACGCAATAGCAGTAAATTCTGATAAGAGCAATAGTACACACAAATAAAGCCAGAAACTTTCTCAAAGCCGATAAAATTGCGAAATTACCAAATAATCCCACCAACAAATACATAGTCTGGACAAGAAAAGCTATAAAAATAGTCACTCTACACCAACAGACTGTTCTTGATGGTGGTCTTCAGTCCAGAGACTGGTTTGATGCAACTCTCCATGCTACTCTGTCCTGTGCAAGCTTCTTCATTTCCAAGTTACTACTTCACCCTATATCCTTCTGAATCTGCTTAGTATATTTATCTCTTTGTATTCCAATACGACTTTTCCCCTCCATGCTGCCCTCTAATACTAAATTGGTGATCGCCTGATGCCTCAGAACATGTATTACCAACCGATCATTTCTTCTAGACAAGTTCGGCCACAAATTCCTCTTCTCCCCAATTCTATTCAGTACCTCCTCTTTAGTTACATGATCTACCCATCTAATCTTCAAGATTCTTGTGTAGAACCACATTTCGAATTCTCTTCTCGTCTAAACTATTTATTGTCCACATTTCACATCCATAGATGGATACCCTCCACATAAATACTTTGAGAAAAGACTTCCTGACACATAAATCTTTACTCGATGTTAGTAAATTTCTCTTCTTCAGGAATGCTTTTTTTGCCGTTGCCAGTATACATTTTATATCCTCTCTACTTCGACCATCATCAGTTATTTTGATCCCCAAATAGCAAAACTCATTTACTACTTCAAGTGTATCATTTAGCAACCTAGTTCCCTGAGCATCACCTGATTTAATTCGACTACATTTCATTATACTCGTAACGCTTTTGTTGGTGTATATCCTCTTTTCAAGACATTGTCGTCGAGGTCCTTTGTTTGACAGAATTACAATATATTCGGCAAACCTAGAAGTTTATGTTTCTTCTCCATGGATTTTAATTCCTACTCCGAATTTTTCTTTTGTTTCCTTTTCTGCTTCCTCAATATATAGATTGAATATCATCGGGGATAGGCTACAACCCTGTCTAACTCCCTTCCCAACCACTGCTTCCCTTTCATGACCCTCGACTCTTATAACTACCATCTGATTTCGGTACAAATTGTAAATAGCCTTTCGCTCCCCATCTTTGACCCTTGACAGCTTCAGAATTTGAAACAGTCAACACGGTCAAAAGCTTTCGCTAAGTCTACAAATGCTAGAATCGTTAGTTTGCCTTTCCTTAATCAATCTTCTGAGATAAGTCGTAGGGTCAGTATTGCCTCGCGTGTTCCAACATTTCTACGAAATCCAAACTGATGTTCCCCAATGTCGGCTTCTTCCGGCTTTCCATTCGTTTGTAAAGAATTCGTGTCAGTATTTTGCAGCCGTGACTTATTAAAATGATAGTTCGGTAATTTTCCACCTGTCAATTCTTGCTTTCTTTGGGACTGGAATTATTATATTCTTTCTAAAGTTTAGCGTATTTCGCCTGTCTCATACATCTTGCTCACCAGATTGTAGAGTGTTGTCAGGGCTGGCTCTCCTAAGGCTATCAGTAGTTCTAATGGAATGTTGTCTACTCTCGGGGCCTTCTTTCGCCTCAGGTCTTTCAGTGCTCTGTCAAATTCTTCACGCAGTATCATATCTCCCTTTTCATCTTCACCTACGTCCTCTTCCACTTCCATAATATTGCCCTCAAGTACATCGCCCTTGTATAGACCCTCTATATACACCTTTCACCTTTCTGCCTTCCCTTCTTTGCTTGGAACTGGTTTCCCTTCTGCGCTCTTGATGTTCACACAAGTGGTTCTCTTTTCTCCAAAGGACTGTTTAATTTTCCTGTAGGCAGTATCTATCTTACCCCTAGTTATATATGCCGCTACATCCTTACATTTATCCTCTAGCCATCCCTGCATAGCCAATTTGCACTTCCTGTCAATTTCATTTTTGAGACGTTTTTATTCCTTTTTTCCTGCTTCAAATATTGCTTTTTTATGTTTTCTCCTTTCATCTATTAAATTCAGTACCTTTTCTGTTACCCAAGGATTTCTACTAGCCCTCGTCTTTTCGCCTACAGCGTCCTCCGCTACCTTTACTATTTCAGACCTCAAACCTACCCATTTTTCTTCTACTGTTTTTCATTACCCTGTTCCTGTCAATCGTTCCCTAATGCACTCTCTAAAGGTCTCTACAACCTCTGGTTCTTTCAGTTCATCTAGATCCCATCTCCTGAAATCCCCACATTTTTGCAGTTTCTTCAGTTTTGATCTGCAGTTTATAACTAATAGATTGTGATCAGAATCCACATTTTCCCTGGAAATGTCTTACAATTTAAATCCTGGTTCCTAAATCTCTGTCTTACCATTATATAATCTATCTGAAACATTCCAGTGTCTTCAGGCCTCTTCCATGTATACAGCCTTCTTTCATGATTCTTGAACCAAGTGTTAGCTATGATTAAGTTATACTCTTTGCAGAACTTCACAAGGCGGCTTCCTCTTTCATTTCTTACCCCATTCCATATTCACCTACTATTTTCTCTTCTCTTCCTTTTCTTACTATCGAATTCCAGTCCCCCATGACGCTTAAATTTTCGTCTCCTTTCACTATCTGAATATTTTCTTTTACGTCATCATACACTTCTACAATCTCTTCGTCGTCTGCACAGCTAGTTGACATATCAACTTCTACTACTGTGGTATGCGTGGGCTTCGTGTCTATCATGGCTACAATAATACCATCACAACGGAGTTCAAGGTAGCTTAGCCGTGCTCCAATTACTTTATTCATTGCTAAACCTACTCCTGCATGACCCTTATTTGTTTTTTATTTATAACCCTGTTTTCACCTGACCAGAAGTCTTGTTCCTCCTGCCACCGAACTTCACTAATTCCCACTATATCTAACTGTAACTTATCCATTCCCCTTTTTAAAATTTGTAACCTATCTTGAGAGACGTTGTGGTCTCCGGACCTTCATTGCTTACATATTCCACCCTCACAATCATATTCCGCACATCAAGACGCTTCATTCGAACCCAAACTCGATAAGATAAGGTCAATGTTGTATGAATTAATGTAAACGATATGCAAATAACTAATAAATCGCAAGTGCGCACCGTGGTTGATATACCTGAGGCTGGCAAACACACATACATTCCAGACACGATGGTCACAGGAGCTTTTAGTTCGAGAGAGGCAACCGCGCGCCAGGAGGCCGGTCCCAACCCATCTACGTTGGTCGGTGGCCGCCAGTGGAGCTGACAGTGTGTGCCCGAGGGAAAGGAGGAACGACCCCATGTTCGGCTTAAAAGCAAATTCCGCTAAATTTTGTGGAAGCGGCCTGCCTACGCAATCTTTACACAAAACACGCAGTTTCAGAGATTTTCACAGGGAGACAGCAAACGCCAGACGCCGATACTGCAGGTTTCCGGATTGGTCACCTTAAACGAAACGTCATTCTCCCGTTTTAGAAGAGCAATGCTGATTGGCACACCATATTTCTGGCGCCTTGAGGTGAAGGCGTAATAGAAGAGACCGAAAGATATACCCCTTCACGTCTGGCTTGGAGAGGCGCCATTCCATTGTCGCTCTTGGAGCGAGAACACGTAACGAGAGTGCGTGCACTCGTACGTGGACTCGAAAGAGCGAGGAACAAGTCTCTCCTCAGTACTTCACTGGGAGAGCACCTCTGTCGAGAGCGAATCAAAGGGCGACTCTATATTGAGTCCTTACGATTAAGTGTTGTTCACTGTCTTGGCCGACACACTTATTGTGCGGTGTGAACGGACAGAGTTATAGTTAAACGCCTGTGACCGAATTTTGAGTGGCATCGCGGTGGACTGGTTATCTGGCCGGTGTACCACGCCAATAGTTAGGCTAGGGGCGAATAGGAATCCTTGACTTCATCAAGGCATAGCGAGAGTTTGATTGGCGAAGGTCAATCCAGATAGAACGAGAGTTATCTTATTTGTCAGCAGCGAGGGACACAGACAGCAGTCATCGCAGCTTACGGTATTGTGCGCTACAGCTATTGCGAGCCCCATATATCCTCCACAACAGTACACTTCACTGCATTTCACATGCGACAGCCTTGACCGTACCTAGCAACTTTCTAAATTATAATTATTCATGTTGAGTAGGCGTGACTCTCAGCCATTCTGCCAAGTTAACTACCATATTAAACTTTGTATAGAAACTTCATTAGCGAATCCTATCCTTGAGAGGTAACTTCACATTCTGAAAAGAACCAGGATATAACTTGTTCAAATCAGAACTAAAAGTGCCATTGTGATTTCTCAGGATTTTTGCGTAATAAATAATAATTTTCGTTAGTTTCATGTTTTTCTTACACTAAGTAGCAGTACTCCAGTACCCAAGTATCCCACTAGTTACGTAAGAAATTTAGTCAGTTTTTGAGTCATTTCCTTACAGCAGACGACTCCAGAAGATATTTATTGCTGAAAGTTTTTCAGGCATTTCTCTTTGAAACGTTAGGAGCGTCTGTCTGACTTCTGTAGTAGTGTGGGGGTGGAAATTTCATCTTGCAGGAGCCACAGGGTAAAGGGTACATCTCAGATTAATCCGTTGCGCAAAATAGCAGAATAGCAACCCCACGCTCACAACCTGACCGATTAAGGGACCTGATATTCCACGCTCTGGTCCGTAGTACGCCAGTTTTCTTTCTCCAGATAACGACGTCCTCCTGAGTAGTACCCGCCCGGAGATCCGAATGGGGGACTATTTTACCTCCGGAATATTTTATCCAAGAGGATGCTACCAGCATACAGTAAAGCTGCAGGCCCTTGGGAAAATAGTACGGTTGTGTTTCCCGTCCGCAGCTCGTGGTCGTGCGGTAGCGTTCTCGCTTCCCACGCCCGGGTTCCCGGGTTCGATTCCCGGCGGGGTCAGGGATTTTCTTTGCCTCGTGATGACTGGGTGTTGTGTGACGTCCTAAGGTTAGTTAGGTTTAAATAGTTCTAAGTTCTAGGGGACTGATGACCATAGATGTTAAGTCCCATAGTGCTCAGAGCCATTTGAACCATTTTTTTGTTTCCCCTTGCTTTCAGCCGTTCTCAGTACCGGCACAGCAAGGATAGATCAATCATCCAGGCCGTGCCCGTGCAGTTACTGAAAAGACTGCTTCCCCTCTTCAGGAACGACACGTTTGTCTGGTCAATCAACAGATACCCCTCCGTTGCGGTTGCAACTACGGTACGGCTATCTGTATCGCTGAGGCAGGCAAGCCTCCACACCAACGGCAAGGTCCATGGCTCATGAAGGGGGGAGGGAGGGGGGGACCAACAGACTACGAAAAAAATGAGATATCATCATGAAACCGAAGATACATCTAATTGCGAACTGTATAAACAGCCCAAATTCTTTAAAGGCCAAACGCTCAACACATTGCTGACGAAAATATACACCCAAAATAAAAAACTCAGAATAAACCAACATAGAACATTCGCAAATATCACAAAATACCGCAAAATTCATTCCCTTTTACATCACGGACTTATAATCTAACATTGTGCAGGAAACAATATATATTATTGAAAACAACCTCATAAAATATTGAAAAATGCGTAGCACAGGAATCTGCAAGGTAATAGCTCTCCTCCGGAAAGTACTACTAACTTAGCCAAAAAAGTTATGCTCAGTACAGTGGTGTGGCGATGGCCAACAGCTTACTTGGCACAACTGTAGGCGACTTTCTACAATCAAAGAAAAAGTTTTCTATTCTCAATCGTCACTCCTAAACAAAATCATATACTATAAGAAATATGTCGACGACACTATATTACTTATAGACGGAAACAATTTAGACCTCCAAACGATGCTCCAAGCACTGAATAACTTACAGCCAAAAATGACATTTTGCCAGGGAAACAGAAACAAATAAGCTAACAGATCTATAAACTTCCTAGACTCGAAAATTAACAACAGCAGCAACAATGATACTTATGAAATTTATAAAAAACCAACTACAAAAGACACCATAATCAGCGGCAACTCTCGTAATCCAAAATCCCAAAAATACGCCTACTTCCACTCAGTGCTTAATAGGATTGCAAATCTATTGCTAGAATAACCGGCAATACAGAAATAAACAACTGTACTCAAGTTCATAGCCTACAACAAGAATGCAACCGAAACACAGTATAAAAATTAATTAAAGTAAAAGCAGAACTGACAAACCGACCAATACACAGTATCACAGCACTAATAAAACAAACCCCAACCAAACAAGAAATCACATACGAACCACCAGTATATATAGGAAAATTCTCAAACAAGGTGAAAAATATACTAGAAACAACCTGTAAAACAAGCATTCAGGACTAGCGACAACCTAAACATAAAACTCCACTGTGAAAGAACCGAAACATCAGAATACACTAATCCAGGCATATTCCAAATTACATGTGACGAAATTTTAACTTCAGATTTAGAGAGCATGACAGAGACAGTGATAGCAATCGATCCAGTCTTTTAAAGCATTTAAAAAACCAAAACCATAAAGTCGACAAGCTCGAAACTGCACTTCAAATCTTACAGAGAATAGCAATAGGACTTGCCATGAACGTAACGGAAGCAATGGAAATTTATACGTGACATGTTAAATGAACTGACCGACTTCAAATATAAATATTACATAGAGAATTTTATTGCCATTCTGGAACATGACGGCGTATAAAATATAAACAGTGACACATTACACAAACATTTCCATTATCTAGAAATTAAACAATACTTCTGACTATCTATAACCGCTTTGTAAACACACAGTATCATTCAGAACTGTCAACTAGCTGTCAGTTTACTACGTGACTTTATTCTACCATCATAAAAACAGCGACACCTGACAAAAGGATTCATCAGTGACGTAATATGCAAGTCCCACACAGCTAGACGTAAGTATTTATGTGCAAGTAACGCCATATACAAGTATCGAAATATAAATGAATTTTACCAACTGTAATATTAGCAAGTGTACTTGACAATGGCAGTACCTCCGAAACAGACCTATTTTACGAAATATAGTAAAGTTATTAGCAGCTAACTTTGAAGATTGAATTTAAATCACACTTTCTGTTATTACATCTTCAACTGTCCTGTGTGAATGTTGTGTGTTGGCATTGTATATAGGTCCTCTCTCGAGCAGGTTTACTTGTTGTTGAATGAATGTGTGCAAGTAAAGTTGGTTAATCATTTATGGACGTTTGTTTGCTACTGTTTCTATCAGTAACTGGTTCCTCTCTTTCCAAACGTTTGCGCAGTTTTTGTTGCTGTTTCTCCCCATTTTTTTCGCTTAGTTTTCTATGTTGTTTTACATCATTCTCCTTTTCCTGTATCCAGCATACAAAAAAATCTCCGTTATGCAGATTGCCCTCCGTTAGCTATCTGCCTCCCATGGCACTCCTTGCCCCAATCTTCTCGTCCACGTTCTTCGACTTCTGTTCCATGTAAACACTTCTAAAGAGCTACCTACCTGCTAATTCATGTTGCTGTTATTGCCGTATAACTGTCAACAGTTTTTGTTTCCCTTGGTTCCTATACTGAGGAGCGTTAATATGTCTCTTATATCTTTGACTTCAACTTCTTTATGTAAGTGGCAGCAAAATGCTACCCAACTCTGCTTATTCTTCAAAACATACTTGTAAAGGACTGGTTTGCACGATATCATTTTAATTAGTTTTTTCTTGCGTCAAATGCTGCTGAACATTCTACACCCCGTTAACTGACAGGATTTGTCTTTGGTTTCTTCAATATTACAGGATTTTCCGTTGGTTTCTTCAGTATTCCAGTATTTGTCTTTGTTTCTTCATGGTGATTGTTTCGAGGACAGTTTTGATTATTAGTTTCGTAAATGCTATCTTATCACTCTTTGCGTTTTGGCATATTCATAGGTGAGAAAGTAGATGCTGAGTCTGTCACTTCTTCCAATTGCGCTTCTCTAATCTATCCATTGCTCCCTTACCTCTGCTTCATTGTCTGACAGTGCAGTTACACCCACTTTAATTTCAAACTGGGAGGTGATACACGTTTGGTTGGTAAGAGACAAATGCCTTTAGGAAGTCAGAAAATGCTGCATCTGCTTGATTCTGTAGATTCATGGCTTTCAGGATATCATGTGGGACAAGCGCAAACTTTTTTCGTATTCATTGCTGGCTGAAATGTCTTCAAAATACTTTCTATTACTCAACAAAAGATCGATGTCAATAAGACTGGATGGTAGTTTTGTGCATTATTTCCGCTGTACTTTCTTTATACAGCTGTAACCTGCGCTTATTTCCTATAACTGGGCACAGATTTTGTTCCTTCGATCTGCGATGTATTGTGGTTAAAACGGGAGATAACTCAGCTGCACATATCTTATATGACAGGGATCACAACGGGATAAGATTGTGAAGTTACGTGTCATTATGTGCAAAACTCGCGGTGTGGATTTCAAATGCAACAATTCTTGCAACTTCAATATGTAATGCTGAGGTTATTTATTTGCGATATAATCGAGTTAGCTGTATAACCGTAAAAATCGAAACCAAAAAAATAAACTAATGGTTTAAACATGGCTTCGATACGGTAGCTAATGTATACAAAAATAGAAGTCTGTGCAAGCAGGCTGTTTAGGTTTTTATATTGGTAACGCCACGTAGCGCTCTGTATGAAAATTACTGGCTGTGCTGTGTGCAGTCTGTGGCTGGTTTGCATTGTTGTTTGCTATTGTAGTGTTGGGCAGCTGGATGTTAACAGCGCGTAACGTTGGAGGTGAGCCGCCAGCAGTGGTGGATGTGGGGAGAGAAATGGCGGAATTTTGTGAGCGGATGATCTGGACGTGTGTCTATCAGAAACAGTACATTTGTAAGAATGGATGTCATGAACTGCTATGTACATTATGACTTTTGAACACTTTTAAGTTAAACATATTGTTTGTTCTCTATCAAAATGTTTCATTTGATAACTATACCTATCAGTAGTTAGTGCCTTCAGTAGTTTGAATCTTTTATTTAGCTGGCAGTAGTGGCGCTCGCTTTATTGCAGTAGTTTGAGTAACAAAGACTTTTGTGAGGTAAGTGATTAGTGAAACGTATAGGTTAATTTAGTCAGGGCCATACTCTTGTAGGGATTATTGAAAGCCAGATTGCGTTGCTCTAAAAAATATTGTGTATCGCTTTAGTGAATGTCTGAGTACAGTTTTGCTCAGCTGTTTGAAAATCAAATAATGTAAGAGGTTTATCAGCACAGTAATTCATTAATTTTTCTAAGGGGACGTTTCAACTGAATACCTCTAGTGAGATTTGCATGTTGCCAAAAGACAATAATGGAAAGAGTATTTCAGCAACGAAAGAGATAGATGTCTTTATATCTCCATAAATTGACTATTAGTATTCGTCCTATTACGCAACTTACGTTCGAATTATAGCTTCGAGAAAATGTTCGGTAACAAAATGGTGGTTTGTAAAAATTAAATCGTTGTATAGGTAGATACCTTGAAACATACCATCAAAACATCATTGCAGAAAACCATCATAAATCACAACTATATAGGTATAGTCTGACTTACCCTTTCCAGTGAGAAGATGCAAATTTACGTAAGCACTGCGTCTGCATAAATCTGCGTTCCCTTTAGTCATTGCATACTTTTCACTTTACATATGCGTGCGTTTCTCCCTTCATGGCACTGAAGTTGCCTTTCGGTATTCAGAAAGGATTTACACACCACCCTCGGTGACCCATCACCAGCAATGGCGAGGTGGTGGCCCGTAATTCATGCCGCCTGGCCGTTTCGCCGAGAGCAGGAGCAGAGCTAGAGCGCACAGGTGTACGGCGTCTGCTGCACGATTCATCATGATCACACACACACACACACACACACACAGCGAGTAACTTGAACTTGTGTACTTTATTTATGTAGTATACGACCTTCTGGTTGCGGAAAACTTATACAAGAGGTGACAGTGTATATTCACTTTCGCACTTAATGCTTGCGTATACTCAAGCAAACATATTAAGAAAATAATAGAAGGAAAAAAATTTATTGTAATTAGTTGACAGTTCTGCTCCAAAAGCAAAACTCTGCGACGCACTACAGTAAGAAGCTAGTAACCTCACAACATATGTACTACTGTCTAGTGCGACATTATATGGCTTGAAGATGTAGAACAACAACTTGAAAGCTGTGGGGACATTTGGACTAATGCGGCGAAACAGAAACATTATATTTCCATGTGAAAAGCACAAATCAGGGAGCATCAGTCCAATATAGATGAACTGTAGGCCTGATTTGTTCACTTAGCTACAGTAGACTTCTCGCAGATGCCAATAAAACTCTGAGTCCTACAAGCAAGTATTGACCGCAAAATTAAAATATTTCGATGAAACTAAGTGCCAGGCTTACCATTATCTACTACAGTTTTCACGATAACAATTATATTTGTCTTTACAAATGATCATCGTGGCCTAGAGACGTTTCGCGGTGTTATATAACATCAGCAATATATGTTTTCGTTAATTAATATGAACAGGTTCTACCAAGTAACGACAAAAGACTCCACAAACATGCCTGTAATTATAAATATCAGATCTGATAAATGCAGCAGCATGAACTGCGGGGGCTATCTAAATACAGTAATTACAAATCCGTACAAATACTCGTACATTAAGCTCTTCTGTGCAATCATTGCCGATAGATAACAACTGTTGAAAGTTCAAGAAACATGTGGAATGGTTTTCAGTTTCGTAATAAATGTCCTTATTTCCCGTTTTAACATTAAATTCATGCACACCAGAGTTACTCCAATTACTTGACTAATATTTCTGTGCATTCTCCCTAATACACTCCCCCCCCCCGCCCCCCAATTAACCATGGACCTTGACAGTGGTGGGGAGGCTTGTGTGCCTCAGCGATACAGATAGCCGTACCGTAGGTGCAACCACCACGGAGGGGTATCTTAAATGGTTCAAATGGCTCTGAGCACTATGGGACTCAACTGCTGAGGTCATTAGTCCCCTAGAACTTAGAACTAGTTAAACCCAACTAACCTAAGGACATCACAAACATCCATGCCCGAGGCAGGATTCGAAGCTGCGACCGTAGCGGTCTTGCGGTTCCAGACTGCAGCGCCTTTAACCGCACGGCCACTTCGGCCGGCTGGAGGGGTATCTGTTGAGAGGCCAGACAAACGTGTGGTTCCTGAAGAGGGGCAGCAGGCTTTTCAGTAGTTGCAGGGTCAACAGTCTGCATGATTGACTGATCTGGCCTTGTAACACTAACCAAAACGGCCTTCCTGTGCTGGTACTGCGAAAGCAAGGGTAAACTACATCAGTAATTTTTCCCAAGGGCATGCAGTTTCACTGTATGGTTATATGATGGTGCGGTCCTCTTGAGTAAAATATTCCGGAGGTAAAATAGTCCCCCATTCGGATCTCTGGGTGGGGACTACTCAGGAGAAAGAAAACTGGCGTTCTACGGATGGGAAGAATGTGAGATGCCTTAATCTGGCAGGTAGGTTAGAAAATTTAAAAAAGGAAATGTATAGATTAAAGTTTGATATGGTGGGAATAGTGAAGTTCGGTGGCAGAAGGAACTAGACTTCTGGTCAGGTGAATACAGGGATATAAATGCAAAATCAAATAGGGGTAATCCAGGAGTAGGTATAATAATGATTAAAAAAATTGGAGTGCAGGTAGGCTACTACAAACAGCATAGTCAACGTATTATTGTGGCCAAGATAGACACGAAGCATACGCCTGCCACAATAGTACAAGATTGTATGTCAACTAACTCCGCAGATGACGAAGTTATTGACGAAATGTATGATGAGTCAAAAAAAATTATTCAGATAGTGAAAGGAGACGAAAATTTAACAATGTGTGACTGGAATTCGGTAGTAGGAAAATGAAGAGAAGGAAACGTAGTAGGTGAAAACGGAATGGGGGTAAGAAATGAAAGAGGAAGCCGCCTGGTAGAATTTTGCACAGAGAATAACTTAATAATGGCTAACACTTGGTTCCAGAATCATAAAAGAAGGTTGTGTACATGGAAGAGGCCTGAGGATACTCGAAGGTTTCAGATAGATTATATAATGATAAGAAAGAGATTTAGGAAGCAGGTTTTAAACTGTATGACATTTTCAGGGCCAGATGTGGACTCTAACCACAATCTATTGGTTATGAACTGTAGATTAATACTGAATAAATGCAAACAGGTGGGAATTTAAGGGATGGGACCTGGGTAAACTGATAGAACCAGAGGTTGCAGAGAGTTTCAGGGAGAGCATTAGGGAACGATTGACAGGAATGAGGGAAAGAAATACAGTAGAAGAAGAATGGGTAGCTTTGAAGGATGAAATAGTGACGGCGGCAGAGTATCAAGTAGGTAAAAAGACGAGGGCTAGTAGAAATCCTTGGGTAACAGAAGATATATTGAATTTCATTGATGAAAGGAGAAAATACAAAAATGCAGTACATGACGCAGGCAAAAAGGAATACAAACATCTCAAAAACGAGATCGACGGGAAGTGCAAAACGGCTAAACAGGGATGGCTGGAAGGCAAATGTAAGGATGTAGAGACCTATCTCCCTAGGTGTAAAATAGATACTGCCTACAGGAAAATTAAAGAAACTTTTGGAGAAAAGAGAGCCACTTGTATGAATGTCAAGAGTTCAGATGGAAACCCAGTTCTGAGCAGAGAAGAGAAAACAGAAAGCTAGAAGGAGTGTATAGCGGGTCTGTACAAGGGAAATGTACTTGAGCACAATATTATGGAAATGGAAGAGGATGTAGGTGAAGATGAAATGGGAGATATGATACTGCGCGACAGAGCAGTGAAAGACCTAAGGAGTAGACAACGTTCCATTAGAACTACTGATAGCCTCAGGAGAGAAAGCCCTGACGAAACTCTATCATCTGGTGAGCAAGATGTATGAGACAGGCGAAATACCCTCAGACTTCAAGAAGAATATAATAATCCCAATCCCAAAGAAAGCAGTTGTTGACAGATGTGAAAATTACCGAACTATCAGTTAAATAAGCCATGGCTGCAAAATACTACCACGAATTCCTTACAGACGAATGGAAAAACTGGTAGAATCCGACCTCTGGGAAGATCAGTTTGGATTACATAGAAATGATGGAACACGTGATGCAATACTGACCCTACGACCTATCTTAGAAAGTATATTAAGGAAAGGCAAACCTACGTTTCTAGCATTTGTAGACTTAGAGAAAGCTTTTGACAATGTTGAGTGGATTACTCTCTTTAAAATTCTGAAGGTGGCAGGGGTAAAATGCAGGGAGTGAAAGACTATTTACAGTTTGTACAGAAACCAGATGGCAGTTATAAGAGTCGAGGGGCATGAAAGGGAAGCAGTGGTTGGGAAAGGAGTAAGACAGGGTTGTAGCCTATCCCCGATGTTAGTCAATCTGTATATTGAGCAAGCAGTCAAGGAAAGAAAAGAAAAATTCGGAATAGGAATTAAAATCCATGGAGAAAACAGTATTTGTATTGAGTGTGGCCATCTATGGAAGTGAAACGTAGACGATAAATAGTTTGGACAAAAACAGAATAGAACCTTTCGAAATGTGGTGCTACAGAAGAATGCTGCAGATTAGATGGGTAGATCACATGACTAATGAAGGAGGTATTGAGCATAATTAGGGAGAAGAGTAATTTGTGGCTCACTTTGACTAGAAAAAGGGTCGGTTGGTAGGACATGTTCTGAGGCATCAAGGGATCCCCAATTTTGTATTGGAGAGCAGCGTGGAGGGTAAAAATCGTAGAGGGAGACCAAGAGATGAATACATTAAGCAGATTCAAAGGGATGTAGGTTTCAGTAGGTACTGGGAGATGAAGAAGCTTGCACAGGATAGAGTAGCATGCAGAGCTGCATCAAACCAGTCTCTGGACTGAAGGCCACAACAACAACAATGTCACTACTACCGTATTAGTCGTAATTACATTACATTTATCTGTTCTTTCTTCATCTACGTTCACTCTCCGATATACATCCCCTCAATTTGCTTCAACATTGCTCCATCACATTATTTTCCTGTCCTACTGACTCTGTTTCACAGCATCACACGTCTTTGAAAATTCAGTCGTAAACTTATGTATTGCCATCTCCTCATTAACTTTGTCATTAATTTATGCATTCTACCTTCACCTCTTCCGTTCGGACATCACATTTCTATCCTAAAGGTTATACTTTTTACTTTGGATGTGCATGTATCTTCTCACACGTGGGACCAGACGTTTCATTTCCCGAAATCAATATGTACGCCGAGTGTATGAGCTCATGCGTTGCTTAGCACAGAGCCGATAGCACCGGCCTCGGGGCCTCAAGTAGGTCCCGCCCTCGCATCAAGAGGGGAAAAGTCCATGGTAGACACCTCTGCACCGACATTGTTGCTCGGTTGCAAGCTGTTGTGACTGCTGAAGATGGTGCCACTTATGACGTCTTGAGACACCAATAGACTATCTCACTGCTCTGTATCTCACCGTGGCAGTATCCGCAGAGCTTTGTATACAAGCTGGGAACATTGTGTCTGTCTTTATTTTGTGCCTCATGTTAGGAACTATACTAATTATTAAACGATTATTTACTAGGTCTCACTTCATTGATTTTAATCAATACGTTATAACGGAAGACCTCTTCCCTAGCTCTCCTGTCTGCTCTACCTTTCCGACATGTTTGTTTCCTGTTTCCTAATCGGAGCCTTTCATTCTACGATTGTAGCTCATACTATTAACATAACATGTATCTACTTCTCCTACCTTTTCAATAATTCTTCGAATCCTTAACTATTCGGTAACGTACGCCACGTTTTTCAGCCATTTACGTTCTCCATCACCCAGTCTATAACAGTGTGGTCGTAAGTGTTTTAATTTCTTTGTGGGCTCAATACAATACCGCTACATGTAGTTAGTGAGAGCTTACTAATACTAGCTGCAACATTTATCACATCAGACTGCCTTGTTTCTGAGGACTACGTCTTCAATAACCATCAACTATATTCCTGAGATGTGTCACATTTTCTGGCCAACCTGATTATTCCCCTACACTACCTCCTGGCAGCACACAGACTGTATCATGTTTCTTTCCTTTGCTTCTCTGTCAATCAGTCCACCAAGTCTGTTCATGAACCCCTCAGTGAAAGACACCTCATGCGGTCTTCCTTTAGAGGCAAGACTCAGACTACTGAAATTATTTGCTGTGACTTCTATTTTCTACTCCCTTACTATTACCTTATACCAGTGTTTCGTATTTTCTAGGTCACTGTTATCTCACAATCATGTATTATGTGACTCTGATATTACGAGGGCCCTTCAGTAAGTAATGCAACACATTTCTTTCTTGGCCAGTTTCGGTTGAAAAAAATATGCAGTTTGTTATGGAACGTCGTAGAATATTCCTGCTTCAGCCCCCATAATTCCATGTAGCTCCGATAGATGGCGGCGCTGCACGTAGCATCCAAAATACCGTCTGAAGCGGTCGTGCGTTAGAAGCACAGATTTGTCATCGAATTTCCCTTCCCGGAAAACCAAAGCGTCGCAGATATTCGCAGGCGTTTGCAGAATTTGTATACAGATTATGTAAAAGTGTATGAAGGGATGTACCAACTAGCCATCATACTGGAAGCAGACATGTGGACACTAACGGAAAAAAAGCGCCCATACTGTCGCAGGCCAGCACCCAGCATTATGCTAGAAATAGTGATGTAACTTCCACAAAACCATCTGAAGATGAACCTGAAAAGGTTAGAAAACGGGTTGAAGGAATAATGAAAAACTATTATAAAAATGACTGCCTGCAATTTTATGTACACTCCTGGAAATGGAAAAAAGAACACATTGACACCGGTGTGTCAGACCCACCATACTTGCTCCGGACACTGCGAGAGGGCTGTACAAGCAATGATCACACGCACGGCACAGCGGACACACCAGGAACCGCGGTGTTGGCCGTCGAATGGCGCTAGCTGCGCAGCATTTGTGCACCGCCGCCGTCAGTGTCAGCCAGTTTGCCGTGGCATACGGAGCTCCATCGCAGTCTTTAACACTGGTAGCATGCCGCGACAGCGTGGACGTGAACCGTATGTGCAGTTGACGGACTTTGGGCGAGGGCGTATAGTGGGCATGCGGGAGGCCGGGTGGACGTACCGCCGAATTGCTCAACACGTGGGGCGTGAGGTCTCCACAGTACATCGATGTTGTCGCCAGTGGTCGGCGGAAGGTGCACGTGCCCGTCGACCTGGGACCGGACCGCAGCGACGCACGGATGCACGCCAAGACCGTAGGATCCTACGCAGTGCCGTAGGGGACCGCACCGCCACTTCCCAGCAAATTAGGGACACTGTTGCTCCTGGGGTATCGGCGAGGACCATTCGCAACCGTCTCCATGAAGCTGGGCTACGGTCCCGCACACCGTTAGGCCGTCTTCTGCTCACGCCCCAACATCGTGCAGCCCGCCTCCAGTGGTGTCGCGACAGGCGTGAATGGAGGGACGAATGGAGACGTGTCGTCTTCAGCGATGAGAATCGCTTCTGCCTTGGTGCCAATGGTGGTCGTATGCGTGTTTGGCGCCGTGCAGGTGAGCGCCACAATCAGAACTGCATACGACCGAGGCACACAGGGCCAACACCCGGCTTCATGGTGTGGGGAGCGATCTCCTACACTGGCCGTACACCACTGGTGATCGTCGAGGGGACACTGAATAGTGCACGGTACATCCAAACCGTCATCGAACCCATCGTTCTACCATTCCTAGACCGGCAAGGGAACTTGCTGTTCCAACAGGACAATGCACGTCCGCATGTATCCCGTGCCACCCAACGTGCTCTAGAAGGTGTAAGTCAACTACCCTGGCCAGCAAGATCTCCGGATCTGTCCCCCATTGAGCATGTTTGGGACTGGATGAAGCGTCGTCTCACGCGGTCTGCACGTCCAGCACGAACGCTGGTCCAACTGAGGCGCCAGGTGGAAATGGCATGGCAAGCCGTTCCACAGGACTACATCCAGCATCTCTACGATCGTCTCCATGGGAGAATAGCAGCCTGCATTGCTGCGAAAGGTGGATATACACTGTACTAGTGCCGACATTGTGCATGCTCTGTTGCCTGTGTCTATGTGCCTGTGGTTCTGTCAGTGTGATCATGTGATGTATCTGACCCCAGGAATGTGTCAATAAAGTTTCCCCTTCCTGGGACAATGAATTCACGGTGTTCTTATTTCAATTTCCAGGAGTGTATTTACATTCAGTTAACAATCACAAGTTTTAAAATGTCCGTAAAGGATAAGCATAACAGGCATGGAACTCCATCCCAGAAAGTGGCGTCCGGCTTCTGCACAACACAGTGCATGCACGTTTGCACGCTCTCATTCAACAGTCTGCAGTTAAACATGTCATTAATGTATCAGCATTTAGCATTTGTAATCTCGTATCTCGCACTCATATGAACCTTTTTGAGTCATCAGCATTCTGACTGGTTTGATGCGGCCCGCCACGAACTTCTCTTTTGTGCCAATCTCTTCATCTCAGAGTAGCACTTGCAACCACTACTGTTTTTGCCCTCTACAGCTCCCTGTAGTACCATGGAAGTCAGTCCCTTATGTCTTAACAGATATCCTATCATCCTGTCCCTTCTCCTTGTCAGTGTTTTCCACAGATTCCTTTCCTCTCCGATTCTTCACACAATCTCCTCATTCCTTACCTTATCAGTCCACCTAATTTTCAGCATTCGTCTGTAGCACCACATCTCAAACTCTTCGATTCTCTTCTGTTCTGATTTTCCCACAGTCCATGTTTCACTACCATACAATACTTTGCTCCAAACGTATATTCCCAGAACTTTACCGAGCGAGGTGGTGCAGTGGCTAGCACACTGGACTCGCATTCGGGAGGACGACGGTTCAGTCCTGCGTCCGGCCATCCTGATTTAGGTTTTCCGTGATTTCCCTAACTCGCTCCAGGCAAATGCCGGGATGGTTCCTTCGAAAGGGCACGGCCGACTTCCTTCCCCGCCCTTCCCCAATCCGATGAGACCGATGACCTCGCTGTCTGGTCTCCTCCCTCCAAACAACCCAACCCAACACACAGAACTTTCTTCCTCATATTCAGTCCTATGTTTAATACCAGTAGACTTCTCTTGGCCAGGAATGCTCTCTTTGTCAGTGCTAGTCTGCCTTTGATGTCCGCCTTGCTCCGTCCGTCATTGGTTATTTTGCTGCCTGGGTAGCAGGATATCTTAACTTCGTCACCACCAATCCTGACGTTAAGTTCCCTGCTGTTCTCTTTTCTGCTACTTCTCACTACTTTCGTCTTTCTTCGATTTACTCTCAATCCGCATTCTGTACTCATTAGACTGTCCATCCCATTCGGCAGATCATGTAATTCTTCACGTACACTCAGGATTGCGATGTCATCAGCGAATCATATCATTGATATCCTTTCACCTTGAATTTCAATTCCACTCCTGAACCTTTCTTTTATTTCCATCATTGCTTCTTCGACGAAGATATTGAGCAGTAGAGGGGAAAGACTACATACCTGTCTTACATCCTTTTTAATCCGAGCATTTAGTTCTTGGTCGTTCACTCTTATTATTCCCTCTTATTTCTTGTACATATCTTGTGTCGCCCAACTCTCCCTATAACTTACCCCTACTTTTATCAGAATTTCGAACATCTTGCACCATTTTACATTGTCCAACGCTTTTCCTAGGTCGACAATTCCTATGAACGTGTCTTAATTTTTCTTTAGTCTTGCTTCCATTATCAACCACAACGTCAAAATTGCCCCTCTGGTGCCTTTACCTTCCATAAGCCAAACTGATCATTATCTAACACATCCTCAATTTTCCTTTCCATTCTTCTGTATATCATTCTTGTCAGCAACTTGGATGGATGAGGTGTTAAGGTGATTTGGCGATAATTCTCGCACTTGTCAGCTCTTGCAGTCTTCGGAATTGTGTTGATGATATTTTTCCGAAAGTCAGGCAGTATATTGCCCGACTCGTACATTCTACACACCAATCTGAATAGTCGTTTTGTTTCCACTTCCCTTAATGATTTTAAAAATTCTGATGGAATTTTATCGATCCCGTCTACCTTATTTGATCCTAAGTTCTCCAAAGCTCTCTTAAATTCTGATTCTAATACTGAATCCTCAATCTCTTCTAAATCGACTCCTGTTTCTTCTTCTATCACATCAGACAAATGCTCCCCCTCATAGAGGCCTTCAATGTACTCTTTCCACCTATCCGCTCCCTCCTTTGCATTTGACAATGGTATTCCTGTAACACTCTTAATGTTACCACCCTTGATTTTAATTTCACCGAAGGTTCTTTTAGCTTCCATGTATGCTGAGCCAGTCCTTCACACTATCATTTCTTTATCGATTACTTCACATTTTTCATGCATAGCTTCCCTGCACTTCCTATTTATTTCATTCCTCAGCGACTTGTATTTCTGTATCCCTGAATTTCACTCAACCTTTTTGTACTTCCTCCTTTCATCGATAAGCTGAATTTTTTCTTCTGTTCTCCATGGTTTCGTTGCAGGTATCTGCTTTGAACCTATGTTGTACTTTCTAGCTTCTGTGACTGCTGTTTCTAGAGATGTCCACTCCTCTTCAACTGTACTACCTACCGTACTATTCTTTATTGCTGTATCTACCGCCCTAGAGAACTTCCACTGTATTTCGTCATTCGTTCGTACTTTCGTATCCCACTTCTTTGCGTATTGAGTCTTGCGGACTAATCTCTTAAACTTCAGTCTGCTCTTCATCACTACTATATTGTGATCTGAGTCTATATCTGCTCCTGGGTACGCCTTACAATCCAGTATCTGATTTCGGAATCTCTGTCTGACCAGTATGTAATCTAACTGGAATCTTCCCGTATTACCCGGCCTTTTCCAAGTATACCTCCTCCTCTTGAGATTCGTGAACAAAGTATTCGCTATTACTAGCTGAAATTTATAACAGGACTCAATTAGTCTTTCTCCTCTCTCATTCCTTGTCCCAAGTCCATTTTCTCCTATAACCTTTCCTTCTAATCCCTCCCCTGCAACTGTAATCCAGTCCCCCATGACTATTAGATTTCCATCTCCCCTTGGCTATTGTATTACCCTTTCAATGCTCTCGTATACTTCCTCTACCGCTTCATCTTCAGCCGCTGACCTCGGCATTTATACCTGAACCATCGTTGTCGCTGTTGTTTTGCTGTCGATTCTGACAAGAATACCCCTATCGCTGAACTGTTACAGTAACGCACTTTCTCTCCTACCTTCATAACGAATCCTACTCCCGTTATACAATATTCTGCTGCTGTTGATATTACCCTATACTCATCTGACCAGAAAACCTTGTTTTCCGTCCATTTCACTTCACTGACCTCTACTAGATAGATTGAGCCTTTGCTTTTCCATTTCCTAGCTTCCCTACCACATTCAAGCTTCTGACATTCCACTCCCCGACTCAGAGAACGTAATCCTTTCGTTGATTATTTAATCTTTTTGTCATGTTCACCTCCCCCTTGGCAGTCCCCTCGGGGAGATCCGAATGGGGGAGCATTCCGGAATCTTTTGCCAGTGGAGATATCACTTTGACTCTTTTCAATTACAGGCCACGTGTCCTGTGGATAACGTTACCTTCTTTAATGCAGTGATTTCCATTGCCTTTGCATCCTCATGCCATTGATCATTGCTGATTCTTCCGCCTTTAGGGGCAGTTTCCCACCCCAAGGGCATGAGAGTGCCCTGAATCTCTGACCGCTCTTCCGCCCTCTTTGAAAAGGTCGTTGGCAGAGTGAGGGTGACTTCTTACATAGGAAATCTTCGACCGCCAATGCTGATCATTAATCAAAATTTAAGCGGTGGCGGGTTTCGAAATTGGGACCGAGGGCGTTTTTATTATCTATCAAAGACGCTACCCCTTTTTTTTTCATTTTGTTCGATGTTGTTCGTTCCATATTGTCTATGCGGACATCACGGGACACCAGTTGAAGTTCATCGTTGAGTCCTTTACTGGTTTTTTGTTACTGAGGACTGCCAGCCCTCTGACCGACCACACTGAGCTACCGCGCCGGCGTATAAATGTCGAGTCAGGTGGTCTAGCAGTAAGTCTCGTGCCTGGAAACCGAGAGGTCGTGGAATCGAATGACGGTGGGATCAGTGATTTTCCAGTCTTCGTTTTAAGCTAGTCTTGACCTTTGAACGTTGCAAGGAGTCGCCAGAGACATCACGAGGTACGGATGTCACGTCACTACTAAACAGTAGTTTCCCTTTTCACGTTTGGATAACTAATGTACGTTAGAGACACGCAAATCGTCGAAATGACGTCCAATAGAAAGAACTGGACCAGGTTACTGAGCCTCACGAAGCTGTTATTGTTGTGCATATACGAGAGTCGTCTACAGAGTAATTTCTGTTTCTATCCGCGGCAGCGCTACGATCGCACTTCCGAGCATGCGCGGTAGTTACTCTGACTCAAGGACGAGACACGTACGCCATTTTCAGATCGCTGCTCCCGACTCGTGTTTTGTAGCGCTAAGTAATGCCAGCCGTAACTGAAAATGCCACAGCGTGTGAAATCTGATCTGTAATACGTTTTCTAAATGCAAAGAAACTTAAACCAAAGGAAATTTATCGGCAAATCTGCGAGGTTTACGGACAAAATGCTATGTGTGATTCAATGGTTAGAAGATGGGTCAGACTGTTCAATGAAGGACGTGATGAAGTGCACGATGAAGAACGAAATGGGCGCCCGTCTGTGGTTACTGATGAACTGGTTCACACAATTGAAGACAAGATTAAGCACAACCGAAAGTTTACACTTAGTGTCCTTGCTATGGAAGTTCCGCAAATCTCACGATCACTAATTCATGAAATTGTAACTGAAAAACTGAAATTTCGAAAACTTTGCTCATGTTGGTTGCCCAAAATTCTTACTGAACAACACAAAAAACAACGGATGGGCAATGCACTCCAGTTTTTGACAAGCTACAATGAAGAAGGCCATGGGTTTCTTTCTCGGATAGTCACAGGGGATGAAACTTGGATATCGTTCGACACTCCTGAAACAAAACGGCAATCAATGGAGTGGAGGCACATTTCATCCGCAACGAAGGTTAAGTCTAAGTAAATCCTGACACCACGAAAAGTGATTGCGACAGAAAAGGCATTTTGCTGATTGATTTCTTACCACCAGGCTAAACAATCAATGCACATCCTTACTGCGAAACCATTACGAAATTTCGCCGCCCAATACTGAACATGCGCCGAGGATTACTGTCGAAAGGTGTTGTTTTTTTTCCACGATAATGCCCGACCTCGCACGGCGGATGTCACCAAACAGCTCTTACGGGAATTTCACTGGGACGCGTTTGATCATCCTCCGTACAGCCCGGACCTCGCTCCTAGCGACTTTCATCTGTTCTTACACCTAAAAACTGTCCTTGGTGGTCAACACTTCAACGATGACGATGAACTGAACGAACATGTTACCACATGGTTGAATACACAGGCGACAACCTTCTATGAAGAACGTATACAAAAACTTGTGCCACGCTATGACAAGTGCCTACAAAATTTCGGAAGCTGTGTAGAAAAGTAGTTTAGCAGTTGCAGATTTTTGTATGATAAATATTTTTTTCTGTATCTGTAAACATTTGTATTATATAACCAAATGGAACTTACTTTGTGGACATACCTCGTATGTCATTAAGTTTGTAGGGAACCCTCGGAGCATGAATCAAACTCGCACTCGTCCGTTTTTTTAAACTGTAACCAGTGTCTGATATATCACAAGATGTGATTGCGAAGTGACTACCGCAGATGTTTTATTTATTTCAGTTTGCAATGAAATCATTCGTTTATTTTACAGCTACATATAAAATCACCGGTTTACAGTTATTCTCTCCAGCACCATTACTGAAATAATCTTGACAGATAACGACGTATAGACTCTGATTAGTTCAATACATTTTGCTGAAGGATCGTACATCCCATGTAATCAATAAAAAAATGGCTCTGAGCACTATGGGCCTCAACATCTGAGACTCAAGCGCCTAGAACCGCTCTGCCACACCAGCCGGCCTGTAATCAATAACAACACAAAAATAGGCATAATAATTTCTAAACGCATTTAAAACCGAAATCTAGATATATGAATCTACAAAGATTCTACGCAACATCTAATTACCTTTTATCCAAGAAATAACATTAACAATGGACAACCAAAAGGTGAAAAAGCGGATAAATGTAAATATTATTAATGTGATGTTAGCTACCGTGGAAGGAAACGTCAATCAAGTGACTTGAGTGACTTTGATAGCATAAATTTAATGCGAAAACCGGGGATAAGCATTCAACATCAACAGTGGTTCATTCTACACTCAATTTAAATGCCATCCCTGCAAACACTTCGAACAGAAACACCGCTTTGTGGATAACAAGTAATTACCACGGATTACGAGAATGGGAACAACCAGGCATGGGATTTTGTACAATGTGAATGACTGTCACAAGACTGAATGATGAACATGACTGCAACTATTTTGTCAAAGTACAACAGTAGGTTAACTGAGTTAAACAGAAATCAATTTATAAGAATAATGTGTAAAATATCCAAAAGTCTAAATGCCCATCATTCGATAAACTACCTTCAGACAATGTGCAACGTGAAATGCACAGGAGAAACTAAGCTGGAAATGTATTTTTAATCATTAATTGGGTAAATGAAGATAAACTGGTTAGCTCTTAAAATAGTGGCTACGGTTTTATGAGCGGCCCTTTAGATGGCGGATACACCTGTTTGGATGTGAATGTGGAGTTTATAAAGATTTATAGCCATTACAGCGCATTCAGTAAGGTAACTGATTCTTAAGCAGAAGTATTGGTAGAAACTTAAACAAAATAGGTTACTTACATTACTATCCCTCAAGTGATTAAATTACAGTGATCACAAGTTTTTATTTCACGTAATAAGAAAATGAAATTTGCAGAAAAATGTGAGACAGTTCACAGAATTATAGCCGAGCCCCATGTAATACTACTTGGAAACAGACGGCCGTGATCGTTGAAATTTGTGTCGTTGTATTGGGGACCTGCGCAAAATTTTGTCTCCTGTATTGGACGTGCATTTTAGAAGTCACATACGAGCGAAATTTCATTAAAATAAGGAAAAGTTAAGAAATTATTGTATTTGCCTTCTGCTCTTGTTATGTTGAGAGTAAATATTACGGTTATTACTTTCAGTTTTTGGTTACTTGCCCTCACATTTTCATCACACTTACACTATGTAACGATTTTTCTCCCTTTAACAGCACTTAATATTTCACGAAAGAAGTAGCACACTGATGAACACCTTGTTAATACACTCCTGGAAATGGAAAAAAGAACACGTTGACACCGGTGTGTCAGACCCACCATACTTGCTCCGGACACTGCGAGAGGGCTGTACAAGCAATGATCACACGCACGGCACAGCGGACACACCAGGAACCGCGGTGTTGGCCGTCGAATGGCGCTAGCTGCGCAGCATCTGTGCACCGCCGCCGTCAGTGTCAGCCAGTTTGCCGTGGCATACGGAGCTCCATCGCAGTCTTTAACACTGGTAGCATGCCGCGACAGCGTGGACGTGAACCGTATGTGCAGTTGACAGACTTTGAGCGAGGGCGTATAGTGGGCATGCGGGAGGCCGGGTGGACGTACCGCCGAATTGCTCAACACGTGGGGCGTGAGGTCTCCACAGTACATCGATGTTGTCGCCAGTGGTCGACGGAAGGTGCACGTGCCCGTCGACCTGGGACCGGACCGCAGCGACGCACGGATGCACGCCAAGACCGTAGCATCCTACGCAGTGCCGTAGGGGACCGCACCGCCACTTCCCAGCAAATTAGGGACACTGTTGCTCCTGGGGTATCGGCGAGGACCATTCGCAACCGTCTCCATGAAGCTGGGCTACGGTCCCGCACACCGTTAGGCCGTCTTCCCCCCAACATCGTGCAGCCCGCCTCCAGTGGTGTCGCGACAGGCGTGAATGGAGGGACGAATGGAGACGTGTCGTCTTCAGCGATGAGAGTCGCTTCTGCCTTGGTGCCAATGATGGTCGTATGCGTGTTTGGCGCCGTGCAGGTGAGCGCCACAATCAGGACTGCATACGACCGAGGCACACAGGGCCAACACCCGGCATCATGGTGTGGGGAGCGATCTCCTACACTGGCCGTACACCACTGGTGATCGTCGAGGGGACACTGAATAGTGCACGGTACATCCAAACCGTCATCGAACCCATCGTTCTACCATTCCTAGACCGGCAAGGGAACTTGCTGTTCCAACAGGACAATGCACGTCCGCATGTATCCCGTGCCACCCAACGTGCTCTAGAAGGTGTAAGTCAACTACCCTTGCCAGCAAGATCTCCGGATCTGTCCCCCATTGAGCATGTTTGGGACTGGATGAAGCGTCGTCTCACACGGTCCGCACGTCCAGCACGAACGCTGGTCCAACTGAGGCGCCAGGTGGAAATGGCATGGCAAGCCGTTCCACAGGACTACATCCAGCATCTCTACTATCGTCTCCATGGGAGAATAGCAGCCTGCATTGCTGCGAAAGGTGTATATACACTGTACTAGTGCCCACATTGTGCATGCTCTGTTGCCTGTGTCTATGTGCCTGTGGTTCTGTCAGTGTGATCATGTGATGTATCTGACCCCAGGAATGTGTCAATAAAGTTTCCCCTTCCTGGGACAATGAATTCACGGTGTTCTTATTTCAATTTCCAGGAGTGTATTTCTGCAAGATACTATACACCATCAAATGCCGGGATGATCGTCTCAGTATGACGTGGTTATGACACCCGGTTACATGTTACCAGCCCCCCAGCTGTCGTGGGAGCAGATCAGCTCATCTAGTAATAGCAGCTTTATTAAATAAGATGCTCGTACATAGTTTTATGGTAGCGATTCGGTGACTTGCGTAGTGCTGTTGCTACCTCACTGTAACTCTCGAGGGCACGCTTGGTATGTGGCAGTGCGAGCATGCAAGGTGGCTGAGTGACGCCTCGGCGGTGTGGCAGCGGCGCGGCCTCACAGACACCACACTAACATAAGGCGTCCATCAGGCAGCACCAGCAAAACTATTACCATATCTTCAATGGTGCTACTCGTCGCGCTACTGTCTCTACTAATGTTTCATGCAAATATGTGGCCTGAAAATACTCTTGATTGTACATCACTCACACGATATTCATCATCATAATCATCATCATCGTTTAAGACTGATTATGCCTTTCAGCGTTCAGTCTGGAGCATAGCCCCCCTTATACAGTTCCTCCAAGATCCCTTATTCAGTGCTAACATTGGTGCCTCTTCTGATGTTAAACCTATTACTTCAAAATCATTCTTAACCGAATCGAGGTACCTTCTCCTCGGTCTGCCCCGACTCCTCCTACCCTCTACTGCTGAATCCATGAGTCTCTTGGGTAACCTTGCTTCTCCCATTCGTGTAACATGACCCCACCATCTAAGCCTGTTCGCCCTGACTGCTACATCTATAGAGTTCATTCCCAGTTTTTCTTTGATTTCCTCATTGTGCACACCCTCCTGCCATTGTTCCCATCTACTAGTACCTGCAATCATCCTAGCTACTTTCATATCCGTAACCTCAACCTTGTTGATAAGGTAACCTGACTCCATCCAGCTTTCGCTCCCATACAACAAGGTTGGCCGAAAGATTGAACGGTGCACAGATACCTTAGTCTTGGTACTGACTTCCTTCTTGCAGAAGAGAGTAGATCGTAGCTGAGCGCTCACTGCATTAGCTTTGCTTCACCTCGCTTCCAGTTCTTTCACTATGTTGCCATCCTGTGAGAATATGCATCCTAAGTACTTGAAACCGTCCACCCGTTGTAACTTTGTTCCTACTATTTGGCACTCAATCCGTTTATATTTCTTTCCCACTGACATTACTTTCGTTTTGGAGATGCTAATCTTCATACCATAGTCCTAACATTTCTGATCTAGCTCTGAAATATTACTTTGCAAACTTTCAATCGAATCTGCCATCACAACTAAGTCATCCGCATATGCAAGACTGCTTATTTTGTGTTCACATATCTTAATCTCACCCAGCCAGTCTATTGTTTTCAACATATGATCCATAAATAATATGAACAACAGTGGAGACAGGTTGCAGCCTAGTCTTACCCCTGAAACTACTCTGAACCATGAACTCAATTTACCGTCAACTCTAACTGCTGCCTGACTATCCATGTATTCATTGATGATATTCATTCGACAAAATAAACAAATACCATCTCTCGTCATCCGAAATTTACTGGAAAACGAAACAAACCCTCATTAATTACTACAATACCAAGACACCAGAGTCTTTGGAAATAAAAATCCGATTTGATATCGATAAATATAACACTTAACATACTATGCAAATAAAATTAACCTGCACATTATAAAAACGCCATTGAAAGTTACTATCTGCTACGTATCAACGTCACCTGTCAATCAGCAACCATAATGTGGTACAACCACCCCAAAACACCAAGAGCTTCCTAAACTATCAACAAGTACACATTTACACACAAATAAAACTAAACGCTGCATAAAGAATACACCTAACAAAAGTTACAAGAAATATAGTACACTGTCACTTTCTCTTTACATCGGCTTAACGCTGGGCCGTAACAGATTAGGTGTAGAGGTCAGCAGGTGAATTGATTTCTATGGGGAGCTGGGAGGGAGGGGGGCTATGTGAAAAATCGATTCTAAAGATGGTGCCCAGCACTCCAATCTGAACGAGGCTGCAATATTCTGGTGGGTGAGAACCAGGTGGATGTCTGACATTCAGTCATTAAAAGGAAATTACATAGATATATTTATTCCAGACGAAAGGTACAACAGTCCTGCAGTTTCCAGGTGGTAGTCAGGGCCCCATTGATGCAGTTTGGTCTCAGTCAGTGAAGTGCGCTTGGGTCGACGAGTGGCCTTTTGTCATGGCATCACCTCATTCAAGAGGTGACAGTTGAATACAGGTACGAGGGCAGCAATCTGGCATTGTAACATCACATCAGACTCCGCAATGTTGGTCGTCTTAGATTGGCATAGTTCAAGTAAGGACCACAGACAGGATGGCAGCGACAGTAGTTGGTAGCAGTAAAATGAGCCCACACAGGAGAAATCAGCACCAGTAGAGTTTGCCTGCACAAGGCAGCTAGGCAGGCTCAGGGACCCCTAAGTTAGTAACCTAAAATCTAGCAGCAACAGCTAGATAAATAAATCTGCAAGTTTTGCACACAGCACACACTTTTTCACATACTGCTCTACATCATGTTTCCATGTTCTCCACCAATCATGCTCAGGTACTTCACAGTCTGTGACTCTATAACCTCCATGCCCAGATAATACATGATCTTGTGCTACCTTTAATACTTCACAGTGTGGCAGGGTCTCTCACTCATTACCAAAGCCTTATTCCTCTACGTAATATACCGTCGTGAGTGGCAAACTGTTGCTTTGTTGTGAATAACTAACAGTCTGTCTCAGTGGCTTGTGACATTTTCCCATTCAGCAAAGCTACAGCCCAGTGCTCAAATTACACTATACTTCCTGCGGTGCCCATATGCATTACAGTGTGTGTGTGAAATCTTATGAGACTTAACTGCTAAGGTCATCAGTCCCTAAGCTTACACACTACTTAACCTAAATTATCATAAGGTCAAACACACACACCCATGCCCGAGGGAGGACTCGAACCTCCTCCGGGACCAGCCGCACAGTCCGTGACTGCAGCGCCCTAGACCGCTCGGCTAATCTCGCGCAGCTCTTACAGTGTTTCCTACCGGGATTTGTGAAATGTTTCTAACCCTTGTTCTGTTAACACATTGCGTAAGTGACTGAAAGCTCATAACCCTGCCGTACCTAACGCTAGCACCACATGATAAAATAAAATCCCTTTCATATTCCGGAAACATCAACACATGTTTAGCTGTTAATAACTGCTTCAGCTATTCGAACCTGGTTTGACATTCTGCTGTACATTAGAACTTGACAACTTTCTTCAACAAATACGTGAATGATTGTGTGGTATCCACATATCACCTTGCTCACGATACAATATATTGCCCATACCAAACAGGCGAGAAATAACATTCGAATAGAAATATCCTCAGATCACCATCTGAGTTTACTTCCCACAAGCTGCACATGAAACCACAACTTGGAATGATGTGGAAGACCAACAGACTCACTATGACAGTTGCAGGGAAAGTAAGGAAAAATAAACAAAAAGAAGAAACAGATACTGCGCTGATCCTACTGTGCTGTTCGCTCGCCTTTATGACAAAGTCCATGAAGTTAACTATATTAGCTGACCAGTTGTATGACTGAATGTGAGAAGCACTTGAGTAGCTACAGTTGAAGCAAAGATCCCTGTGTAGGCGGCAGTGACAGCGATTGGCTGTGGTGCAGTGTGCCCTCACAGGGCGAATTAGTGACAGCCGACTTTGTCCACACAGAGATCCTAGAACGGCTCAGGTGTGAAGCATAGACCACCAGGTGTCCATGTAGCTGGAAGACACCAGTTCAGCTCCCAGCTGCAGGGACACCTGCAGCCTAGTGAAGACAGCAGCTACATGACTGGCATAGACATCGTCTTATACACTCCTGGAAATTGAAATAAGAACACCGTGAATTCATTGTCCCAGGAAGGGGAAACTTTATTGACACATTCCTGGGGTCAGATACATCACATGATCACACTGACAGAACCACAGGCACGTAGACACAGGCAACAGAGCATGCACAATGTCGGCACTAGTACAGTGTATATCCACCTTTCGCAGCAATGCAGGCTGCTATTCTCCCATGGAGACGATCGTACAGATGCTGGATGTAGTCCTGTGGAACGGCTTGCCATGCCATTTCCACCTGGCGCCTCAGTTGGACCAGCGTTCGTGCTGGACGTGCAGACCGCGTGAGACGACGCTTCATCCAGTCCCAAACATGCTCAATGGGGGACAGATCCGGAGATCTTGCGGGCCAGGGTAGTTGACTTACACCTTCTAGAGCACGTTGGGTGGCACGGGATACATGCGGACGTGCATTGTCCTGTTGGAACAGCAAGTTCCCTTGCCGGTCTAGGAATGGTAGAACGATGGGTTCGGTGACGGTTTGGATGTACCGTGCACTATTCAGTGTCCCCTCGACGATCACCAGTGGTGTACGGCCAGTGTAGGAGATCGCTCCCCACACTATGATGCCGGGTGTTGGCCCTGTGTGCCTCGGTCGTATGCAGTCCTGATTGTGGCGCTCACCTGCACGGCGCCAAACACACATACGACCATCATTGGCACCAAGGCAGAAGCGACTCTCATCGCTGAAGACGACACGTCTCCATTCGTCCCTCCATTCACGCCTGTCGCGACACCACTGGAGGCGGGCTGCACGATGTTGGGGCGTGAGCGGAAGACGGCCTAACGGTGTGCGGGACCGTAGCCCAGCTTCATGGAGACGGTTGCGAATGGTCCTCGCCGATACCCCAAGAGCAACAGCGTCCCTAATTTGCTGGGAAGTGGCGGTGCGGTCCCCTACGGCACTGCGTAGGATCCTACGGTCTTGGCGTGCATCCGTGCGTCGCTGCGGTCCGGTCCCAGGTCGACGGGCACGTGCACCTTCCGCCGACCACTGGCGACAACATCGATGTACTGTGGAGACTTCACGCCCCACGTGTTGAGCAATTCGGCGGTACGTCCACCCGGCCTCCCGCATGCACACTATACGCCCTCGCTCAAAGTCCGTCAACTGCACATACGGTTCACGTCCACGCTGTCGCGGCATGCTACCAGTGTTAAAGACTGCGATGGAGCTCCGTATGCCACGGCAAACTGGCTGACACTGACGGCGACGGTGCACAAATGCTGCGCAGCTAGCGCCATTCGACGGCCAACACCGCGGTTCCTGGTGTGTCCGCTGTGCCGTGCGTGTGATCATTGCTTGTACAGCCCTCTCGCAGTGTCCGGAGCAAGTATGGTGGGTCTGACACACCGGTGTCAATGTGTTCTTTTTTCCATTTCCAGGAGTGTAGTAGGCTGTGTGAGATGGCTGATACGGCCCGTGTAAAATGGGTAGAATTTGTATGGGTTTGGCTCATCACTGTGTTTTACCAAAACGTCGCTTCCCATGATGTAAGCCACAACAGAGCCATGATGCGAGGCCATGACACAATCAGGTCACCAACACCACAGTAGCTTTCTGTTGTGTCAATGATATTATGCCACGGATTTTCTCGCAGGAGCCTGAATGTGTGGCAAGTACCCGAGGCCTGAAAGGCATTACTTACGGCATCAGCATAGTCTTGTTTTGAAAGGCAGCTTCACTAATCGCTGTCTCACCTGCTTCCAAGGTACTTCTTCCGTTAACTCGTGGGAGGAGTCTTTACATTCATTTAGGCATATCAAGTAAAGCAACTCTGATGCAACGAAGGCTATGCATGTGAATACTGTGCAAGTTAATTCAGATTTTTCTGTTATGTTGTCTTCTGCTCCTAAATCCTCCCCACTTTTTAGGGACTGGCGACACTAATGGTGGGAAAGAGATTAGCGCTCCTGACTAACATGAACGACCGTAGTAGGAGCACGGAGTTTTAACTACACACTCACTGACGAGGTCATTTCGACTACTTGATGCGGATCTTGACAATAAGTGAAAGATTTATTTCTCTTCCTTTGTGGGGTGTACAGTCACAATAACAACACCTGCTGTCTTATATGATATTCAAGTAACTCTACACGTGTTGTCCCATCCATTCCTGATGTAAGAGGGCCTTTGTATCGAATTTTTCTATTTGCTTCTGCACCAACTGCAAAAGTATCACGTAATTCTGTGCCTACACACCAACCTTCCTTTCTTTAGGCTTCGCTACCTTGAATGCTGATGACATTTTGCATATATTGAAACGTCCCCTTAGAACAATTTATACACGACTGTGCTTAAACTGACACACAATATTTTTAGCGCAACGCAATCTGACTATTAAAGATCCCTGCAAAAGAATGGCCCTGAGTAACATTAAACTATACCTTTCACAAATAACTTACCTCACAAAAATCTTCATTATTCGAACTACTGCAATACAGCGAGCGCCACTATTGCCAGCTAAATAAAAGATTCAAACTACAGAAGGCACTAACTACTGATAGGGATAGTTATCAAATGAAAGATTCTAATGGAGAACAAACAATGTATTTACCTTAATATCATCACAAGTCATAATATATGTAATTTCAAAATTCCGCCATCTCTCTCCTCACATCCACCACTGCTGGCGGCTCACCTCCAACTGCGCAACGCTACGCGCTGTTCACACCCAGCTGCCGCTGCCTAACACTACAATGGCAGACAACAATGCAAACTAGCCACAGACTGCACACAGCATAGCCAGTGATTTTCATATAGAGCGCTAAGTAACATTGCCAATAAGAAAACATAAACAGCCTACTTACATAGCCCCCATGCTCCCCAAAAAAATTTTTACAATTGTTCTAAGGGGACGCTTCAATATGTGTTAACTCATCCGGTGACAGACCCATACTTCCATGAACCTTACAATTGTATACTGCCACAACGTGACAGCGTATCCCAGTCAGTGTGCTGACTAGTTCCATAATGACTTCACTATGTTCCATATTTTGTGACGAACTGAGTCTGTTCTCGTCAACTTATGGATGCTTAATAAATGACAAAATTATATCATTGACTGTGACATAAAATTGGTGTCATGTTCCGTAGTAACATCTCTGTAACATCAATAGTCAATGGCCTAGTCCTCTCTGTTGGCTTTCAGATTTGGGGTGACCATCATTCCCACAAAGTGCAAAAAGTTATCTACTGTTGTCTCCACGAGGAGATTCCCAGCCGACGTTTGCCCAGAAGGACCTGCTAATGTTCACTGTGGCAGAATACCATGTGGGGTGATCTGTGCCCGATTCCTGGACAGATCATAGATATAATCAGCTCAGAGATTGGGTGTTGTGTTGTCCTCATCATCATTGCGTCGTCATCGATGCGCAAGTCTCTGAAGTGACGTCAATAAAACTACTTGGACTAGACGACCGAGCAGCCCTAAATGAGGTCTCCCATCCAAGAGTGTCATACAATCATTTCATTTCATTTTATTTCGAATGGCTTAGTAGCCTGCAGTAATCTTGGCAGTGGAATGCACTGATGGCTCAATTCAGCTCACTGTGTACATGACACACAGCTCTTCACATGCTGTTCCATGGCCTGTTTAAGTGTACACCACCAGTACTGTTTGGCCACACTACATTCCATGGTTCTTTGAGCTCTATGAGGCTCTGACATGTGGTCATACGCCTCCCGCAGTGTGGATGAAACCAGAAAAACAAGCCTGACGCTTCTTTCCTTGCTCAACACTAATTTGTGCACAATGAACTGTGGCAGCATTGCAAATGAGTTATAATCCGCTACACCTGCTTGTGGTTTTTGCCACTCTGCAACAGTGTGATCTAATCTTTGTGACACACCACCCTTCCTGCTGAGGCCATCTGCATACGTATGATTCTTGCCAAGTGTATGGATTATCAAAATCGAACTCATTAGGCTTCAGTATCTAATATGTTGGTCTGCTTGATGGATCTTGCTGCCCCAACTGCCAATTTAATGTTTCATGATTCATTACTACTTTAAACTTACGAGCATATGAATAACACTCGAAATATGTTATGCCATATATGAGTCTCAGCATTTAGTTCTTCGTAGCAGAATAATTTCTCTCTGCTTTAGTTAACTGATGTGAGATATGGGCTACTGAACACTCGACTCTATCAACTTCCTGACTTGAGACATATCGGAACTTATTATTACCTGCATCTCATGACAAAACCAATTCTTTCACATTGTTAGTAAAAATCACCACCAGTTTAGTGTCAATAATTCATTTAATTTACCAACCACATGCCCACACTCTGATATCCGATGGAACAACACTTCTTATTTCAATAAGTGAGTAATATGTTGTGCTGTTGTTTCAAATTTCGAAACAAACTTCCTATAATTAATTGCAACAGCGAAGAAAAGTTGGCCCGCATCTCGTGGTCGTGCGGTAGCGTTCTCGCTTCCCACGCCCGGGTTCCCGGGTTCGATTCCCGGCGGGGTCAGGGATTTTCTCTGCCTCGTGATGGCTGGGTGTTGTGTGCTGTCCTTAGGTTAGTTAGGTTTACGTAGTTCTAAGTTCTAGGGGACTTATGACCACAGCAGTTGAGTCCCATAGTGCTCAGAGCCATTTGAACCATTTTTTTGAAGAAAAGTTGTAACCCTTTTTCTGTAAGAAGCACTGGAATATCATGTACGACCTTCGCTAGATCGGTTATCACTCGACTCCAGTATGACTAATCACACGTCCTAGGTATCATACTTCCTGTAGCTCTAAGTGGCCCCTCTCTACACTGAATGTTAGTTGCACGACGCTTAGTCCCTTACGACCTGTCTTAGATATAGCACATATTCTTCCATATCGTTTGCAAACTCAATTATGTCACTTAAATACAGCATACTCTTCTTTGGCTATAACCTTCGCAAAGTTCAGTGTAACAACCACTGAAATGTAATTGGCACATAGTGCAACACAAATGGCTATTGAGGATATTTGCTATGTACTGAAGGAACTGTAAATATCGTTTTCACCCAGTCCTCTGGTACCACATTTAACTGATGGTAACCACTCTGCAGATTCATTGTTAGGTTAGGTTAGTGTTCTTTAACGTCCCGTCGACAACGAGGTCATTAGAGACGGAGCACAAGCTCGGGTTAGGGAAGGATGGGGAAGGAAATCAGCCATACCCTTTCAAAGGAACCATTTGCCTGAAACGATTTAGGGAAATCACGGAAAACCTAAATCATGCAGATTCATGGGGGAAAAGTATGTGCACTGCCCCAAATTCTCCAAAGTTCCAATCTTTTTGGGACCAGATAGCTATATGCACTTGTATGAGTATTAAGATCACTGTAATCACAGCAAAAATGATAAAATTTGGGTCCATCGATTCTCTAGTTGTAACAATCATTACTGATGCTCCTGAAGGGCTGGTATTTTCCTCGATAATACCATCCCATAGCTGTTGAATAATAAATTCCTGTATCATCAGTTGAAGAAGATGAGGTATGCAGTATGGTTACGATAAACAGATAATTGATTCCCAGAAGGGATTCTGTGCTGTGTGCTGTAAAAGACACACGACGATTAAACAGGTCCTCAAATTCTAGTAACGGCTCAGCCTTGGCTAATTTTCTGTTCCTTTCGAGTGCTTTATTTTCTACCATAACGCAGTTAAAGTGACAGCTTGCTTACGCTTGGAGTCAGACTTTACTCTATCCCAATCACGTTTCCTCAAAATCTCTGAATTGGTGACCAGCAACCCTTCGCTTCAGTGCCAAAGTTATCTAATCTGAAGGGCCATACCTGCTCACCGTCTACTTCCTGTGTATGTATAAAACTCATGTGTACTGAGCTTTATCCAATGCATCATTCCCTTTTAGTGCCTCAGCAAGACATCACAAGTCATCAGTTCGGATTCCCACCTAAAGTAGTTTTCCCGTACTTTGCAGCATTTTATAGCATAAATGAACCATTAGTGTCCTTGCCAGCTATGTAATTGCTTCCACTGTCGTGAGAGTCGAACCTTGCGGGAATGTTGCACTGACAATTGCTTTCCATCGATGAAACAATATCCCATCGAGTTCCACTATACGCTTGCGACGGTCAGTTTTAGCATAATATTCATATGGGACACCTAACCCAAAAACAAAAAAGAGGGAAATCTTCAGTGCATCCCTGGAATCGCTTTTCCCGTACCCAACAACTCAATATCGTCGATCCTAGTGAACGCACGACACTAGCATTCCCTCCGTATAATTTAGCGACTCTTTCCTCTAAGCTCCAAATTTGCCACAGACGGGTGTGCACCTTTGTCGAATGAAAACTTATGTTCTCTTCCACCCACTAACCCAATTAAGAAAAATAGCGCCTCTGCACACGTTGCTATTTAACAGCAGGTTACCATTCCCATTCCGTGCCTTCCTATAGCGCCCCCTTATTTTGCCGACAAGCTCAATGCCAGTGCCGTGTTGTTGCACATTTCTTACACTGCAGCTCACGGCAATCTCGCCACATGTGGCCTGAGCACCCGTATTGGTAACACCTAACTGCCGCATGAAAAACTACCTTGCATCCGACTCTCTGCTTCTTGTAGTACGATCAAATTAGTGTCATCACCTAATATGTATTGACTTCAGGATTTCTTATCTTGTCCACCAAACATTTGATGGACTCACCCTGTCTGTGTACGTAAGTAAAGTAGTAATCCGTTCCAAGACTGTTCAGAACACCATACTGCTTTACTATACTGGGCACGGTCCTGTTGGAGTTGGCAAACCAGTGCTTTGCTGCGAACTTTAAACTCACTTACCAAGCCAGCTATAGAGAGGACCTACCGTTTAACGAGGATTCCAAACGACGACGACACTCGCTATTTTTCTCACCAACAAACATTACCAGGTGTGAAAGAAGTGATAAGTGACAGACAAGAAATCCTAAGACTGACCGGGAATTGGAAATGAGACCTTTAAATTTTCAGTCTGGTGCTTTACCACTGAGTCAGGGAGCCACACCCTCTTCCTGTACTGCACTGTTTAACTGTTCCAGTAGTACCTTTAACTGTGTTTGCTTCTACATCCCTGCAATATTCCTGTCCACACACCATCAAATAACTGAATGTTTCTCAACTCCTGGTGATACATCACATCTTCCAGCAAACGTCACTTAAGCATATGTAAGTTATTCGTCCAAGAGACATCCCTTACTGCCAGTAATCAACAGACTGGCCACTAATACTAAGACACCCTCCTCTGCGTTACCCAAAAGTGGAGAAACTAGCATAGCAATTCTGGTGTATCGTCATGCTGGACGAATATCTGCCCTTTTTAACGCATCTAACAGATTACGCTGCGACACATTACCTGCCTGCATTTGTACCATCTGAAGTAGCAAAGCCTGAACTCCCTCCACAGTGGTAACCACATATACCACTAGTTTAGTCATGGTGCAGCCTGTTGCTACATCAATAGGAGAAATACAACAAGGAAGGACTTAAGACTATTTCACCATTGTACTGTTTACTAGAGACACTTCTGGTCGTTGCTCCTGAAAACAAACCATGCCCTTTCTCTACAATTTCTGGTGTAATTCCCTGGCCTTCTACATTTAAAACAGATCACTGCTAAAGACTGGGGGCATGGAGCACTATGGCCGAGTAAAGTGCCCTCCCACTCCTAACCGGGAGCAAACCGACATCAGTTACCTTAGTGTTGTCCTAAAGTCACTTAAATCGATAACCGACTCTGTTTGCACCAGCCGAACGTTACAACCAATCATCCAGTCCAAACGGATAGGCATTGTGAGCAGAGTTACATGAAAAAAACAATTTTTTCTCTTTCACCAGATTGAGAGGACTATATTGATCGATGGCCTAGGACGTCGCATGTTTTTCCTAGCTTCTTCTGACACCAAGTGTAGCAGAATAGTTTGTGCAGACACCACCAGAAGCCAGCATGATCGTCTCAGGATGGCGTGTGCAGGACGACTGGTTACGTACTAGCAGCTCCTCCGTGGTCACTTCCTTGATGCGTCTCAGACAACAGGGGATGTCAGCAGAGATCGTGCTGGACATTAGCCTACTGTGAGGAAAGTGATAACCGTGTGAGAAAGCCGATTTTCAAGCGTTTTGCAACTGTTTAAAGTTGTAAATAGTGCCTATAGAAGAATTTTTACTTCCTCCGAAGTTATCACACCGAACATAACCACGAATTTTTGTAAACATCTCCTGGCATTCAGCATGTGACATGGCGCGTTACAAGAAGGAAATTGGTGCTGACAGAGTCGTTTAAAAGCATGTCAACAAAAGACTACGAGTAGAAAAGAGGCAGAGAGCTACGATAGGCCGTTAATTCACGATAGCTGCTAAAGATGGGTAGGATGAAGGAAAGACCCCTCTTCGCAGTAAGGTATGTCTCCGTGGGCGAGCAGGATTAAGTCAGCATTTCTGTAGGTCTGGAGGTAAGGGTTAATGATATGATGAGGTTCTCTTGGTTCAAATGGTTCAAATGGCTCTGAGCACTATGGGACTTAACAGCTATGGTCATCAGTCCCCTAGAACATAGAACTACTTAAACCTAACTAACCTAAAGACATCACACACATCCATGCCCGAGGCAGGATTCGAACCTGCGGCCGTAGCAGTCGCGCGGCTCCGGACTGAGCGCCTAGAACCGCTAGACCACCGCGGCCGGCTACGGAGTGAAGTCAAACCACCTCTCCTCCGAAGAAAAACTCCAAAACCGCACCCACTGCCGGTAAAATCATGGCGAAACTCTTCTGGGGTTCTGAAAGGGTTATTCCGATTGATGTCGTCCATCATGGTGCAATGATTAACTCTAAAGTACATTACGAATATTACGCTGCCCTCAGGAAACTGAAGAAACGACATCAGCGTGTTCGTCGCCACAAAAAAGCAAACGAACTTCTCCTACTCCAAGACATCTACACCTATATATATACTCCGCTAGCCACAAAGCGGTGTGTGGCGGAGGGCACAATTCGCGTCAAAGTCATATTCCACCCCTCTGTTCCACTCGCGGATCGCGACCTCTTAATTTCTCAGTACGAGCTCTAATTTCCCGTGTCTTTGAATGGTGGTCATTGCCGCAATTTGAAAGTTGGTGGCAATAGTATATGTAGTACATACTCGGTGAAGATCGGATTTCGGAATTTAGTGAGCAGCCCCTTCCGTTTAGCGCGCCGTCTATCTGCAAGTGTGTCCCACTTCAAACTTTCTATGAGATTTGTAACGCACTCGCAATGGCTAAATGTACCAGTCACGAATCTTGATGCTTTTCTTTGGACCCTCTCAATCTGTTGAATCAGACCCAACTGGTAAGGGTCTCATACAGGCGAACAATACTCTAAGACTGGACGAACTAGCATATTGTAAGCAATTTCCTTTGAAGAGGACTTCATCGCTTCAGGATTCTACTAATAAACCGCAAACTAAAGTTCGCCTTGAATGTTACTTCTGTAATCTGATCATTCCATTTGAGATTTCGAACAGTCACAGCCAGGTACTTGACGGATGTTACCGCTTCCAAGGACTGGGCATTTATTTTGTACTCCTATATTAATGGGCATTTTTGTCTTGTTATACAAGGTAGGTTACACTTACTGGTACTGACAGATAAATGCCAATCATTACACCACTTATTTATTTTCTGCAAATCCTCATTGTTTTGTTCACAACTTTCGTGTGATACTACTTTCTTGTAGACTACAACAACATCGGCAAACAGTCTAATGCCGCTGTCAATACCATCAACCAGATTGTTTATGTGAATCGTAAAAAGCAGCGGACCTATTACGCTGCCCTGGGACACCTAAGGTTACGCTTGTTTCTGCTGAAGTCACCCCGTTCAGAACGACATACTGCTCCCTGTCTGTTAGAAAACTTTCTATCCAACCGCATATGTCATCGGATAGACCGTAAGCGCGCACTTTTTGGAGCTAGCGACAGTGCGGAACTGAGTCGAACGCCTTGCGAAAGTCGAGAAATATGGCATCAGCCTGGGAGCCGGTATCAAGAGCCTCTTGTATATCACGCACAATGAGGACCAGCTGTGTCTCACACGACCGCTGTTTCCTAAAACCGTGCTGGTTTCTGCAGATGAACTTCTCAGAGTCTAGAAAGGCCATTTTGTCTGAACACAAAATATCTTCCATGATTCTACAAGAAATCGATGTCAGTGAAACTGGTCGGTAATTATGTGCATTCGATTTTCTACACTTTTTATAGATTGCTGTAACCTGGACCTTCTTCCAGTCCCGTGGAACTTCCCGCTGTTCCAATGATCTCTGATAGATGATGGATAATCATCACAATGCAAGGTCTCATAAAGGCCGGTACATCCGATAGGATCTCACGTAATTTCGTTGGAGTGTTCTCTGTCATCGGCCCTACAGCCCGGATCTCACACCTTCCTACTTCCATCTGTTTGTCCCATGAAGGGTCAACTCCGAGCGAGACACTACTTGGCTGATGTGGTAGTTATTGATGCAGCGAGACGTTGGCTCCGGTGTCGACCAGCAGAGTGGTACCATGTGGGCGGACAGGCCCTGAAAGTAAGGTGGCGTAAGGCCGTTGCAGTGAGTGGTGATTATGTTGAAAAATAGGGTTTTGTAGCCAAAATTATTGAGAAAAATGAGGTGTACTGCAATCTATATCCATATACGAATGGCTTCTGTGTGTACATACTGACGGACTTTTATCCATGACAACCCATTGCGACCAACCTGTGATTGTGGTGGTAGATAGCCCTTGGTCTCATGCTGTTATTAAGGGAGTTTGGTAGCGTGGCAGTGGGTGAGTGTGGTGAGCAAAAATCCGTCAAAAATTGAGCAACAAATCCTCTTCGGAAAAGTTGTATACCCTCTGACTAAGAAGTTTACTGTAAATGTGAAAATGCGGTTACTGTTTCATTAGATTAGATTATATCAGATTAATTATTCATTCCATAGACCCACAAAAGAGAGGATCCTCCTGGGTGTGGAACTTGTCAGATAAACACATTCCAAAAATGTAATTAGAGAAACTTGAGTTTCATTAATTTCATTGATCCTCAGTCAATAAAAAATAAAATAATGTACATGAATTAAAATTAAACTTCCAATATTTACACGTTTAATATTTACATCTGCTTTCATTAAATCCATCATTCACAAAGTAACTAGTTACTTGGCTATTACAACCAAGTATTGTCAAAAATTAAAGTAAATTATTCATTGCAATGTTCCTCAGTTTAGAACAGTCAAATTATGTACAAGATTTAAAATTAAACTTCCACTATTTACGGACTTAAGACTTACATCTGCTTTTCATACATCCATCATTCACACAGTAGGTATTACTGTTACAACCAAGTATTGTCAAAAATTAAAGTATAATAAATTTTCATTAAAATGGTCTACTGTCCTTGTTGAGAAATTCATGGATGGAATAGAAGGAGCTGGCCACCACAAATTCTTTTAAATTCTGTTTAAACTGTGCCTTGTTTGAAACTAAATTCTTAATGGTTTATGGTAACTTCATCCGTCCGACATAATACCGTGCCTGCACTGTTTTGTCACTCAGACTCTAATAGCGGCGTGTAATATGAAACAGATCAGCTTTTAATCTCCCAGCTCTTTTTAACCAGTCCCACTTTACCCATGATCAACAGAGACACAAAGAAAAAAAAATGCAGAGAGAGTCAAAGATAAAAATACTTGTAACTAATATATGAGTAATCGTTCGGTACACTACAGTGATTTCCGGCAAACATTTCGCATATTGTTCGTGAGTACAATCCTTTCCATAATTTACCATGTTTTCGTCAATCACTCCGCACTGACCCTGTTTAACCCGCGGTTAAATATGCCTCCGTAACAAAACATTAATGCCAGTATTGATGGAACATGGTGCGGATTGTATACGTGGGTATATTTACTAGCACGGTAATAGTCAAACGTTTTAGCCAATATAGCTTTCTATGAGAACTAATAGTTCCACATAGAGCATTATGGCCGGCCGCTGTGGTCTCGCGGTTCTAGGCGCGCAGTCTGGAACCGTGAGACTGCTACGGTCGCAGGTTCGAATCCTGCCTCGGGCATGGATGTGTGTGATGTCCTTAGGTTAGTTAGGTTTAAGTAGTTCTAAGTTCTAGGGGACTAATGACCACAGCAGTTGAGTCCCATAGTGCTCAGAGCCATTTGAACCATAGAGCATTATGTTGAGATATCTGTCAATCACGGTATGCATGAAAGACGTTGAAGACTCTATAACGATTACATTGCATCATGAATAAAACAACAAAAACATTGTCACGTATACAGTAAAGCTTGTAAGCCTTATACTAAGTAGCTTTATATAAGAGTATTTATTCCTCCATATTTCTCGGATTTGTGCCTACCACACTTATCCACTTACACGCACGGCGACCAAACTATCTTACTAACAGAATAACTGCGTCCGTAATATCCTTAATGAGACATACGTCTGCATGCATCTCATATCTATAACGGTATCGTACCTTCTCCCATGCCATATACTCCGACCCGGGCAACGACGGATTTCCCAGCTAGTCCTGAGTAAAGGCAGTTTGCTTTCAGAAAAATGTGTTGCATTACTTACTGAACGCCTCCCATACGACGCGTTCATCAATAGTATTTTCTGATATCGCCTTGGTTTATGAATAGATACCTTTGCACTGTGAACAATTTAAGTTCACGTTGGGGACCTAGTTAGTAAGATTCAGAGCAAAATTGTATCAAATACGGAATTCAAAAGACGCGGTCATCAATAGTATTTTCTGATATCGCCTTGGTTTATGAATAGATACCTCTGCACTGTGAACAATTTAAGTTTGCGTTGGGGACCTAGTTAGTGAGATTCAGAGCAAAATTGTATCAAATACGGAATTCAAAAGATGTTGACAAAAATGGGTCTGAGCACTATGGGACTTAACATCTATGGTCATCAGTCCCCTAGAACTTAGAACTACTTAAACCTAACTAACCTAAGGACAGCACACAACACCCAGCCATCACGAGGCAGAGAAAATCCCTGACCCCGCCGGGAATCGAACCCGGGAACCCGGGCGTGGGAAGCGAGAACGCTACCGCACGACCACGAGATGCGGGCAAAAGATGTTGACCTCCGCTTCAGAATTCATAGTGTGCATTGAAGATTCAGCAGTGACACAGCAATATTCGTACAATGGTTTCAATATGAAAAATACAACCGTCGCAGCCAAACGACGGAGGGAAACAGTCTATACGAAAATCCTACCAGATTTAAAAACCAATCCATTTGCAGTACTTTCAATTTTTATCATAAATGCTTCGAAAAAATAGTGTAATTATATTTAACAAACCAGGAGACAGATATTATTTAACTTCGGAGCAACTCAATGTAAGCTATATAGAAATCACTGAAAATTTAAGGGCCAATTACAGACGTGAAGTACTACAACTGTAGTTAAACAAACGATACTGCTCAAAGATGGGTTTCGCGTGCAACACTCGGCAACAAACCAAGTACTCAACAATGCTGAGAGAGAGCTAGGGAGAAAAATCTCAGAATTCGTCTTGCAGACATAGTTGCGCGATAAAAATTTCTCGTACTACTTGCACGTAAATAGCGGACTGCAAACGAACGTAGACTGCTAGACAAACTTAATATATCTTTCTAATAACAGGCAAAGAGTAAAACATAAATGTAAGGAATCTGAAGAGTTTTCTTGATAATCAAAAAATTCACACAGAAAAATTCTGACACTGTACGGACCGCAGAAAACAGCTAGCAACATCATACGGATTGGCGAAAACAAACTAAGTTCCTAAAGGCTTACTGTCGTAAAATACATCTTTAAAAAACATAAGAGTAGAGCGAAAGTTAAAGGTATTCAGACTGCGGTGTAAGTTCACTGATCAGGCACAGCGTTATGATCACCGATCTGCTTTCGATATAAACCTGTCCAGACCATGGCAGCGTTACCTGGCGAAGAATGACTGCTAGTCAGACACACACGATGCATGTAGTGTCGTAGTGTCAGTGAGCGAGCTGCGCCGGCCGGAGTGGCCGTGCGGTTGTAGGCGCTACAGTCTGGAGCCGAGCGACCGCTACGCTCGCAGGTTCGAATCCTGCCTCGAGCATGGATGTGTGTGATGCCCTTAGGTTAGTTAGGTTTAATTAGTTCTAAGTTCTAGGCGACTGATGACCTCAGAAGTTAAGTCGCATAGTGCTCAGAGCCATTTGAACCATTTTTGCTGCGTCCGACATAACCTCAATTCTAGCATGTGCTCCGTCTCTAATGATTTCGTCGTCGACGGAACATTTAACTATGACCCTCATTCTTTATAAATAGGAAAGGTGCCCCTTCGATTTGCAAATGTAATGGATAAACGCGAAGATCACGGTTATAAATATTTTGTGTGGTATTTAACAAGGTACTGTTGTTCCTTTACTTTCTTTAAAGTAACAAGTGTACAGAGAAGAAACCAGAGTTCCACATCGTGTGACAGCGAGGTTGTGAATCTCAGATGAAGCTCGCTTGGGATAAGTATGACGCCAAAAAGCAAGCGTGTCTTTCTCGAAAGAACCATCTCATTACTCACTGCCACGTATTTAGGGAAAACATAGGTCATCTGGATGGGATTTGAACTGCACCCCCCCCCCCCCTTCCCGCCTGAGCAATATTTCGCTGCCTTCACCTATGGGTTGTTTTCCTCAGCAGCGATTAAAGAGAAAAAGCAATATCATGTCGACTGACGACTATTTCGATTACAGTTGTTGCGAACGTTTCTTTACAACGAAGTGTATTTACAGGTATTAAAAATGGTGAATGTGTTTGCTTTATAACTGGTGGTCATAATTAAACTTTCCTTATTTAACACGTTATAACACGGAAACTGATTACTGTACGAGTACCAAACTTGGTAGCAATAATAACCAGAGGAAGGGGTGCATGTTTTCCATGCGTCACAGCGCCACCGTCCAGTTCCAACTATGGCCACCAGGTGCCGTGATCGGTCATCGCGACTCATAGTCTCACACATCTGACAAGTTGCAGTGCACTTGTTGACGTGTCAACATGAGCTAGGCCAAAACGAGCATTATTAGTGAAGCTCTATTATCAAAACTACAGTAATGCTGCAGCTGCACTTCGAGAATATCGCCGGCCGAAAGGATTACCAATGGGTCCTCTTATTCCACCTGCTGTGCAGAGCATGATGAAGAAATTCGAATCAACTGGAGAACTGGGCGTCGCTCCCGGAAGAGGCCGACGACCGATTGCACCACAGGTGGTTGATGAAGTCGCTACTGCTATGACAGACAACGCTGCGCGGAATTCCCGATCGTCAGGCAGTGCGAGTGCTGTGGCACGGCAGTTGAACATCCCGTGGCTCACTATACGGAAGGTACCCGCACAATATCCGTATCGTACAGCAGCTTCCACCACAAGAGGCACAACCACGCGTTGACTTGGCTCTCCACTTTCTCGCAAGGATTGAAGTTGACGAAGGCCGGCTCTGGACCATACTATGGACATACGAAGAGTGAGGTGAACACACAGAATTGCCGGGTGTGGGGATCTTCACCTCCAGTCACTGTGCCTGAAGTTGCGCTGTATGGTGAACGTGTCACCGTACGTGTGGCTTCATTCAGCTGCATTCATCATTGGCCCATTTTTTTTTTTTTGACCAGGTAGGCGCTCCAGGACCAAAGACGTGCAGCGTGATTGGCCAGCCTTACAGCGATATGCTTCGCCAGCATGCAAGATGGGGCCCCACCGCACATTGCATATGAAGTTCATCTGATTCTCCGAAACACATTTGGAAACGATCGAATTATCAGCCGATAGTTTCCAAATGCTTGGCCGGTATGATCACCTGAGTTCACTCTCTGTGATTTCTGGTTGTGGGACTACTTTATATAGGGTTTACCAGGGGAACATTTACACATGTGCTGATCTTAAGCGTAGCATATCAAGAGAGGTAGCCAGCATACCTACGGACGTGCTTCGTTCTGGTGCCCAGAACGCAATCCTGCGCCCTCACACTCTCATGTAGACCGATGGGCGCCATATTGAGTCCCTTTTGTAGCAGTAATAGTGACGGTATGTAATGGTATGGCGTACCGTAGCAGCACACTAAAAGTGTTTCAATTGAACTGATTCTGCATTATTTCTCTTCCCCATGTCCTTGACATTAACGCTACCAAGTTTTTTCCTCGTATGCTAATCAGTTTCCGTGCTACAACGTGTTAAATAGGGAAAGTTTAAAGACAACCATTCGACATTTCAGAACCGAACAGCAATTTACTTCTTTTAAAAGAATTTCTAAGCTACGGCCGTAAGACACAACTACTCATATGTAAGTTATGTAACAATGACTGACAAAAATGAAAATTGCTGTCTGTCCATCATGCTTTGTTTTAAGTACTAGCGGAGAAACCCGGCGCCCCCCAGATTCAGAGGGGTTGAGATGGGGGAGAAAACGAAGCGCCCAGCATGATGTGTCAGCTCCCAGACTTTAATCATCCACTGTTTGTGAACGAGAGCGTTTAGCGGCTTGCAACGAAATTTAGACATAATTTCAAACCTTTACGAATTTTTTACTCACTGCCAACCCCTACAAAAAGGTAAACGACTTTTCCGCCGTTCATGGAGTAAAAGTATCTCATGAGGCATGAGGTTATAATTTATTACTTCTTTACTACTAACTGTATTCCGGACACATTTTACAGACAGTATGTATATATTGCACTAAATGTAAACGCAATATTATATCATCGCACGGCATAGAGTCCAGGAGATATGACCTCGTAAGCAATGAGACATATTGACTCTATTCGCAACAAATTTCGCAGACAGTATCCACATGTGCTCCTGAATATAACTACCGACACAACAATTGTCATCGGGTGGTAAGGTCTATGTGTACCAAATTTGGTTGAAATCGGTCCAGTGGTTTAGGGAAAGATGTGGAGGGTACAGACACACACACACACACACACACACATATATATATATATATATATATATATATATATATATATATATGTGTGTGTGTGTGTGTGTGTGTGTGTGTGTGTGTGTGTGTGTGTGTGTGTATTCTGAAGTTACGTTAATATCTATTTCGAAATCAACGATCGTATGAAACACAAGCCCCAATAGGCAGTGAGTGCCAGAGGAGAAATTTATGCTATATTCCTCACCTCTGGAAGACGTAGTATGCAACTGCACACTGTAGTCCCATGAAGAAACCACGAGCGTACAGAATAAAGTACTGGTTTTGTGATTGGACTGAAGAGTTACTAAGAAACAAAACACATCATATCATAGTTAAAGGAGATGATATTTCGACGGAGCTTCAGGTAGACCCCAAGTGAGTTTTGTAGAAACGTCAGTAATCTCAATATATATAAGTAGATGAATACATAACTTCGAAAGGCTGTTCGTAGTTGCATGTAGAAAGTTTATTAGCGCAGGAAAATTGTAGGGAAATGCAGAAACAGCTGCAGAGAATTGACTCTTGATGTAGGCATTGGCTGTTGGTTTTCAACATGAACAAATTTGACGTATTGCATATAAATATGATTTTTATTACATTACTGACGAACAGCCACAGGAAACAGTAACACCCATTACATATCTGGGACTTCGCGTATGGAGTAGAGATGGGTCGTTCGCGAACTAACGGTTCCAAAGGACCGGTTCACCAAGATGAACGGAACGTGTTGGGAACGAATTCTAAGGAACGGTCTCTCATAGTTCACTTCGGTCGCGGCTTTCTACTTATAGTTCCCGGGAACTGGAAACGGTCGGTCTCGTTCCTGCAACGGCACGTCGGCCCGTCTCGTTCCCGCTTCGGTGCCGTTCCCCTCTCTCTCGGTTTCGCTCGGCGTGACTCGTCCTTCGCGTGGCCACTCGTCGCAGTTCCACTGCCGACGCTCATGGTTCAGTATCGAGTTGTTCGTTTCGTTCGCTTCGCACGCCCATTCTAGATCTGTTTCAAACCTTTTTTAAACACTGAACTTCTGGTTCTTATCGTATTCTACCCAGCGTCCACGACCGGTAGTTAAAATGTACAGGGTTATTACAAATGATTGAAGCGATTTCAAAGCTCTGCAATAACTTTATTATTTAAGATATTTTCACAATGCTTTGCACACACATACAAAAACTCAAAAAGTTTTTTTAGGCATTCACAAATTTTCGATATGTGCTCCTTTAGTGATTCGGCAGACATCAAGCCGATAATCAAGTTCCTCCCACACTCCGCGCAGCATGTCCCCATCTATGAGTTCGAAAGCATCGTTGATGCGAGCTCGCAGTTCTGGCACGTTTCTTGGTAGAGGAGATTTAAACACTGAATCTTTCACATAACCCCACAGAAAAAAATCGCATAGGGTTAAGTCGGGAGAGCGTGGAGGCCATGACATGATTTGCTGATCATGATCTCCACCACGACCGATCCATCGGTTTTCCAATCTCCTGTTTAAGAAATGCCGAACATCATGATGGAAGTGTGGTGGAGCACCATCCTGTTGAAAGATGAACTCGGCGCTGTCGGTCTCCAGTTGTGGCATGAGCTAATTTTCCAGCATGTCCAGATACACGTGTCCTGTAACGTTTTTTTCGCAGAAGAAAAAGAGGCCGTAAACTTTAAACCGTGAGATTGCACAAAACACGTTAACTTTTGGTGAATTGCGAATTTGCTGCACGAATGCGTGAGGATTCTCTACCGCCCAGATTCGCACATTGTGTCTGTTCACTTCACCATTAAGAAAAAATGTTGCTTCATCACTGAAAACAAGTTTCGCACTGAACGCATCCTCTTCCATGAGCTGTTGAAACCATGCCGAAAATTCAAAGCGTTTGACTTTGTCATCGGGTGTCAGGGCTTGTAGCAATTGTAAACGGTAAGGCTTCTGCTTTAGCCTTTTCCGTAAGATTTTCCAAACCGTCGGCTGTGGTACGTTTAGCTCCCTGCTCGCTTTATTCGTCGACTTCCGCGGGCTACGCGTGAAACTTGCCCGCACGCGTTCAACCGTTTTCTTCGCTCACTACAGGCCGACCCGTTGATTTCTCCTTACAGAGGCATCCAGAAGCTTTAAACTGCGCATACCATCGCCGAATGGAGTTAACAGTTGGTGGATCTTTGTTGAACCTCGTCCTGAAGTGTCGTTACACTGTTATGACTGACTGATGTGAGTGCATTTCAAGCACGACATACGCTTTCTCGGCTCCTGTCGCCATTTTGTCTCACTGCGCTCTCGAGCGCTCTGGCGGCAGAAACCTGAAGTGCGGCTTCAGACGAACAAAACTTTATGAGTTTTTCTACGTATCTGTAGTGTGTCGTGACCATATGTCAATGAATGGAGCTAAAGTGAATTTATGAAATCGCTTCAATCATTTGTAATAGCCCTGTATTTTATATTTACGTAAATTACATAAAAATTACGTGGTATGTAATACACACATCTTTTGAGGTAACAAAACGACGTATCAGCTTACTTCACTATTTCGATAAACAGCAGAAGAAATACTTATCAAAAGGCAAGATTTTTTGTTATCACATGCAAAGGACTTCGGCACAGCACACACGAGTGGCCATTTTCCGTCTTTCTTTTATCGAAGGCAAAAGAGCATGTCCATTGTTATGAAAGGCAGACAGACTTACAACCGAATGAAGCCCGCACTTCGTAATCGATTGTATGGTGTCGCATTTTGAAAAGAGAATATGATAACTCCTACATTATTATTTCAGTGGTACACGGTGGCGCACGAAAAATCGGCCCCGAGTACTAGACTGTTCATTGTCGCTTACCAATTGACATCTATTGTTTCGAAGTTGTTTGCATTAGCTTATTTGTTATTTCTTCACTGCCTAATTATTACATATTTATCTATTCTGCTCGTAGCTGTCAGCAAATAGTGCGTAATTGGCGAGCAGTCTGTACTCGGATCCGGTTTTTCGTGTGCCATCTTATATTATTTCACTGCGATCAGCCACATAACGCTACAGTTGGCTAAACGAGATGTTTTGCATAATTACGAAAATTGCAAGTGTGTGTGAGAACTCTGTTATGAATAAGAACTCTGTACTCCAGGAGGAGGCAAGTGTCCCCTCTTGGCGCCTTCCATCTTCAGTCATCTATGCTACTAATTTTCAATTTTTTAAAGAACCATATACCAAGCACAATGAAGGGTGAACGAGTAAAAATGAACGGTTCCCAAAAAAGATCACCAGTGAACTAGTTCCCAAGGATCCACGACTTTGCCCATCTCTAGTATGGAGTAGTTAACAGTGGAACGGCCGCATTTACTGGAAGATTAACTGGGAGGATCTTCTGGAAGTTTGGTTCAGTCCACGATGAAGTATTGCTTCTCAGGTTGGGACCATTACCAAGCAGATACGGAAATGAAGGAAAACAGAAATGAGAGCAACATCTTCCTTCACGAGTAAGAGTAGTAAGAGGGTAAATGTCACGAAGATGGTCCTGTACCGCGAGCGGAAGACGCAACAAGGGAGACACTGTGAGTCGTGGAGAAGTTGCCTGTTATACTTCCGAGATGCTACGTTTATCTCGCGATAAGACCATAAGGTTAGATGAAAGGCATTTGAGCTCGCCCGGGGGCTTTTGAAGAGTCGACCTTTCTGCATTCCATTCGCAACTGGATCAGGAAATGGCAGAAGTAATCGGGTTGCGGGCCATAGGTGTAGATGTAGATTTATTTCACTGTTATATTTCATATTACCCCCAGAGTGAAACACTAGGTAACTACATTTTGTAGTCTATAGCACGTACTGAATATATTGTCCGCTCAAAGATATTTTTTAAGCTACAGTTCTCATACCACAAGGAATATGATATTTATTACGTAGGAATGTGTGACAGAAATTTCCAAAGTACTTTAAAGTAATATTTCATTTAAATTCTGGATGAAAAATTCCTAAATACATGTGTATACTCAATAACACTCCAGTTGCTATTTAAATAATAAATTTGGTCCAAGAAACATATTTTGCTTTGACATTCGAAAGACAAATTTTACTTAGAAAAAAATAGACATTACTAGCAAATACGTATCAACATTGATTGCAACTTGCGTGAGAACGACAGCCTATTTTCATTATTCCGTTGTTACAGTTTTTGTGTGTGAGCATTTCTGCGGGCTTTATTACATCTTTTAGAAATTAATTTTTAGCACGGGACGGCAATACTTACGACGATGTCATAAGAGGTGAACCACGATCTGTGGTCGGACAAAGATGTTGCAGGAAATCGATCGTGTTCTTTCCACGGGAAACGCCCTAGCATTTGTCTCAACGAAAATAATGGTACAGATAAAGCTTAACCGCCGGATGCAGTGCGAGTCCAGTGTTTTAACCGTTCCACGACCGGTCGGTGTTAATTTTAGTTCCCCGTACCATTCCCTCAGCGATTAGTTCTGACTTGCTGTTTAGCTGCCTACAGATCTGTTAGGAAGAGATGCGGTGTACGCAGTCCGGTTTGTGCCAGTGACGTTTGGTTGAGCAGTTCATCAGCTGAGCTCTCTGTACTACTATCCGCCTAACGGTTGCAGGATCCCACGAGCAAGTTGTCTAACTAACGGTTAACAACAGCAACAAAAATTTATTTCGTATAATCATTGACAGAATTTCAAAAGTTAAAATACTGTCGTAAGGGAGCGTGCAGATCACATTGACGATATTTATCTAATATTTGAGCATGAGAGAACTTACCCAACTCTAAAAAACTTTGCACATGATATCAAGCCTTTTAGAAATTTCTGCTTGCTAACACCCGCACAGAATACTGAAAGGTAAAAGGGTTTTATATCTTACTACATTTTCGCAGTTTATGCAGTGTAAGTTCAACATCAGGACTGATGGTTTAATTTATTAATACTTTACTACTAACTTTCTTCACAACTCATTTTTGAGAAGTATCCACATATGTCACTGAATGTACCTACAAAATTACAAAACTGTACGAGACGTAATTCATAAACATAATAAACATTGAGATGTCTGAGAAACTAGCTTTTCGTAGAACGGAGCGCAATTCTTTGAAGAGTCGGGTTTTAAGCTACTGCTAGCTATTGAAGCCTACTTTCTCTCCTTAATTACTGTTTTACTGGTGAAAAATTTCTTCGTTTCTGCCTCATTAAATATACACACTTTCAATATGTAAGAGTTAATTGTAATTACTTTTAGTGCAGCAAGCAGGGACACGATTAATATTGGTACATGCTACAAACGTAATCATCAAGATGCGTAAAAACACAGCTCGTACATTTGCTGCTCTGTACGAAACAGTGGTCCATTGTTTCTTCTGACGGCAAACTACGTCTCCCGTTTCAAAGAAAGGAAAATGTGATTATTGTACTATGCAGCTCTAACAATCTGATGATATATTACCAAATAAATATTGTATTAATAAATAACGACAGTAATTCTTTAATTTCGGAATTCCAATTTTAGTATGAACATGGCAACACGCATATGCGTTTCTCGAATCAGAAGATTAATATGACCAGAATGTCTTTGTGAATGCACAGACTTTAGCAGCGTTGACTGAATAGCTCTGAAGATTATATATCACTGAAGTTTATGTTTCAGACATAGTAAAGGAAATCTTTGCTTGACCTCGAACAGTAAATACTCTGCCTCACACCGAAAGAAGCGGGAATAAAAGCGTTGTTTAGCATTACGTTAGTGTCATTACTGATAAATTCGTCGTAGGAAATCATCTGTATTTTAACAATGGCCTCCGAGGTACGTAGTATTTAATTACAGTTCTAATATAGACATTTAACGAGCGAGTAATCGGTCATATGTAAAAATACTCTTAAAAGAGGTATTCGTTGTTCTATTTATCCGCATGAGTATGTCATTTTAAGGTACAATCTGCGAAGGCATGTTTTATATTTGTATTTAACCATGGTTTGCTTCGTTGACTGTTGAATTTATAATGACATTTATTAGGGCAGACAAGCTACGAATAAGCAGCTACCTCTGTACTAGGCTATAAGAAGTTAGTAATAATTGGAAAAATGAAATGCATGTCAACAACTTATTTTCGTAAAATGATGTTACTGTTAAAGTAGTTAATATGGAAGCAGAATAAAGAGTAGTTCTAGATTATCGCCCGTAAATACAATTCTAAAACACACGGCATGGTGTCTAGCGTACGCCACATAATATTTAACGGTCAGTCTAGTTACACAGTGCTGTTTTCATTGTTTTCTCTGATTGCTGTCCTTAATATAAATATTGAGTGTAGAGTGTACTACACGCTTGCTTGCTTACGAATTAATTTCGAAGCAGCAGGTGTAATAGACGGCCCACGAGTTCCCATAAATGGTAGTTTTCAATTATCCCATCTTCCTCAGAAGGACAAGAAACAAATTTCACATGAGCAATCAGTCAGTAAAGCTATCTCCACATGAAATGTGTAGGCAACGATCTGCACGTCCATACGTAAAAGTTAAGGTCCCCATAATCAAGGGCTTGTCACATCAGTATAAACAATCTCATAAAATACCAGACCATATTAAGAGCTACATGCCGAGTCATATGGACGTACAGATAGTCGGCGACACATTTCATGTGGAGATTTACTTGCTGATAGCTCATGTGAAGTTTGTTTCCTGTCCTTCTGAGGAACACAGGTTTAAATCAGCTAAAACCATGGAAAACGTTAATTGAAAACCACCATTCATTGCAGCCGGTTGGCTGGCTATTACACCTGCTGTTCTGTAATCGTTCCTGCAGTGCAGCCATGTTCAAAATATTATTTTCGAAGCTTTAATTTCCTCCGCTTCGCATAGGAGTCACCTTTGTGACAGCTACTTACAATGTATTTTAAACTGGTTTATGACGTATTAGCTACAAATTAATATGCGACAATTCCAATATTACGACCGGATGAGACAGGGTCTTACATTACATTTGGTAAGAGTCTTACTTGACTAAATGCAAAAAATTTGAGAATAATAAAACTGCAGAAGTTTTGATCTTCTGTGACAGTCCTTGGTGGGCAAGGATGATCGATTTCGTCAACGGAGTTGTTAAACAAAATTTCGGCTGTTTGTTAATATTGAACTCGAAGTATAGATTTTATGCTAATCGACATCATTAATTTTGAACTGTTTAAAGCAATATGTTTTTTTTAAACCACCTTCGTCTTACAGATTTTTCACGTTTAATCTCAACGGAGGTCAAGTACATCGAAATATTGTCAGACGCCTTTCTTGTGATTCGTACACATGGTCCACAGGGTAAGCCCTTGGCCGGCGTGGCTTACACAAACAGTTGTGATTTCTTATGTATTCTGAAATTCACCTTTAATAACACAAAATACATTTCTAGCTACTCAGCATAGTTATAGAGTCCAATTTCGGCTCTACTTCGATCATTTCCCACTCGTTTAATTACGCAGTTTCCACCACGGCTACCTTCTAATTGCGTAACATATCACTCGCCCAACAATCGCGACGCTCCAACCTCTGTAATCAATCTTAGTTCCCACACCCGCAGATCTCGTACAAATTCCGTTTCTGCGCCCTTCTTTTTTCAAGTCTAAAAGTCTATTATAATACAGGATCGTAATTGATATTTCTTCTCATCCTAGAAACATTATACAGAATATTATTAACACTATATTACCCGTTTGTAAAGGTTTCCAAACCGAAATCCGTCTGACATTTTGTAATTACTAAGTTGCAGCTGTATGAAAACTATGGTGGGATTAGGAACTTAGAGAAAGCTGCAAAAACTAACACTCACATCAACTGACGTCTGGAGTCAATTGTGGTAAGTGGTGGAAATAATTACTTTAACAAACATTGTGAGTAAGAGTCAACATTTGACGAAATTTGAATTTTGTAATTTTTTATGGTGGTCATAAAGTAGGCCCAATTTCGTCGTACACCTTTTTGAACATACAGTGACATTCCTAACAGTGTGCTAAGAGATATCCTCAGGTTTTGGACGCTACTTATAAATCAGTCCCTCTTTAAAAGTATGTTTTGAGTGCAAGTCAACAACAATTAACGAATTTTGTTTTTAACCTCTTTTAATGTGGGCACAAAGCCCTCCCTTCCCCCACTGGTAATACAGGTTATGAAAAATGATTTATTATTGCTGTAGTTAGCAGTACCTCGAACAAATCTCTGTTTTCACTGCACCCTGTAGTGTAAAATATGCCTCGTCCTTCCATAGAATATAGCCCGTCCACATGTCACCAACTTCTATCCGTGCCAGAAACCGAAGAGCAAATTTAGAACTTTGCTGCAGATCATAACGTCTCCGTTGCTACACAGTCTGGATATTTACAGGTACCAGTGGAAAACAGACAATAATTTCCGTACTGTTGACCACGGGATAGACAATTTTTGTGACATTTGCACGAGCTCTAGCACTACCTGGGGCACGATTTGCATGGTCAGTTACAGCAACATTCACTTCCAGGAGCCACACAAAGCTCATCCGTGATTTCGAATATCATTATGATATTCTTTAAACTACTTCTGTGCTCTCCAGGGGGTGACAGCTGAAAGACCTCACATTTTCATTGGCTTAACAACTTGCAGAGCTACAACAGATCGAGTCTCGTTTATCATACATTAAATTCATATTGTATCACTAAATACGTCGTAGCTTCATGCACTGAGTTCAACATTTACAAACTATTACGTATGAAATACATAAGCCATTGAAAGAAAATGAGTATATGATGGGAAGACAGAATGTAGAGAGATGCAGAACGAAGAACAGGGAACGCGGAGGAAGTTGAACCCTTTAGTTCTGCAATTCAGCATGTCACACAGCGTCCAATGCTTTCGGTAACACAAATGCTATTATGTAATTACGACTGTGTACGCGCTTGGGAAATCGTGTCTCCTAGTCCTTCCAGTAATTTGATACATAACACCAGGATGGTCAGAATCTAATAGTCTGTCGCCTTTGGTACAAGTCCTAGATGAAGATTTCGCGTCTGTTTTGGTCTTTAAATAGAAACACATTCGCATAAAGGTTCAAAGAGTTTAGTGCGCCAATGATTTCGGAAGCCTTATTGATGCAGTATGGTGCCACAGGGGTTTATAGTACCCTTAAAGCGCTCACATATGTGGAGTGCAGTAGAAACAGACTTTCATCAGGGCACAAAGAAATTGAGGAGTAATGACAGAAACTGGAGGAATCAGGGCACGAAACCGAAACGGAAGGAAATATCATGAATGGCTGGGAGACTCTGCGGCTGCCATACTCATTTTGCTAGCTGCAAACACTTGTAGATTAACTGAAAACTCTACCCTGGAGCCATATTTTCTTCTTTTATATTTTTCAACTTAATAGCTTTCATACCATGCCCATTTAGCTATGTCAATAGTAATGTCAGATAACACGATACGAATGTAAGCACAACACTGTACCCAGTCCATTGTCCACAGTCTGCGACCCGGCTAATAATCACACTAAGGCCCCTTCGCTCAGCAATCCCACTGCTACCGAGACGGATGGGAGCCACCTCAGCACACACTGTTCAAAATTATGCCTATAGAAACTTAGAAAATAAGCTAACGACAATCACCCTGAGGTGTGTTAACAAGGCGTACCAATCAGTCATTACACACATGTCAAACACTGTCGGAAATAAAACTAACCGTAAAAATAAAACGATCGTGGAAAACACCAGAAAAGATAGTATCAAGAACTCCACTAGTCCATGACAAAACATTACTATGTAAAGATACTTCCCAATAAAATGCAATAAAGAGAGAACATACGTAACGTACTCTTATATCACTATTCCTATACCACTCTACAACATTATTAAGCGGTAAAACACCAAAAAACAGGAGCACAAATGGTGCGTAAAATCACAATCCAGTAACAGTGATGAAAGCTTTATTCTGAAGTTCTAGTCACATAACTGCTATGTTCTTAACCCTCTCATTACCTGGTGGGCGTCAAGAGCACAAAAGTCCAAGTAGGTCATACAGACACTGGTCCCTTTTAATTAGGATCTTTCAACAAAAGCTCAATTTTGTAGCAACACCAATTTTTACTATCAGAATGAAACTGTTTTCACTACTTTTCCTTAATTCGGACTCAGACACACAAATAAAAAGCATAAATAATCACACATGTAGTGAAAGTATTACCAAGTAGTAGATATTCAGTTTTCAAGGAAGAATATTACTAGCGAGAATTACAAATTAGACTGCAATATCACAAAGCTGGAAGTTCTAAATGCAAACATGAAATATTCGTGAACGTTATAACATTAGGGAGCCTCTAAAAGAGGATATGCTTTCAAACCTCATAAAACAGGAACACACACAAAAAAGGTTATCCTTCAAAACAACAATATAATGCAAGTAAACTAAAAAAATTACACGATAGAAAATGGAGAATGAAGCCGGTGACATTTCTATCAATAGATTTGTTTTTGGAAATGATCCGCTAAAACACGATATTTATTTTGTTTCTATTTGACCTTTGTTACCTTCTTGTTACCACATGCTGTAGATTTCCTTTGTATTAATCTCTGCTTCGAACACAAAGGTCGTGTACTAGTTTCTTGGCTTTCCACGCAAGGAACGTTGGCATATTATGCAACGAAGAATGACTTTCAGGGCTTTCTTTCTGTCACAGAAATCGCACCTTTCAGGGGATTGTGACGGTTCTGAAGCAGAAGTTTCTCTTTCGTCTTTATGTAGTCCCAACAATGTTTACATTGCTTATAGAATCATATTGTATACTTTTCTCGTCTTCCAGGTCTGAGTGAGTTCAAGAGCAAGTGTTCATAGAAAACCTGTTTTCGCTTCACTGGAGGAGTTCTCCCACTTGTGGCTCCACTTAAATAACACGAATCGGTTCGTGGCAGCCATGTTAACAGGTCCAAAAAATATCGTAGCGACCAGCGCCTGGTTGTCCGCTTGGTAGTCTTGTTGTGGCATAACTTGTCCAAGACGTCAACCTCACCCATTTTTAGGTTATAAAATTCTATTATTTCAGTTTCTAATATACCCATTTCATCAGTACAGTGCGTAGAGGAAATAAGTACTGCATTTTTATTTTTCTTTGAGGTGTAGGATATAATCATTTTGTCAGATTGTATAGATATCGGGAAGATGAAAGAGATGTTTTAGAAGCGAGCGTGGATAGTGGTATTTTAGATTTGTTTTACCTGAGTGTGCCAAGTATCTCCGGTTTCTTTCCGCTAAATCCTCTGCGAACTCTGAATAAGAGAAATTTGTTAACATCAAGTATAGATTTAAGTGTCTGAAAATAGAAGAAAAATTTGTTAACATCAAGTATTGATTCAAGTGTCAGGAAGTCCTTTCTAAGTATTTGTATGGAGTATAGCCATGTCTGGAAGTGAGTCATGGACGATAAACACTGTAGACAAGAAGAAATTAGAAGCTTCTGAATATGGTGCTACAGGAGAATGCTGATGAAAAATGGTTCAAATGGTTCTGAGCACTATGGGACTTAACATCTTAGGTCATCAGTCCCCTAGAACTTAGAACTACTTAAACCTAACTAATCTAAGAACATTACACACATCCATGCCCGAGGCAGGATTCGAACCTGCGACCGTAGCAGTCGCACGGTTCCGGACTGAGCGCCTAGAACCGTGAGACCACCGCGGCCGGCGAATGCTGATGATTGCATGGGTATGTCAGGTAACTAATGAGAAGGTACTGAATAGAACTGGGGAGAAGAGAAATTTGGTGGTACAACCGACTACCAGAAGGGATAATTTGGTAGGACACATTCTGAGACATCAAGGGATCACCAATTTAGTACTGGAAGGAAGCGTGGAGGGGAGTGGGGGTGTGTAAAAATCGTAGCGGGAGACTGACAGATGAACACAATAAACAGATTCAGAGGGATGTAGGTTGCAGTAACTACTCGGAGATGAAGAGGCTTGGACAGGATGCAGTAGCATGGAGAGCTGTAGCAAACCAGTTTTTGGACTGAAGTCCGCAACAACAACAACGTCTTTGAAAAGGAGGAAGTCAGCCGCTTATCAGTCCAGATAGTTTCATTGTCCTAGAGGGTCATGTCGATGCCTTCTGCGTCGAATGCATTGTAGATGTTATCATCATTACTCATAATGCAGTCTTCGGTGTATGAAAAAAAAATGGTTCAAATGGCTCTGAGCACTATGGGACTTAACTTCTGAGGTCATCAGTCTCCCAGAACTTAGAACTGCTTAAACCTAACTAACCTAAGGACATCACACGCCGGCCGCGGTGGTCTCGCGGTTAAGGCGCTCAGTCCGGAACCGCGGGACTGCTACGGTCGCAGGTTCGAATCCTGCCTCGGGCATGGATGTGTATGATGTCCTTAGGTTAGTTAGGTTTAAGTAGTTCTAAGTTCTAGGGGACTGATGACCACAGTAGTTAAGTCCCATAGTGCTCAGAGCCATTTGAACCATTTTTTTGACATCACACACATCCATGCCCGAGGCAGAATTCGAACCTGCGATCGTAACGGTTGCGCTGTTCCAGACTGTAGCGCCTAGAACCGCTCGGCCACTCCGGCCGGCTCGGTGTATGAATAATCTAGATTTAACCCTTCCACACTTTCGGCATACAGCTCAGGCGTCGGTCGGTGTAAAATTTATTCTTCTGTACAGAAACATTTTTTTACGTTTTCAGGGTGCTGTAAACAAAAAATAAAAAAGTTGAATTATTTAATAAAAATACAAAGCAAAAACTGAGTTGGAAAAAATTATGTTTCGAAACCCTATCGAGGTAAGAGATACTAACACAAAAATGTTGTTACAGTAAAAGAAAAAGGAATATCGACTTATTATTGAATTCTGATAATAAAATTAGACATTATCAAGAGGACGTGACTACGAGAAAACTGAAGTACGAGGTGCATTCAAGTTCTAAGGCCTCCGATTTTTTTTCTAATGAACTACTCGCCCGAAATCGATGAAACTGGCGTTACTTCTCGACGTAATCGCCCTGCAGACGTACACATTTTTCACAACGCTGACGCCATGATTCCATGGCAGCGGTGAAGGCTTCTTTAGGAGTCTGTTTTGACCACTGGAAAATCGCTGAGGCAATAGCAGCACAGCTGGTGAATGTGCGACCACGGAGAGTGTCTTTCATTGTTGGAAAAAGCCAAAAGTCACTAGGAGCCAGGTCAGGTGAGTAGGCAGCATGAGGAATCACTTCAAAGTTGTTATCACGAAGAAACAGTTGCGTAACGTTAGCTCGATGTGCGGATGCGTTGTCTTGGTTAAACAGCACACGCGCAGCCCTTCCCGGACGTTTTTGTTGCAGTGCAGGAAGGAATTTGTTCTTCAAAACATTTTCGTAGGATGCACCTGTTACCGTGGTGCCCTTTGGAACGTAATGGGTAAGGTTTACGCCCTCGCTGTCCCAGAACATGGACACCATCATTTTTTCAGCACTGGCAGTTTCCCGAAATATTTTTGGTGGCGGTGAATCTGTGTGCTTCCATTGACCTGACTGGCGCTTTGTTTCTGGATTGAAAAATGGCATCCACATCTCATCCATTGTCACAACCGACGAAAAGAAAGTCCCATTCATGTTGTCGTTGCGCGTCAACATTGCTTGGCAACATGCCACACGGGCAGCCATGTGGTCGTCCGTCAGCATTCGTGGCACCCACCTGGATGACACTTTTCGCATTTTCAGGTCGTCATGCAGGATTGTGTGCACAGAACCCACAGAAATGCCCACTCTGGAGGCGATCTGTTCAACAGCCATTCGGCGATCCCCCAAACCAATTCTCTCCAATTTCTCGAACATGTCGTCAGACCGGTTTCTGCAAGCCCAAGGTTGTTTCGGTTTGTTGTCAAACGATGTTCTGCCTTCATTAAACTGTCACACCCACGAACGCACTTTCGACACATCCATAACTCCATCACCACATGTCTCCTTCAACTGTCGATGAATTTCAATTGGTTTCACACCACGCAAATTCAGAAAACAAATGACTGCACGCTGATCAAGTAAGGAAAACGTCGCCATTTTAAGTATGTAAAACAGTTCTCATTCTCGCCACTGGCGGTAAAATTCCATCAGCCGTACGGTGCTGCCATCTCTGGGACGTATTGACAATGAACGCGGCCTCATTTTAAAACAATGCACATGTTTCTATCTCTTTCCTGTCCGGAGAAAAAAAATCGGAGGCCTTAGAACTTGAATACACCTCGTACCACATTCAGGGGGCGTGAATGAAAGAAAAGCGGCGATCGTAACTTACAATAACGACGTGGCTACACTTCCGGCTGGAGTGGTACTGGAAGGAAGAGTTAGCTGCAGGGAAATGGCTTTGCCCTGTTCCGCGATTGCGCTAGGAAAAAAGCAGTGCTGCGGGGGGCTTTGCCGACCCCACATGGTACTACGAGGGTTAAAACCCTCTAACAAGACGGCTTTCGTTTGGGAACACCCTGCTCTGAATGCGGCACTTAGAGAAGTAAAATGATCATATGGCATTTATTGGCTGGGATATCCCCTTCGGGGTACGGCTGCCGTATTGAAAGGCTTTTTAGTTGACGCCACTTTGGCGACTTGCGTGTCAGTGATGATAATGATGGTGAAGGACACAGAACACCCCAGTCCCCTACCGGGAATCGAAGCCGCAGCGCATAGACAGCAACGGTGTGCGTCTGACGTGTGGAGCTGGCGGTAGGTGCAGCAGCTGAGGGCCGCAGCTTGGGAGGAGTGGACTAGAGATGGGCAAAACTGTTCTTTTCAGAGATCGGATCAGAACTGTTCACTCCCTGAAATGAATTAGCTCTTCTTCATGACTCACCACTCATTTACAATAGAAAATAAATGGGAGGCACATTGCCCTTTAAACTTGGTTTATTCCAGTACTATACCTGTATTTTGATCTTATTTGGTCCTATTTTGAAGTAACACAGATAATGAGTAAGAATTTTGTGTTGTTTATTGAAATTTCCACGATATGACAAAGTTTTTGATTATTGATTTATTTTGCACTATCGCGGTTTTTTGGGTGATCGGAAAATGTTGTAACTTGAGATTTACATTAACAATATATTTGGCTATAATGTATTAAAATTTCATTAACCTCATACAAATACATCGCAAGCCATATATTTTTAAAGCGAACGTTTCCTTCCGAAGACGCCTAAAATCGCAAAATCCGTACCAGAATAAGAAAAAAATATATAAATTTGACTGTAAAACGAAAGTGCTGCATATAGCCTTACGCAGAATAAAACAAGGAAAATATTGGTGTATCACATTTTGCGATACGTTTATCAGTTCGCTCGTAATTAAAGCGTAAATTCGAGTGTCCATGATAAAAATCCTATAGTAAGAGGAGTCATCAGGAACCTAATCTGATCAGTTTAAACAAATAAAAATAAAATAAAAACAAATGATGTATACATAACATAATAATGTAATATACATAGCGGTATTACTACGAAGAACAATATCCAGTAGAGACGAACTCCGATGCAGAAGCACTGAGTCGAGCAGGTCGAGCCGCGAGCTGTATTACTGCGTGAGCTAAGACTGCAGAGACCAGAGTGACACCTGAGTTGCTTTGCTCAACGCTCTGGCTAGAGTCGAGAACGGTGGGGTGAGCGTTGAGCGGGCGAGTTCCGAGGGTGGGGGGAGCGGTGAACTCACCCGCTCCGAGACAAATCGTCCGTTCCCTTGCGAGCAGGTTGTTGCAAGTAGTTCCTATGTTATCCGCTAGGTGGCTCTCTGTCCTGTTGGTCGCATCAACTGCCCAGAGGGCAGGACATGCGACTGAAACGATCGCCGACAGAGTGCAATGCGAAGTTAAGTTGCGCCAGACACTGCACGCGGCAGACGACGCACAGAGACGCCACGGCATGTGTGAAACACAAAATCCAATGGGGCACTGCACAATGCAGGCAGCCAAGGTAGAAGCAGGGCAGAGGCCGGCGCTGGCTGTGTTGTGTGGTGTGCACTGTGCTGTGACCAGCAGAGGCGCTGCTGATATGCTCCGTCTCTCTCTCTCTCTCTCTCTCTCTCTCTCTCTGCTGTGGGAAACGTTTGGAGCTACCGTTCTTTTTTTCTGAATCACTGATTGTTCACTCCTTTGAAAGATTGAACTCTATGAATTAGTTCAAGAGCGGATCCCCCATCTCTAGAGTGGACGGCTGGCAGCCTGACGGTGAAGGCAGGCATCCGGGAGTCGAGGGCAGGACCCTCACGGAGATAGCAGCAAGATGCTGTCCAGCGGCGAATGCAGGGGGGTGCGGTGGCAGGTGGGCCGTCAGCAAGGCGACAGCAACAACTCGGTTGGCAAGCTACGTTTCTGCACTGCATAGTGTCAGCACAGCAGACGGACGGCGCCGATGGGCTACGCAGGTGTAGGGCGTGCAGCAGCTGGGCTTGCTTTCTAACGGTGGCTCCGCCATGGGAGCCGCGTTGACCACAGGTAGCTCCTGTGCGCTCGGCTCGTTCCAAGCAAACGGTGGGGTGGCCCCAAAAATGAGACAGACTTAACACATGCTTTTGGCATCCTGGGCCCCGAGTCAGGGCTAGCGCGCGGCGACTGCGATGCTGAGCCAGCTATGACCGTCAGATCGGTCAGGTCCACGCGCAGCACGCAGGTGCACGCCATGAGCCTCATCCGTGGCTATGGCAGGCAGCGACAATGCAACATATTATGTCCGGGGCACCTCCTTAACTGCGAGGCTGGCGCGATATGCCAGCCAGACTCACAGTGGAGTACACCAGGAGTGATACATAACGATCCAGACATTAACTAACATGACTGAAACTCGGTCAATCTATCAGCCGAATGGTGGGTTTGATCGCGATTCTAATGAGAATATGGACAGACTGCATAATTTGTGGGAGGCGGTGTGAGAGGGATTGGTTCTGGGCGCATAAATGGACGATAGTTTGAAATGTAAAGAGATGATTAAAAGAAACTCATTAAATATATTCCGAAACTTACGTAGCACGTAGAGGCTTCAGGCTGGACTGTAAAGGCGTCCGCCAGTCTGGGTGTTTGAAAAATGTGAAAATAGTAAGGAATAATAAAAACCAGTTTATAGCCGTTTGGAGGGAGCAGAAACGCAGACAGATGGCCCTATGCTGTGTGCATCGTCAAAAAGCTGGTAAGTAACCGAGAGCTCCTGTTCTGTCTGCAAACCCGGTCACAAGAAAGCAAAGTGAATGTGTCCTGTTCCCCAGGAAGCGGCCAGTAGTTACCACGTGCCAACTTTCTCTGGTTTTCCATTGGCTGATGGGTTGCGTGGGCACCTTTGCTGCATTCCTTACAGGACTGAAAGCATACCCTTTCAGCGGATTTTACCAGAGAGAACCGCTTCTATCCTGAATGGACAGCCCGGTTGGTCACCAGGCTCTGGTGACCACTCAATTAGCAATAAATTACTCCCGATTAGCCAAAGGCACGCAGTAGAACTCAATATCTGTTTAGTGATATTTGCGTTTGATAATAATTATGGAATGTAAAAAAGGGAATTAGCGGAAGTCAAACTAGGTACCCTACGATTACAATGGCATTAGCGAGAACATCAATGAGTCAACAATATTTTATACCTCAATAGCACTGAAAATCTGATCTTCGGATCCGGTTATTTCGAGTTTATTTGAGAATTGCGTCGTACTGGTTTATGGAAGTGTCAGGTCACTGGCATTGAATTTCACTAAATATGATGAAAATCTAAGAACGACAGTCGTCAGCATATGAAGACCACTTCCAGAGAATAAATGAAACGTCGAGTCGGCGGCTCGCTAAGCTACAAGAGCTGTTGTAAATATAGAGGGGCGATCCACTCTGGTAACGTCCAGGTCATTCTACACAGCATGTGATCACGGATTCGAAAAAATGTGAAGAATGTGGGACTGGAGAGATCGGGTATCAAACTGATTCACCTCTTGTTATTCATCCTTCGGTCTTTCACTAACGCAATCCACTCAAGTTCGATCTGACTCTCAGTATTCCTGACCCAGTATTCTTCGTACGAGTTTGCTTAGCCCTCAGTGTCACAGTCTAAGATGATAAATAAATAAATAAAATAGAAAAGATGCAGCACGAAGTTCTCATCCGAATGGTACGGGAATCGGCAGATGAGATCTACACACACAGACAAACAGATTATGACAATTTCAGAAAAATATGATGATTTATTCAAGAGAAAAATTGAGCAAGTCAGTTTCGCATTGATGCTCCTCTGGCCCTTATGTAAGCAGTAATTCGGCTTGGCATTGATTGACAAAGTTATTGGATGTCCTCGTGATGGATATCGTGCCAAAATATGTGTATTTGGCACGTTAGATCGTCGAAATCCTGACCTGTGCGGAGGACCCTACCCATTATGCTCTCAACGTTCTTTACTAGAGAGACCTCCGGCAAGATTGCTGGCCAAGGTACGTCTTGGCAACCACGAAGAAAAGCAGCAGCAACTGTCGACGTGTGTGGGCTGAAATGTACGCGCAGGATGGCTTACCATGAAGGGAGACAAAACTTGGTGTAGAATATCTTCGACGTACCGCTGTGCTATAAGGGTGCCGCGGATGGCAACCAGAGGTGCACTTCGATGAAATTAAAATAGACCACAGAAAGGACGTAGCCAAAGAGAGGTTCAGGGGCTCCGGACGCCCCTCCTCTTCATCATGGAAATGAAATTGCACGTGACCTAGTTGTCAGGTAGTGAATTTGAAAATTGTTTTGAATTTCAGTCATTTGATGGAAAAAGGATACGCACTGTTGGGAATCAGCGAGGTCAACGATAGGTTTCACCTACCTATACATCTATAGCACTATCGGCTATCACCCATCCACGTTTTAACCAAGAGCAATTATTGGTCGTGCTTGAGCTCACTTTTAGTTTTGTGGCCAAGTTTAGTTCTTGTCTGTAGTTGAGTTTAATGTAACTTCTACCGTTCATTGTTTCTGTGTTGTGTGCTGCTGTGATAGTTTCTAATTGTGGAAACGTTTTAACAAGAAAGAAGACGAAAACCGATTATGATTGGTCCGCCAGTGTTATGGAAAGTTAAATATACTGTATGTACGCACTTCTGTCATGGCCTAATTACCTATCTATAGCAGTTTAATGTTAGCACTGGAGTCGTTAATTGGAGGCTGCTTGAACTGTGCGTTGCAATATTTCAGTGTTTCAGAAGGCAGTGAAGCAATAAATACCATTACGAATAACATTCAGTTATAATCAATACATGAAAATGCATTTCGAATTTGTTTGTCTCGCCGAAGCATCACGTTGATCTGCAGAAATATCATCAAAATGGCGATAGTTGCATTTCTTTAAAAGAATTTCTCGATATACTATAATTAGTAGCCCAAATGCCAAAATATCGTCCAACCTAGTCACCTCTCAGTTATGGAAACCAGTTCCGATATGGAGCGATGGGGAGGGATGTGTGGAGAGTGGAAGGGGTATGTGATGAGAGCACTTTCTGGAGTTCTTTTTTGCCTGAAAGATGTTTTCAGCGGGCTTCTTGAATTCGTCTGAACCGATTCCTTTAAAGATGCACCCCATCTTCTTAAATGGAAAGAGCTACACTGAAGTCGAGTCAGGCATCTCGTCGAAGGCTTCCAGCATTAAATGCCAAATGATAAGTGAGTTATAATCCAAATGTTCCTCCCATAGCCTCATGCTTTTCTCTTTCAGGACATTTTGTAATGCAGAAAATGATCTTCTTTACACTTCAAGAAGCGACACATGCATAGTTGCATGTGGAGATTTGGGAAATTGTAAGGTTGAATAATTCCAGATTCTTCGCATTTCCACCACCAGAAATTGTTCTACTTGTCTGTCGAACAGAGATCTCTTTATTCAAGGAGCACTGTCGGTAATAATCACCGGGTCCCAAAACATTAGGACTCTTCCATTCGTCAGCAAGTTCAGATTAAAAGAAGAAGAGTGTAAGATGGCCTTGGAGGGTGAAACATGATTGGAGAAAGACTGCTTCTTAGTGGTCCAACCAAGTAACGAGATTAACTTATACGATACCTCAGGCGCCTATGTTGTTCCTATGTACGATGCAATGTTTCTTCAGACATGCACGCATGCTGGAAGGAAAGGTCACTGCGGTGACTACAGACAGATGACAAATACATGACACGTATTCGCAGTTGTGAATATGGACAACTATCATCTGAAGGCAGATTAAAACTGTGTGCCAGACCGAGACTCGAGCTCGGGACCTTTGCCTTCCGCGAGCAAGTGCTCTCCCGTCTGAGCTACCCAAGCACGACTCACGCCCTGTCCTCACAGCTTCACTTCTGCCAGTACGTCGTCTGCTACGTTCCAAATTTCACAGAAGCTCTCCTGCGAACCTTGAAGAAGTAGCGCTCCTGGAAGAAAGGATAGTGTGGAGACATAGCTTAGCCACAACCTAGGGGAGTTTCCAGAATTAGATTTTCACTCTGCAGTGGAACTTACACTGATATGAAACTTCCTGGCAGATTAAAACTGTGTGCCTGACTGAGACTCGAACTGGGGACGTTTCCCGCGGAAGGCAAAGGTCCAAAGTTCGATTCTCGGTCCGGCACACAACTCTAATCTGCCAGGAAGTTTCATGGCTGCACGCATTCCTCCGCAGAGTGGAAATCTCATTCTGGAACCATCATCTCTCTAATGGAATGGTGACAATGAAAATTTGTGCCAGACCGGGACTCGAACCCGCTGCAGCGCCACACATTCATCCATTGGCCGCCAAAATATACAGTTTTTCGTTTTATGTCGCAACCTGTACGAATACCAATTTTTGACTAATCATCGTAACTCCTTCGTGGTGATTTTTTTTACCTTAAAGTGTACTTCTCAGAAATATAGTTGTATATGTGATACATTATCACTTTTATTTGTGTGTTGGTGTATTGTATCGATAGAAAATACTGTGACCTGTTAAATAGACCTTAAATAATACGACATTGAAGATCAATTTCGTGGGAACACTTTCAGACAAGATCAAGTTTAAAGCAAGTGCCAGACAGGGAGCTGGCGCTTTAACTGTGTTCCTGATAAAGTGACCAATGAATGGTGACGGAAACAAAAGTGTGTGAAGTACGACTGAAATACGAAAAAATGCATACAAATACACTGCAACCTGTAGACTACACTGTGATATTGTCGGAGTGATTAGGAGAAGCGACAATTTAAACAAATAAGCTCCAGAGAGAGGCGGCCAAAGCGAGATATCAAACAGACACATTACATGACGAACATCTAGACAGCTCCTAGATGGGAGACATTTGAAGGAGGGGCAGAAAAAGAAGCTATGAGAGCACGAATAAACAAAAAGGAATAAAGCATAATAATCACAAAGATCATCTACAGCAAGACAAATCGTTCGGTCAGTGCAAACCTGAGTCATTACCAGACAGGGATCCGCCATTAAATATTATACAAAGCAGGAAGTCTGATCCTCTTGAAGACAGAACTACTTCGGACGATAAATTTGTAGAACGAAGTATTCTGTGAAAGGTATTAGGTCCTCGAAGTAAAGGACAAAGTCAATATAGAAGACAGGGCAAGCAATAACTGTATTCCCAGATAGAGAGGGTTTCTGACACCGATATGAGAAGGACTACGTTCTTCAAACACAGCCTTAAAAATGAATCCGGGAGGGTTGATACATCAAGTAGCGCAGTTTCTTGTGAAGAAGAGAGCAAAAATAATTTCGTCTAAGAGGTACGAAGGACGTGGAAAAAGTGAAAAGGCAGGAAACATATGAGGTGTATATTTCTAAAAGTCGACATCTGTTTCCAAAGTCAGTCTTAGAAAAATGAAAAAAAAAACTGATTCCAATGTTAACAGTGCTCATATAAATAGTCATTAAAAATTACTCTAAATATAAAATACAAAAGCGCGAACAAAATAAAACACCGGTTTTATGAGTTATAAGGTACTTAAATTTGGAGACGTCACGTTTTGCAACTAATTACTGAATATGTCATCCCTTGGAATCAACAATAGCGAAAATGTCGGGATTTGAAAATTATAATAATTTCATATGACTGGTTTTAATTAAGAATGTTCATTTTATTCTAAATGTTGTACATAAAAACATATAATAACTTGTGATTCCTTCATTTGGACTCTTTTTTTATGTTTTCATTGGGTAATAAAAAGTTGCACAGTATTTGTATGCTCAGACTATATTCATCTTCCTGTGGTTCACAAATAACACAGTATGAACCTGGATGTATATTTCGCACCTCTTCCTCCGCAACATGATGTGTTACTTCCCTGTAGCACACCAAGGATTCCATCTGTCTCCACCTATCTCCAAAATGTTTCCCCAGTAATCACTCAAAATCGCGCAATTTTTCTTTTTTGGTGATGGTAGCATCTATAAGAAGGTTCTTTTTTTTTATAGTAGAAAGTGTGTTGTCCCGGTTTAGTATTCCTCTATTTACATTCCGGTCACTTCTGCAGTATGATTCACCTCTTACCACAGCTTCATTTTCGACCTGTTTTTCATCATACTCTTGCAAAATATCATTCTGTAATACCAGGCCCTTGTTGGTTTGAAAACGCTTTGTATACTTGTTTTCCAGTCATAAACTGGACCGATTTTGAAATCATAGTTCTTTAATATACTGTAACATTATTTTCGTTTTAACAATGGTGTCCTCTTTCTTTATCTCCATTTCAATTCTTGGAACTTGGTCAGACGGGATAAAATGTGTCTAACAACTGGTAAGACCCACTCAGCTTCATCGAAATTGTATTGTGCTCCAATTCTCATACCAATAATGATTCTTTTTGGTTTTGTCCCGCACAGCCGTTGGCATTTAGCTTAATATTTTGTGTTTAATCGGTCATAAAGGGCCTACGAGATTTCGTTGGATTATTTAGGGTGACACGATTCCAGCCAAAAATACGTAAAAGAATTGCCCTCATTTTGGGGATCATGAGATGAACCAACACAAATAGTGAAACTGTACAAGTACAACTGTCGAGTGTAATAAGCTGTCTGATCAGGAATTTTCCGCTGTGCAAATTTTTTTTTGGCAACCATAACTGAGAATGAGTTCAGTGGTCTCTTCCTTTGGCAAAATCGAGCTCTTAAGTACTAGTCATCTAACTTGCATTGGGTTGTTTTAGACTGCTTCACCTTTTCCTCCAGCAGTAAACAGGTGGAACAAACATCAGTTGATAGACTTCCAAAGCCTATATTGTAATTCGTACAAAAATATTGTCGAAAATAAGCCTTGTTTACTCTGATGTCATGTGTAACCGATTCATTCGACATTCTCTAGAGTTCGGTAATATTAAGATCACTCTATAAGTTCTGGCGGCCTTTAATCTGGCCTCAGCAGTTATGGTGTTCACTTACATTACCTAACTGTTCGATGTAATTTTTCGTTTCCACCTTTCTGATCTCACATTTATTGCTAAGTGCATCATTTTCTTTTTCTGTACTGGTGGTAGCACATTTCCTAATGCCTGCAGACAAGCCCTAGCCGATTCTTTGAGACTTGCTAAATTTCTAAGAAAGCTTGTCAGCACGCTAGGACAAGTGATTTCATCCATGGATGTCTCGCTGCTCTTTTCACAAAATACTTAATGCAGACAGTTTTTTGCTTTTTCTTACCTGTAGCGTTTTTCTTCTGTCTTCTGTGATGATCAGGTGCTGTGTATTTCAGAATGAATGCACCGTGAACCATCTTTTTAGTTACCTATAAAACACTTCATGGAAGTGCTTTATATCACGTAGGGATAAGGGATTGCACCGGAAAGCTTCTCTTTTATGATTGCAAACTGGAGCTCTAGGACTGCTTTTCGCTAAGTACCTATAGTAAAGAATAAAAATACAATTAGAATGTAAAGAAACATGCAGTGTAGTAATCATAAGTAAACAGGTCAAAACATACAATAGTACAAAATACCTGACAGTTACCTTTCGATTTGTTTTTTGTATTTTGTCAATTTCGTGGTATCACGGATTCTCTTCCTTCCACATCCTGACTATACTGCTGACGCCTCTTATTCTTGAGATTCTATGTTATAAGCTCAGGATAACGCACCAAGTCAGCTTGACAAGGGATAGACAATTGCGGATATGGCAAAAATGAAGCATAATAATATGACACTGAGCTAATGCTGCATTTTTAACGTTCCCTCCAGTTAAAAGCGCGCAATAATGATGTAATGTTACAAACTTGTGTAAAATAAATATCACGTATCTTGAAGGAAGGTGAAAAGATGTCGGGTTCAGGAAAACTACATTCTATCGTCGTCCACAATGCAAATGCAAATATCTGACTTCGAAATTAACTGGATATGTTGTGTTTTGGAAGGTTATTTTACGAGAATATGTCGAGTTCTAGAAATAACTCTGAATTTCAATGCTTATTTTATAAAAGAGAAGAGGTGTTTTGGAGAGTACACAGGTGATTTTTTAGACTATTTCAAGATAAAGAAACAGGATATGGCCGTACCTCATTTTACCACGTTTTCGATCCGAAATGACGGATGTCGGGCCTTGGAACTATACACCTCATATATTAACGTACAGCACCGTCACTTTGAAAGTTAAAACTGAGGCTTTCAAAAGTTGCCAGGAGATAACGAAACACAGAACAAAAACATCACTCACAAACGAGCAAAACGTAATGCTGAAAGAAAAGTTGGTAAGTATAAGGCCCGGCAGAACGAAAATTGATCCGTTTCAACATAGTCGTCTTGTGGCCAAAACGAAAAGAAGAGAGGGGAGCACATTACATACGTCCATATATTACAGAATACATAGTCTGTACCTTTATTAGGCAGTCGAAATTTTCCCCTTTGAGAAAAGAGCAAAAATTAACTCAGTTGCTCTTAAAGGGTGCGACAAAATCATCTGGCGGATTTTAACTAACAGTATCTTGACTATTACAAAACATTTTAACAACGTTGTGGTACAACATATGGGGGTGCATATGACACTATAAACCCGCATGAAAGAAACCTATAAAGTCACTATTCACTCAAGTATCGTTCTGAACACGCCCCGACACTTGATCTGACAGAGATTTCCTGGCGAATGGCCGCTTTAGGTGAGCCCACTGTCGGTAATTTGTTTACGTTAATCCCGTATTTAAATGAGGCAAAAACGTGTGGTAAAAGTAATGTGACTGTTAGGAGTATTTAGGTGACCATTGAATTTGACCATCACAGAATTAATCACGTTGTTGGTTGTGTAAACATATGCCCCATCATGCTGAAACAACATTCAGTTGCAATTTAGACTTTTTCTTCGTAGTTCAGGGACTAATTAATTTTCCACGTTTGACAGACAGCGCCCTGCAGTCACCATGACCATGTATCCACCATTCCCCTCAAAAAATTACGGCACATTTACGTTCACAATTCAATATCTCACTGTCGCTGGGAAGGGCCACACTGATTAGGCAAAGCGTTGTGACCACTTACCTAGTAGCGCGTTGGTCAACCTTTGGGGCCCAGGAGTTTGTGTGGTTGTGACTTGGATTCGACGAGTTCTTGGTAGGTTTTGGGAGGTATGTGAGATTAGATTCCTACGCACAGGTCACTCAATTTCCTCAAATTATAGGGTGGTAATATTATAGGCAGCGTTCCAGAAGTGGCGTACAGGGTTTAGATCAGTCGAATTTGATAGTCAAGACATAAAGCTCTTGTGCTCACTGGAAACGCAACTGACGATTCGTTGGCTCAGTATAAGAACACATAGCGGTCGTTAGCTGCAGGGCTTCAAGTTTAACACGGGCGCTGAACTGTGTTCTACGAAACAAAGCACTTGTGCCTGCACCAGTTTGATGCTAGGTGATCAGTTCCGTTACATATCGCCAGAGCTAGCAAGCCTCCGACGAACACTTCCTCGATGAGCCCCGAACGTCCACTATTTTGTGGCCCGCTCGTAGTTACACTGCCCTGCAGGCATTTTTCACAGATGCTCACGATGGTATATGCATTGTGTATTAAAACTCAGTGGTTCACAACCCACAAGAGGCCACAGCAGTCCACCCACATCACCGCCACCCCACATCGAAACCAGGGTTCCTGTGAGGTTCGCCCCCCCCCCCCTCCACGTGGAACCGCCTCCCCTATCCCTTTCCCCCAGTAACGTCTCATACCGTACGAGTGTAACCCCAAATGTTTGCGTCGTAATGATGGCGTACGCGCAAGTGGAGACAGTGTTTGAGCAGCAATCGCTGACATAATTTAACTGAGGCGTAATAAGGAGAACCAGCCCGCATTCGCTGAGGCAGATGGAAAACCGCCTTAAAAACCATCCACAGGCTGGCCGGCACACCGGACCTCGACACTAATCCGCCGAGCGGGTTCGTCCCAGGGACCTGGACGCCTTCCTTCTCGGGTTAGCAGCGCGTTAGACTCCGCGACTAGTCGGGCGGGCTCACGACGGTATGACTCGGACAACCAATTAACTTCGCCGTTTCTGAGCAGTTCGCACTCAGTCACAGAGTCATAAGAATCTACACTTTGTCAGAGTCGCTTATGCCAGTGTCTCTTCCGCGTCTGCGGCTTCTGTCGTCGCTGAAATGATTCTCCAGACACTACACTACACGTTTCCTTACGAGCAATCCTTAGCTCGGTAGTGGGCAGGGTTAGCGGCAAATGCTACTCTTGCAAATCGTGGTTTTGGGAGTGAGAGAGAACAGAATGATTTGGACCGGCCTGTCGGATGCTTGGCATCCATTGACTGTTACGAGTTTTTAGGCTCGCAACAGGTCATGCCAAAGTGTCGTTGGGCTGCGGTGGACTGAATGGCGCAGTGCCTGAACACGCCTATTCTGTGACCTCTCCCTCCCTTGATAGAATTTTCGCGCTGATTGACGAAAGCAGTCCCTGAGAAGAGGGATTCCAGTCTGTTCGTGTAACTGGGCAGTCGGGTAACGCCATAGCAGTCGAAAGGCGAGCCTAAGGGCGCGGTTCTGCACCATCTGGAGCTCAGCAACGTGTGTGTCGGCAGCATTCCCCCACGCCACGGCAGCATACTCCAGCACTGGACGAACCACTACTCGGTACATGGTGATGCCATGGCTATGGGGAAGCGTCGACGTCGGGTTGCGGAGAGACTACTGGACATGAAGAAGTCCTGCAGCTCTACCCTTTACCTACTTCGCCACGTTAGCCTCTGATCGAGGGTGACACCGAGGTATTTAGCTGTTCTATTCCAGGGGACGAGGCCTCCCCTGATCGTGACCGGCTCTAAATCTGGTGGTAGCAGTCCTTTCCAGAAGATTATGGCCTGGCTCTTGGCAGCATTAAATTTAAGCAACCATTTCGTGGACCACGTCCCTAATGCTTCTCACCGTAATTGGAGACGACGTCGCATTTCAAACACGTTCATGCTCCGAACGAGTAGCGCAGTGTCGTCGGCATAAAGTACCAACGACACCCGCGCCACCTGCGGAGCATCTGCGGTGTAAAGGGAGTATAGTAGGGGTTCTAGTACGGACCCCTGTGGCACCCCAGCCTTAATCGATCGTCGTCCTGGCGCACGTGGAAAGTTCGGTTTTCCAGGTAGGACTTAAGTAGCACCCCGTGTGACGTCGGGACCCTGTGCATAAAGAGTTTGTACACGAGGCCGTCATGCCACACAGAGTCAAATGCCCTAGAAACGTCCAGGAGCACTGCCCAAAGGTATTCCCAGGTCTCCAGGGCTCGCATGGCCTCCTCCACAAGTCGCATGAGTTGATGCGCTATGGAGTGACCCTTGCGAACACCGAACTGCTCATCGGGAAGCAGGCGGTGGGCTTCCACGTGCCTGAGGAGCCGTTTGGCGCATAAACCTTCGAGAGCGACGGCAGGGGACTAACAGGGCGGTAGTTCGCCGCGAAACGAGGGTCCTTGTTTGCCTTGGGGACTGCTACCACTTCCGCGTGTTTCCACACGGAAGGGTAGATCCCCGTGCGCAGAATTTCGTTAAAATTGTCAGTCAAGGTCAGTAAGGCCCCTGCCGGCAGTTCATGCAGTTCACGATACCGTCGTCCCCTCCCGCTTTTTTCAGGCTGAGCGACCGCAACTGCAAGGCCCCTTCTTCCATCGAAATCGGTTCAATGTCATCTCCACCTTCCCAGGCGGCCAGGAAGGTGGGTAGTTGAGCTTCGACTAGGCGCACGTGGTTCTCGTCCACAACGTCTTCTATAGGCGTAAAAGACACCACTAAGTGGTCTGCCAACACATTCGCCTTTTCATCAGGATGGCTAACGACGTCTCATCCTACGTGAATAGGCCGAACTCGCCGCCGACGTCTCAGGAATAATTTGACAACACGCCATGCATTTCCATCCGCAGGATCCACTGTTGCCACCAGATCTGCCCACTCCCTATTTCGGTGAGCCTCAACCTCTGCCTTGTTCTCGCGGTGCATACGGTTTAGGCGAGCTTTGGTGCGTGACTGACGCGTGAGTTGCCACTCACCGAAGAGTCCATTCATCTCCCGAATCGTCTCCCTAATTTCCGGCGGAAGGCGACGGGAGTTCATCGGCGGGTGTTGTGGGGGAGGCGGAGAAGCTGCCTCCGCGGCCCGGAGTAGTTGTCGAGTAAGAAACTGCAGGGCAGTGTCAGTGCCAACCACAGCAGGGTCTGGGGCGTCGACCAAGAGAGAGAGGACCTCCGCTTGGTAACGCTCGCGGTCCAGACGTTTAATGTTCGGGCAACGCCGCGGAAGAGCAACACCAACGATGTCCACGTCGTAAATCACTGTCACGTGATCTGACGACAGTGCACAACGTTTCGAGACAGAGATGTGCTGCCCGATACCCCTAATAAGGGCAATGTCCAGCAAATCAGATAAGTGGTGCACAGGAAAAATCGTGTGATCAAATGGTCCAAGCGCAATGGCGCCATTTCTCTGAACAGCCCGGAGTAGGCGTCGGCTCGTCTCTGCTCCACTTACATTGACTGCTACACACTGCGTCATGTGACCGCGACGTCACCGACTGGCTTTTAGTCACAGGTGTTTTTGGCCCGCCAGTGAGCGCACTTATGAGACCAACAGTGAAGATTGTGGCTCTCAAAGTAACTGGATGAGCTTCGTCGTACATCGTGAAAACCATTTCATCTGTCATCACTTGTAGTACTTGTTCTGAAACTGATACCTCTAGTCTTCGGCCTTTAGTCGTCAAACTACAGTGATTTTATAATGGTGAAAGTGTAAATTATACTCAGGTATTCATGCTACCCAGCAATCATTGCAGCAGTATGATCACAATGTGGCCGGTGCGGACTACTCACTCTCCGTAGCACTTCCTACCTCGATTTTCATTATGTTGTGAATGACAGTGAACGGCCAGTTGATACTCATTTCATAGTAGAACCTATTTTTCTGCAGTTTTTCACCCGCGTCAAAAACTGTATTTCGGGTTGAAAAACTGCCTTCTCGATCCACGTTGAAGTGCTGCGGGAATAGTCGTTGAGTTGCTACTTAGGAATCGTGGTTTCTGAAAAATGTTTCCAGGACAGGTGCACAACGTTAGCTCCACAGTTATCCTAAGTGTATTGTTTAGCTAATACAGCTTCACTATGGAGCAAAGAATATGATGTGTAAAATGTGGGGTACTGTAAATTAAAAATTATCCGATATTATTTTCTTTTGCACCCTGTAATTCAGCACTGTGCATATTCGAATTCACACTCGCAGTCGTTCATAATATCAACTGCATTATATGGCAGCAGCAGCTGTGGTTTTGTGTAATGTGACGAGTTCAATTCAAGTAACAGAGGCCAACACAATCATTGTATGTACATATATGTCTGAAACAGCGTAACAAGCTATGTTGTAGAACGCTTTATACAACATAGGCATTAGTAGACAATACCCCGAAACAGGTGGGTACAGCTAAATAAAATACGGTGGAATGCATTTAACACAAAACTCGGTGGACCGATTGTAAAAATAAGTACTGTATTTTCGATCAAGTCAGATATTATTTCGCTGCAGTAATCTAATTTCCTGCTAAAGATTCACTGTAATAACCGCATTCTGTACAATGAACGTACACATAGAGTTTGTTATTGTTCTTTTTTCGGATAAAAATTTGTTATTAGCTATCCAAACTGAGAATCGAATCGATGACCATAGTGATCATCATCTAGACTTTTCAATGGTGTTACAGGCTGTTCAACGGATAATGTGGCTACATATTTTAAAACAACACCGTTTTTTATCTTTTCCCAATAGCAAATAGGTAATGGTAGTTTTTACGATTCATCTTCTTCTTGCGTTACGGCCTCTGTACGACCACGGGTAGCCTCTTCGTGGACTGCATTTTCCTCTTCTTCTCCCAGACCCTCTTCATTCTTTCTCTTCTTCTCTCCCGCTCTTATTCTGTGATCTTCAGTTTCCGTTTCTAGCGTAGGTTCCATTGGTGACACTCTAATCTTTTCCTGTATTCTTCTCGGTCATTGATCTCCGGCATATTGGTCGGTGTATATTTGTTCGTCCAATTTTCCTTTCCTTCGACCTTGATCCCCAATTCAAACCAGTCCTTCCGAATTTCAACAACCCACTTGGTTCTTGTCTTTCCCCTTGTCCTCCCTGTTGTTTCCCACACTATCTTCGTCATTCTGTCCATACTCATCCTAACTACATGTCCAGGAAACCTTGCCCTTTTGAGTCTGATTTCCCCAGATATTGTTCTCATGTTCCGGTACAGTTCTTCCTTAGGTCTTCGCATCCACCTCTTTTGGGACCTAGTATTTTTCTCTCTTCTTTCTCTAGTTGTTCTGCCCAATTTCTACCTAGTGTCATCGTCTCAGCAACATATAATACTGCATTCCTCACCGTTGCCGTGTAGTGTAGTGTATCTTGGCCTCTGTGGATATATTCTTTTTATTGTATATGTCTCTCGTCATGCAGAAGGCTGACCTAATCTTCTTTATCCTCTTTGTTATTCCATCCTTGCTCCTGTTCCTTCCTGTTATAAATTCTCCCAGATATTTAAAATTGTCCACCATTTCCACAGTGCCTTCCGGTGTTTCCCAGTTGTTATTTAATGTCTTTCTCTTATTATAGGCGATCCTAAGTCCCACCTCTCTGGCTACCTTCCATAAGTTGTCCAGCTGTGTCTTTGCGTCTTCTTCTGTCTCACTATTGCTATGTCGTCTGCAAAGGCTAGGCAGGACAGACTGAGAGAGGGAGAAGGATATGGATGGAGAGGGGAAGGAGGAAATGAACAGAGTAAGGGAAGAGGAGGAGATGGACAGAGAGAGGGATATGAGGAGATGGACAGAGAGGGGTGGAAGGAGGAGATGAATAGGGTTAGGAGGAAGGAGGACTTATAGAACACTGGAATATACAAATACCTGTGGAACGCCGGGTACGTAGCTAGTCAGCGATACACTAAGCCAGTTTCGTAGTGTCGAATTGTTCAAGTTATTAAGGCAAAGTAGCAGATTCTTCAGATAACTCAGTACCTACTTCTACTGCTTTGGAGTTCTTTCCAACAAATTAAGTCTGGATATGGCAGCATTCTTAGGTCCACCTCGCCTGAAACAACAAACATGCTCTTATTTGGCCTTTCTTATACGTTTCCTCTGTGTCTGCAACATATTATCATATTGCCATAATTTGATCTCTGAATTTAATTACCGTTGGCAGTGTGGCGTTAACGTATTGCAAACTCTTTGGAGATTTTAATTTTTGTTCTCTGTTTTCTACTAACTACCTACAGGCCGGCCGCAGTGGCCGTGCGGTTCTAGGCGCTGCAGTCTGGAACCGCGAGACCGCTACGGTCGCAGGTTCGAATCCTGCCTCGGGCATGGTTGTGTGTAATGTCCTTAGGTTAGTTAGGTTTAACTAGTTCTAAGTTCTAGGGGACTAATGACCTCAGAAGTTGAGTCCCATAGTGCTCAGAGCCATTTGAACTACCTGCAGTTCCATATACGTTGTAATGGGAATGACGGCTTATTTTCGTCCTTATTTCTCTGTCGTTTGACGTAAAACTGTAAGTTACAGTACCTTCACTTATGAATTAAACATAAGAAACGATTGGGCGATTGAACAGACGAAATAGACGTAGGCAGAAGATGATACAGAAATTAATAGACTTTTATGATGGATTCGATACGTCTAGCTGAAAACCGTTTGAGAAGAGTCACTGTAGAATGAGAATAGGGAATTTGCATCATTTAAGATATACTACTAGCAGAGCATGTGAAAATTACATGCTGTGCCGCGCGCTATGGCCGTGCGGTTATAGGCGCTGTGTCACGGATTGCGCGGCCTCTCCCACTGGAGATTCAAGTCCTTCCTCAAGCATGGGTGTATGTGTTGTTCTTAGCATAAGTTTAGTAGTAAGTAGTAGTTTAGTAGTAAGTAGTGCGTAAGTCTGGGTACCAATGACTTCAGCAGTTTGGTCCCTTTGGAATTCACACACATTTGAACATTTTACATGCTGTATTGCTAGCAAAGTCCATGGTTCTATTCCACAACTGCAATTTCAACCTTTAGGTCATTTTCAATTGGGTAACATCCGCAGGCAATACATACACAAGGCTAAATATACCACTAATATCAGTAGTATGCAAATTAATTGGGACAATACGATTATACTTTAACAGTCCATGTTTATTATTACTATGTGTGTAATACAGTTAGTGACTTACCGAATATTAATAAGTGTTATGTTCTTTTGCTTCAATGAGCTTCTGAACATATTGTGGCATAGATTGAACCATGTCACAGCGAATGTTTCGTAGTTCGACGTCACGAAACATTACTTTTACCACATGTGCTAACATTCATTGTTTCACTGAACAGTGCATCTTACCAAGACGACTTTTGACACTACGACACGAGTTCTTCGTGGGATTCAAATATAGCGAATTACCAGGCTACTGAAGCGCATTAATGTTGTTTTCTTCTATGAATATCTTGACTGCTTGAGAAGTGTGGCTCGGAGCCAGACGTTAAAATGGTCCTCCACCATCTCCAAAGACCTGTCGGCGTGGCACAAACCTGCGCCTAAGGATTTACATGTATCATGTTGAATTCAATAAGCTATCAACTGGAACTAGCGCCCTACGGCCACTTATACTGAAGACACACATCTGTTCAAGATACACATCTTTCATTGCCTCATGGGTGCTTCGCCTTACATCCCTTGATCTGTACCCTTGAAGAATAAAATGTGGCTCATCAATGAAAATTATGTTTCTTGTTACTAGTGGTCCAAGATTTAGATATTCTTCCCCATGCCAAAAGCTTTTTCTCCTTGACTGGTGTTAACAACCGCTTCTTCATTGGCTTTTGTGCTTATCGCTCGGACCTTACTTGTCTTGTGACGAAGAATTCTACTGTTTCTCTTTGGAGAAAATCAGGCAGTAGCACTACATGCCCTAATAAGTCTTGAAGTACTAGATTTTCCACACCAACAAGGCAATGAGTCATATGGTCATAGGGGGGTGTTTTGCCAGCTTCTTAAGCGAAATCTCCTTTATAACTCAAAGTCTTCCTGCCGGGAACACAGAAATAACACACGCTGCTGCCACACATACAAGCACTCTACTGAACTGGAGGTTACGTACAATTATTGTTCTTAGACAAGGCAACAATACTCAGCCAAGAGTCGAACAATTGGAAAGATAAAATTAATTACAGCTGATCAAGTTCGATTCCTTGTCAAATATGAGCTTGACCCAATTAATTTTCAAACTATCGTAATACACACACATCTAGCAGTGGAATCATGAAACTGTGGATTAAAAGCAACTACAAATTACTTAAGTGATTTAAGCACAGCGGTAGTCGCCAGTGAAAGGAGTACCGATGAAGTGAGCCTTCAGTTCTTGTGTCAGCCGTAGCCACATACACCATCCAAACAAAGTAAAAAATGCGTTAGTATCTTATGAGCACGCTTCAGAGAACACACAGATAAATGCATCCTCACTGCACTTGCCGTTATATGACAAAAAAGATAGAAACACATGAAATAAATCTCGTGTGGGGTCAAAACAGGTGCGAAAGCGAATTTACGCCATTTCCCAACACTACACAAAGATGCACGCTGGCATCCTGTATGTAGATAAGGATACTTTCACGTGGTCATGAGAAACTAAGGTCAATGGAAATTTATTGACAGTAGTAAGACACAGTGACAAGAAATGCACTTACCCGTGCATTAGCTTCAGAGCTTTCAGTAAGAATACCTTGAGAGCGTTCAGTAAGATTTTTCATGACACGTTCAGTGCAGCATTGTGTTTTACTCATACTCAGATGAATAGATGCGGTTTCCTAGCACAATTTTTATGGCTGTTCTTTTGCCTTTTACGCAGCACTATATTTGCTCTGTTTAATGTCCTCGTAGCACGATATCTGCCTTAGTCCCAATTTTATCTGACATGTTCATTGCACGATGGTACAGAACGTAGCTTGTATTTGAAGATAAAGATGATACTTTGTACTGTCAAAAATATTATGGTTGTGCTTCTGTATCTCACACTCAGGAAAGTATTTGCATTGCTTGCGAGTCACTGTGATAGGTCGCCTGCATATTACGTAACAATCAGGGAGCTAAGTAATACAAAAATTTTAATTATACTTTGTTATTGTATATGTGTTCACAAACACATAGTGCTGAAAGCATTCTGTAATTTATGGGTATGTACGTTTTTCCCAGCATATTTTATCACTGTTAATAAACATTAGTTTACTCGTACTGAGTATGAAGGGGTGATCTGTATTTACTTTCATAGGGGGAGAAAAACGGCTTAGCCAAGATCACAATAAAACACTTTGTTGTGGATGACCGGTTTCGGTGAAACGATGTTACCATCATCAGATCTTCATACAATTTGTTTATAATAACCTGCCTGAAGCTCTAATGATGGTAACGTTTCACCGAAACCGATCATCCATAATACAGTGTTTTGATGCGATCTTGGCTATAGTGGCCGCCTTGAAAATTGGGCTTCAAGGTCATCTATCCATCTTACATCATTGCCAGTTTTTTATAGTGATAATTTCAAAAGTTCGTAAAAATTTAAAAAAATATTGGACAACTCTATTTTTAGTCTAGACTATGATGGAGTACTTGCCAAAAGAAAATTCTCATCAGCCGCTAGGAAAAAAAGAAGCTAATGCTACAAGAAATTTTAGAGGAAAATAATTTTTTACTTCAACCTGTGGTAGTAACATAATCATTAATATAATTGAACTGAAAAAAAGTGAACATCCTCAAAGTTCACAGATGCATATGCTGCATCTTTTATTTCAGATACGTAGTAGGACTGCGAAGAAATTTCCCGCGAGAAAGTTGTTACGAAAACTACAAAATTATTTTTGGTAACATTTCAGGAATCATTATTATTTCGTATCACGTACTTCCGTGATACTCCGTGCGCAGCAGCGCGCGAGTCGTTGTAGGCCGTCGCCAAGAGTTTGGTTCGGACGGCTCGATTTAATATGACCGAGAATATTCCCTACTTCTCGAAAATATTTTACTGGCTGCTAATACATATTCTTCGTCATTGCATCCATGACTCAAAACGCCAATATACACTACACAAAAGTAACTGTAGTTATTTTGAAGCCAATATTTTCACTGAAGTCAAGCAACATATTTGTTGGAAAGGTTTTGCGAAACCCAAGTTTTAGCTAAATTTGCTGTAAGCCTATTATTCTCAGCACGCAATACGTGCTTGATACACAAAGACATCGTTCTTACTACTGCAATGCCCCTGTCTTGTGTTACAAATTTCGTCCATCATTAGATTTCTGAATTCAAAGCAAGTGGGTGGAGAAGACAGTGCATTGAAGTGACTGGCCAGAATTATCATGGACATTACCCTGTATTTCTCCAGCCATCTGATAGTATCCTCTGCCGTACTAAAGTAATACTATTCTACGTTCTAGCTTTTTGTAAAAGCCGTCAAATATCATACATTTCTATGCTCTTCTCGGAGAATGAGAATAGGTTCTGGGACTATTCTGATGTTACTGGCTCTGTTTATATATACAGTCGATACAGAAGCACCACAACGTTTTGTCATTATATGAACTTCATTACCTTTATAGTACGAAACAGCCAGTAAATCCTTCTATGAAAAAAGGAGTTAAATTTCGAATGTACAATTAAACCGAATGCAGTAATATTATATCCAAATGTAAAGACATTCGATACAGGGATACAGTGCGCGTCACGCCTTTAATTCTGTATGCTGTGGAAGGTGCTTGGAGTAAGGTGCGTTATAGCCCGCCCGGTTGGCCGTGCGGTCTAACGCATGGCTTTCCCGGCGAGAAGGAGCGCCGGTCCCCGACAAATATCCGCCCGGCGGATTTGCGTCGAGGTCCGGTGAACCTACCAATCTGTGGATAGTTTTTAGGCGGTTTTCCATCTGCCTCGGCGAATGCGGGCTGGTTCCCCTTATTCCGCCTCAGTTACACTATGTCGGCGATTGCTGCGCAAGCAAGTTCTCTACGTCCGCGTACACCACCATCACTCTTCCACGCAAAAATAGGGGTTACACTCGTCTGGTGTAAGACGTTCCCTGGGGCGTCCACCGGGGGCCGAACCGCACAATAACCCTGGGTTCGGTGTGGGGCAGCGGAGGGGTGAAGTGGACTGCGGTAGTCGTCGTGGGGTTGTGGACCACTGCGGCTGCGGCGGGGACGGAGCCTCGCCGTCGTTTCTAGGTCCCCGGTTAACATACAACATACATACAACAAGGCGCGGTATTCCGACTAGTCCTCTCCTTTACTGTTAAACTGGCGAAACTTAGGTGCCGCAACCAGTTGCGGAGCTAATTTATGGGACAGTAAGGTTGTCTTCTGTTGGACAAAGAGCAGCAGTTGTTCAGTCTGCTGTACCTAAAACTGAACATCTTTGCTTAGAGATACATCTCGAGGGAGTTCAGACATGGTTAAATACTTTATAGGAGACAGAAATACAATTTACGTAGGTCACTGTGAGCAGCGGAGTTAGAAACATTCACAGGGTAGACCAGGGCGAAACTGAATGCACTGTATGTCCATCCTTTTGGGTGGAGGTCTTGGAGAACACTGCTGATGCTGAGGGGGTTATCACGAACCATACATACGCTGCATCAGTGGTCAACATAAATGGTTACCGCGACTATCAGTAACTGTGATGTCAGCACACCAACCATCAGTTGATGGTTGGTGTGCTGACATTACGTTTTCAGATAGTCTTCGTAAACCAGTTATGATGGGCACTGATGCAGCGTATATATGGTTCGTGATAACCCCTTCAGGGTTATTGAAGGCCTGAAGATGGCGCATTGAAGCGCCGAAACTGGTAACTACACAATGAACAAGATCATAAGGACGGCTGTAGTCGTTTCGTTTTCTTACAAAGAATGCACTGTAATACCGCAGCAACCATAGTTGTCGCTCTTGTACGACTGCATGAAAAACCACTTGATACTTTGTTTCGGTACTGTAGTGGGTTCTAGTAAGCACAGATTTACTTCCGGAGGAGGTCGAGAGAATATTACCAAACAAACACACGAAATATGAGATCACTTCATTAAAAATTATCCACAGAAATGTAATTCATGTATCTGTTACCGTATATGTACTGTATAACATACCACTTGACACCGTAAAGAATGATAGTCTTATCTCAGCGTAAATTGACTATAAACTATGATACAGTCGCTTCTGGATCTGACTAACGCAGTGCCATAAGTGATGAAAGACTAGTGGGCTAAGTGCCACTCATGCTATGATGTAAGCACTCATCCAGCAATGTCGGCATATGGAACCACTTGAGAGTGTGTCTACACCGACGTCTATCATCGGTTCTGCTGCTGCGACTGTCCTTACTTGTGGTTCCGCCATGAGGAAGCTACTTTGACATGGCACATCGTTCTACGAATGACGAGACAATAAGTAATTTTAGCTGCTTTTTTCGTGACTTCATTGTGAAGCATGTATGTATTATGTTAGGAGTGTGTTTAACCTCGTGTATACATTGCTCGCATCTGTTATCCAATTGAAAATGGCCAAAAGGGTTGAAACTGCAATAGTGGATTGGTAATATACTGCCGATGGCGAACATGAAGTGTTTCAAACTCATCACACCCTGCACTTGTAAACTCACAGTACATTCTCAAATTTTAAAAGTGATATTAGATGAAGCTCTTTTTAGATCTGCAAAGGCAAAGAGTGACAGAAGCCACATGGCAGTTGTGAGGATGTTGCTGTTGACTAGAAAGTAAACGTGTTCTCATTACATTTTCAAGAAGAAAATGGATCTAAACCAGGGGAAACTGGGAATGTGTTCGACATATTTATTTATTTCTGAAGACTGCACAGATATAAAACGATGAAGTCGAAAGCGAGTAATACTAGCCGCATGTAATAAGCTACACGTTCGTCTTGGGTCCTGCCAATTGGCTGTCATCTCAGGGAGCTCAGTCTTCGTTACTTGGGTGTGGGTTCGGAAAACCATAGGTTCCCAATGTGGGGCTGCTGTGCACCGCCAGACACCTGTACCTTTGAACTCTGGGTGTTCTGCGGCGATGGAACGTTTCGTGTCACTGGAAACGGGAAGCTGGGATTAGCCCAATGGCCTCGAGGCTAGTCCATACCTTTGTAAGGTGAGATCACAAACGCAGGTAGTCCTACACGGCCACTTGGTGGTTGTCTGTTGAGGCGGTACAGCCATTATTGAGCTGCGTATGGTATAGCTGCTGCACAGATGTGTGTGTACTGTGGCTCCGGATCCCAGCTTGGTTGAATGTGGCCGCGTTTCTCCTAGTGCCTCGCCGTGGATTGGTGGCTAATATCTATCTCACATAAATGCTGTGCAGTAAATCAGGTATTCTATTGCTTAATATTAACAACCGAGGGAGTAAAAGAGCTCGACAGTCAGCAATGCAGAACAATAAACGGCAGATAATAGCAAATGTCGGTTGTAATCGACAAGACTGTACAAAAATACTGTACGTTGGTTTTTATGAAATGGAAGGAAAGAAATTTCGAGATGGTATATCAGTGTACATTGTTGGCCATTACAAATGACGTCGACAGTTACCAAAAGTCATACTGGCGTGAGACCTGCTATATTGTTGGTCAAACAGTTGATTAGGATTTGAGCGCAGATGGGAACATTAACTGATGCTTCTACATTTTGTGCATAAAGAAGAATGACTTATTGAGTTTCCTATTCAGAAATCGTATTTGGATGCTGTTTGTTTCTGAAAAGATCATTTTATGCCACGTGTAAGAGAAACGTCTGTCAGCAACCGTCAGGATTCGACAGCGGCGTGTTTCCGGCTAGCAGAGAGCAGTTATCGTTTTGCGGTGCTGCTGCTCGCGTTGTTTAGGATCCTACGACTGTGATGTGAATACGGAATGGATGAGTTCAGGAGATCCATACTCAGTGCCACATTGGATCTCACTCGCTCCCCGCATTTAGAGCCGAAGAGAGCAGACATATTGTTGGCTTAGTTTTACATGATCATACAGTTATGTAACCCACCTTGAGTCAAGAAATAGGCTCGTTTGCTGCAAGAGAAAAATCGACATGTGTAGTAGGACGACGTCTGGAGCACCATGGAGAGTCTGATTACCAACTCAAGACTTCCATTGAGGGGCCAAGAGAAAGGGCTGCGTTAACAGTGGTGCGCCAACGACAACAATGGACGCAGAAATTTAATACGCCTACGGGAGCAACAAGTGGCCTTGTTGATCCACTGTGTAGAGCGCTAGGCTCCGGCACTGCATGTGTCACACTCACTGCCACGTGGGAGTGTGGATTTTTCCTTGTGCCAGTCCTTCCAGGATGGCCCAGCTCCATTCGGGCTGCTATGAAACCAAGTCAAGTGGAGAAGGCGGACGGGTGAGGGCCCGTCCCCCTCCCCCTTCTATCACCGTGGCCAACGAAAGGTTGCGTTCTTCCTGCTATCAGGCACCACATGACCTGTTCAGACAAGTCCCAGTTCCTTGTACAGTATCACGTTGGACGTGATCTTAAGTGGAGGTTTCAAGGAGAGCGAACGTTGCCAGACTCGTTTCGTTATCATCACGTAGGTCCTGTATTCTGAGCAGGGGTGCCTTTGGACGCGAAATTCAATCACGTCTGGTTGGCGTAGCCAGTAATTTGGACAGCAGGCATTACGTTTATGATGTGTTAAGGCTGGTCTTTGTATAATACATTCAAAGTCCCCGTGGTGTTCGTTTCCAGTGAGATAACACAAGACTGCATGTTGCACGTGTCGTCTCGACCTGTCTCAGTGCAGGCGATGTGCCAAGGGCAACATGTTGTCTAGCTCTCCAGCTAGCTCATAACAAGCTCCAATTCATTGCCGAGAGAACAGCGCGCTGCCACTCACCAACTACCGCGACTCGTTAGCTCCCGCAAAGTGTTATAGCAGAGTTTGTGACTCAAACTCAGTTGGATTCCCAGACGTTGTTTCTGCCATAAGAAATCAGTGGCGTTCAACCTGTGAGAGAACTTCTGAACTGCTGCGGGAAGAATGCTGTAGTGGATTGACAAGACAGCCAGTCCACAGTGACGGGTAACCGAAAGGCACGCGTTTAATTCACGCAGGCTTGCTTAAGTCTGAAACAGGATACGTAATGAATGCTATAAAGAAAAGTAAGTAGCTGCTGGTATACTTAACTTTAATCCATCATTTGTATACAGCATTCTTGATGATACAAGTGAGACTCTCTATAGCAATGGTTAATGGCGCCTTGCTAGGTCGTAGCCATGGACTTAGCTGAAGGCTATTCTAACTGTCTCTCGGCAAATGAGAGAAAGGCTTCGTACGTGTAGTCGCTAGCAAAGTCGTCGTACAACTGGGACGAGTCCTAGTACGTCTCTCTAGACGTGCCGTGTGGTGGCGCTCGGTCTGCCATTACTGACAGTGGCGACACGCGGGTCCGACATGTACTAATGGGCCGCGGCCGATTTAAAGCTACCACATAGGAAGTGTGGTGTCTGGCGGTGACACCACAAATGCAATCTTTCGTTCGCTGCGGCACTAGGAGGGGGAGGGTGACGAGTCCATCACCCGTCCGCCTTTTCAACGTGAGTTAGTTTCATAGCAGGCTGAATGGAGCAGGGCCATACTGGAAGGACTGACACAAGGAAAAATCCCCGCTCCCACGTGGCAGTGAACGCGACACATGCAGTGTCGGAACCTGGTGCTCTACACACTGGACCACCACGGCCACTTCTTGCTGCCGTAGGCGTACTAATTTTCTCTCGTACGTGGACCAAAATCAACTATAAATGTAGTTCAGAAGGTCACAGATCAAAATTACTTCACAACTCTGCTAGTCTCCACTTCATCATACACAAGAATAGTAGAAAAATCCTGTAATGTTGTATAGTACAACCACATAACCACAGCCCGCATCTCGTGGTCGTGCGGTAGCGTTCTCGCTTCCCACGCCCGGGTTCACGGGTTCGATTCCCGGCGGGGTAGGGGATTTTCTCTGCCTCGTGATGGCTGGGTGTTGTGTGCCGTCCTTAGGTTAGTTAGGGTCAAGTAGTTCTAAGTTCTATGGCACTGATGACCATAGATGTTAAGTCCCATAGTGCTCAGAGCCATTTGAACCACATAACCACAAAATAATGAAAGGGGTCTGTTTTTACTACTTTTCATATTATTTCTAGTCTCATGCTATGCTATCTGCTGCTGCAAGTCTCACAGATGTTGTTTCCGCTGGTAGTCGAACATTTGGCGAGTGGTTGGGAAAAGGATACAACGGAGCACTCTTGTTTTATTCCTTTTCGAGTCAACAACCTCAGCCTTTTCCCTAACACGACTTGAATAATTTCTGTGAGATGTGGATGAGCGTTTCAAATGCACCGGCGAAACTCGGAGAAGATTTTACTGTCCCTTCCATGTCGCATTTATTGATTGTAACTATAACTGGATCGTAATTCTAGCGAACGCTTTTTGTAATGTAACTGATCGGATCTGATTATGTGGCTCCTAGGTGACGAAACCGGTCGTTAAATATGATGTGTTGGCAGATGTGCCAACACCTTGTAATTAGAGGAGGCCGAAATGCACGCTATAATCTAACGCAGACTGGCGTGAGGTCTGGAACAGGATACGTAATGAATGCTATAAAGAAAAGTACGTAGCTGCTGGAATACTTAACTTTAATCCATCATTTGTATACAGCATTCTTGATGATACAAGTGAGACTCTCTAGAATTGGTTAATGGCGCCTTGCTAGGTCGTAGCCATGGACTTAGGTGCAGGGTATTCTAACTGTCTCTCGGCAAATGAGAGAAACGCTTCGTCAGTGTAGTCGCTAGCAAAGTCGTCGTACAACTGGGGCTGAGTGCTCGTACGTCTCTCTAGACCTGCCGTGTGGTGACGCTCGGTCTGCAATTACTGACAGTGGCGACACACGGGTCCGACATGTACTAATGGACCGCGGCCGATTTAAAGCTACCACCTAGAAAGTGTGGTGCCTGGCGGTGACACCACAAAATACTCTTAGGTAACACAAGTCTTGGGGTACCTGCTAACGTCGTGTCACACCTCGTTTCGCGCGGCATAGTGCAGCAACTCGATGTGGCATGCATTCAACAAGTTGTTGGAAGTCCCCTGCAGAAATATTCAGCCGTGCTACCTCCGTCCAAAACTGCGAAAGTGTTACCGCTGCAGGATTTTGTGCACGAGCTGGCTTCTCGATTATGTCCCAAAAACGTTCGATGGGATTCATGTCGGACGGTCAGTGTGGCCAAATCATTCTCTCGAACTGTCCAGAATCGTATTCAAAACAATCGCGAACCATTTCGGCCGGCGACATGGCACACTGTCAGTTATAAAAGGCGGCTGCTGTGGCCGAGCGGTTCTAGGCGCTTCAGTCCGAAACCGCGCTGCTGCTTCGGTCACACATTCGAATCCTGCCTCGGTCATGGATGTGCGTGATGTCCTTAGGTTATTTAGGTTTAAGTAGTTCTAAGTCTAGGGGACTGATGATCTCAGATGTTAAGTCCCATAGTGGTTAGGGCCATTTGAACCATCATCCATAAAGAGTCCATCGTTGGGGTGCAGATGGCCTCCAATAGCCGAAAATAACCATTTCCAGACAGTGATCGGTTCAATTGGACCACAGGACCCAGTAAATTCCATGTAAACACGGCCCATGCCACCACCAGTTTGCACAGTGCCTTGTCGATAACTTGGGTCCATGGCCTCTCGGGGTCTGCGCCACACCCGAACGCTACCGTCAGGTGTAACCAGCTAAAAGCGCAACTCATCCAAGCAGCCCACGGTGTTCCAGTCGTTTAGGGTCTAACCGATATGGTCACGAGCCCAGGAGAGGCGCTGCACGTAATGCTGTGCTGTTAGAAAAGCCACGCGCGTCGGTCGTCTGCTACCACAGCCCACCGCCAAATTTCGCAGCTCTGTCCTATCGGGTGCATTTGTCACGCGTCTTCCATTGATTTCTGCGTTATTTCACGCAGTGTTACGTGTTGTTATCAGTGATAACGTCGCTGCTCTCGGCCGTTAAGTGAAGGCCGTCGGCCACTGCGTTGTCCGCGGTGAGAGGTGATGTCTGAAATTTGGTATTCCGGCACATTCTTGATGCTGTGGATCTCGGAGTATTGATTTCACTAACGATTTTCGAAATGGACTGTCCCATGCGTCTAGCTCCAACCGTCATTTGGAGTGCTAAATCTGTTGAGTCCCGTCGTGCGGCCATAATTATGTCGGAAACATTTTCACATGAATCACCTGAGTACAACTGACACCTCCGCCAAAGCAGCAATGCACTGCCATTTTGTACCATGTGTACGAGATACTACCGCCATCTATAAATGTGTATATCGCTATCCTATGTGTATCATAATGTCAGTGTAAACTATTCACAAGAGCTGGTAAGCTGTTACTGTTCACGATGAAATTATACACTGAGGAGCCAAAGAATTATGATCACCGGTTTAATACCTCGTTTGTTCGTTTTTAGAACGAAATACATCACGCATCAGGTATCCAACAGTTTTTTGGTGAGTTGTGCAGGTATGTGCATAAGATGTCAACGTACAAGTCATGAAATAAAATAACGGGCTGTTGTTTTCCGTATGCGTTGATGGCGCCCGATAGCGACCAAGATGGCTTACATTGGATTTACATCAGCCGAAATCGGTCGCCGAGACATCGACGTGAGTTCGCTATAATGCTCCTCAAATCACTGTATGACGGTTCTGGCTCCGAGTCACGGACAATTATACTGCTGAAAGATGACGTCACCGACGGAAAAGACATTAAACATGAAGGGATACAGGTGGTTCGCAGTTGTCAGACTATCTTCGATTACTATCACAGGTTCCATGAAACCGCAGGAGAGTGTCTCCCATAGCACAATACCGCTCCCACTGGCCTGCGTTCGTGGCGCGCTGCATGTTTTTCGAGCCGCTGTTCACGTCGGCGACAGCGTTTGTGGCGACGACCATCGATCTAGTGTAGCAAACATGTCATTCACCCGAACCGCCGACACGTTTCCATTGACTAACGATCGAATCCCGATGGACTCGTGCCCACTGCACTCATAATTGTCGTTGTGTCAATATATGAACAGGTGGAAGCGGTATGCTGCGGATCTCCATGTTCAGCAACGTACGATGAACGGTTTGCCCCAAACACTTCTGCGTGTATCAGAATTGTGCTCTTTCGGCAGAGATGTCACATATGACCATGTATCCTACTTTAAAGAGCAGAGAAGCCTTCGAACACGATATTCTGTGAAGAGTCGTGGCGTCCAACCATTTATCGCCAAGTGGTAGTATCATTGTCCTTCTACCTCTTTTCGTAGATGCTCACGAGGGAGCAGAGGAATATCCGACCATCTTCGCCATTTTCGAAACACTCATTTACAGGCTCTGCGTAATAATGATCTGCCCTTTGTCAAAGTCTTTTATCTCAATGGATTTCACCATTTGTAGTAGGTATCTTCGCAAGGGTGATATCACGTTCGTGTCTGCTCCGCTTACATTTTTCTGTTAACGCGTTACGTACCATCAACGACAATAGGCGGCATCCAAGGTCGCAGTGGACAGGGATCATTATGTTTGGGCTTATCAGTGTAAATGTCATAAAAATTGTCATAGGAGGAAGCGCCTATGTAAAAATTTTAGAATGAGCCATTCCGATAGAACATATTAGATATCTTTCCACTATGATAAAACATTAGGAAGACCCTGTATCTCGTGTTTTTACGACTGTTTTGAGCTGTGGTAAAGAGACGCTAACTCGTGAAATCGAGGTATTGCATAGAACGTGAGATGTACATTATACTCTTGAGAATTTTCGTGCAGGACGTACTAACTGTCAGTAAAATTATGAAGAGTGAAATTTGTCGAATTGCATCATATAGAACATGTGTCGTGGTTATCAATTCCCTTCTATACGAGACGATAAGATTTGTTATGAAAACTATTTACGGAATCAACGTAGTAAACAGTCAGGAGCTAAATGTAAAGTAAACATCGCCAATTCCGAAGTGCTGCTTAGAAACTTCATTCCGCGCTCGGCTTGATGGACCTCTTATTGATGTTTTAATTTCTCCCTAGGTTGATACAGCCATTCATCAGACCCATTTCGCTTGCACTGACAAAGAAAAATCAGCGATTACATATAATCATAACGAGTAAATGATACTATTTGTTATTTTCATTATTGCAGACAGAAAAGCTGTTACGCTTCTTTACGACCCATATCAGTCAATACAGCCAAAACTCTCAGCGTTTTCTGTTCCTTTTTATGTGGCTGATTACAGCTGTTTCTCCCGTCATGACAGCAGAGATAAGAATCGAATTTGCGTTGCACACAGTCTCTGGGTCTATTACTTTGCGACTTTTTGAGTCAACTGCACTTTCTGAATTCGATACTTTATGTCATTAATACCTTTCTGGGTAGTTCCATTGAAAGTATTCTTAAGCAAAATTGTTCCTAAGTTCACAATGGCAAAGAGAATAAAAGGTATTATCTACTCATAAAGTTTACAGTGTAACCAGGGATGATGCTGAAAAAAAAGTGAACCGTGACTGGCAAATTGGTTTACCATTTTCAGTCATTGCGGCTACTGAAGATAAGGGATATCCAAATAACTCCTCCTGATAGTGACCGGGCCAAATATCTCATGAAATAAGCATCAAACGAAAAAACTACAAAGAACGAAACTCGTGTAGCTCGAAGGGGGAAACCAGACGGCGCTATGGTTGGGGCTGCCACAGGTCAAACGGATATCAACTGCGTTTTTTCAAAATAGGAACCCCTATTTTTTTTACATATTCGTGTAGTACGTAAAGAAATATGAATGTTTTAGTTGGACCACTCTTTTCATTTTGTGATAGATGGCGCTGTAATAGTCACAAACATATGGCTCACAATTTTGGACGAACAGTTGTTAACAGGTAGGTTTCTTAAATTAAAATACAGAACGTAGGTACGTTTGAACATTTTATTTCGGTTTTTCCAATGTGATACATGTACCTTTGTGAACTTATCATTTCTGATACAGCATGCTGCTACAGCGTGATTACCTGTAAATACTATACACATTTCTTCACCTACTTACGGGAAACACGTTACATTTACTTAGGTCGAGGGTCAACAGCCAACGACCTGCTCCCACCACCAGTGCTCTGCTGACATTCCTGCGATTTGCTACAGCCTTCCATCACCGCTATCTTCTTATAGACAACTGCATCGTGTGCGAAGAGCGTTACAGAGCTTCCAACGTTATGAAAGACAAGGAAGATTAAGGTGTAGCGTCTCGTCGACATCGATGTACTTGGAGACAGAACAGACGTTTTCAACCTAATTTATATAAAGGATGAACCAGAACGCCAACGACACAATTCAGAAGTGGTGATCTGAACCTGAAGAGGAAAAAAAAATAGTCAACATGGTCTCTGAAATGCACACCGGAAGAGCTATGAGCACTTGTTCATCGTCGCTACTGTGAAACGCGTCTCTTCTACTGAACATGTTTACTGGCCATTCTTTCCCGAGATGGTTCATACTAACTCCTCCCAGAATACGGAAAGCAAAGAGATTGCATGAGAAGATATTTGTCTCACAATAGTGAACATGTTCAAATGCTTATAGCACTTAATGCATTCATTTTGGAGCGCATGTTTACTCGACAGTTTTTTCTTGATTAGATCCCTACTACCACCTATGAAAGTTTGTCAGTGGAGTTGTGATTCATCTTGTACATATTGTAAACGGTAACGGTGCATACGTTGTTGGTGGACCCCCAAAAATTCTTTTCTATCTGTGGATTTAATTTCATTAAAAGCGAAGTGTTGAGTTCTGTCTGCAAGGAAGTTCCGAACACGGTCACAAATCTGGTCAGACACTCGGGAAGACAGTATTTTGTTCACTGAACGACATTGCGGAACTACACTGAAGAGCGAAAGAAACTGATAGATCAACCTAATATCGTGTGGAGCCCCCACGAGGACGCAGATCTGTCACAACACGACATTGCATGGACGCGACTAATGTCTGAAGTAGTGCTGGCGGAAATTGACTCCATGAATCCAGGAGGGCTGTCCATAAATCCGTAACAGTACGAAGAGGTTCAAAAATGATTCAAATGGCTCTGAGCACTATGGGACATAACAGCTGTGGTCATCAGTACCCCAGATCTTAGAACTACTTAAACCTAACTAACTTAAGGACATTACATACATCCATGCCCGAGGCAGGATTCGAACCTGCGACCGTAGCAGTCGCGCGGTTCCGGACTGCGCGCCTAGAACCGCGACACCACCGCGGCCGGCCTGTACGAAGGGGTGGAGATCTCTTCTGGACAGGACGTTACAAGGCATGCCAGATGTTGTTGTGGTCTTTGGTCCTGAGACTGCTTTGATGCTGCTCTCCATGCTACTCTATCCTGTGCAAGCTCCTTCACCTCCCAGTACCTACTGCAACCTACATCCTTCTGAATCTGTTTAGTGTATTCATCTCTTGGTCTCCCTCTACGATTTTTAACCTCCACGCTGCCCTCCAATGCTAAATCTGTGATCCCTTGATGCCTCAGAACATGTCCTACCAACCTACTACTTTAAGTGTCTCATTTCCTAATCTAATTCCCTCAGCATCACCCGACTTAATTCGACTACATTCCATGATCCTCGTTTTGCTTTTGTTGATGTTCATCTTATACCCTCCTTTCCTGACACTGTCCATTCCGTTCAACTGCTCTTCCAAGTCCTTTGCTGTCTCTGACAGAATTACAATGTCATCGGCGGACCTCAAACTTTTTATTTCTTCTCCGTGGATTTTAATACCTGCTCCGAATTTTTCTTTTGTTTCCTTCACCGCTTGCTCAATATACAGATTGAATAACGTCGGGGATAGGCTACAACCCTGTCTCCCTCCCTTCCCAACCACTGCTTCCCTTTCGTGCCCCTCGACTCTTATAACTGCCATCTGGTTTCTGTACAAATTATAAATAGCCTTTCGCTCCCTGTATTTTTGCCCTTGCCACCTTTAGGATTTGAAAGAGAGTATTCCAGTCAACATTGTTAAAAGCTTTCTCTAAGTCTACAAATGCTAGAAATGTAGGCTTGCCTATCCTTAATCTAGCTTCTAAGATAAGGCGTAGGGTCAGTATTGCCTCACGTGTTCCAACATTTCTACGGAATCCAAACTGATCTTCCCCGAGGTAAGTTTCTACCAGTTTTTCCATTCGTCTGTAAAGAATTAGCGTTATTATTTTGCAGCTGTGACTTATTAAACTGATTATTCTGTACTTTACACATCTCGCAGCACCTGCTTTCTTTGGGGTCAGAATTATTATATTCATCTAGAAGTCTGAGGTTATTTCGCCTGTCTCATACATCTTTCTCTCCAGATGGTAGAGTTTTGTCAGGACTGGCTCCCCAACGCCGTCAGTAGTTCGAATGGAATGTTGTCTTCTTCCGGGGCCTTGTTTCGACTCAGGTCTTTCAGTGCTCTGTCAAACTCTTCACGCAGTATCGTATATCCCATTTCATCTTCATCTACATCTTCTTCCATTTCCATAATATTGTCCTCAAGTACATAGCCCTCGTATAGATCCTTTCTATACAACTTCCACTTTTCTGCTTTCGCTTGTTTGCTTAGAACTGGGTTTCCATCTGAGTTCTTGATATTCATACAAGTGGTTCTCTTTTCTCCAAAGGTCTCTTTAATTTTCCTGTAGGCAGTATCTATCTTACCCCTAGTGAGATAAGACTCTACACCTTTGATTTGTCCTCTAGCCATCCCTGCTTAGCCATTTGGCACTTACTGTCGATCTCACTTTTGAGACGTTTGTATTCCTTTTTTCATGCTTCATTTACTGCATTTTCTCCTTTCATCTATTAAATTCAATATTCCTTCTCTTTCCCAAGGATATCTACTAGCCCTCGTCTTTTTACCTACTTGATTTTCTGCTGCCTTCACTACTTCATCCCCCAGAGCAACTTATTCTTCTACTACTGCATATCTTTCCCCCATTCGTGACAATTGTTCCTTTATGCTATCCCTGAAATTCTGTACAACCTCTGGTTCTTTCAGTTTATCAAGGTCCCATCTGCATAAATTCCCACCTTTTAGCAGTTTCTTCAGTTTTAATCTACAGTTCATAACCAATAGATTGTGGTCAGAGTCCACATCTGCCCCTGGAAATGCCTTACAGTTTAATACCTGGTTCCTAAATCTCTGTCTTACCATTATGTAATCTATCTGAAACCTTTCAGTATCTCCAGGCTTGTTCCATGTATACAACCTTCTTTAATGATTCTTGAACCAAGTGTTAGCTATGATTAAGTTGCGCTCTGTGCAAAATTCTACCAGGCGGCTTCCTGTTTCATTTCTTAGCCCCAATCCATATTCACCTACTACGTTTCCTTCTCTCCCTTTTCCTACTACCGAATTGCAGTCACCCATGACTATTAAAATATCGTCTCCCTTCACTACCTGAATAATTTCTTTTATCTCATCATACATTTCATCAAGTTCTTCATCATCTGCAGAGCTAGTTGGCATATAAACTTGTACTACTGTAGTAGGCGTGGGCTTCGTGTCTATCTTGGCAACAATAATGCGTTCACTATGCTGTTTGAAGTAGCTTACCCACACTCCTATTGTTTTTATTCATTATTAAGCCGACTCCTGCATTACATCTATTTGATTTTGTAGTTATAATTCTGTATTCACCTAACCAGAAGTCTTGTTCCTGCTGCCACCGAACTTCACTAATTCCCACTATATCTATGTTTGACCTATGCATTTCCCTTCTTAAATTATCTAACCTATCTGCCCGATTAAGGGATCTGACATTCTCCGCTCCGATCCGTAGAACTCCAGTTTTCTTTCTCCTGATAATGACGTCCTCTTGAGTAGTCCCCGCCCGGAGATCCGAATGGGGGACTATTTTTCCTCCGGAATATTTTACCCAAGAGGACGCCATCATCATTTAATCATACAGTAAAGCTGCATGCCCTCGGGAAAAATTACGGCAGTAGTTTCCCCTTGATTTCAGCCGTTCACAGTACCTGCACAGGAAGGCTGTTTTGGTTAGTGTTACAAGGCCAGATCAGTCAATCATCCAGACTCTTGCCCCTGCAACTACTGAAAATGCTGCTGCCCCTCTTCGGGAACCACACGTTTGTCTGGCCTCTCAACACGTACCGTTGTGGTTGCACCTACAGTACGGCTATCTGTATCGCTGAGGCACGCAAGCCTCCCCACCAACGGCAAGGTCCATGGTTCATCTTCATGCCAGATATGCTCAATAATGTTCTTGTGTGGGGTGTTGGTGGCCAGCGGATGTGTTTAAACTCAGAAGAGTGTTCCTGGAGCCACTCTCAAGCAATTATGGACGTCTGGGCTGTCGCATTGTCTTGCTGTAATTGCCCAAGTCCGTCGGAGTGCACAATGGACATAAATGGCTGCTGGTGATCAGATAGGATGCTTACGAAAGAGGCACGTGTCAGAGTCGTGTCTAGAAGTGTCAGGAGGCTAATAGCACTCCAACTACACACGCCGCACACCATTACAGAGCCTCCACCAGCTTGAACAGTCCCCTGCTGACATGCAGGGTCCATGGATTCATGAGGTTGTCTCCACACCCGTACACGTCCATCCACTTGACACAATTTGTGACGAGACTCTTCCGACAAGACAAATGTTTCCAGTCATCAACTGTCCAATGTCGGTACTGATGGGACCAGGCGAGGCATAAAGCTTTGTGTCGTGAAGTCATCAATGGTACAAATGTGGGCCTTTGGCTGCCAACGCCGATATCGATGATGTTTCGTTGAATGGTTCGCATGCTGACACTTGTTGAAGGCCTAGCACTGAAATCTGCAGAAATTTGCGGAAGGGTTGCACTTCTGTCACGTTGAACGATCCTCTTCAGTCGTCGTTGATCCCGTTCTTGCAGGATCTTTTTCCGGCCACAGCGATGTCGCAGATTTTATGTTTTACCGGATTCCTGCTATTTACGGTACATTCGTGAAATCGTCGTAAGGGAAAATCCCCACTTAGTTGCTACCTCCGAGATGCTGTGTACCATCGCTCGTGCGCCGACTATAATATCACGTTCGAACTCACTTAAATCTTGATAACTTGCCATTGCAGCAGCAGGAATCGAACTAACAACTACTCCAGATATTTGTTGTGTTACATAGGCGTTACCGATCGCAGCGCCACATTCTACGAATTCACATAACTCTGTATTTGATCACGCATACCTATACCAGTTTCTTTGGCCATTAAAATTGCTACATCACGAAGATGACGTGCTACAGACGCGAAATTTAAATAACAGTAAGACGATGCTGTGATATGCAAATGATTAGCTTTTCAGAGCAATCACACAAGGTTGGCGCCGGTGGTGACACCTACAACGTGCTGACACGAGGAAAGTTTCCAACCGATTTCTCATACACAAACAACAGTTGACCGGCGTTGCTTGGTGAAACGTTGTTGTGATGCCTCGTGTAAGGAGGAGAAATGCGTACCATCACGTTTCCGACTTTGATACAGGTCGGATTGTAGCCTATCGCGATTGCAGTTTGTCGTATCGCGATATTGCTGCTCGCGTTGGTCGCGGTACAATGACTGTTAGCAGAATATGGAATCGGTGGGTTCAGGACGGTAATACGGAACGCCGTGCTGGATCCCAACGGCCTCGTATCACTAGCACTCGAGATGACAGGTATCATATTCGCATGGCTGTAACGGATCGTGCAGCCATATCTCGATCCCTGAGTCAACAGATGGGGACGTTTTCAAGACAACAAGCAACTGCACGAACAGTTCGACGACGTTTGCCGCAGCATGGACTATAAACTCGGAGACCATGGCTGCGGTTACCCTTGACGCTGCATCACAGACAGGAGCGCCTGCGATGGTGTACCCAACGACGAACCTGGGTGTACGAATGACTAAACGTCATTTTTTAGGATGAATCCAGGTTCTGTTTACAGCATCACGATGGTCGCATCCGTGTTTGGCGACATCGCGGTGAACGCACAATGGAAGCGTGTATTCGTCTTCGCCATACTGGCGTATCACCCGGCGTGATGGTATGGGGTCCCATTGGTTACACGTCTCGGTCACCTCTTGTTCGCACTGACGGCACTTTGAACAGTGTACGTTACATTTCAGATGTGTTGCGACCCGTGACTCTACCCTTCATTCGATCCCTGCGAAACCCTACATCTCAGAAGGATAATGCACGACCGCATGTTGCAGGTCCTGTACGGGCCTTTCTGGATACAGAAAATGTTCGACTGCTGCCCTGGCCAGCACATTCTCCAGATCTTTCACCAATTGAAAACGTCCTGTCAATGGTGGCCGAGCAACTGGCTCGTTACAATACGCCAGTCACTCTTCATGAACTGTGGTATGTGTTGAAGCTGCATGGGCAGCTCTACCTGTACACGCCATCCTAGCTCTGTTTGACTCAATGCCCAGGCATATCAAGGCCGTTATTACAGTCAGAGTTGGTTGCTCTGGGTACTGATTTCTCAGTATCTATGAACCCAAATTGCGTGAAAATGTAATAACATGTCAGTTCTAGTATAATATATGTGTGCAATGAATACCCGTTTATCATCTGCATTTCTTCTTGGTGTAGCAGTTTTAATGGCCAGTAGTGTAATTGGACAGTGTGGGCCTATCGGGCACTTGGAGGTCTGAAAGTTTCGCCAGATCGCTCTTTGCCGCACCAGTGATGGAGACGTGGACGGTGTTCGGTGTGCGCAGGGCTCGGAGCCGCAGCGTGTGCTGTCAGGTGAGTCGGTGGAGAGCTGGGACATGAAGCGGCACGCGTCGAGCGCCTTCAAGCAGCAGCGCCTGCCCGCCTGGAGCCCCGTGCTGTCGCCGGCCACCGTGCTGCCCGGCTTCCTCGTCGCAGGCGCCATCCTCATACCCGCCGGCGTCGCGCTGCTCTTCCTCAGCGAGACGGTCAGCGCAGCAGCAGGCAGTGAATTACTTGCTGCCCACAGTCCCCACCATGACTCAACTGGTTCAGTGCGATGTATTCCATTCCATATAGCGACAACAGTCTATCCTTTCAAATGAAAGTTTCTCTCACAGCCGTGTAACCCTCCCACTGCCACGAAGACGTCACAAAAATCCTCTTCTCCTGTTCTGACCATATCTTGTATACGACGAGAGTTTTTTTAGAGTAAGTACCGTTTCGAAATTAAAAAAAAGACGTGCTAAGATATCTCAATAATTTTATTTTTACATGAAAGCCTGTACCTTAATCTACTTTTCTACATAACCCCCCCTCCCCCCATGAACCATGGACCTCGCCGTTGGTGGGGAGGCTTGCGTGCCTCAGAGATACAGATAGCCGTACCGTAGGTGCAACCACAGTAAAGTGGGATCTGTTGAGAGGCCAGACAAACATCGGGTTTCTGAAGAGGGGCAGAACCCTTTTCAGTACTTGCAGGTGCAAGAGTCTGGACGATTGACTCATCTGTCCTTATAAGAAAACCTTATAACCAAAACGGCCTTGCTGTGCTGGTACTGCTGACGGCCGAAATCAAGGGGAAACTACTGCCGTAATTTTTCCCGAGGACATGCAGTTTACTGAATGGTTAAATGATAATGGTGTCCTCTTGGGTAAAATATTCCGGAGGTAAAATAGTCCCCCATTCGGATCTCCAGGCGGGGACTACTAAGGAGGACGTCGTTATCAGGAGAAAGAAAACTGGAGTTCTACGGATCGGAGCGGAGAATGTCAGATCCCTTAATCGGGCAGATAGGTTAGAAAATTTAAGAAGGGAAATGCATAGGTTAAACATAGATATAGTGGGAATTAGTGAAGTTCTGTGGCAGCAGGAACAAGACTTCTGGTCAGGTGAATACAGGGTTATAAATTCAAAATCAAATAGGGGTAATGCAGCAATCGGATTAATAATGAATAATGAATAAAAAATAGGAGTGTGGGTAAGCTACTACAAACATCATAGTGAACGCATTATTGTTGCCAAGATAGACACGAAGCCCACGCCTACTACAGTAGTACAAATTTATATGCCAACTAGCTCTGCAGATGATGAAGAACTTGATGAAATGTATGATGAGATAAAAGAAATTATTCAGGTAGTGAAGGGAGACGATATTTTAATAGTCATGGGTGACTGCAATTCGGTAGTAGGAAAAGGGAGAGAAGGAAACGTAGTAGGTGAATATGGATTGGGGCTGAGAAATGAAACAGGAAGCCGCATGATAGAATTTTGCACAGAGCACAACTTAATCATAGCTAACACTTGGCTCAAGAATCATTAAAGAAGGTCGTATACATGGAACAAGCCTGGAGATACTGAAAGGTTTCAGATAGATTACATAATGGTGAGACAGAGATTTAAGAACCAGGTATTAAACTGTAAGGCATTTCCAGGGGCAGATGTGGACTCTGCCCACAACCTATTGGTTATGAACTGTAGATTAAAACTGAAGAAACTGCAAAAAGGTGGGAATTTATGCAGATGGGACCTGGATAAACTGAAAGAACCAGAGGTTGTACAGAATTTCAGGGAGAGCATAAGGGAACAATTGTCACGAATGGGGGAAAGTTATGCAGTAGAAGAAGAATGGGGAGCTTTGAGAGATGAAGTAGTGAAGGCAGCAGAAAATCAAGTAGGTAAAAAGACGAAGGCTAGTAGAAATCCTTGGGTAACAAAAGAAATACTGAATTTAATCGATGAAAGGAGAAAATATAAAAATGCAGTAAATGAAGCATGAAAAAAGGAATGCAAACATCTCAAAAGTGAGATCGACAGTAAGTGCCAAATGGCTAAGCAGGGATGGCTAGAGGACAAATCAAATGTGTAGAGTCTTATCTCACTAGGGGTAAAATAGATACTGCCTACAGGAAAATTAAAGAGACCTTTAGAGAAAAGAGAACCACTTGTATGAATATCAAGAACTCAGATGGAAGCCCAGTTCTAAGCAAACAAGCGAAAGCAGAGAGGTGGAAGGAGTATAGAAAGGATCTATACGAGGGCTATGTACTTGAGGACAATATTATGGAAATGGAAGAGGATGTAGATGAAGATGATATGGGATATACGATACTGCGTGAAGAGTTTGACAGAGCACTAAAAGAAGTGAGTCGAAACAAGGCCCCGGGAGCAGACCACATTCCATTCGAACTACTGACAGCCTTGAGAGAGCCAGTCCTGACAAAACTCTACCATCTGGTGAGCAAGATGTATGAGACAGGCGAAATACCCTCAGACTTCAAGAAGAATATAATAATTCCATTCCCAAAGAATGCAGGTGTTGACAGATGTGAAAATTACCGAACTATCAGTTTAATAAGTCACAGCTGCAAAATACTAACGCGAATTCTTTACAGACGAATGGAAAAACTCGGAGAAGATCAGTTTGGATTCCGTAGAAATATTGGAACACGTGAGGCAATACTGACTCTACGACTTATCTTAGAAGAAAGATTAAGGAAAGGCAAACCTACGTTTCTAGCATTTGTAGACTTAGAGAAAGCTTTTAACAATGTTGACTGGAATACTCTCTTTCAAATTCTGAAGGTGGCAAGGGTAAAATACAGGGAGCGAAAGGCTATTTACAATTTGTACAAAAACCAGATGGCAGTTATAAGAGTCGAGGGGCATGAAAGGGAAGTAGTGGTTGGGAAGGGAGTGAGACAGGGTTGTAGCCTCTCCCTGATGTTATTCAATCTGTATATTGAGCAAGCAGTAAAGGAAACAAAAGATAAATTCGGAGTAGGTATTAAAATCCATGGAGAAGAAATAAAAACTTTGAGGTATCCCGATGACATTGTAATTCTGCCAGTGATAGCAAACGACTTGAAAGAGCAGTTGAACGGAATGGACAGTGTCTTTAAAGGAAGATATAAGATGAACTTCTACAAAAGCAAAACGAGGATAATAGATTGTGGTCGAATTAAGTCGGGTGACGCTGAGGGAATTAGATTAGGAAATGAGACACTTAAAGTAGTAGGTTGGTAGGACATGTTCTGAGGCATCAAGGGATCACAGATTTAGCATTGGAGGGCAGCGTGGAGGGTAAAATTCGTAGAGGGAGACCAAGAGGTGAATACACTAAGCAGATTCAGAAGGATGTAGGTTGCAGTAGGTACTGGGAAATGAACAAGCTTGCACAGGATAGAGTAGCATGGAGAGCTGCATGAAACCAATCTCAGGACTGAAGACCACAATGACAACAACATAATTTCCGTCAATATTGAGCCACTTGTCATAGCGTTTTACCAGTTTTTGAATACACTCCTCATTGAAGTCTGCCACATCACTTGTTAACCACTGCATCACCACTGTTTTGACTTCGTCATCGTTCTGAAGAGGCTGACCGCCCAGGTGTTTCTTCAAGTGCAGGAACAGATGGTAGTCACTGGGCGCAAGATCGGGGCTGTGCGGAGGATGATCTAGAGTTTCCCATCGAAAAGATGTCATGAGATCTTTGGTCTGATTCGCCACATACGGACGGCCATTGTCTTGCAGCAAAACGATGCCCTTGCTCAACTTCTGTGGACTGTTGCTTTGATTCCGGTGTGGCGTATGCCACCCATGTTTCATCGCCCCTAACAATTTGGCTTAAGAAATCATCACCGTCTTGGTGGTACCACTCAAGGAAAGTCAATACACTGTCTAAACGTTTGGTTTTGTGCAACCCATCAACATTTTCGGTACCCAATGTGCGCACAGTTTTCGGTAATTCAAGTGCTCGGTCACAATGCCATACAAAACACTACGAGAAACATTAGGAAAATCATTTCGCAAGGAGGAATTCGTGAAGTGTCTGTTTTCTCCCACCTTATTGTCCACTTCCTGCACCAAACTTTCGTTAATGACCGAAGGACGACCACACCGTTGTTCATCATGCACATTTGTGCGGCCATCTTTAAATGCTCTCACCCACTTTCTTAAATGTAAACTGCACAGATTTCACGGTGAATATCGATCGCTTTTAGGCCTTTAGCACTAAGAAATCTTATAACAGCCCATACTTCACAGTCGGAGGGACTCACAATTATCGGAGGCATCTTAAACACTCACTACAAACGTATACAAGGAAGAATCAGACTGTAATGGCGTCAGTGCGTAGATTAAGGTACAGGCTTTCATGTAAAAATAAAATTATTGAGATATCTTAGCACGTCTTTTTTTAAATTTCAAAACGGTACTTACTTAATCAATACGCCTCTTATTTTTACATTTTACCACGGAGAAGGCAATCTTTAGTTACAGTTTCCTGTAATCATCGTTTTTACGAACGTGGGTATCATTATCTCATCCAGTATTAACGCAACAAGAACAAAGTCTTGCCCAAATATATTATAGGGCCTGCCTACCGAGTGAATGACATTATTCAACAACGTATTAAATATTTTAAGCTCGAACATGTCACTTGTTCTTAAATTAATAGGAGAAAAAATTTACCTCTAAGAAATAATTTTTTAAATGCACGAACTACAAATTGCTATATAATCCCGGTTCACTGTTGCGGTAAGTTACTAATTATAACAATAAATTTGTTTCGACCTTTTATTTTGAATAGTGTCGAAGTACAGAGCACCTAAAATAGAAATTACATGTAAATCAGCACATAAAATAAAAATCGGTATTCACTCCATAGTGTAATCGACAATTTTTAATTCTGCTTCGCATAGACGTCATAATATATTAATTACGTAGTTAAAGTGTCATTCCAGTATCTATTAAAGTTTTTGACCTATTAAATTTCTAAATACTGGTAAAAATTACAGGTCAGCACGTCCAGGCCCCCTTTAATATCGATGATATAAATCGATAACGTTGTTAAAAATATCGATGTTTTCAAATAACGATGTTTTTGGCCATCCCTGCTCACGATTCCTCTGATGGTAGTTGGAGACAAATTGAGACAAACCAAACAATGATATATCTAACATATCTGTGCAGTTCTCTCTGAACGCTTTGGCAACACTGACACAGGTATTTGTACGGACGTCCATTTAGGGTGGCAATAGATACTGTCATGTTCCGTTGCTGGAACCGAGCCATTTAATAGGACGGGGATTATCATTGAGTCTCACTTTGGTCACGTATTCTGAAGCAGCCTACAATCTACTCTCTCATTGTGTTGACAATGTCTAGCACGCACACGGAGGAACGGTAAGAGAGTAGACAGTTTGCTTACGTTTGTAACGTGTGCTATCGGAACATGGCTCACTGGCTCACATTCTGTAGTTGTGCTTGTGGGTGTTAGCGTCAGCTGGGTATGTGACATGCAGATAACTTCTAACGCGGCTCCTCATTGCTTATCTTTCTCTCTCTCTCTCTCTCTCTCTCTCACTATGATATTAACTCCTTAATGCCTTACTATATGCATCCTTTGATGGATCGATATATTTGTTAACAAGCGAAATATGACTTTCAGTACTGCTGCTCTCCCTTCGTCTGATTTCAGTTCGGATTGTATTTTTGCTTGAGTAAATGTATGTCTTCGGTGCACAGTCTCTTCCGGTTATCGAGTTAAATGTGAGCGCAAGCCAATGGTACGTTGTACCGCTCCCCATTTTACCGCAACCACCATGATTAAGGTAGACTAAGAAGTTTAACGATTTACTGCATAATTTACGTGTGTACATAGGATCGAGTGTGATATCTCCGATGCGGCTTGGAACGGGTTTCATTTCTTCCTGAAAGAAGTTCAGATGTTCAAATCTTCATCTACGAACTTACTTTTCTCTCACATTGACGATATTTTCGCTAGTGTGTCGTCTGAAGCCACGCGAAAAACTTAAGACCCTCTCTGACACCAACGATACTTACTGAAAACTGTTTATCTAAGCTTCCTGGATGTGGTGATGGGCTTTTTACAATACCATCACTCAAACGCTGTGAAGAGTTAACGTCGACAACAGAAAACAGACAGCAACGCACACTCAGCAGTTCTCATAGCGTAGAAAACATGCTAGAAGGAACCATTCATATTAATCGTCAGTGTATCTCCGATATCATATTCGGAATTATTGGTTCCCCTGTCTTCTTGCGTGCAAGTTACTCCCTGCGTCTGCCACGGAAACCACACGTTTTTTTGTCTATGGGTGGCCTGCATTTAATTGATTTAGATTGAAAATGCAGCTTTCCAGCTGTTAACTTTACTCGTTATTGTAAGTTATGCTGGGCGATATACTATTGAATTTAGCTATTTTACTGTACAACATTTTCGTTAAACATTCGAGCATTGTTATTAACTGACACAATTAAAGAACATTTGAAGCAAACTGTGTGCCGTCACACAATAACCGAATGCACGATCGATACCAAGCTCTGCCTGTACGGTCTGCTTCCAAGGAGCGACTCTCAGCTCTGCTTGAACGATACTGCTTCCAAGCTCGGTCGCTCCACAACGGTTGCAATTGTATTCTGTGTTGCCTGCGCACAGTCCATGCAGAGTTCGTATATAAAGGGTATTGAAGCCTTACACACGGTCTCGTCATATTGTTTCTTTGGCACAGCATTCATCGTAGGACATTTTAAACATAAAGAAGGAAAGCTAACAGCTAAAGAGATATAGGTGTCCTACTGTACAATTTTCAAATTCGAAACGAAATTAGAAGTCTAATGTCCTTTCGACGTCGTCGGCTTCAGAAGCACACCTACTGGTTAGTGAAGGAAGGGAGTGGCAATATTTGTTGTTGGTGTGGCAGAATCGCCATGTGTTTAATTTGAATTTGTTTATGCACCGAACTAACACCAGTCTGAAAGACGCTCTGGTAGAAAGTGAATCCAGTGCCTTGATGCCAGTGACATCCATTGCGGTTCGCGTTATTGAGTTGGTAACAAGCACAACGTAAGTTTCTGTTTTCCTTTGGTTTTAGTTGGTAACTCTTAAAATATTTGGCCATTTGTTGCGCATATATATTTCTTACTTTGTGGTTAACAAGAGCCATTTCATTTGTACATAGGTTGGAGAGCACCGGATAGCCTACACTTACTGTAATCAGTACTTTCAAGAAAACAGGACTTTCGGCGAGAGGAACTGTGCTGTAGTCATAGCAGAAACCAACGAGACTTGCCACTGCGCTTATAACTTCAGTCTGAAACGATCATACAGAGGTAAGTGAAGAATAAATAACCTATGAGCCAGCTCCGTCGATGAACCTTCTCGTTCACCAACAACGTCATCGTCATATAGTAATGTCAAATATTTAAACAAAACACTGGTAGCTACTAAGGAGAGTCACTTAATGTTAATATCAGTTTGGGTTGCACAGATCACTCACAGACGCAGACTAAATCATCTTAGCCTCTGAGTACATCGACGGTCATGTTGTCGGAAATGACAATTTACTTTCGGATTAGTCACTACAAGGTCAAACCTGGCATCAATATTTTTATCCTCGATAATAGAATTTCATTTCTCCAAGCCTTACGATTACGAGACATCGAACGCCAGCTCGTATCATAAACTCACCCAGTCCCAATGGCAAGTATGCGCACTAACACGAAAGCCTGCCAGAGCCCACATCTGTGCTTGCTGCGTCTTGAAGGACAGGAGGTCGCTAGTTCTGCCATCGTTACTCCAGTACTGGATTAGGTACGCACTGGTGGGCGTGGGTAGACATGGGGTTGGGGGGGGGGGGGGGCGCATGGAGGTCCGCGACGTCCAGTGTCCAGCTCCAACTGGGACAGTGCTACCACAGTCTAACATAATAGTCGCGACACTCATTGCTGCAATAGTTGTTACCGTCTGACGGATGGAGCGGCGAGTAAGGTGAACGTCAGAGGCGTCGTATCCATAATGTTTGTTTTGTATCCATTTCCTACGTAATTTACGAAATATTTGAGTTATTTTCGTGCCTCCAAGGGTTGGTGTAGTAACACAAGGCATATATGTTTCTAAAAATGATTCTAAAATAAGCGCAAGTATGGACCAAAACCATGAATCGAGTGGCAAGCTACAACACACTCGTGAAGAAACACTTGTGACGTTGAATAGAAATTCAGCTTACCAATTTGATTCAAAAGAATATAAACACACATATTCACACGTAAGAAGCACAGACATGTACCTCTGCATGCAAAAGCGATCGACAGCTCATTTACCGTTCTGTAGGCCTACTGTGTTTGTCATTGTCGTCGCCTGTTGCCACAAGTACGACCTTGATCTTTATATTATTCTAAGTGGGACAAGCAACCGCCAAATAGCGGGAGAAATATGGTGAAAACATTATAATGAGCTGAATATATTACATTTCACGCAAAACCAAATATTTGAATAATTTTCAAACAATCTGTCAGTGCGCAAGGTGCTAACAAAATAATGTCATCACACGAAGGAAGCAAGGAAAATCATGTGACTAACAACAGATGTGAATGAAATACATACCAAACATTACGCTTTTCTAAGACACGAATAACTGCACTTAATCTAACCACTTCATCGTCAAAGCAGGCTTGTGTTAACGATTCACACGTATCTGGCGCTCATACATGGAGAGTTGAACTAGCTACTTCTGTGTCACAGGACTGTTTTACAGCTTTAGATGGATTGCCGAATCTTTGTGGCAGTTTCCTCTTCATCGTCAGTTGAGGTGGCTTATTTGGGATGTCAAACAGTGGGGTACTGCATTCCACACGAGTTTATTATTGTCTGCATTCATGAACTGGTTTTGTTCGAAATGTAGCGAACAAAATCTAATATTATTATACAGGTAAACTGGATCTTTTTTCATTAGGTCTTCTCGTCTGCTATTAACTAGCCATTTCCTGCTTCTAAAACGATACATTAATCATTAATACACATGTAGTTTGCAAGTGAATCCTGACAATACAGTTCAGTAACATGATGGCATATACCTCTCAGGATCCTTAGGAATTCTAAAAAAGACAGCTGTGGTTTCTTCTTCCTGTTGTTGCTGCAATTTATTGCGCTACAAACGCTCCCACTTGTAAAAACCACTGTAGAAATCAAAATAAAGATACACTAATCGCTTTTACGATCGCGGCGAACTCACACTTTAAGTTACTGGCCGCTTGGGGCGGTGCTAGCGTGGTAGCCAACAAAATCGAGGCGAAGTGTCGCGATTATTATGTTAGACTGTGGTGCTACTGCCTCTGGCTATGGCGATCATTCTATTGGTGTGAGCCTTAATTTGAAGATGTAGGGCGTTGTAGAGGTGGCGATTACGTACACTGCAGACCAAACAAGGTTTTACAATTGGAAACATTGGTTGTCTTCTTCGATGGAACTGGTACTGACACCAGGAAAAGCAGTCCCTTTCAACGGTGAACTTATGACAGTCATCTGTCCTTCTGATGCTCTTTGTGTCCAGTCCAGGTTGTCAGCCGAAAAAACAACCCATGGCGGTATTGGTGGCGTATCATGTTGAAGACTGCTTCCTCTACTGAGGCATTCGTGTTGCAGGTGGAGAAGAGTCTGGAGTAGCCGTTCTTTTCAGCTCTTTCCATTTGCCATTGTTCCCCTCTAGGTGATCCAAAAGTCTGTACGAACATCTTACATTGCTACAGATAAGACAGCTGCTTTCAGTGTTTTGTTGTAAGTCTTCATCATTCCTTCAACTTAACCATTCAGTTGTTCAGTGGAATGTGACTGCTAATAAATGTGTATCAGCCTGTTTCATGCAAGAACAGAGAGTACAGTTAAGGTTAAATGAAAACAATTACAGAAGCCTATTGTGCATGTAAATCCCAATGTGGAAAAAATTTGCCTCATCGGCCAAACATGTATTACCCACCCACTGCTGAGCAGGGCCGCGCGGGACTACATCTACATCCACATCTACATCTACATCTACATTTATACTCCGCAAGCCACCCAACGGTGTGTGGCGGAGGGCACTTTACGTGCCACTGTCATTACCTCCCTTTCCTGTTCCAGTCGCGTATGGTTCGCGGGAAGAACGACTGTCTGAAAGCCTCCGTGCGCGCTCGAATCTCTCTAATTTTACATTCGTGATCTCCCCGGGAGGTATAAGTAGGGGGAAGCAATATATTCGATACCTCATCCAGAAACGCACCCTCTCGAAACCTCGCGAGCAAGCTACACCGCGATGCAGAACGCCTCTCTTGCAGAGTCTGCCACTTGAGTTTGTTAAACATCTCCGTAACGCTATCACGGTTACCAAATAACCCTGTGACGAAACGCGCCGCTATTCTTTGGATCTTCTCTATCTCCTCCGTCAACCCGATCTGGTACGGATCCCACACCGATGAGCAATACTCAAGTATAGGTCGAACGAGTGTTTTGTAAGCCACCTCCTTTGTTGATGGACTACATTTTCTAAGGACTCTCCCAATGAATCTCAACCTGGTACCCGCCTTACCAACAATTAATTTTATATGATCGTTCCACTTCAAATCGTTCCGCACGCATACTCCCAGATATTTTACAGAAGTAACTGCTTCCAGTGTTTGTTCCGCTATCATATAATCATACAATAAAGGATCCTTCTTTCTATGTATTCGCAATACATTACATTTGTATATGTTAAGGGTCTGTTGCCACTCCCTGCACCAAGTGCCTATCCGCTGCAGATCTTCCTGCATTTCGCTACAATTTTCTAATGCTGCAACTTCTCTGTATACTACAGCATCATCCGCGAAAAGCCGCATGGAACTTCCGACACGATCTACTACGTCATTTATATATATATTGTGAAAAGCAATGGTCCCATAACACTCCACTGTGGCACGCCAGAGGTTACTTTAACGTCTGTAGACGTCTCTCCATTGATAACAACATGCTGTGTTCTGTTTGCTAAAAACTCTTCAGTCCAGCCACACAGCTGGTCTGTTATTCCGTAGGCTCTTACTTTGTTTATCAGGCGACAGTGCGAAACTGTATCGAACGCCTTCCGGAAGTCAAGAAAAATAGCATCTACCTGGGAGCCTGTATCTAATATTTTCTGGGTCTCATGAACAAATAAAGCGAGTTGGGTCTCACACGATCGCTGTTTCCGGAATCCATGTTGATTATTACATAGTAGATTATGGGTTTCCAAAAACCACATGATACTCGAGCAAAAAACATGTTCTAAAATTCTACAACTGATCGACGTCAGAGATATAGGTCTATAGTTTTGCGCATCTGCTCGACGACCCTTCTTGATGACTGGGACTACCTGTGCCCTTTTCCAATCATTTGGAACCTTCCGTTCCTCTAGAGACTTGCGGTACACGGCTGTTAGAAGGGGGGCAAGTTCTTTCGCGTACTGTGTGTAGAATCGAATTGGTATCCCGTCAGGCCCAGTGGACTTTCCTCTGTTGAGTGATTCCAGTTGCTTTTCTATTCCTTGGACACTTATTTCGATGTCAGCCATTTTTTCGTTTGTGCGAGGATTTAGAGAAGGAACTGTAGAGCGGTCTTCCTCTGTGAAACAGCTTTGGAAAAAGGTGTTTAGTATTTCAGCTTTACGCGTGTCATCCTCTGTTTCAATGCCATCATCATCCCGGAGTGTCTGGATATGCTGTTTCGAGCCACTTACTGATTTAACGTAAGACCAGAACTTCCTAGGATTTTCTGTCAAGTCGGTACATAGAATGTTACTTTCGAATTCACTGAACGCTTGAGACATAGCCCTCCTTACGCTAACTTTGACATCGTTTAGCTTCTGTTTGTCTGAGAGGTTTTGGCTGCGTTTAAACTTGGAGTTTAAACTAGCCGAGCGGTCTAAGGTGCTGCAGTCATGGACTGTATGGCCGGTCCCGGAGGAGGTTCGAATCCTCCCTCAGGCATGGGTGTGTGTGTTTGCCTTAGGATATTTAGGTTAAGTAGTGTGTAAGATTAGGGACTGATGACCTTAGCAGTTAAGTCCCATAAGATTTCACACACATTTGAACATTTTTTTTCTTTTTTTTTTTTTTTTCCTCTGCAAGTTCAAGCAGGAATCTGTGATGATGAGACACATAAAACTAAGAAATGGACTAGCATAATCAAAATAGCATGAGTCCCACAGGTTTGCTTGGGACACAATGATGAAAAAAATTGTGAGGGTACCTATTACTGGTGGGGTCAATCAGAGCACACCTAGGCGAGATACTTTTCTCTTGAGGTTCTTAAGTTTCCTGCACGTGGAAGTACCACGATCTGGTGGCGCAATCTATTTCGGTACAGTACGAATTTTGCCCTGTACGCAAAAACAGAACTTCTTCTTGAAGGGTTCGGTGGAGCATTATGGTGATGCATGCTCTTAACACAAAAACTTCCCAAAATACCTGATAATATAGCTAATCCATTTCTGTGTATTTCAGAACTTTGTAGAGATTACATCCTTTCGGGATTTATGTAAAAGTGTTCAGAGCGATGTGAGGTGTTAATTGAGAATGACAAACTCTGTGAGGAAACTTTCACGTCAGGCTTGGTTAATTAGTACGACACCCAATAAATATATACAAAAGAAAACGTTGACCTCTGTAAAGAAGGGGTATCGCTTCTGCCAATGATGATCTCCAGTCGAACAAAAACAGCCATGTATTGTGATCTGTTACAAGATGAAATGACATCCTAACTGTATAGACTGAAGGAAGGCCCTCTTTCGAGAACTTAGGGTGGTTCAGTTGGGCAGAATTAAATGTGACACTGTAGAGGGTGGTCCATCAGATGCGTACCGCAGAGACACTGAAGATTCATGGAGGTATCCAAGATCTCATCTTCAGTTGTTTATGCCAACTAGGCAGCTACCACTCCATCAAGGAGATCTAGTGCTCGTTAAGTGGTGAGTTCTATTTTGCTTGGCAGGCTCATTGTCGTCTGTACTCTCCAGTAAGGTTAGTCCCCTGCGGTCTCAGCCAATAGCTCACACGTAAGCACATGATTTGTACCAACAGTCTCAGCCTGTGTCACGGAAGGCACCCCTTGGTTTGATACACGAACGATATGAAAGATGTATTAGTCCAACGACCTATGATAAAAAATGTCCCACTTCTGAAAGTGGTGCTCTCCACTGTGTCTAAAATTTTGGCCTCAGAACTGACCAAATGTTGTACAGTAGCTACGAATATTATTGAAATAATTCTTGATTTCTCTTGAATTCTTGGATCATTTGAAGTGTCCTTGATAAAAGGCGTAAAAAAATTTTCTGTTGATGCTGACGTATTAACGTTTTCCGTATGACCAGTCAACGTTAATGCCATTGTATCAAATACAGTTGTCTCTGATGTGAAACAATTTGCATTATAAAATCTGTGATGTAAATTCATCAAACAACGATTGTAACTGTCAAAATCGTCTCAAATTACTTTCAGTGTACAAATAAATGTATTGTTCAATAAAATAGTTGTTTAATTGTTGGAAATTTTATGTGTGAAAGAGGAGGTCTCATCTGAGTTACGAAAGTGAAAGATTCTACTTCTTACAACTCTTAACAGCTATGTACACAAATGATTTCTTTCTTTTTGCACATCTATCGCAAAGTACCTTTCGAATTACATAACTTTTATTGGTCTCATTGTATAGTTAATATTAAAAATCGGTACTTCAATTTTCGTCTTCACACATTAATATTATGATGATTGTCGCCCCACACCCCTATTGTGTTATTAAGCCATAGCATGATAATCATTAGGAAAACCTTAAGAATCATATGAAACGACATTTATAAGCATTTATCATCATGAAAATTTAGTATGTAAAGAAAAACATCTGAAATCGAAGTAATTTCTTCTCTTCAACACCCACAACCAGAAACAATACTAGCACGATTATCTACATTTATTACCTCCATACGTAGTGATCAACACATAAATAGAGCAAAAATATTCCTCACAACTTGCAGTTGTCATAAATAAAAGAACAAGTTTCAGTGCTTATAAACAATACACAAACTGAATCTTTGCATTTTTGTGCACTCGTATACCATCTACAATGCCTACACAAACAGTAGTTCCAAGGCGCAGCCTTAGTGCCTACAAGACACACTAAAAATAAAAAAAACGGATCTACCATATAGAGGTATCTCTGGGGACACACAAACAAGATAAAATAGGAGGACATCGCCATCCACATTACAAATAACCTGATCACAATCAGATAAGGAGCTCCACTGACCAACAACATAAAGCATGAAATTGACAAGCAGTTTCATATCAGACAGTTCACTGAAAAATGATAATACAAGTACGTAAATATGCAATGATGTGTACTTAAACCAGGCAACTAGAACATCAAATATCAAATACCATTGTACTATCATTAACTTCAGAATATTTTAGTATCCATCATTAAAACATGAAATTCCTATTGTAGAAACAGTTTATCATTGGAAAACAAAAGAATAAAACTTTTCGAAGAAAACAAATTCCCTTTTACCACTCATATCCATAAGTATGTTTCAAGATGGTTGGTTGACTCATTGATGTATAGGGATGAGAAAGAAATAGTTTCAACATTTTCTCTCTAATGGACAGATTGCATTGACTTACTACAATTTATCTCATACCAACCTCTTGTTTAATTATTCCTGTGGTGACTGCACTTAATCTCTTGTCAAATCCTCTCTGTTTGTTCAGAATAAGTACAATGTGGCTTCACTCTGAAAAAGAGACTCATTAATTTTTCTTCCAAACTTTTAGTCACTCACAAACTCAGACACTCGTTACTGCTTAATAAGATTTATTCATATATACTTGCAGTAATCACTCTGTATTCTCGTATCAGATAAGCACACGGCTCCCATTCATTTTGCAACAAAAATGCTTAAATACCTTTCAGATACCAATATATACAAATCATCAGTTTGATTCTATGTTGCATTGTTCCTGGCACCAGAAAATACGGTACTACATTATTAATATCTTCATATTCTCAACAGATCTAAGTACTGTGAAATGTTTTGGACTAATACCCAACTTCAATCAAGAACCACTACAGGATCCATCTGCTACTAAAATCTCCATAGAGTGGAAAAACTATCAGACCTCACAAACTCCTTATTAGTTCACATAACAGCACAAAATCGCCAAAATGTATTATTTGGCCCTCTTTTTTGGAGGGAAGTCACAAGTACAAAAAATTCTATACAAATAACATCTTTACAGAATCTAATACAGCTACAAACAAAACAGTCACATCACTTAATAGTTATGACACAAAATAAGCACATTTCGTTCCCCATACTGATCACAGCACATCAAAACCATAGTACTGCTAAAAACTCCCTAACTGTATTCTGCTTGTTCTTGAGTGTGAGGAACTGGAATTTTGTGCCTTGCCTACTGCCAATTTTGATTCACATCATTCAAGTGGAGAAACACGATAGAATACTTACAAAGCCATCACTTTGAAATATTGCAATTTTTAAACAGCATATTTCATCTTTGTCAAAAATTTTATCACACAAGGAAAAATTAATTATTACATGACATTCATCTGGACCAGGGTTTACAAAATCTTTAACCTGTTACAAAATGCTATCAAAAACCATCTCACAATGTGCAAGAAAATTAATGGCAATACTTTCAAGCCCACCTACGCTACATCTACATCTACATGCATACTCCGCAAGCCACCTGACGGTATGTGGCGGAGTGTACTTCTATTCCAGTCTCGTATTGTTCGTGGAAAGAAAGATTGTCGGTATGTCCCTGTGTGGGCTCTAATCTCCCTGATTTTATGCTCCTGGTCTCTTCGCGAGATTTTACGTAGGAGGGAGCAATATACTGCTTGACCCCTCGGTGAAGGTATGTTCTCGAAACTTCAACAAAAGCCCCTACCGAGCTACTGAGCGTCTCTCCTGCAAAGTCTTCCACTGGAGTTTATCTATCATCTCCATAACGCTTTGGCGATTACTAAATGATCCTGTAACGAAGCGCGCTGCTCTCCGTTAGATCTTCTCTATCTCCTCTATCAACCCCATCTGGTACGGATCCCACACTGGTGAGCAATAATCAATCAGTGGGCGAGCAAGCGTACTGTAACCTACTTCCTTAGTTCTCGGATTGCATTTCCTTAGGATTCTTCCAATGAATCTCATTCTGGCATGTGCTTTACCGACAATCAACTTTATATGATCATTCCATTTTAAATCACTCCTAATGACTACTCCCTGGTGCTTTACCGACAATCAACTTTATATGATCATTCCATTTTAAATCACTCCTAATGACTACTCCCAGATAATTTATGGAATTAACTGCTTCTAGTTGCTGACCTGCTATATTGTAGCTAAATGATAAAGGATCTTTCTTTCTATGTATTCGCAGAACATTACACTTGTCTACATTGATATTCAGTTGCCATTCCCTGCACCATGCGTCAGTTCGTTGCAGATCCTCCTGCATTTCAATACAATTTTCCATTGTTACAACCGCTCGATATACTACAGAATCATCCGCAAAAAGCCTCAGCGAACTTCCGATGTTATCCACGAGGTCATTTATGTATATTGTGAATAGCAACGGTCCTACGACACTCTCCTGCGGCACACCTGAAATCACTCTTACTTCGGAAGACTGCTCTCCATTGAGAATGACATGCTGCGTTCTGTTATCTAGGAACTCTTCAATCCAGTCACACAATTGGTCTAATAGTCCATATGCTGTTATTTTGTTTATTAAACTACTGTGGGAAACTGTATGGAACGCCTTGCGGAAGTCAAGAAACACGGCAATTACCTGGTAACCCGTGTCTATGGCCCTCTGAGCCTCCTGGACGAATATGCTAGCTAATATTTCATACATTCCATAATTTATTACTATTATTATCTATTCTATGGCCTTCAGTGGGCAACCTTACTCTATTAACAAAGGTTTATACAGGCTGTTATTCAGTAATACAATTCACTTTAACAATACAGTAGTTATTCAAGGATTATTATAATTTATTTATTATATGAAGAATGTTTTGCTTTTATGACCTGACCAATGCATCTTCATTCCTTCAGATATTTTCTTTCTTTCCATCTCTGAGATCAGTGTTCCTGTAATTATTTTCTTCATCTTCGACTGCAACCCGGTTTGTGTGTCTCTATTTTGTTTTTTCAGGTCATCTAGTGTAATTTGAAGTTCTCTTACATTTTACGTAATTTCTGTGAACTCATACTACTCGTCAGTTTTTTATATTATTCGATTATTAATTCTGTCTCCTGGTGTTGTCATCAGATGTCCAAAGAATTAGATGCATTTCTTCGTCATCATGCTGATTACTGGCTCTCTCTTTTTGTATATTGTTTAATTTGAAGCTGTTCTCCAATGCAATTTACTTGATATTATTTATTTATGTCCTAATTATTCTTCTTTCCGGCTTCAGTATTTTCTCAATTTCTGATGTATTAGTCGTTGTGAAGGTGCTTTCAGCTATTGGTTAGGAGAGCAGGGTCATCAGCAAATCCCAAGCGGTTTAGACTTATTAATTTTATGCGTTTGTATTTATTATGTGTTTTTGTTATTCTTGTTCAATTTTCACATAATGTATTCCAGTGCACAGTTGATCAGTAATGATTATAGGTAGTCACCTTGTCGTAGTCTGTTTTTATAAGGCATTGGTCAGAAATTTTTTCCTCGAAACTTCACTTTTGGTTTGGTATTTATTACAGTAAGTTCCATTACTTACTTTTGAATGCAGTTCTAGATTCCTTAAGAATTTTAATGCTGAAGTTCCATGGGGAAAATCATAAGCGCACTTAAAATCTACAAATGTATTGCCAGATGTCTGTTCCGTTTACTGTAGTATTCTGTAATGAATTTTAAACAACGATGTCCTGTGTTCAGGTTTTCCATGGTCTGAAGCTTCCCTGGTATTCCAACAGTTTCTGTTCTAGTCGTTTCCTAATTCTTCCACATAAGATCTTGGATAAAATCTTGTATGTGCTGTCTAGGAGAGAGATTCCTCTCCACTTATCCAGATTGCTCTTAAACCAGTTCTTCTGTAGTGTGTGGATGATGGCCACGATCCAATGTTCGGGGAATTGTTGTGTTACATTTTTATGTTATCAAAATTTTTTTTAGACCCGTGTGCAAGGAGGTCTTGATTGAATATTTCGACTTTTCAACAAAAACGCGATCTTCTACACATGCATCATAACTTTCTCCTCCTTTAAATGGCTTTTCTACTTCTTGTAATGTTCAAGATTCTGATATTTTGGATTTGGCTTTTATTTGCGTGTTTGTGTTGATTTGTAAGAGTTTTTATGGGTTCTTCGCAATTCAAAAGCAGATGCTTTTACCATGATAGCAGCATTATCTTCGTTACTGTGTCCCATTCTTACATCTTCATCTTTCATTATTATCGAATGGACTCATACTGTTGTTTCCCTAAGATTTTTTAGTAGTAGATGGAATTAGTTTTGTGTCAGTTATCTTCTATAGTGATTTATGAAAACTCTTGTTTCTCCTAAAGTTTTGTGTAAATTTTTTCCTTCCATTTTTGAGATTGATGTTATTTTCTTCTTGTTGTGTTTTTCAAACTTTAACCATGATTGGTGTACTTCTCCATGGAATTTGTTGAATTATGGTTTAACCATGTATGTTTTCGCGGATTCAAGGCAGCACGATTCTCATCTTGTTTTTGAGAATTGCTAATTTAATGATTTATGTTATTTGTTGGTATTTGTCATTTTAAAAGGTCTGGAAGGCGTCATACCTCCTTTTTGTTTTATTAATTGTTCCATTCTTCAAAACCAAAGAATTATGAGATGTACCTGCTAGTGGAGACCGATTTATGTCAATGGGGGAAGTTGAAACTTTGTGCCAGATCAGGATTCGGTGTCCAGTTTTCTGCTTACTAGGCAGAAGTTGTGACCTCGGACCATTCGCACGCAGCAGGAGATATGGATTCGAGTCCCAGTGTGGCACAAATTTTCAACTTTTCCCACGAATGTAAATAAATGCCCACTAGCATTCATTGATAATGGATGCAGGATCAAAATGGTGTCTGTTCTTTCATACATGTCTGAAATAACAGGCAACACATACATTTTCTATTCTTTTCCTTTAACCGAGTGAATCTGATTTTAATTTGAATTGTATATTGGTTTGAACCTGTGATTACTGCTTTGAGTACATTCACATTGTTGATTCCCTTATGAAAGTTTTGTTTACACACACATGGTCTAGCTCACACCCCTCTTCCTCCAGCGTGGATCTTTCCGTTATCTCTTTTTTCTCACCATCAACTCACCTTCAGCATGCGTGGTTTCGAGTTTTGATTTGTCAAAACACAATCTAATTTGTTTTCAGTCCACTGATTTAATCCTGGAGCAGGCCCAACCTCACTTACATCAATAAGTATTTCTTCATCACCATTCTTCTGATGTATAATTTTCAATACGATAGGGTTCACAGCTGCGATGAATTATTTGAATGATTCCTTGAAGCATTCAGCTGCCATTTTCTTTATTTCCTGTACGATTGTACAATTTTGGTCTTAAGAGCAACGACATACATTACGTAATCTGTTTCGAAAAAATCATACGTAAAATACTTGCGAATGGCCCAAGGCCGAAATTGTGCAATCGTACAGGAAATAATGAGAATAGCAGGTAAAGGCTACAAGGAATCATTCAAAAAATTCTTGTGATCATCTCTCACCACATTACGAGTTTAATTCTTTCACATCACTGAGTAATTCAACATCAACTACATCCAATAACTCTTGGTTGACCTGTACCATGTGATCATCAGGTAAAGGCACAATCTCCTCCTGAACAGCTGTGACCTCTAATTCACAAGCACAGCCTGTCACTATACCATCTGAGCTTTGTTCAGCACTATCGGTGAGAAGGTCTGCAACAGTAACAAGTCCAACTTATGGAATGACCACGTTCACCTTATAAAGCCTCGGACTTCGAAGCATAGCTAAGCTGGGGGTTAAACCTTGGTTCAGGTTCGTTGTTGGTGTACGAGAGGGAGAAATGTGCATTTATAATGTAGGGGATGCCGGCGGAACAGAAAAAAACACTTCGTAATCTCGTTTAACGTCATTTCTCTCTCTGTACCAAAGCAGTCCTCTTGCTGACTTCGAGAGAGCTGTTTTGTTACCAGGGAGACTCCCCATCGCACCACCCTCAGATTTAGTGGTACAATGGCCCACTGGACAGCCCGCCAAAAACTGAACACAGACCAAGCATAGAAAGAGGAAGAAGGGTGTACTGAACTGTGAAACAAGCAGTACCAGTGATCGGCCCAAGCTCAGGACGTGCAACATCGAGCGACTTACAAGAACCATGGCGTCGTGGTTGTGCGGTCACGGTGTTGGACTTTAAAGTGGGAGATCTATGTTCAAACGTCCATTAAGGCCCATGTTTTTCACAAATTTGTGGATTGTCTGTCTCTTCATTGACGAGTCTGTTCTACTTCTGTAGTCCTAGTAATTGTCATACTGTACATTGGATATACAGGGGTAGGCAAAATAGTGGGAACAGTGGTAGCAATGGAATGCTTGTGTTTGAGGTCAACAACGCAGGTTAGCATGTGTCGTCCTGGACTGTGCGTGTTAAGTTCGGACTAGGCATCAGAGCAGATTGTTTACGAGTAGTGCACACTTCGTATTTGCATTCAGAGGCCGAGGTCGACGTGCAATGAGAGACCTAACAGAGTTCCAAAGAGGGCAGGTTTGGCGGGTCCGATTACCTAGAGCATCAGTAACCAAGAAAGCCATCTCCTGGAAACTGTTTCAACAGTCACGACAGCCTACACAATACATGGAAAACATCATCGTGTAAACGTAATAGTGGGCGCAAATCAAAACTAAATGACAGAGATCGTCGTACGATAACACGAATTGTGTCAAAACAATACAAATTTACGGTGACTAAAGTGACTGCACAGCTCAATAGCCATCTTCGAGTCCCCGTATCTATCGACACTGTCCACCGAGAACAGCATAAAGCGAATATTCATGGACGAGCTGCTATACCGAAACCATTAGTGACGATAGCCAACGCTAGGAAGCCTGAAACATCGTGTCAGGAGGATAAAACCAGGACGGCTGATCAGTGGAAACACATCATATGGCCCGACGAGTCTACTTTTTCGTTATTTCCATCGGGCCTGGCCTACGTCAGGAGAACGCCAAAAGAAGCTTACAATCCTGATTGCTTGATTCCAACGGTTAATTATGGAGGTGGAAGTGTGATCGTGTGGACAGCCATATCATGGTATTCTGCTGGTCCCATCATTGCTCACAAAACCCGTGTTACAGCCAACGATGATGTGAACACTTAAGGTGACCAGGTGCATCCCATGATTCAAATGTTGTTTCCAACAATGATGCCATATTTCAAGACAATAATGAATCCATTCACACTGCCAGGACAGTACGATCGTGGTATGAGGAGCATGCAACTGCACTGCAGCGTCTTCCCTGTCCAGCACAGTCCCTGGACTTAAACATTATCAAACCCTTGTAGTTGGTACTGGAGAGCGGACTCCGGAACAGATCCGCCTCCGTTATCAGTACTGATCGAAGAGTGTCATGACATTCCACTGAAGACTATATAATCATTATATCCCAGTATACCAAGAAGGATCGCAGCTGTATTGCGGGCAAATGGGGTCTGACCCCTTACTGATAAACCCGAGTAAGTACAGGTGTTCACTTTATTGCGACTAATCCCTGTAGAATATGTCGTGTGGTAAGAATATGTTACCGTCGTAAGTAAATGTGATGAATAGTGAAAGCAGGCGAGATACCACAACAGACTTTCACAGAAATGAGAAAAAGAAATAAGCGGACTTGAACCATGTTACAACAAAGGAATTCAAAAGTCAAAACTTTCACAACGGACCGCAAGAGTCATAACGTGGGGCACTTGTGTCGAAGAAATAGGTCGCTTTCTTACACCTCGTTGTTGTCAATTGACGTTACACCAGGACACAGGCACAAATATGAATACAGCGGACAGACACCTCAATTACCGAACGGACAGTTCATAATTTTGTGAAAAACTAATTGGGGCACTTTCGCAGTCCAACTCCGTGACCACATAACCACGACGCCGTAGCTACGCAACTACGCTCGATGCTACACATCTTGAGGTTGGACCCTTCACTGTTTCTATTTTGCTTCTTTTTTCCTCAGTTCAGTACACCTTATTACTATGTGCATGCTTGATCTGAGTTCAGTTTTTGACGAGCCCACCACCGAGCCATCTCACGACTATACTTGACGGTAGCACTGTGGGAGGTTTTCCTTGTTAGTAATTTCTATCCTATCAATTCGCTTCTGCCTTTCCATCGAAGATTTCAGCATTCATCAGTTTAATCTGGAAAGGAAATTTATTTTAATGTCGTACCTCCCTTAAAACCTCAGAAAATGATCAATAGTTCTCTTCGTCACTCTAGAATTGCTGTGCACTGCAGTCAGATGGCAGCAGCTAAACCTTGTACAGCCTTTTACTAAAGGACAGCATCCACATAGAATAAGTTCAGTATGTTTCATATAAAGAATCCGGTACACGGTAACGCCTCCATCAGTGGCCAGACACTCGCGGTCCTTTTTCCTTAAGCGACGCGACGCGCCTTGTCCCCGCACTCTCGTAACATGTAAAGAAAACGTTAATGCGCTTAATTGGCTTGAAGCAAAAACAACAACATAAAAAAGAAATACTTTACTCGTTCACAAAATCAACTCTAAACTTGGATACTGCGGAAAACGCTAACGCAGGGTTCCAATATAATTTTTCGGTCATTACAACCAGGAAGCTGCCTGGTACAATTTTGCACGGACCATAACTTAATCATACCTAACATTAGGTTTAAAATTCATGAAAGAAGGTTGTATACGTGGAAGAGGCCTGGAGACACTGCAAGGTTTCAGATAGATTATATAATGGTAACATAGAGATTTAGGAACCAGGTTTTGAAATGTGAGACATTTCCAGGGGCACATGGGGACTCTGACCACAACATACTGGTTATGAACTATAGATGAAAACTGAATAAACTGTGAAAAGGTGGAAATTTAAGGAGATGGGATCTGGATAAACTGAAAGAACCAGAGATTGTCGAGAGTTTCAGGGAGAGCATAAACGAACGATTGCCAAGAATGGGGGAAAGTACAGAAGAAGAAGAATGGGTAGCTCTGAGAGATGAAAATGTAAAGGTAGCAGAGAATGAAGTAGGTAAAGACAGGAGGGCTAGTTGAAATCCTTGGGTAACAGAAGAGACCTTGAAATAAATTGACGAAAGGGGAAAATATGACAATGCTGTAAATGAAATGAGCAAAAAGGAATACAAACGTCTCCAAAATGAGATCGACTGGAAGTGCAAAATGGCAAAGCAGGGATGGCTAGAGGACAAATGTAAGGTTGTAGAGGCTTATCGCACTAGAGGTGAGATAGATACTGCCTACAGGAAAATTAAAGAGACCTTTGGAGAAAAGAGAACCACTTGTATGAATATCAAGTGCTCAGATGGAAACCCAGTTCTAAGCAAAGAAGGGGAAGCAGAAAGGTGGAAGGGAGTATATAGAGCCTATACAAGGGCGATGTATTTGTGGGCTATATTATGGCAATGGAAGAGGACATAGATGAAGATGAAATGGGAGGTACGACACCGGGTAAAGAATTTGACAGAGCGCTGATAGACAGAAGTCGAAACAATGCCCCAGGTGTAGACAACATTCCATTATAGCTACTGGTAAACTTGAGAGACCCAGCCTTGACAAAATTCTACCATCTGGTGAGCAAGATGTATGAGACAGGCGAAATACTCTTAGACTTCAAGAAGAATTTAATAATTTCAATACCAAAGAGAACACGTGTCGTCATGTGTGACAATCACCGAACTATCAGTTTAATAAGTCACGGGTAGCAGTGGTTGGGAGGGGAGTGAGGCAGAGTTGTAGCCTATCCCCAGTGTTATTCAATCTGTATATTGAGCAAGGAGTAAAGAAAACAAAAGAAAAATATGGACTAGGAATTGAAATCCAGGAGAAGAAATAAAAACTTTCATGTTTGCCGATGACAGTCTAATTCTGTCAGAGACAGCTAAGGACTTGAAGGAGTAGTTGAACGGAATAGACTGTGTCTTTAAAGGAGGATATAAGATGAACATCAATAAAATCAAAAGGAAGATAATGGAATTTAGTCTACTTAAATCAGATGATGCTGAGGGAATTAGATTAGGAAATGAGACACTTAAAGCAGTAGATGACTTTTGCTATTTGGGGAGCAAAATAACTGATGATGGTCCAAGTAGAGAGAATATAAAATTTAGACTGGCAATGGCAAGGAAAGCGTTTTTGAAGATGAGAAATTTGTTAAGATCGAGTATAGATTTAAGTGTCAGGAAGGCTTTTCTGAAAGTATTTGTATGTAGCGTGGCCTTGTATTGAAGTGAGACTCGGACGACAACTAGTTTAGACAAGAAGAGAATAGAAACTTTCGAAATGTGGTGATACTGAGGAATGCTGAAGATGAGATGGGTACATTACATAGCTAATGAGGAGGTAGTCAATAGAATTGAGCAGAAGTGAAATTTGTGGCACAACTTGAATAGTATGGCAATGACGAATACACGCTTCCAATGTGCGTTCACCGCGATGTCGTCAAACACGGATGCGGCCATCATGATGCTGTAAACAGAACCTGGATTCATCCGAAAAAATGACGTTTTGTCATTCGTGGACCAAGGTTCGTCGTTGAGTACCCCATCGCAGGCGCTCCCGTCTGTGATGCAGCATGAAGGGTAACCGCAGCCATAGTTTCCGAGTTGATAGTCTGTGCTGCTGCAAACGTCGTCGAACAGTTCGTGCAGATGGTTGTTGTCTTGCAAACGTCTCCATCTTATTGTCCCAGGGATCGAGACGTGGCTGCACGATCCGTTACAGCCATGCGTATAAGACGCCTATCATCTCGACTGCTAGTGATTCGAGGCCGTTGGGATCCAGCACGGCGTTCCGTATTACCGTCCTGAACCCACCGATTCCATATTCTGCTAACAGTCATTGTACCGCGACCAACGCGAGCAGCAATATCGCGATACGATAAACCGCAATCGCGATAGGCTACAATCCGACCTTTATCAAAGTCGGAAACGTGATAGTACGCAATTCTCCTCCTTACACGAGGCATCAAAACAACGTTTTCACCAGACAACGACGGTCAACTGCTGTTTGTGTATGAGAAATCGGTTGGAAACTTTCCTCATGTCAGCACGTTGTAGATGTCACCATCGGCGCCAACCTTGTGTGAATGCTCTGAAAAGCTAAAGTTGTATATCACATCATCTTCCTCCTGTCGATTAAATTTCGCGTCTGTAGCACGTCATCTTTGTGGTGCAGCAATTTTAATGGCCGGTAGTGTATACTGTGCGACTGAGTGTTAGGGTCTTTTGTTTTTACTTTCCTCTCGAGTTTCTATTCGATGTTGTATAAAAGAAGGACTAACGAGTGTTTCTTGTGTTGAACTATGCAAAAACAGAACCGTATGTGGAATGTCGGCTTGTTTTTCATACAAAAATTTCCTGGTGTTCATGTTCCGAATGATTCGACGAACGCAGATTAGTGATGAAATATCAAGATAATGGACGTGTGTTACAAAAACGAAGGCGTAGGGAACCTATCGTTTTAACCGAAAATACTCGTAAATTAGATGAGATAGGGGAGGCCATGGAAAGAAGTCCGACAAAATCTCTGCGCTGTTTGGAGCCTCGGACTGGTGTGTCAAGACCATCTGCTTACAGAGCTGTTCACAAACTGAAATTGAAACCATATAATATGATGGTAGTGCACCAACTGACGAACTGGCTGTTATAGTCTGTGATCGATGGGGAAGTTGGTCGTGAGATGCTTTTTTTCCTGATGAAGCATGGCTGCTTTTGTCAGGGTACGTGAATTCTCAGAACAGTCGTCGCAGGAGCTCCGAAAATCCTCATGAATTACATCAACAGCCTCTGCATTATATGAAATATGGAGTGTGGTGCGCAATTAGTGCAAAACGAATAACTGTCCCCATCTTTCCCTCAAAATAATTTGTTTTGGTTCAAATGGCTCTGAGCACTATGGAACTTAACGGCTGAGGTCATCAGTGCCCTAGAACTTAGAACTACTTAAACCTAACCAACCTAAGGACATCGCACTCATCCATAGCCGAGGCAGGATTCGAACCTGCGACAGTAGCGGTCGCGCTGTTCCAGACTGTAGCGCCTAGAAACGGTCGGCCACTCTGGCCGGCAATATGTTTTGACAGGTACGTGAATAATAGAGTGCATCTTTTTCTTCGAGAACTAACACCTAACGAAAAGATGCACGGTTATTTCATGCAGATCAGTGCAAGATCACGCATCACCAGTGCTTCCATGACAGCAATAGGAAGTGATGTAGATAATGGAGTAGCTGACTGGCCCCCTGATTCTCCATATCTAAATCCGTGTGATTTTTATCTTTGGGAAATGTTGAAAGACAAGTGTATGCAAACAGTCCCCACAGGATTGAAGTGTTGGAAGACAGGGTTCGGCTAGTCACTTCCCAGATTTCGGCAGCGAAAACTCATCGAGTGTTTGCTAATGTGTTGAGGAGATGTCAGGCTGTTTTTACGACAGAGAGACATCAATTTGAGCACCTGCTACAAATAAAGGTAGACTTAAGTTTATCATATGGCAACGTTGTTTGTGCTTAACTCAGGGGAGGCAACTACTGGCAGATCAGTGACGGAGAGCTGGGCGCGGCGGCGGCCGGGGGATGCGGTGGCGGCGTCGGCGGCCGTGCGTTCGAGCCGCGGACCCCACCCGGGCGTCTTTCGTGAGACATCCTGTAGTTCGATAGTAAAAGTTTAAGTCCCAGATTTGTGCAGCGCGCGACAAAACGCACCTAATTTTACAAGACGGAAATTTAAGCGATAAATCGTCAGCAATAAGTGAATGACACAAACGGTCGTGGCAAAGAGTCAAATCCTAATCGCTATTTCATCCTTCACGTAAATAAGGCTTGGCTCGTCCTTACGTAAGTACCGCGACACACATACACATAAGAAGAAATGCTATAAATATACAAAGAAAAATACTATGACATCTTATTTGTAACACAAATCATAAAAGTAGGAAACAAGTAATACATTTTATATTGTAAACACAATAGTTGCTTGCTACCTTCTAAAGCTAACCACGGAATTAGAAGCATTCTGTGGTGTCACCGCCAGACACCACACTTGCTAGGTGGTAGCTTTTAAATCGGCCGCGGTCCGCTAGTATACGACGGACCCGCGTGTCGCCACTGTCAGTAATTGCAGACCGAGCGCCGCCACACGGCAGGTCTAGTGAGACTCCCTAGCAATCGCCCCAGTTGTACAGCCGACGTTGCTAGCCATGGTTCACTGAGAATTACGCTCTCATTTGCCGAGACGATAGTTAGCATAGCCTTCAGCTACATTTGCTACGACCTAGCAAGGCACCGTATTCAATTGATATTGAGATTCTATTAATGTATCATCAAGAGCGATGTTCTACAAATGTGGATTAAAGTTAAGTATTCCAGAAGCTACGTACTTTTCTTTATAGCATTCATTACGTATCCTGTTTCAGACCTCACGCCAGCCTGCGTGAGTTTAAGCGCGTGCCTTTCGGGTTCCTCTCATTGTGTCTAGGCTGTCTTGTCTAGACACAACACATTCTTTGCGCTGTAATGTAAACATGCTGTTATTGGGAATGTGATTTATACAGAATTCTTTGCCTTTGTTTCGTGCATGGCAATCGTTTTGTACACTGACAGAGTTGTCAGTATTTGACATGTACTGGGATTCTCTCGTTAATCCCAGTTTGTTTAAAAGTCTTTCATCTGATAAGAATAAGACACCCATGTGTAGGTTATTGTTCATGACACGAATAAATTCCTTCGTTATGATACTTCATACTAAAAATTTTCACATTTCTGCTGATGAGACAAATGTCGTCAATATGGCATAGCCATGCAATCTCTTACACGATACAAGTAATATAATCTTGTTAATTTATGACAACACGAATTAGTGTAAGATAAAAAACAATAAAATATGCAGACACCTACATACACGACAATATAATTATAAAAGACCAGGTTACCGACGAAGTTTTCAAAATGCATAAACATATGCAGATCTTTTGACATCGTGGTGATGGTACAATCCATTGTTTCTGTTTGTGTTTGGACATGCCAGCAAATATGAAGCTTCATGAGGTATTTTGGCTATTTTAAATGGACCGTTATACATTGTTTGCCATTTATCGTTTTTGAGTTTAAGCAAAGATGGTTTTGTGCGGCTTCTGCGAAATCCCAGGCAATCATCTTTTGTATTTCCCATTTAACTGCTTCCCTCTTCGACTAAGGAATGGGATAAGTCTGACGTAAAAATGTTCGATTTCGCACAACTTTCATCTTGTGACATATCCTTTTATGACTCCATCTTTACAAGGAAACACGTTTACAAAAGATGATGATAAATCAGACAGCTCATGTTTCTGCTATTCGCTAAGATATTCTGATTCTCGTGCCTTAGCGAATATCTTGTGAGTATCGGGTAAATCATCATTTACGTGATTAGATATGGGCTTGCCATTTTCTTAGTCTACAAGATGATTGTCTGCCCGCAATACCTTGCTGCCTATAATCTTCCATTTAAGATTTTGGCAAAATTTTCTTTGATCTTACCTCCGACATTTATTTGGCGGGTTCCACTCTGGAGGTCATGCTTTCCATTCCCCCTTCATAGAAAGTCCATATCTAACAAGCAGGACACAGACAAGCCCTTAACCATGAAAAACGTGCATTCTGCTGCTCCGCTTACAAACAATACTTCAGTCTTTGCCTGCTTTTGAATACTTTGTGTCCGTGCACCAACGGCTCCAAAGGCAATATGATTCTGCACAGGCAGAGTCGCAACATTTCTGGTTTCACATATCTTATTTAAAAAATTTAAAGAGAGTACACTGAATTTCGCCACCGTATCTACACTCCTGGAAATGGAAAAAAGAACACATTGACACCGGAGTGTCAGACCCACCATACTTGCTCCGGACACTGCGAGAGTGCTGTACAAGCAATGATCACACGCACGGCACAGCGGACACACCAGGAACCGCGGTGTTGGCCGTCGAATGGCGCTAGCTGCGCAGCATTTGTGCACCGCCGCCGTCAGTGTCAGCCAGTTTGCCGTGGCATACGGAGCTCCATCGCAGTCTTTAACACTGGTAGCATGCCGCGACAGCGTGGACGTGAACCGTATGTGCAGTTGACGGACTTTGAGCGAGGGCGTATAGTGGGCATGCGGGAGGCCGGGTGGACGTACCGCCGAATTGCTCAACACGTGGGGCGTGAAGTCTCCACAGTACATCGATGTTGTCGCCAGTGGTCGGCGGAAGGTGCACGTGCCCGTCGACCTGGGACCGGACCGCAGCGACGCACGGATGCACGCCAAGACCGTTGGATCCTACGCAGTGCCGTAGGGGACCGCACCGCCACTTCCCAGCAAATTAGGGACACTGTTGCTCCTGGGGTATCGGCGAGGACCATTCGCAACCGTCTCCATGAAGCTGGGCTACGGTCCCGCACACCGTTAGGCCGTCTTCCGCTCACACCCCAACATCGTGCAGCCCGCCTCCAGTGGTGTCGCGACAGGCGTGAATGGAGGGACGAATGGAGACGTGTCGTCTACAGCGATGAGAGTCGCTTCTGCCTTGGTGCCAATGATGGTCGTATGCGTGTTTGGCGCCGTGCAGGTGAGCGCCACAATCAGGACTGCATACGACCGAGGCACACAGGGCCAACACCCGGCATCATGGTGTGGGGAGCGATCTCCTACACCGGCTGTACACCACTGGTGATCGTCGAGGGCACACTGAATAGTGCACGGTACATCCAAACCGTCATCGAACCCATCGTTCTACCATTCCTAGACCGGCAAGGGAACTTGCTGTTCCAACAGGACAATGCACGTCCGCATGTATCCCGTGCCACCCAACGTGCTCTAGAAGGTGTAAGTCAACTACCCTGGCCAGCAAGATCTCCGGATCTGTCCCCCATTGAGCATGTTTGGGACTGGATGAAGCGTCGTCTCACGCGGTCTGCACGTCCAGCACGAACGCTGGTCCAACTGAGGCGCCAGGTGGAAATGGCATGGCAAGCCGTTCCACAGGACTACATCCAGCATCTCTACGATCGTCTTCATGGGAGAATAGCAGCCTGCATTGCTGCGAGAGGTGGATATACACTGTACTAGTGCCGACATTGTGCATGCTCTGTTGCCTGTGTCTATGTGCCTGTGGTTCTGTCAGTGTGATCATGTGATGTATCTGACCCCAGGAATGTGTCAATAAAGTTTCCCCTTCCTGGGTCAATGAATTCACGGTGCTCTTATTTCAATTTCCAGGAGTGTATAATGACGGTAGTTAGCATTCCACCTACTACAGCATTAAACTGCTGCCCGAACATGCTCTCCATGACATTCTGTACTCGATACTGCATTGTTATATAACTCACCCTTCGTTATAATGAATCATGTCCGTCATAACATAATTCATTTCGCCCCCATTCGATTCCGCGGCCCATATCCGGAAGTAGTATCAGATAGCTCTTAACTTGCCTCCTGATTTTCTTGTTAAGGCTGCCGACCGGTAACCGCAAATATTGTATTGGTTGGTTGTTATATGTCGCTTGAGGCTGCTGGTCTTGCCAGCAGGAAAGCGGCTTTGAAAAATTTGCCGGCAGTGGCCCCCAATAAATGGTTTAAATGGCTCTGAGCACTATGGGACTTAACTTCTGAAGTCATCAGTCTCCTAGAACTTAGAGCTACTTAAACCTAACTAACCTAAGGACATCACACACACCATGCCCGACGCAGGATTCGAATCTGCGACCGTAGCGGTCGCGCGGTTCCAGACTGTAGCGCCTAGAACCACTCGGCCACTCCGATCGGCGGCCCCCAATAATTAGGTTGCCACTGACTAGTTTTGGTTTTGGTTTTGCCACCAGTATCCCTGATCTTTGCGAGTGTCTGTTATCCTGATACTCGGGGTGGTATCTGTTGTTATTGTGTACAAATTGTTGTAATTATTTCGATCACAAATCCGGAACCGTTCTGGTTTTGCGCGTGCGTGCTGTCACTCCTGCTGCCAGTACGCGTGCCACCGTAGCCTTGTCCAGCGTGATTCCCACAATTGTTGTTGTGGTTCGTGTTATGTTGCGGCCCATCACTGCGGTTGCCGTTCATAATTTTCACGTCTTCTTTTATTAAATCAAGCGGAGCCACTACAGATTAAAAGTTTTCCAAAGTGTCTTCGGGCGCTTGTATTAGGTTTACCGGAATATTGATTGGTAGTTTGTCTTTGAAAACTCCTATTGCATCTTTGTCTGATATGGGACTGTCCCAATCACGTGTCTTTCCCACGTACTTCTTAAAATATTTTCCTTGTTTGGCGCTATGAGCCTCCGGATTGAATACTTCACGTCATAGACGTGCTTAAGTATGTGGTGACCAGAATTTGTTTAAGAATTCCTGTTCAAACTTGTTCATACGTCGAACAAGATTCTGCCGTTGCCGCGGCCCATAGCAAGAATTCGCCCTGTATGTACGAGGCGGCAAACTGTATCTTCTGTCGTTCATTCCACGTCTTTGGCATTATGCCCTTAACATAGCGTACGAAAATCACCGGATGTGGACCCATTTCTTCTCGAATAAACACCTGAAACTGCCTATGCCTAAGAAGGCTTTCTTCCAAAAGCACGACTACTAATGTTGACGCTGCGCCCACAGAATCGTAACTGCATCCTGCACATGTACCACAAGATCCTACTTCATCTTGTACTTGTGGGTTGTATACAGCGTTACATTCCTGTACGTTTGCGGTATGTGCATGGGCGTCTGTATTGTGTCACGCGGCGTATTAGCAACTATTTCGAACTAGTGTTCAAAGTCGGTTACTTGAGCATTAACACTGCTGCGCCATCGGGGTAAACCTTCTGCTAAAATTTTGCGCATTTCACCAATTTCTGTGCGAATAATTTCGCCTGCAGTTCCTGGTTCGGACACGACTTCCGCTCTTATGGCTTGCACCACAGCACGTATTTATTGTTCGGGCTTTCTCGTTATTTAGGTATCGTTTTTAGAAATTCATTCCTGAAATGCTTTATCAAATGTTTCTCCTTGAGTAGTCAGATTCTTTGTCACGTTCTGAGTCTGCTCAAGAGACAACTTATATACCCCCCCCCCCCCCCCCTCTAGTGAGGTTCGCGACTTTAGTTTCTATTTGGGAATCCTAGTGTTTCATTTTTGTGACATCATCTGTTAATTTATTTCCCATACTGAATATCTCGCTATACTCTTAGTCAAACTTGATATTTCTGTTTTTATTTCGTCCAGTGTTGTAGTAATCCGTGTATTTATATCTCCCACTACGACATCGAATTTTGTATCCAATCTTATCCACTGAAGTTAAGCGATTGCGATATTTTGCTGTTATAAATTTTCACATTGTTCTCTGAATTTATTTTCAATGATCTGAGTATGATTTTTGGCAATATCTAAATTTTGTTCCTTGACAATCTGCGTGAAGCTCGTGTAATTCGCGCAATCAAATCGTCTAATGGACAAGCTGACTACAGGTGGCATCACCGGTTCCCAAATTTACGACTGTATATCCACAGCCTCAAACAAGGCATTTCAATTTCCTTCTCCAGATTCTGTTATTTTTGTATCAAAATCTCATTCTGCTCACTCGGCTCAACTGCACTGTTCTCATCGACTGGAATCTGCTTTTGTCTTAAGTGGTTTGCATCGATACTCTCAGGCTTTCCGATTTTTGTCATATTCACACTATAAACCACAGAAGTTCAAATTGTTTACACAAATCGAAATAGTTACACACCTATAGAAACAACGAACAAATACATAAGCACAGCGCAAAAATAATTTAGAACTGCGTAACACAAGATGCATGCCTAATTATAGAAAAAGAACAGTACCTAACTCTCCAACTTGCCGACACGCTGTACAAGAGCACCCATTTTGACAACGTGTGGTATAACAATGCTTTGTAAGAAAATCTTGTCCATGAACGGTAATGAAAGTAATTCTTTAAAGATCTTACATTTAATGAGAAAGAAGTTACCGAAATGCAAAGGTGGAATAGCAATACTGGCGTCCCTTGCCGTTTTTAGAGCACGGGGTGTGAGGACTGGATTGATTTTCTGGATTCTCGGATATGCCCCGGCTAGAATTCAACTTCCATCCGTACGCAGTATCTCCAGATTTATAGATTAGTTCTCAAAAATGGTTCAAATGGCTCTGAGCACAATGGGACTTAACATCTGAGGTCATCAGTCCCTTAGAACTTAGAACAACTTAAACCTATCTAACCTACGGACGCCACACACATCCATGCCAGAGGCAGGATTCAAACCTGTGACCGTAGCGGCCGCGCGGTTCCAGACTGAAGTGCCTATTACCGCTCGACCACTGCGGCCGGCGATTAGTTCTCCTCCAACAGACTGGATACGGATTGGAGCCTGTGATCGTAGCGGCCGCGTGGTTCCAGACTGAAGTGCGTAGAACCACTCGGCCACTGCGGCCGGCGATTAGTTCTCCTCCAATAGACTGGATACATTAAAAAGATAACAAACACATGTAATTCATGCACAACGATTTTTCTGCGCCCCACACTGGAAGCCAAACTCACTTGTCTGCTCACGCAAGATTACGAAAAGTATGATAATTTGACTTTAAATGAAATTTGACATTAATCACCGGAAAGAAAACTGTTAAAATTAACTGGAGCAGAAGACCATCGTTGATGGTCGATGCATCTTTGTTATTGGCCAAGTTTACTTTAAGAAATATGACATAAAATTTAGAAATACCACCACCAGATTCGCGGGGCCTGTATCTGTTTTTTCGGGGCGAAATGGAATAATAGCATGGAAAATGTGGCAAGATCATTTAAGGTTGCGCGCTTGCATTCAAGTTTGCAAAACGCTTCTTGATGTTCGGCAGTTAATCTCAGGCACCTTATAGCCAGTTGAAAAGGAACTGACGGCAAAATACTAATTGTATTCGGCCATTGTGCCTCCGTGCCACAATCCAGCAAACTCTGTTGGTAATTGTTTGTAACAATAAACCTTTAAATCATTGCATATATCACAATTCCATTAGATATCCATTAGGAGAACTGTTAAATGAGACCTAAGTAATTTACGTTAATTTAATTGCAAACAGTTCTAAAGCTAATACGAAAAAGTTACATCATATTTTTCCACACAAACGGGTTAATTAATAATGCGGAACGAAGTAGCTATAGTGCGTCCTATCGGTATGAAGACTAACAGGCACGAGAGAGAGAAATAGAGAGAGAGAGAGAGAGAGAGAGAGAGAGAGAGAGAGAGAGAGATCCGAGCACTTAGTTTCTAAAACAAATAAACGTATTACAATCGATCGCAATCAGCCACAGGCTAACTGCCGCTGTATCTGTGAAATATTATTTGTGAAATAATAATGACATTTCACAAAATTAATTTACATAAGTTATTTACAGTAAGGCTTGAAGCTATTTCATTTATAAATTGCCTTCAAGGCTTCGACACATAAATTCAGAACTGTTTAAATTCCTTTTAGTTCAGTTAAAATGACATATTTTTGCCTGTACAGTTGTTTATACAACATGTTTGAGTATTTAAAATTGTTTGTACACAAAAATTACTGTTTCAGAGCATTCAAATAACGTCAATTAAAAAATATTTATACAAGCACATATATAGGTAAATGAAACATTATAGTCTATTACTTACACGAATCTAAAAAATGCCGTTATATTCCCGTACGTTCATGTCTTGAGTGATATTGCCGAACGATAGTCTAGTGCACATGTTTCATGTGTCGTGCTGTTGTAATGTATGAAAATCAGCGTAAAACGTGTGCCGCGTCTAAGGCTCCTGTATGTACGAGCTGGCGCATCCGCCATTTTGTTTCTCAGAGCTCTGAAGCGTAAACGTTCTGCGATGCTATCGGATTTGCGTCAAGGCGCTTTAGCACGAAATTATGGGTGGCTGTGCTGCCATAAGATGTTATAACTATTCTAGAAGTGGATTTAGAATGGTTCGTTTGGAAAATTTTGGAAATTTGTGGTAAGATCTTATGGTACCAAACTGCTGAGGTCGTCGGTCACTAAGCTTACACACTACTTAGTCTAACTTAAACTAACTTAGGCTAAGGACGACACACACATAGATGCCCGAGGGAGGACTCGAACCTCCGACGGAGGGAGCCGCGTGTACCGTCCAAGGCACCTGAGACCGCGCGTCTACGCCAAGCGGCTATGGTTCGTTTCCCAGAAGATTCGGAGAAAAGAAAAAAAAAATGGGCTGTTGACTGTCGTCACGAAAACTGGGAACCCGGAAGGAGCGCATAGTTATGTATTGTAAGTAAATAATATTTATTATGACCTAAAGCAGTATTTAATAGTAAAAATCGTATGTGGTATTCGAATGTAGGTTTTTGTTTAGCTGTTTTGAAAGTATTGCCTCTTATCTGGAGTTCCTATATTTGCTACAATTTGTTTTAGGGTGATAACATGTAGAAAGTGAACAATATTGTGTAGAGCAACGTATAGCAGCATGTTTCTGTGAGCGTAAGGTAAATAATGGTACTTTTATCATTGTGTCTCGGTAACGGTCCCCACTGGGAAATTTTCAGCTGTTTCTCAAAAAACTGGATACCTTATTGTGCTATCGGTCAGATAGAGTGAAGCAAATTTCAGTGTAGATTTTTTGAATGAGTCAGATAGAAAGAATGACTTTAAGGTAATACTTGGTTCTTTCACCTTAACATCAGTTATTCATTTTCCTACTCAGGTAGTATAGGAGAGCATCACACTGATATATTATGTTTTAAACAGACCAAGACAAATTTAATCAAATAAAAACTTTTCTTGTTATGAATGATCTTTGTGATCACGATGCACAGCTAGTTACAGTATATTACATAGCTCCATACAGTAATGCAAAACAGTCCTCCAAAATAGTGCGTTCAATTAATGATTTAACAATTGCAAATTTTAGGGATAACATGCAACAGTTAGATTGGGATGAGATGTACAGGGAACATAACGCTAATTTAAAATTTAACCTGTTTCAGGATACCTTTGTGAATATATTTGAAAACAGTTTCCCTAAGAAAACAGTAAAACATAATTATAAGAAACGATCTAAAAAGTCTTGGCTTACTAAATGAATGATAATATCTTACCACCAGAAAAGAGAAAAGTATCTTTTAACTAGGAGGAGTAACGATCCAGAAACAGTCAAACATTGTAAAAACTACTACACTGTATTAAGAAAAGTTATTAAAAAATCGAGAAGTATGTGCATTACGTCTGAAATTGGCACCTCTGATAACAAAATTAAAACAATCAGGAATACTGTAAAAGGGAACCAGGAGAACCGAGAGAACAGGAGGACTGTGTTTCTGTCAAACTCAATGAAAAGTTTGTTAACAAAAAGTCACAGGCAGAAAATATTTTTAATAATCATATTTAACTGTTATAGAGAAAACAGGATCCAGTTGTTCATTACAAAATGCAAGGCTATATTTGAAGGAGGCAGTACTTATGCAATTTGATAAAACTGAAATTCAACCTATATCTCCTACTGCAATACAGCGAGCGTCACTACTGCCAGCTAAATAAAAGATTCAAACTACTGAAGGCACTAACTACTAATAGGCATAGTTAGCAAATGAAAGATTTTAATAGAGAACAAACAATGTATTTACCTTAATAGTGTTGAAAAATCATAATATACATAGCAGTTCATGACATCCAGTCTTACAAATTTCAAAACTCCGCTATTTCTCTCCCCACATCCACAACTGCTGGCGGCTCACCTCCAACTGCGCAACGCTATGCGCTGTTCACATCCAGCTGCCGCTGCCCAACACTACAATGGCAGACAACAATGCAAACTAGCCACAGGCTGCACACAGCACAGCCAGTGATTTTCATACAGAGCGCTACGTAACGTTGCCAATAAGAGAACATAAACAGCCTATTTACAGCACTATCAGCAGCTGATTGGCCTACCCGTTGGCCTCCACAGGTACACTCCTGCGAATGGTTCATACAACAATGTGTCAATCCTCATTTCTGTGCAAATGTTCTCTTTACAGATGAGGCTTCATTCCAACGTGATCAAATTGTAAATTTTCACAATCAACATGAGTGGGCTGACGAGAATCCGCACGCAATTGTGCAATCACGTCATCAACACAGATTTTCTGTGAACGTTTGGGCAGGAATTGTTGGTGATGTCTCGATTGGGCCCCATGTTCTTCCACTTCTGCTCAGTGGAGCACGTTATCATGATTTCATACGGGATACTCTACCTGTACTGCCAGAACATGTGCCTTTATAAGTACGACACAACATGTGGCTCATGCACGATGGAGCTCCTGCACATTTCAGTCGAAGTGTTCGTACGCTTCTCAACAACAGATTCGGTGACCGATGGATTGGTAGAGGCGGAACAATTCCATGGCCTCCAATCTCTATGGGGGCATTTGAAAGCTCTTGTCTACGCAACCCCGGTACCAAATGCCGAGACCCTTCGTGCTCGTATTGTGGACGGCTGTGATACAATACGCCATTCTCCAGGGCTGCATGAGCGCATCAGGGATTCCATGCGACGGAGGGTGGATGCATGTATCCTCGCTAACGGACGACGTTTTGAACATTTCCTTGTAACAAAGTGTTTGAAGTCACGCTGGTACGTTCTGTTGCTGTGTGTTTCCATTCCATGATTAATGTGATTGGAAGAGAAGTAATAAAATAAGCTCTAACATGGAAAGTAAGCGTTTCCGGACACATGTCCACATAACATACACTCCTGGAAATTGAAATAAGAACACCGTGAATTCATTGTCCCAGGAAGGGGAAACTTTATTGAGACATTCCTGGGGTCAGATACATCACATGATCACACTGACAGAACCACAGGCACATAGACACAGGCAACAGAGCATGCACAATGTCGGCACTAGTACAGTGTATATCCACCTTTCGCAGCAATGCAGGCTGCTATTCTCCCATGGAGACGATCGTAGAGATGCTGGATGTAGTCCTGTGGAACGGCTTGCCATGCCATTTCCACCTGGCGCCTCAGTTGGACCAGCGTTTGTGCTGGACGTGCAGACCGCGTGAGACGATGCTTCATCCAGTCCCAAACATGTTCAATGGGGGACAGATCCAGAGATCTTGGTGGCCAGGGTAGTTGACTTACTCCTTCTAGAGCACGTTGGGTGGCACGGGATACATGCGGACGTGCATTGTCCTGTTGGAACAGCAAGTTCCCTTGCCGGTCTGGGAATGGTAGAACGATGGGTTCGATGACGGTTTGCATGTACCGTGCACTATTCAGTGTCCCCTCGACGATCACCAGTGGTGTACGGCCAGTGTAGGAGATCGCTCCCCACATCATGATGCCGGGTATTGGCCCTGTGTGCCTCGGTCGTATGCAGTCCTGATTGTGGCGCTCACCTGCACGGCGCCAAACACGCATACGACCTTCCTTGGCACCAAGGCAGAAGCGACTCTCAACCCTGAAGACGACACATCTCCATTCGTCCCTCCATTCACGCCTGTCGCGACACCACTGGAGGCCGGCTGCACGATGTTGGGGCATGAGCGGATGACGGCCTAACGGTGTGCGGGACCGTAGCCCAGCTTCATGGAGACGGTTGCGAATGGTCCTCGCCGATACCCCAGGAGCAACAGTGTCCCTATTTTGCTGGGAAGTGGCGGTGCAGTCCCCTACGGCACTGCGTAGGATCCTACGGTCTTGGCGTGCATCCGTGCGTAGCTGCGGTCCGGTCCCAGGTCGACGGGCACGTGCACCTTCCGCCGACCACTGGCGACAACATCGATGTACTGTGGAGACCTCACGCCCCACGTGTTGAGCAATTCGGCGGTTCGTCCACCCGGCCTCCCGCATGCCCACTATACGCCCTCGCTCAAAGTCCGTCAACTGCACATACGGTTCACGTCCACACTGTCGCGGCATGCTACGAGTGTTAAAGACTGCGATGGAGCTCCGTATGCCACGGCAAACTGGCTGACACTGACGGCGGCGGTGCACAAATGCTGCGTAGCTAGCGCCATTCGACGGCCAACACCGCGGTTCCTGGTGTGTCCGCTGTGCCGTGCTTGTGATCATTGCTTGTACAGCCCTCTCGCAGTGTCCGGAGCAAGTATGGTGGGTCTGACACACCGGTGTCAATGTGTTCTTTTTTCCATTTCCAGGAGTGTATTTTCTTTCTTTGTGTGTGAGGAATGTTTCCTGAAAGTTTGGTCGTACCTTTTTGTAACACCCTGTATAATAATAAGAGACTTTTCTGTACAATTCCATATTTCACTAAACGTTTCCCCATTCTCTCTGTGTATCTACGAGGACCTTGGCGTCCTGTCAGACTAACTTGCTATACAGATTAATGTTACCCGACTGTTGATGTTTAGCGACTGAATTTCAGGGCGTAATCATTAGTCTCGGGCTCGCGCGTACGTACACATAAACCGATCTCGGTTCAAGATACGCGCTTATCCCGCCTTATTTCCTCATTTCCTCTTGTTGCAGCTCCCGTATTCATCTACTACCAGCTGAGTAACTACTACCAGAACCACCGGCGCTACGTGAACTCGCGTGACGACTACCAGCTGCGGGGAAAACTCTACGACCGGGTCTCCAGCTACTGTGCGCCCTACGACTACGACGATGAGGGCCGACCTATAGGTGAGTGAGTGCGAGCGGCGTGGGGAGGGAGGCGGGCCATGGCTTCGCTACTATAAGACATCTGGCGGATCCGTCTTTTTTCCCTTTTTCCCCAGACACTGTGTGAAACTAAATTCTGTTGACACTGTTTTGCGGTGTTCGAGTATGTTAACTATACACTTCGATCTCGACAGTCTTCTGTCATCTCTTTTTTATTATTTCTTTTCAAAGCAGATATTGTCGACGTATGTTAGGGATACCAACTCATGACTCTTCCATCTGAGAGCAGCGATCTTACAGCCACAGAGTAGCATGAACAAAGTTTACAATGAAATACAACTGCGATAAAAAAGATAAGGGAGATCAGCCTAACTAACTAAATAGCCAAACATCACCATGAACAATCCGTACGAGAAGTTTGTTGGTATATCTCGCTTCCCCTTTTATACAACGCTAAGCATTCAAAATGCAGTCGCTGTTGTCGAATTCCTATGTGATATATTACCTTCTAAGTTGCCCGTACCTGAAAATTTTTACTACCTTTATTTCATTTAACGTTTACCATACACCACTTATCAAAATTTTCGGGCCTAATCACGCTGCATGAAGTCGAATGTTGTATTTCTTAGGGTGGTGTAACGAAACCACAATATCCATCTATCTACAATGAGCCGCTCCTTACATGCTCAGAGTTTGTCGAAGCCTAAGGCGCAAGTTAACAGTAGACGATTTTCTTAGACCCATTGGACAAAATTGTCATGGTTTTATTACTAATACCTTATTTCATTACTGGACGTCTATAATTCGTACACATTATTGACCAGAGTCGAGAGGCATGAAAGGGAAGCACAGGTTGGGAAGGGAGTAAGACAGGGTTATAACCTCTCCCCGATGTTATTCAATCTCTATATTGTGCAAGCAGTAAAAGAAACAAAAGAAAAATTCGGGGTAGGTATTAAAATCCATGGAGAAGAAACAAAAATTTTGAGGTTGGCCGATGACATTGTGATTTTGTCAGAGACAGCAAAGGACTTGTAAGAGCAGTTTAACGGAATGGACAGTGTCTTGAAAGGAGGATATACGATGAACATCAACAAAAGAAAAGGCGGACAATGGAATGTAGTCAAATTAAGCCTGGTGATGCTGAGGGAATTAGATTAAGAAATGAGACACTTAAAGTAGTAAAGGAGGTTTGCTATTTGGGGAGCAAAATAACTGATGATGGTCCAAGTAGAGAAGATATAAAATGTAGACTGGCAATGGCAAGGAAAGCGTTTCTGAAGAAGAGGAATTTGTTAACATCGAGTATAGACTTAAGTATCAGGAAGTCGTTTCTGAAAGTATTTGTATGAATTGTAGCCATGTATGGAAGTGAAACGTGGACGATAAGTAGTTTGCACAAGAAGAGGATAGAAGCTTTCGAAATGTGGTACTACAGAAGAATGCTGAAAATTAGATGAGTAGATCACATAACTAACGAGGAGGTATTGAATAGGGTTGGGGAGAAGAGGAGTTTGTGGCACAACCTGACTAGAAGAAGGGATCGTTGGTAGGACATGTTCTGAGGCATCGAGGGATCTCCAATTTGGTGTTGGAGGGCAGCGTGGAGGGTAAAAATCGTAGAGGGAAACCAAGAGATGAATACACTAAGCAGACTCAGAAGGATGTAGGTTGCAATAGGTACTGGGAGATGAATAAGCTTCCACAGGATAGATTAGCATGGAGAGCTGCATCAAACCAGTCTCAGGACTGAAGACCACAACAACAGCATTGCTCCAGGGATGTCTGGGATGGAACCTGAGTGCAGCATGTGAAATAAAAGAGAGCTCGCTACAAAGTGGTCTTGAAAAACTGATTAAGTTTCATTTAATCACCTTACATAGGGCATCCACAATTTTTTTCCTGTTGTAATATTAGTATATCAGATCCTGAATCGGCAGTACGTCAACAAAGATTGGTATATCTCTCCGCCAGATCATGTTTCGCCACTGCCAGGACACCGCGAGAGTGTATCTGCCTCTCCTTGAGGTTAATATGAAAATTTCTTCTAGTTTTACACCACTGTTATTCAGTTTCCAAGAAGTTCTTCTGTAGTAAATCGATCACACGCCCATTGTTGAATATCATTTGCTAATGTGGTTTCTTGCAAATGTGAAGTTACATTACTTAACGTAGTCTATATTCTATGGTCTGGGATGGAACCTGGTACACCGTATGTATGTTACTTTTTTTCAAGAACATATATGGAATAAGTGTATCACGGGACATTTTAGCAAGTGCGTCACTTCTTAGATATTACGAGGGGTTGTCCAGAAAGTAAGTTCCGATCGGTCGCGAAATGGCCACCACTGGGAAAATCAGGTAAAGCTTTGCACAAATGTGTCAGGCAGTGTCTCTAGTATTCCCGTCCATCGTGCCGCGTCGCTCTTTTTTTAGTTTTGAGTGAACATTGAGCTCATAAAGATGCGTAGGGAATAGTGTCTCCCGCCAAGTATGAGGGCCTGCTTAGAGATTTCGCCTGTATCATGTAGCTCACATGACACAACTGTCGACCAGTTCCTTCTTCATGCCAATTCTCGGCCGCACACTTCAGGGGCAATGAAGACGCCCCTGCAGCGTTTCCGATGAGAAGTGTTTGATCACCCACAGCAAAGACCCTGAGTCTGATCTCTGCTCACTAGAACCGCTGGCTATGAAGACAAAAATTTTCCACAGACAATGAGCTGCAGACCAGTGCAGATAACTGACCGAAAGCACAGGCGGCTGCTTTATATGACGAAGATATTGGAAAGTTGATACAAAACTACGACAAAACTCGAAGTTGGTTCGGCGACTATGTAGAGAAGTAAGAGTAAGGTGTACCTAACTGTTCTGGTTTCATTTGTGGTTTCTATTTCGCGACCGATCGGAACTTACTTTCTGGACAACCCTTGTATTAGCAGAACACCAACAGGGAATGAGGGTGCACGGAGCAAATGGTTCTTCCTATGGTAAAATCATGTCTCAAAGATGTGAAAGAAGTTCTCGACGAATTAAGCACGGTCATCAAAACATGCACATACAAAAATAGACGTTGTCAACACCTGGCTATAGCGAGGCAGGATTCGAACCTGCGACCGTAGCGGTCGCTCGGCTCCAGACTGGAGCGCCTAGAACCGCACGGCCACTCCGGCCGGCCCGGCAGGACAACCATGAATGAATGCAGGTGGTCCATAACAGCGTTCATGTAGTCGATAGCTGTCAAGATAACTTCAATAACTGCGACGGGTCCCATGGAAGCCCACTGACAGGAAAATAATTCCATACGCTGATCTGAACCTCGTTGCCTCTACCAAAACGCTGTACTTATAGCAGCGGTTCATTTGAGCGAAGAGATGATAATCAGAGGGAACCAAGTCTAGTTTGTATGGTGGCTGATCAAACACTTCCCATCGAAAACCCTGCACTAGCGTCTTCGTTGCATCTGCACTATGCGGCCGAGATTCGTCACGAAGAAAGAAACGCATGACATTTACGGTGGGTGTATTTAATGAAATCAGGTGAAACCTCTCAATAAGACTTCACATCGATAGGGGATACTATTGTTCTAGCGAACTTCACGTCCCCACTGTGATCTCAGAACTGAAACCTGGGTTGTGACGCTCTAGTCCCGCATACTAGAGACACTGCGCAACACATCTTCAGTAAGCTTCACTGGAAGTTCATTGCGGTTTTAATTTCGCGGCCGATCAAAGGTTGAAAGAAAATAGCTCTTGCATAAAAAATAGATTACTCGTCTTCGATTATTAGTTGGTTGTATCAAGGTGTTCACTTTTCGCAGTTTATTCTACTTTAACAAGCTTCAGCGTAAATACTTGCTACCCTGTTTTTACTCTACACTGAGAAAAAAGCTTCCGGTTGACGAACATCACCATAGATTGTTGAGATGGCTCACTGGAATCTTTGGCATCTTACTCGATTTCCAGATTACAGTCTTATGTGCAATAAAATATAACCCAGATAAGTTTTAACATCCCCTTCTAGCGGGTCCAAGTCGGCGATAATCGAATACTGTTATGGGCGATCAAAAAGTTTCCGTTCGAAGTACAGAATAGATATTCCAATGAGGGTGTTGATGGAGATGATCGAGAGGGTTTTAAGGGCGCACGACGGCAAGATCTTCATCGGCCGCTCAGTAACAGATTGAGATGGGTGTCAAGGAAAGACTCAGAACAGTAAGATAAAACAGAACGTAAAACACAGGTAACAAGCTTGGAAAAATATGTGCCTACCCACACCGAAGCGTCGGACGAAGCATGCCGTCAGCAGTAAAACATGGACAACACAGGAAGAAAGTGGTAGAGAGAGCTAAAACAATACATCAGATGGAAGTGGCTGGCTGACCGCAAAGAAAAAAGGGAGGAGCCAGCCACTTTGCAATACACTAAAACCTCCAGCCTACAAGTTTAGGCCAGAGTCCAGACACATCACAGAACTTTAAAACCCTAGACACACACGTCTCATCATTAGCTAAAACACAGGGCAGATCCCCATCAACTTGTGCTTCTGCCCTTGCAACACGGTATAAAATGCAGTCTGTTGAAATGTGCCGGACAGAGATGTGCACACCACAAGCATCACAAAACGGGGGATCCTCCCGCCGTAATAGAAAGCTATGTGTGAGAGGACAGTGAGAAATCGCAATGAGTATAGGCGTAACGACCCTACCGACGCACCATGTAGATAAAAGACGTTCCGTGAAACATCTTGTCCTGTTGCGTGAAGACGTACGTAACTGCCTGTTGCACATCCTCGTCCGACAGGAATCGTCGACCCTTTGCAGTCTTTTTCTACAGACCGAAGGCGTTGTACTTGCAGAACGTGAGACCAGGACTATTGAGCGGATGCTCCAGTGTCTCCCTCTGGCGTAACCTCTGCGTCGCGACGTATGCGATGTGGGGATGTGTGCTATCAGCAGCATTCCTAGTAGAGGAGCGCCGTTTGAGAACCGTGGTTTCCGACAGACATGCTGCTACGTACACATTCTTCATTCCTTGCTACATGTCTAACGGTGTCTGTCTTTCGACACCCAAGGAAAGAATAACAGCACGTTGGTTCTGTTTGCTCGCATTTGGTAATAACATTGCCATAGTTCACGTTGCAGCATTTACCGCATGCACGTCGAAAAGACATAACTGGCACACTAATCCCTGGCCCAGACGTCGGTGCTTACAGATCCGCATCGGAGTCGGGCTACGTTTTATATACGTTGCAGTAACGCCACCACTCGAATCCTTTTCTATCACCCCTTATACTTCGACGTTGGAGAGCATGCATTTGCAGCAGAATATGACACGATACCGACCATTAGCTGACTACTCGGCTTTACTGATTTACTTTCATTTATGTGGGAACCATTCAGTCTTAGAGAGAGCGCTATTGAAACAGAGATTAGTGAAATAAGGGTGGAGATGAGCCGTCCAATCACATAGACAGTCGCCACATCCTGTGACATTCTTCACTTGCACTGTCGAAAAACATGACGTTACGAAACTACCTTTACAGAGGGGGATAATGTGATATGGAAATCAATTACTATTTTCTGAAACAAGCTTGAGCTCCATCAATTGCCAAACCTCGATACTGTTGCACCTGATAGCTTAAACTCACATCGTGCGTCTTGCTACTTTTAAGGACTCTGTCTACATTATTGTTCCTGTGTTTCTACCGGTCACAACATGGTAATCCGCCCGGAGTCTTGTTAGCCACGCGGTCTTGGGCGCCTTGCCAAGGTTCGCGCGGCTCTCCCCGTCGAAGGTTCGAGTCCTCCCTGGCGCATGGGTGCGTGTGTGTTATCCTTAGCGTAAGTTAGTTTAACTTAGATTAAGTAGTGCATAAGCCTAGGGACCTATGACCTCAACAGTTTGGTCCCATAGGATCTTACCACAAATATCCCAAAATTTCTCGTTAAACACGTCCAATTTTGTGATGTTTTCCAAAATCGTATGCATAGATAGTATAGTTATTAAGATTTAAACTGGCATAGTAGTCACCGAGCTCGGCTTGTAGTTAGTCGCTATTACGTTCGAGCTATGCATTTTGTTTCGCTCCATGAGTACAGTTACCCAGGAGGTCTTGTAATAAGTCGCTAAGGACTTACTATCATCTTCGAGCAATGCTTATCGAGGCCTATAAGCAATGTTTCATAACTACCTGCAAAAGGCAGACTGAATGCGATTTTTCCATGACTGACTAGTTGCGTCTTTCTTCCGAGACAGTGTCTGAAACTCGTTAACCTGCAAGCGGCGTCCTGGTAATGTCAGTTATCAGTCAAGGGCTTGGGCCGGCTGGTGCAAAGTTCAATCGCAGATCGGTGACACGAACTGTGTTTAGCCAACGTTTTATGAGGACGAATTCACCAACAAATTTAAACGAGAAAAATATGGTGTACATCTGTAGATGTTAATATAATTTTCTAGCACTATTTTAAGCAAACTTTTGGGTACACAAAAAAACAGAAATGTTTATAGGAAACTGAGAGCAGTAATAAATCTGAATAAGTGTGGATTTAGGGTTTGACGTAGTGAAAAAGCGAATTTCAGATAAGTGGAAAAGGGATAGTTTTAAAATGAGTTATTTACTGTTTTCTAACGAGCTACTGAGACTGGTATGGTTTAAAATGGATAAAAATACTTGAATAAATAGTAGAAAAATACGGGATATTAAACTCCCGTAATAATAAGAAATAAATTATTACTACACACAAGATGATGCCATCAAAATCAGTCAAGAAATGTCGGAAAAATCTCTAGAAGATTCATCAAGGGAAGAGAAAAAGGACAAGATTGCAAGATATGGACTTGGTATTTCAATCCATAAGCCGAAAATTAAAAGATGTGATGAACTTTTGTTGATAAGAAGCGGTAACTTCTGATCGAAAAAGAAGCTTAGTGGATAAATGGCAGACTAAAGATGGCAAGGTCTGGCGTTCGTCTCATTCTTACCGGGATGTTCTTTTCCGTCACTTATCGCTTTTATTTATCCTCTGGCAACGATTTGATACTTCCAAAATCAGAAGCTGCACCGCTGATCGGGATTTGCGTTATATTGTAGGTTCATATAAGACTGTCTATGCACGTCGGATCAATGATAGAATAAAACAAGGTGATACTATCCTCAACAGTGTCATGCCAAAGTCGTCGCTACGGCATTCACATGAAAGTAGCTTCATTTTTTTGGAGGAAAGTGAGATGAAAGTTGTAATTACAGTGTTGGTAATCTTATTCAGTTACATATGCGTGCCAGGCAGACCAACTAAATGGACTTATTTATTTATTTAGTTAGTTAGTTAGTTACACGTTCCGTATATCATCTATCAATTATTTTATCGAAATGCTGTGAAATGAGTCATTTAACGAGATATATATACAGGATTAATGTTAACATTAATGAATACATTACACTGAGTAGGTGACGACAGTGACGGGATGTCGCATAATATTGTGCCGGACCTCCTTTTACTCGGCGTAGTGCAACGACTCGACGCGGCGTGGAGTCTCGATTATGTCCCATAAATTTCGATGGGATCCATGTGACGCGATCTGGGTGCCCAAATCATTCGCTCTAACTGTCCAGAATGTTCTTCAAACCAATTGAGAACAATTATGGCCCTGTGACCTGTCTAAGTAGGCTGTTAATGTTTTAGTGCTGGTAACCCCACGTAGCGCTCTATATGAAAATCACTGACTGTGCTGTGTGAAGTCTGTGTCTGGTTTACATTGTTGGAATATTTGCTATTGTAGTGTTGGGCAGTTGAATGTGAACAGCGCGTAGCGTTGCGCAGTTGGAGGTGAGCCACCAGCCAGCAGTGGTGGATGTGGGGAGATAGATGGCAGAATTTTGAGAGCGGACGGTGTGGACGTGTGTCCATCAGAAAGGGTATATTTGTAATACTGGATATATATATATATATATATATATATATATATATATAGTATTTAAATCGACAAGCTCTGGGAGGTTTCAGGGGACATTAAAACAAATATTTTTGCCTCATCTCAATTTTTTCCTATGAAGATTATTTAAACCGGTGGATGGCGTATTAGGCTCTTCCGTTGTTAGAGGCCGTATTACGATCTTCAGTTGTTAGAGGGCGTATTACGGTCTTCAGTTGTAGGCAACTGCTGTCCACCAATGTAATAGTGCATTGTCTCTGTTTACTAATGGAGCGATACACCTGGAGTGAGTACAATGATATGGTTCGTGCGTACTGCGTAGTGCACCACAACGGACGAGCTGCACAGCGGGTTTATCAACAACAACAATAACCCCCAGGCTGTGGCTAAGCCATGTCACCGCAATAACCGTAATATCCTTTCTTCCAGGAGTGCTAGTTTTGCATGGTTCGCAGGAGAGCTTCTGTGAAGTTTGGAAGGTAGGAGACGAGGTACTGGCGGAATTAAACCTGTGAGGACGGGACGTGAGTCGTGCCTGGGTAGCTCAGTTGGTAGAGCACTTGCCTGCGAAAGGCAAAGGTCCCTAGTTTGAGTCTCGGTCCGGCACACAGTTTTAATCTGCCAGGAAGTTTCAACAATATCCTAGTCGCCGTATCCCGGATCATTTGAGGAAGTTGTCTTGCAGCATGTGGAGCGGGATGTTTCAATCAGCACTCGTGCAATTGCACGTAACATGGGACCGAATCAGACGAATGTAAGAACAGTCCTTCGAGAGCTATTGTTACGTCCATTTCACTTACAGTGTGTCCACAACCTGGAACCAGTTGATTATCCACCCAGAGCACAGTTCCTCTACCGGTTTAAATTAAATTAGGGAAAAATATTTGTTTTGATGTCCCCTACAACTTTGAAGAGTTTGTCGGTTTAAATACTTTTCACCCTGTATATATGATTACTTTTCAATATTATTAAGGTAAATACATTGTTTGTTCTGTATCAAAATCTTTCATTTGCTAACTGTGCCTATCAGTAGTTAGTGCCTTCAATAGTTAGAATCATTTATGTAGCTGGCAGTATTGGCGCTCGCTGTATTGCATTAATTCAAGTAACGAAGATTTTTGTGAGGTAAGTGATTCATGAAAGGTATAGGTTATTGTTAGTCAGGGCCATTCTTCTGTAAGGATTATTGAAAGTCAGATTGCGTTGCGCTAAAACTATTGTGTGTCAGTTTAGTGTAGATCAGAATAAGTAAAGAGAGGAATGCCTGAGTACCTTCACTTCCGCTCAGCTGTTTAAAATCAAATAACGTAAGAGGTTTATCAGCACAGTAATTCACTAATTTTTCTAAGGGGATGTTACACCTGACACGTCTTTATCCATAAAAACTCTATCATTGTTTGGCTGCATGAAGTACATGAATGGCTGCAAATGGTCTCCAAGCAGCCGAATATAACCATTTACAGTCAGTGATCGATTCACTTGGTCCAGTGGACCCATTCAATTCCACGTAAGCACAGTCTACGCCATTAGGGAGACACCCTTCAGAGCGCCTTGATTACTTGGGCTCACGGCGTCGTGTGGTCTGCGCCACACTCTAACGCTACAATCCCCTTTTACCAACTGAAATCGGGACTTACCTGACCAGTCCACGGTCTTACAGTCGCCTGGGATCCCACCTATATGGTCACGAGCCCAGCAGAGGCGCTGCAGGCAGTGTCGTGCTTTTAGCGAAGCAGCCACGCCGGTCGTCTTGCTGCCATAGCACATTAACGCCAAACTTCGCCGCACTATCCAAATGGATACCTTTGTTGTATGTCCCACAATGATTTCTCTGGTTATTTCACGCAATTTTGCTTGTCCTATTAGCACTGACAAATGCGCGCAAACGCTGCTGATCTCGGTCGTTAAGTAAAGACGGTCGGCCACTGCTTTCTCCCTGGGGAGAGGTAATGCATGAAATTTGGTATTTTCGGCGCACTCTTGACACTAGATCTCGGGATACTGAATTCCCTAACAATTTCCGCAGTGGAAAGTCCCATGCTACCTGTGGTGTCACCGCCAGACACCACACTTGCTAGGTGGTAGCTTTAAATCGGCCGCGGTCCATTAGTACATGTCGGACCCGCGAGTCGCCACTGTCAGTAATTGCAGACCGAGCGCCACCACACGGCAGGTCTAGAGAGACTGACCAGCACTCGCCCCAGTTGTACGACGACTTTGCTAGCGACTACACTGACGAAGCCTTTCTCTCATTAGCCGAGAGATAGTTAGAATAGCCTTCAGCTAAGTCCATGGCTACGACCTAGCAAGGCGCCATTAACCATTTCTAAAGAGAGTCTCACTTGTATCATCAAGAACGCTGTATACAAACGATGGATTAAAAGTTAAGTATTTGAGAAGCTACGTACTTTTCTTTGTAGCATTCATTACGTATCCTGTTCCAGACCTCACGCCCGTTTGCGTTAGATTATAGCGTGCATTTCGGCCTCCTCTATCTACAAGGTGTTGGCACATTTGCCAACACATTACTACCATTCCGCATTAAAAGTTTGTTGATTCCAATCGTACGGCTATAATCACGTCAGAAAACTTTTCACGTGAATCACCTGAGTACAGATGACAGCTCCACCAATGAATTGCCCTTTTATGGCTTGTGTACGCGATACTACCGCCATTTGTACATGTGCATATTGCTATCCCATGACGTTTGTCACCTCAGTGTTGATCTTAGGTCTACTCATGTAACAACACATAAAACTAGCTTTTTTTTAGTTTTTTCTGCTGGTTGCCAGATTTTAAATAAAAATTCTTCCATGGGCAAGGAGTTTTACATGTTATATTTAAAACTTGCTTAGATTCAAAAGTTGGTTTTCACCTGTGAGACATTTGGCATTATCGAGCAAATTATCAAAAAATTTTGCTGCTGCATACTGAAATCCTTTCGGAGTCCCTGGAAGCTTCAGGAAAGGATAGTTAAGGCCATTCTTTCCTCAAATGCTACAGGCCTGGTCATCACTGTTCTTCTAGAATTGTGATATAAAGTATTTCATTGTCTAAAATATGTATTGTCATGGTACATTTCAATTACGTAACTATTTGAATAGGTATCTACATGATGACCGCGGACTAACGTCACACATTTTTCTTACTGCTCCATTTTTCTGTTGTCAGTATTTTCTTTCTAAGTGAGGAGGTGCCTCATAAAACTGTGCCATAAGCATTACTGAATGGGGAAATGCAACCTATGGTCGGCGACTGTTTTCAAGATTAGCAGTTATACAAAGTGCAAAAGTACCTATTCTTAATTCTTTGAGATGCTTAGTGCTGTGCTTCTTCCAGTTCAGGTTTTCATCAATATGTGCAGCCGAAACTCTGGAGCGTTCTGTCCTGTTTAATGATTCCTGCTCACATACTACATCAACTGTTGGTATGTCTTTGTTTGTTGTACAGAACTGTATATAGTTAAATTTAGGGAAAGTCTGTTTTCAGGACGACACTTTCATCGATGAAATTTGCTTTCCTTCAAATGGAATTCCTTACAACGTTGGTATTACATTCTGATCTTGAATGTTAAGCGGAATATAATTCATCATACAGCTGTGGAATAGGAGTACAACCAAAATTGAACCCTATAGGGTACCCTTTGTGGTGTCTCTCAGATCACTAAAATTTTTTGTCCTTCCACCACAATTTGAAATATTCAGCTCAATATTTTGCATTCTGTTTCATAAGTAATATTCCAACCAGTTTTGTGTAGAGCCATCAGTTCATAAAACTTATGTTTTTATTAAATAGTAGGTTGATGTACAGAATGAGACACCTTGGAAAGATAACATAAAATACAAATATGCAATATTTCGTTATTTAAGGCTTCTAATATTTGGTGGGTGAATGTATAAATAGCATTTTCAGTCTAGCAACCCTTCTGGAACCCAAACTGTGATATATTACGTAAACTGTTTCTACTTAAATGTAAGACTCTCTTGAGTTCATTACATTTTCACATATTTTGAAAAAAAATCACCAGTAGGAAATTGGATTATAACTGTTTAAGTATTTCTTTTAAACTTTCTCATACAGAAGTTTTAAGGCGTGCTTATTTTAATCTCTCTGCAAAAATTCCCTGTCAGTGATGCATTACATGTATCAGTAATGACATTACTTATTAAGATAGAATAATTTTTCAGAACTCTGTAGACTGACTAGGCTAACCATATAGTATTACGCTTACTGTCTGCATTATTACTTTCTCTAAGGATGTGTATACTTCAGGACATTTTAATGACTTTTCTTAAGGTATTACAATATTCTTCGTAGAGTGTAAGTTGCATCGGATATTTACTTATTTTGGTCTTTAGATACATTGTCGTCTTTCTCTTACGTAAGATTTTAGTTCCCTTAGTTGTCCATGGCTAGCTTATTTTATAAGTTTTCATTTTTTAACGCTCTATTGGATTATTTTCTGGAGAAGCTGCTTTCAAATACTTATCCAGTATTACCATGGCGGAAATTTCATTTGACATTAGCATCTCTTTCTATATATACCTCATCCGACCTCCTTTAATGTTCTCTTAAGACACTTTACACTGTTCTTATTAACAAGCGTAATAGTTTTGTATGGAGCCCTCTCAGTGCTGTACTGTGCTATATCCTCTGTTTCTATCAACTGTCCATCGTGATAAGATACTCGAATAATGACTGGATCACAATGTTTCAGTTTTACCACTGTCTATAAAACGTTTGTTATTCAGGGTCCTTCTATGTTGGCGCACAAGAGCTGAAAAATTAACTACTAAAATCAGCCTGAAGCAGCTAAATAGTGATTCCATTTATGTTATCATGTTTTCAGGAATTTCCACAGGGTACCAAATCTTACTTCTTGTCTGACTAGTAGCTACAAATAACGCATTTAAATTTCTCATAAGCAGCTGAAAGTTTCCTAAAAGGGATCTGTAGACTGGTACAATTACAGTATAGGTCGCAAGCACATGATTCTAGCTTCTGATCCACCAAACCACTTCGTTCAATATGTATGACTTTATGTTCAACTTTTACGTAAGTTGGAACTCTTCCGTGTTTCATTTCAACGCTGCAGAAAGTGTTGGTAGTATAAACACCCTGATTTTAGCTTGTCCATCCGTCTGGTTACATGGTATTCTGGGAGGCACAGGACGTATATCATTTCAGAATTTTACTCATCTTCTAGACATGCAAGAAGCTCATCTATCTGATTTTTCAGCTACCTAATGTTCTGATGAAATAAACTACTTCCACTAAGAGGGCCGCTTGAATCTTCAAAGTCAGTGCTTCCGGAATGTCTTCGAATATTTACTCAGTAATTTTTCTTCTTGCTATTTTTCCACAATAATGTGATGAACTACACGGACTGTACTGGCCAAGGCATTTTACGCATCAAATCACACTATTGACGTGACATCCAACTTAAAGCGATTGCTTTATATTCAGCGATAAGTTTTCTAGTCCTTACTCTGAGGATGGACGGACAATACGCGGCAGAAATATCGGAAGGAATTTTATTTGTGCGGCTACATTTCCGAAATGTATTGGAGTATTCATTACCCTGTGAAAAGTTGAAAATGCACGACAAGTTTTCTCTTTATTCCTTGAAGTGTTTTCGGGAAAAAGCGTGAAAATCAAAGCACGAAGACCAGAAATGGATTGCAACACCAACCACCGGAATAGAAATCCACTCGTAACCACTGCAACGTCATACTTGTATTGCAGTTAGTCGCACTTGGCACGAATTTCCCAGTCAGAGTGAAGGTAACTGCTATGTGTTGTAACTGAACATGAGACGGATATGGCACATATTTTTAAGATGTCCTTTATGTTGCTCTGTGGTTGTAGTACCGACGCGAATGTTGGTCGTATTCCCATATGTACATAATACTCACTTTTTCATCTAATGTTTTGTGAATGAACAGGCAGTAGCATGTGATTTCACTGTGACGAGGACGCTCATATACTAACTTACTGTTTCAGTATGGGTTAAGTGCAGAGGCAAATTTGACGATCTGAGAACGATATTGCGTGTCAGGCCGCGAGTCTGGTTCTGATCTTTGCCGGTTGTTTGTAATAAACGCCAACTAAACCATCTGACGCCTCTTTAGACCGAATCTCTTATAATTAATACCATTGCGGCGTAGCGGTACTGACACCTCCGGGTGAACAGGTGGAGAATTGCTCATCTGATGACACGGTTTGTGCGTAGATTTAATGAAGTCCATTTTACAGTCACGCCTCTGATAAGAAGAACTTGTATCACTCATTACGAATAGTCTGGAGACGTAACTCAGTCTTATCGTATTCGACAAGACTTATATTATGTCTTATCATATACTTAACATTATTCGTGTATCATGAACAACACCGAGCTGGTCATGTGGAAAGTATTGGCTTTTGGAAATCGACAGCACAGCTAAACACATGAAACATATTCTTACCGCCATTGAGTTTAGTTATTGACATACCGAAGAACGTCCAAATCAGTGAAAATAAATATTATTATCGACAAAATTCGTTGTATGGCATTCCTCATCTCGTTCAAGGTTTTCTTTGTGGTCAATATGGAGTAGAAGGAATGGTTACAGGAGAATATGGGCTTGGGACAAGGAATGAAAGAGGAGAAAGAGTAATTGAGTTCTGTAACAAGTTTCAGCTAGTAGTAGCGAATACCCTGTTCAAGAATCACAAGAGGAGGAGGTATACTTGGCCGGGAGATACGGGAAGATTTCAATTAGATTACATCATGGTCAGACAGAGATCCCGAAATCAGATACTGGATTGTAAGGCGTACCCAGGAGCAGATGTAGACTCAGATCACAAAGGGCCATCACAGAAGTAGGGAAGGAAAACATAGGTACAAAGAAGGTAGCTGCGAAGAAACCATGGCTAACAGAAGAAATACTTCAGTTGATTGATGAAAGGAGGAAGTACAAACATGTTCCGGGAAAATCAGGAATACAGAAATACAAGTCTCTGAGGAATGAAATAAATAGGAAGTGCAGGGAAGCTAAGACGAAATGGCTGCAGGAAAAATGTGAAGACATCGAAAAAGATATGATTGTCGGAAGGACGGACTCAGCGCACAGGAAAGTCAAAACAACCTTTGGTGACATTAAAAGCAACGGTGGTAACATTAAGAGTGCAACGGGAATTCCACTGTTAAATGCCGAGGAGAGAGCAGATAGGTGGAAAGAATACAATGAAAGCCTCTATGAGGTGAAGATTTGTCTGATGTGATAGAAGATGAGACAGGAGTCGATTTAGAAGAGATAGGGGATCCAGTATTAGAATCGGAATTTAAAAGAGCTTCGGAGGACTTACGGTTAAATAAGGCAGAAGGGATAGATAACGTTTCATCAGAATTTCTAAAATCATTGGGGGAAGTGGCAACAAAACGACTATTCACGTTGGTGTGTAGAATATATGAGTCTGGCGACATACCATCTGACTTTCGGAAAAGCATCAGCCACACAATTCCAAAGACGGCAAGAGCTGAGAAGTGCGAGAATTATCTCACAATCTGCTTAACAGCTCATGCATTGAAGCTGCTTACAAGAATAATATACAGAAGAAGGAAAAGGAAATTGAGAATGCGCTAGGTGACGATCAGTTTGGCTTTAGGAAAAGTAAAGGGACGAGAGAGGCAATTCTGACGTTACGGCTAGTAATGGAAGCAAGGCTAAAGAAAAATCAAGACACTTTCATAGGATTTGTCGACCTGGAAAAAGCGTTCGACTATATAAAATGGTGCAAGCTGTTCGAGATTCTGAAAAAAGTAGGGGCAAGCTATAGGGAGAGACGGGTCATATACAATATGTACAACAACCAAGAGGGAATAGTAAGAGTGGACGATCAAGAACTAAGTGCTCGTATTAAGAAGGGTGTACGACAAGGCTGTAGCCTTTCGCCCCTACTCTTCAATCTGTACATCGAGGAAGCAATGATGGAAATAAAAGAAAGGTTCAGGAGTGGAATTAGAATACAAGGTGAAAGGATATCAATGATACGATTCGCTGATGACATTGCTATCCTGAGTGAAAGTGAAGAAGAATTAAATGATCTGCTGAACGGAATGAACAGTCTAATGAGTACACAGTATGGTTTGAGAGTAAATCGGAGAAAGACGAAGGTAATGAGAAGTAGTAGAAATGAGAACAGTGAGAAACTTAACATCAGGATTGATGGTCACGAAGTCAATGAAGTTAAGGAATTCTGCTACCTAGGCAGTAAAATAACCACTGACGGACGGAGCAAGGAGGACATCAAAAGCACACTCGCTATGGCAAAAAAGGCATTTCTGGCCAAGAGAAGTCTACTAATATCAAATAGCGACCTTAATTGGAGGAAGAAATTTCTGAGGATGTACGTCTGGAGTACAGCATTGTATGGTAGTGAAACATGGACTGTGGGAAAATCGGAACAGAAGAGAATCGTAGCATTTGAGATGTGGTGCTATGGACGAATGTTGAAAATTAGGTTGACTGATAAGGTAAGGAATGAGGAGGTTCTACGCAGAATCGGAGAGAAAAGGAATATGTGGAAAACACTGATAAAGAGACGTGACAGGATGATAGGACATCTGCTAAGACATGAGGGAATGACTTCCATGGTACTAGAGGGAGCTGTAGAGGGCAAAAACTGTAGAGGAAGACAGAGATTGGAATACGTCAAGTAAATAATTGAGGGCGTAGGTTGCAAGTGCTTCTCTGAGATGAAGAGGTTAGCACAGGAAAGGAATTCGTGACGGGCCGCATCAAACCAGTCAGTAGACTGATGACCAAAAGAAAAAAAAAGAAATGCCTTTTTACTTAGAATGTAAATTTCTTCCTATTTTTTGGACGATAACTAGTTTCTTGCATGCAGAGAGCATAAAGATTTGGAGACTCTAATCAAAATTTAATCATCTGATGACGGACAGTGTATTTTTCGGCTGTAATATATTGCCGTAACGTTCGCTATTTGTAACTTGCACAAACATTTCAGTCATAAAAGGAAACCTTACCATGTCTTATTTCGCCGTCTCCACATTGCTCTTTGTTCAGCTCAATAACAGTCCGTGCAGAAACTATGCATTTTTAAATGTGAATATTTCGATAGAATGAGTTAAGGGAAAATTCTGTACGTCAGTGTTGTCGGCTTGCAGTTTTAACAAGTGACCGTGTATTCAACTCACATAACTTGAGAAAGACATAGGACGCTTTTACTCTGAATAACTGGTGCATTCCATTAAAACCGAGCTCGTTTCGTAGAGCCGGACGGCAGACTTGTGGCGTAAATAACTTTTCTCGCATGAAGAAATATTTCTTTACTTGAAGAGGCGTAGCGCCACGAGCTTCATATCGCAGAAAGAGGGCTTCTGTTAATCAGCGGATCGAAAGCTCAAGGAGTATTTGATTTTCTTATTTCAGTCGCCGTTAATAACTGCATAAAGCAGACTGCTGCCCACTTCAGTAAATGTAATTTCGCAAGAATAATATAGGAGCCCAGGGAAATTGCTTTCAGTAGTAAAATGAGACGACCGAAGGAAAAAACAAGTGTTGCTCCTGCCACAGTTTAATTAAATGGAAATAGAAAAATAAAGGTAGCAACAGTGGAGGACCGGTGAAAGGCAATTACGACCAATAGACTTCTCTAGCTCTCCGAGCACTAATAGATCAACTTAAATTATAAATTACAAAGTAAATGATAAGAAAAACCTTTGGAATTATCAGTAATGTCTTCTACAATTTGTCAACTCTACCGCGTACAGTTTCGCGACAAGCATTATGTTTCCAACAGGAAGAGTGTGTGTGTTTATATGCCCGTGTTTGCGTGTGTGTCAGAATCTTTGGCACTTTGTTCTGCTAGGGGCCTGGTTCACTGAATTTGTGTTCTAGCCCGTACAATATCATGGCACATGGGTTTTAGAGCCAGTTGGCCATGGTCAAAGGGCAGACAGCTTTTATTAATTAGAGTACAATTGCACATGACTATACCACCTGAAAATTAGCAAGAAATACAGAATGTAGGGGAGATGGCACCATTTCCTCTCAAGTGTTCCTCCAAGTCCTTTGCCGTCCTGACAGATTTAAAGTGTCATCATAACATCACAAAATTTTTTCTCTCTAAAAGTTAGTTCTTTTTACAAATTTTCATTTTGTTTTTATCACAATTTGCCAAGTGTACAGATTCACCAACTAGACGGATAAGCTATAATCGCGTCTCGGCCCTTCCCAACTACTGCTTCCCGTTCACGTCCTCCGAAAGTTTCTTTAGAAGTTGGAGAAACCTTTCGCTTCCTTTATTTTATCATTTCTACCGCCAGGATTTAAAATATTTTGCTCCAGTCAGCGCTGTAAAAAAGCTTTCTCTACATCTACAAATGCTGTAGACATACACTCCTGGAAATTGAAATAAGAACACCGTGAATTCATTGTCCCAGAAAGGGGAAACTTTAATGACACATTCCTGGGGTCAGATACATCACATGATCACACTGACAGAACCACAGGCACATAGACACAGGCAACAGAGCATGCACAATGTTGGCACTAGTACAGTGTATATCCACCTTTCGCAGCAATGCAGGCTGCTATTCTCCCATGGAGACGATCGTAGAGATGCTGGATGTAGTCCTGTGGAACGGCTTGCCATGCCATTTCCACCTGGCGCCTCAGTTGGACCAGCGTTCGTGCTGGACGTGCAGACCGCGTGAGACGACGCTTCGTCCAGTCCCAAACATGCTCAATGGGGGACAGATCCGGAGATCTTGCTGGCCAGGGTAGTTGACTTACACCTTCTAGAGCACGTTGGGTGGCACGGGATACATGCGGACGTGCATTGTCCTGTTGGAACAGCAAGTTTCCTTGCCGGTCTAGGAATGGTAGAACGATGGGTTCGATGACGGTTTGGATGTACCGTGCACTATTCAGTGTCCCCTCGACGATCACCAGTGGTGTACGGCCAGTGTAGGAGATCGCTCCCCACACCATGATACCGGGTGTTGGCCCTGTGTGCCTCGGTCGTATGCAGTCCTGGTTGTGGCGCTCACCTGCACGGCGCCAAACACGCATACGACCATCATTGGCACCAAGGCAGAAGCGACTCTCATCGCTGAAGACGACACGTCTCCATTCGTCCCTCTATTCACGCCTGTCACGACACCACTGGAGACGGGCTGCACGATGTTGGGGCGTGAGCGGAAGACGGCCTAACGGTGTGCGGGACCGTAGCGCAGCTTCATGGAGACGGTTGCGAATGGTCCTCGCCGATACCCCAGGAGCAACAGTGTCCCTAATTTGCTGGGAAGTGGCGGTGCGGTCCCCTACGGCACTGCGTAGGATCCTACGGTCTTGGCGTGCATCCGTGCGTCGCTGCGGTCCGGTCCCAGGTCGACGGGCACGTGCACCTTCCGCCGACCACTGGCGACAACATCGATGTACTGTGGAGACGTCACGCCCCACGTGTTGAGCAATTCGGCGGTACGTCCACCCGGCCTCCCGCATGCCCACTATACGCCCTCGCTCAAAGTCCGTCAACTGCACATACGGTTCACGTCCACGCTGTCGCGGCATGCTACCAGTGTTAAAGACTGCGATGGAGCTCCGTATGCTACGGCAAACTGGCTGACACTGACGGCGGCGGTGCACAAATGCTGCGCAGCTAGCGCCATTCGACGGCCAACACCGCGGTTCCTGGTGTGTCCGCTGTGCCGTGCGTGTGATCATTGCTTGTACAGCCCCCTCGCAGTGTCCGGAGCAAGTATGGTGGGTCTGACACACCGGTGTCAATGTGTTCTTTTTTCCATTTCCAGGGGTGTAGATTCGGGTTTCCTTAAGCTATCTTCTACGTTACATGTAGATTCCATAATGTACTTGCTGTGTCTCTATTTCTCCGATATCCGTTGATCTTCCTCGAGGTTGGCCTCTACCAGTGTTTCCACTCTTCTGTAAATCGTTCTTGCCAGTATTTAGCAACCATGACTTATTAGAACCATAGTTATGTAATATTCAGTCCTATAAGTACTTGCCTGCCTTTGAAATTGAATTACTACATTCCGATTACGGATGATTTTGTTTCGGCTCTCTCATATATTCTGTGCACACGAGGTGGTAAAATTTGGTCGTGGCTGAGTGTCCCAAGGATCTCCAGTATGTTTTGTACTCCATGGGCCCTATTTCAACACAGATTTTTCATTGTTCTGTCAAAACCCACGCACATTATCATGCGTCCCTGCTCATTTTAATCTACTTCCTCTTGCCTTCTATAATACTGCCTGCAAGTTTATTTCCTTTTATAGCCTTTCAATATATTACTTCCGCCTTTCCAGCTTTCCTTCATTTGCTTACAACTGGCTTGCCGTGTGGGCTAACGCTATTCACATAGGCGCATCTCTGCTTTCCGAAGTTCTGTTTAATTTTGTTATAGACATCAGGCTTTACCCTGATACTTCCTGGCAGATTAAAACTGTGTGCCGAACTGAGACTCGAACTCGGGACCTTTGCCTTTCACGGGCAACTTGCCTGCGAAACGCAAAGGTCCCGAGTTCGACTCTCAGTCCGGCACACAGTTTTAATCTGCCAGAAAGTTTCATATCAGCGCACACTCCGCTGCAGAGTGAAAATCTCATTCAGGCCTTACCCTAGTCATGCATACTTCTGCACCCTGCGATTGTTCTTTTGTCATGCTTGACTTGGCATTTGTATTTACGGTGAACCTCATGAGCTCCACAACTGTATCTCTATTTTGCCTGACATTATCTCTACATCTGTATTCCTTTTTTGCCTCCTTCGTTAGGAGCATTTTTGTATATCTTACTTACGATAGCTAGAATCAGTGTCTCGTTTGTCATCAAAGTATTTCTACTACTGAATCTGGTCCTTTGCTTGTTTGATCCTCTGCCGCATACGCTACTTTATGTCTCAGTTCCACTGCCATTCGCCTTGTGTTGAGTACCTTTCCCCTATCAGTCGTTGACTAATGGTATGACTGAAAATGCAAGCCGCGCGGGATTAGCCGAGCGGTTTCAGGCGCTGCAGTCAAGGACTGTGCGGCTGGTCCCGGCGGAGGTTCGAGTCCTCGCTTGGGCATGGGTGTGTGTGTTTGTCCTTAGGATAATTTAGTTTAAGTAGTGTGTAAGCTTAGGGACTGTTGACCTTAGCACTTAAGTCCCATAAGATTTCACACACATTTTTTTGAAAATGCAAAAAAGTGAGTGGTTCCTTCAGTTTATCTACGTCCCATTCTGAAATTTCCTACGTTGCTGCAATGTTTTTGGTTTTAATTTGCTGTTGCTTAACAGTAAATTATGGTCAGGGATTACACCCGCTCAGGGAATGTTTTGCAGTATAATATCTGGTTTGGCAATGTCATATTGATGAAAAGGAGGCAAACGTCATAGTGGGCAGGCGGAGTACGCTGGCAGTAGCAGACACAGCGGTCTCGGCCGGCGGCTGGCTCCACACACTATTCGGCTGCAGTTGGAGCATCTGCTGCTGCGACGTTGTGCTGTTAGGGACGCAGGGTAGTCTACAGGTTCCGGGCGCATGCGGCGACCACCTAAGAGGAGGCCACAGCGTGCGCGTGTGACGTCACGCTGAGGAAGCCAGTGCTGGCGACGCCTTGCGCTGACACGATCGAGGCAGTCATGGGCATAGGATTCTACAGAATGCAGTCGGGAAAAAATTTGATTTCTAGTTTCTTGTAGCTTTTTATGACAGCTTCGTGGTGAAGTGCCCAATATTTCGTTAAAGGCCATAGTTATCGTGATGTTTATTACATAATACACTAAGAACCAAAAATACTGGTACACCTGCCTAAAATCGTGTAGGGCAACCGCGAGCACGCAGAAGTGCACCAAAACGACGTGGCATACACTCAACTGATGTCTGAAGTAGTGCTGGAGGGAACTGACACCATGAACCCTGCAGGGCTGTCCATAAATCTGTAAGAGTACGAGGGAGTGGAGATCTCTTCCGAGCAGCACGTCGCAAGACATCCGAGACATTGCTCAATAATGTTTATGTCTGTGGAGTTTGGTGGCCAGCGGAAGTGTTTAAACTCAGAAGAGTGTTACCGGAGTCACCCTGTAGCAACTGGAATTGCCCAAGGCCTTCGGAATATACAGTGGACAAGAAGGGATGCAGGTGATCAGATAAGATGCTTATGTACGAGTCACCTGTTAGAGTCGTATCAGGGGTCTCGTATCACTCCAACTGCACCGCCCCACAGCATTACAGAGCCTTCACCAGCTTGGACAGTCCTCTGCTAACATGCAGGGTCCACGGGTTCATGAAAATGTCTCCATACCCGTACAGATCCATCCACTCGATACAATTTGAAAAGAGACTCGTCCGACCAGTCTACATGCTTCCAATCATCGACAGTGAAATTTCGGTCTTGACGGGCTCAGACGAGGCGTAAAGCCCTGTGTCGTGCAGTCACCACGGGTACACCTTTCGGCCTTCGGCTCCGAAAGTCCATATCGATGATATTTCGTTCAGTGCTTCGCACACTGATACTTGTTGATGGACCAGCATTGAAATCTGCAAAAATTTGCTGAAGGGTTGCAGTTTTCTCACGTTGAACGAGTCTCTTCAGTTGTCTTTGGTCCCGTTCTTTCTGGATCTTTTTCCAGCCGCTGCGATGTCGGAAATTTGATGTTTTACCGGATTCCTGATATTCACGGTACACTTGTGAAATGACCACCACTTCATCGCTACCTCGAAGTTGCCGTGTCCTATCGCTCGTGCGCCGACTATAGCACGTTCAAACTCACATAAATTTTGATAACCTGTCATTGTAGAAACAGTAACCGATCTAACAACTGTGCCACACACTTGTTGACTTATATATGTTTTGCCGACCACAGCGCCGTATTCTGCCTGTTCACATATCTCAGTATTTGACTATGCATGCCTATACCAGTTTCTTTGGCGCTTCAGTGTATATTGCTGTGTGTAAAATGTAACTAAAATCTTTAACTTTTCTACAAACTTGAGTCGGGAACAGTTTGTACCTCAATCCTCAAGAAAACGCATCTCTTATTTTCTTTTATTTTATTTTTTTGTTACCGAGAGAAGTGGCGCAATAGTTAGCCTGATTTTCGTTTTCCGTGAACGCCATAAATCGCTCAAGGCACATGCCAGGCCGGTTCCTTTCAAAGGACGTTACCGATTTAATTCCCTGTCCTTGAGACAATCCGAACTTGTGCTCCACCTCTTATGACCTTGCCGGCCGCGGTGGCCGTGCGGTTCTAGGCGCTGCAGTCCGTAACCGCAGGACTGCTACGGTCGCAGGTTCGAATCCTGCCTCGGGCATTGATGTGTGTGATGTCCTTAGGTTAGTTATATTTAAGTAGTTCTAAGTTCTAGGAGACTGATGACCTAAGATGTTAAGTCCCATAGTGCTCAGAGCCATTTGAATCATTTTCTAATGACCTTGATGTCAACGGAATATTAAACTCCAATCTTCCTTCCTTAAAATGAACTTTATGTAGCACTTTCACTCCCATGGCCCATGTACAAGAACGAAAGACACATAACATCCCTCATATCTCCATGAAGCATACACTTTGCCACTGGTGGGGAGGCTTGCGTGCCTCAGCGTTGGAGACAGCCGTGCTGTAGCTGCAACCACAATGGAGGAGTGTGTGTTGAGAGGCCAGACAAACGTGTGGTTCCTGAACAGGGGCAGCAGCCTTTTCAGTAGTTGCAGGGGAATGAGTCTGGATGAGTGACTGATATGACCTTGAACATAAAAAAATGGTTGAAATGGCTCTGAGCACTATGGGACTTAACTGCTGAGGTCATCAGTCCCCTATAACTTAGAACTACTTAAACCAAACTAACCTAAGGACATCACACACATCCATGCCCGAGGCAGGATTCGAACCTGCGACCGAAGCGGTCGCAAGGTTCCAGACTGTAGCGCCTAGAACCGCTCGGCCACTCAAGCCGGCCCTTGAACATAAACCAAACCGGTCTTGCTGTACTGGTACTGCGAACGCGTGAAAGCAAGGGGAATTGCGATCATAGTTTTTCTCGAGGACATGCAGCTCTATTGTATGATTACATGATGATGGCATCCTCTTGGGTAAAATATTCCAGAGGTAAAATAGTCCCACATTCTGATCTGCTGACGGGGATTACTCAGGAGGACGTCTTTACCAGGAGAAAAAGAACTACGGACTTCAGTGTGGAATGTCAGCTCCTTTAATCGATTAGGTAGGTTGGAAACTTTAAAGTGAGAAATGAATAGGTTAGAGTGAGATATAGCAGCAATTTGTGAAGTATGGTGGCAGGAGAAACAGGTCTTCTGGTCAGGTGAATAAAAGGTTTATAAAACAAAAAATCATATAGGGATAATGCAGGAGAGGGTTTAATAATGAGTAAGAAAATAGGAATGCGGTTTAAACTATCATGAACAGTTTAGTGAATGCACTAATGTAGCCAAGATAGGCACAAAGCAAACACCTATCATATTAGTACAAGTTCATATGCCAACTAGCTTCGCAGATGTTGAAGGGATTGAAGAAATGTATGCAGAAATAAAAGAAATTATTCAAGTAGTTAAGGGGGACGAAAATTTAACTCTTATGGGGGACTAGAATTCGATAGCAGGTACAGTAAGAGAAGGAAAAATAATAGGTGAAATGAAATGAAAGAGGAAGCCGCCTGGTACAATTTTACACAGTGCATGATTTAACCATAGCTAACATTTGGTTTAAGAATCATGAAAGAAGTTTGTATATGTGGAAGAGACCTGGAAACACTGGACGGTTTCAGGTTGATTATGTAAGACAGAGGCTTCGGAGTCAGATTTCAAATTGTAAGACATTTCCTGTGGCAGATGTGCCCTCTTACCAAAATTTATTGGTTATGAACTATAGATTAAAAGTAAGAAACTGTGAAAGGTAAGAATCTAAGAAGATGGAACCTGGATAAACTGAAAGAGCCAGAAGTTGCAGAGAGTTTCAGTTGTAGCATTACGGAACGATTGGCAAGAACAATAGAAGAAGAATGGGTGGTTTTCAGAGACGAAATAGTGAAGGTAGCAGAGGATCAAGTCGGTAAAAAGACGAGGGCTTGTAGAAATTCTTGATAAACACAAGGGGTATTGAATTTAATTGATGAAAGGAGAAAATACAAAAATGCAGCAAAACGAAGCTGGCGAAAGGGACTTCACACGTCTAAAAAGTGAGTCTGAAATGAAGTGCAAAATGGCTAAGCAGAAATGACTAGACGACAGGTGTGAGGATTTTGATGCATATATCACTAGGAGAAAGGTAGATGCCGCCTAAAGGAAAATGAAAGAGACTCTTGAAGAAAAGAGAACCATCTGTATGAACATCAAGAGCTCAGATGCAGAACTGGTCCTAAACACAGAAAGGAAAGCAGATAGATGAAACGAGTATATAGAGGGTCTATACGAGAGAGATGAACTTGAGAGCAATATTATGGAAATGGAAAAGGACATAATGAGATAGGAGATATGTTACTGTTTGAATAATCTGATAGAGTACTGAAAGACATAAATCGAAAGAAGGCCCTGGAGTAGACAACATTCCCTTAGAACTACTCATAGCATGGGAGAGCCAGCCATGACAAAACTCTTCGATCTGGTCAGCAAGACGTATGAGACAGGCGAAATACCCTCAGACTTCAAGAATAATATAATAATGTCAATTCCATAGATCGCAGGTGCTTACAGATATGAAAATCACCGACCTATCAGTTTAATAAGTCATGGTAGCAAAATACTAACACAAATTCTTCAGAAAAATGCAAAAACAGGTAGAAGCCGACCTACGACATGTCATAGAAGGTAGGTTAAGGAAAGGCAAACCTACGTTTATAGCTTTTGTAGACTCAGAGAAAGCTTTTGACGATGTTGACTGGAATACTCTCTTTCAAATTATAATAGGGACAGGCGTAAATACAGAGAGCGAAAGGCAATTTACAACTTGTGCAGAAACGAGATGGCAGTTAAACATCCAAGGGGCGTGAATGGGAACCAGTTGTTGAGAAGGGAGGGGAACAGGTTTGTAGCCTATGGCCGATGTTATTCAATCTGTATATTGAGCAAGCAGTAAAGGAAATAAAAGAAAAATGGAGTAGGAATTAAAATCCAGGGAGAAGAAATGAAAACTTTGGGGTTTCCCGATGACGTTATAGTTCTGTCAGACACAGCAAAGGACTTGGAAGAGCAGTTGAACGGAATGGACAGTGTCTTAAAAGGAGGATATAACAGGAACATCAATAAAAGCACAACAGGGTGATGAAATTTAATCGAATTAAATCAGGCGATACTGGTGGAATGAAATTGGGAAATGACACTTAAAGTAGTAGATGAGTTTTGCTCTTTGAGCAACAAAATAGTTTATCATCTTCTAAACTGTTCGATATACAGAAAGGAAATTATGGCAAATGCTAGCAGGCAAAGAGGGGAGTATTTTGTTGTACGTTTAACATGTGTAACTTTCTATCTACAGCGATATAGTCGAAGCTAAAGGTTTTATAATTTCAATCCAGTACCATAATTTTTGAAGTGTCATCGACAGCCAGTCGAAAGATAATTTCCTAGTATGAAAATAAACATGAAATTTCTGCTCTTACATTACGGCAAACAGACACAGTGAGGTTTTCTATAAGCCATTCACATCTCAGGTTGCCTATTGCTTGCTTAATGTGACACACTGTTTCAGTATTCTGTCGCAATAGGTAGCGCAATGTGACTTTTTGCAAATTATACTGTGTTTTGCCAAAGGACACAATTGAAACTAGTAATGTAGTTATCAGTCATAAGTGGTTGTGCTCGTGAAATGCGAAGAGGTTAATATTGATCCACTCCCAACTTTAAAGAAAAATTCTAAGTGTTAGCTACATTTCGTACACGGCTATATATGGTCTAACGTGCTCCAAACGCAAAGTAATAGTGACCTTTATTTTTCATTGTATCGTTTGCAAATTTGATGCAGTTACTTGCATGTGAAATATCAGACATATTATGAGCAGTAGCGAAATGATGGGCACATCACTATGAAGTTGACATTTTAATGTCAGCTTCAGCTACAAGTAAAGTAGATATTAAATTTAACGATTAAAAATGCTTAATTGTTGTGTGGAAGAGATCTACAAGTTTCTTACTTACACCACAGCTGCTACTGCTACGTGTAACGGCCCCTCCATACTTACTACAATTGGAGCTCACTTCCTGGAGGTCAATTCCCTGAAGCAGTGCGACGAATTTCAAAAACACTGCCATAGATGTAGTGAACAAGAAAGTAATAAATGACCAAATCAATACAAATAATAATTCACTGACCATGTTAAGCACTAAAATAATAACAAATAGGTGCAGAACGTAACGAGATTAAATAATAATATCTTCGCCATAGTACTTAAGAAATTATTTGCCATTACCTTGTAACATCCCCACAAATTAATTTTAGTGTAACCTCCCCACAAAATAATTCACCGCAACCTCTCAACAAAAAATTAAACATAAATAATATTCACGTTTAGTGTAACCTCAAAACAGAAAAATTCCTAAACCTCTCAACAGTAAAAAATTATAATTATGTCGTTCACATTCAGTGTAACGTCCCAACAAAAAATAAATTCAGTAACCTGGTGATAATACAATGTAACTAACTTCTCAATTAAATTGTCACTCACTGATAACTTTTCAACAATTGACTGTGAATTTAACCTGGTAAATTTTGGACATCAGCAGTGCTGCGTCATGGCCCAGAAAGATCATTCTGAATAAAAAAGAGAAAAATTATTACCTCAATGAAGTCGCCGGATAACGCATATATATCTGCTCTTAAAATAATGTTTTCTGGCACAGCCCTGTGCAATGCTGGCCGATAGATTTGTCATTTATGAAAGGAAGCAACTGATTTTTCTTTTGCAACAATCGTGATGATCATGGATGGGAGAAATTAGTAAATTCTTTAAACTGAAATGAATGGTGTTAAAAGTTACTTTTTATGAGAAAGATTATTATTACGAGATTTTTAAAAAAACATTTACATGGGACTTGAGATGACGTTACTACATATGCGCAAGGCTGCTTTTTACCTTATACAATAATACTCAGGCTCCAGGATCGCTGCACCGTGACCGGCCCAGCCAACACGATACACCAGACCAGACCAGAGCATACTGCAGACTTGCAACAACTTGCTGCTACAGCTACACAGTTCCATCTGCAGTCAACACTGCTCTCTAGTCATAGATTCTCTTATACCTTGCATATCGTAGGCAGCGCATGAGCAATACATCGAAATTACATCTGCTCGGAACTCTTACATAACCCTCCACTGGGGGGGGGGGGGGCAAAAATTTGGCAGTGATAGTGAGTTAATTGGCCTTGCCAAGAGCAACAAATTTTTCTATAATCTACTTAATTAACTAAGTCTACAGTCACAGAGTATATACATATATATAAGTGCAGAACATGAAATGAAATAGAGTGCACATGCACTGAGTACAGAATATATCAAGAAATGACAAAATGTATACGCAATGAGTACAAAATATATTAACAAATGACATAAAGTGCACACGCACTGTATATATTTTTACCATTTTACAAGAACTAGGAAAGGAAAGGAAATGATTGCATCATGGTTGTAGCACAGTAGGTTGCACGTAGCCACACTGAAAGTCCATATCTTTCTACAGAAGCACAACACCAAGTGAGACAATCTGAAGTTCTCTTCCCTGAAGTATTAATCAGTGTAGCCAAGACACTCAAATGTCGTATTAATATTCAATGATATCATTTTGGTAGTACATTAGGTACACCAAACAGTGGGACCATAATAACATCTCCATCGTTCAAGGTGGTGGACAGCATGATGTGTCAACACCACATTCTTGTAGAATCCATACTCTTTCACCAACGTTGAATTAGTGCAAAAACCAAATATAGTGCTCCATGATCATGAGGATGGACAGGACAAACGGATATTGCAGTAATTTCTGGTAATTAGGTCAGAAGGTGAACGACATTAAGTCTTATGCTAGTCATCAATGAGAATTACACTAGTCTATCAACCGATTTGAGTAATTGGTGGCACTCATTGCCTAGTTACTAAATATTTCTGTACTATGTATGGAGTATTACAGAACATTATTCATAAGTCATCTGGTGACAGTAAATATTGGCACTCATTGGCGAGTTACAAACCATTTATATGCATAATTCAGAAGTCATCATTCAAATCAGGAGCTAATGAGTGTAGCATCAAGCTACAGTTATTCATATATGATATCATGTGAGTGGCGTAAGACAAATTTAAAATATAAGAAACTGTGGCATTCATTGGCCAGTTACTAAACATATACGACATATTTAAAATAATTATTGGCACTCATTGGCCAGTTACAAGGTATTCATATATGATATCATGTGAGTGACATCAGGCAAATTTAAAATATAAGAAACAGTGGCATTCATTGGCCAGTTACTAAACATATACGACATATTTAAAATAATTATTGGCACTCATATTTGATTTTGACTTGTTGCTGCAAATAAGGATTAATAACATCATTCGTCATGAGTCAGCTGTGGCAAGGTTATGAAACAAGTACCGTATATGTGATCACATTCATGAGTGACACACACAAATGGGTAAAAAAATGCAAGTACTAGAACAGGTTTAATGACTAACTGCTTATAGCACATTAATTTCATGAATAGTTTCTCCTAAAAAAAATACAAAATGGATTATTGAGCTGAAAGAATAATCGCATATTATGCTGAAAAGTAGTGAACTTCGAATTAACAGGTAATGAAACGTGTACTCAATATGTATGTACTCTAGCTGTCCTTTCCAAAACATTCAGACATTATACCATGCGACCTAAGACGGACTGTCAAAATGAACTGCAACAAATACTTAAATAACTACATAACAGTAAATATATAAACTTCATCATTATCCTCATCTGCAAAGAAAAACTTCATTATTCATATTACCATAACTTCATTACTATCATCACCTGCTAATAAAAACTTCATTATTCATATTAGCATATTCTTAATATAATTATTCATCATCATTTATTATCATCTGCAAAAAAGACACTTTATTATTCATTATTCATATTACCATTTACTTCATACAACTATTCATAGTATAGAGTTTCTTATTTCTAGCATATTTCATCACTAAAACTAAGATGTGTAGTTCTGTCTGACAGCCTGCATCAATCGCCTCGTATTCTGAAAGAAAAATAATTAGTTAAGACTGCTATCATACGGTGTTTATAGTATATTCTTGTTAATGCTTGTTAATTCTGATCCATTTACTCTTCATGACATGGTATCGCATTTTCTTTCGTTCATTCCGAAGGTGAAATTCCCATTTCATAGTAATCCACTGTGGTTTGTTTAATTTATTTCTTTTAAACGTTATTGCTTTCTGAAAATGATGAATAAGGATTAATATCTTGCATTTAAATCATATACTCATTAAATAAAAACTTGTTTCTAGTGATACAATTAAGCATACAGCATAGCATGACAGAAAACGTATTGTCAAAAACATAGACAGTTTTCAAGGGCAAAAAAAAAAATGTACACAGAGTAATATTAATGTAGTAGCAAAAAAATGTAAAATAGTCAAGGTATTGAGATATCATAAGGAAAAATGTCAAAGTCAACTGCTGTTTGTTACATCTTAAACATTTCATAGTGCAAACAGACAAAACAGGAAAACAATCATACATACACGAAAAATGGAAAATGTGCACGGTCTGATATATAACGACAAGAAAAGCGACCTGCTAACCTTACCTTGTCGGGCACTTGCCAAGAAAAAATATGATAATCATCAGTAAGTAATCACATAGATAGAATTGCATAATTGGTCATAAAATATGTAAGTTTATCTGGAAAAATGTGCGCGGTCTGATGTGTAACGACAAGAAAAGCCATCTGCTAACCTTACCTTGCCGGGCACTTGCCAAGAACAAATATGATAATCATAAGTAAGTGTTCATGTAAATATAATTGCATAATTGGTCATATAAAAATCAGGAAATGGCATTAGAGTGTGATAAATCATAAAGTATGTTCATTCAATAAAGGGTTTAATATTGGAGACATGGTGATTGCCCTTGCTCTTTCTGGTTCTCAAAGTTTCGACGTGTGCTACTACATTGGGATGAGGTTCAAAAATGGTTCAAATGGCTCTGAGCACTATGGGACTTAACATCTATGGTCATCAGTCCCCTAGAACTTAGAACTACTTAAACCTAACTAACCTAAGGACATCACACAACACCCAGTCATCACGAGGCAGAGAAAATCCCTGACCCCGCCGGGAATCGAACCCGGGAACCCGGGCGTGGGAAGCGAGAACGCTACCGCACGACATTGGGGTGAGGAATGCTCCTAATTCGATATGGACCTGCGTTTAGAAGCTCAAATTTACTACATCTACTCTTTCTTCTGTTGGATAAATAATTTGTGCGTACTAATATCTTCTGTCCAATGTGAAAGTCACGGCGTGTACAAACCTGTTTTTGCTGTCTTCTTCGGCGCTCAGCGGCACGTTTGATGTTGTTGAGATCAATGTCAATTATTTCATGGTGGCGTAGTCGACGAGACGTAGGAAAGGATACTAATTCTTTAATTTTGTTAGGTGGTTCAACATTTTTCAGTATAACAGTCGGAGATAGCGTAGTAGATTCATTTGGTATGGAGTTAATTACATCCTGGAATGAGAGTATGTGTGTGTCACAATCAATATGTCTTTTATGGCAGTATATTCTACACAATTTACCAATTTCTTTCATTAGACGTTCACAAGGGTTCGAAGAAGCGTGATACCTGGATATATAGATCGGAGAAATGTTTCTTGTTCGTAACATACGTGTCCATAACGCAGTTCGAAATTGTGGTCCATTGTCGGAAATTACTTTCAATACATGCCCTACATGAAATAAAAAACGTTTTACAAATGCATTCGAAATAGATTTAGCAGTAGCTTTGCGTAACGGAGTGAAGGTTACAAATTTTGAACTGAGTTCAACAGCGACAAAGATTTAGCAAAAACCTCTATTAGTTCTGGAAATCGGACCAAAAATGTCTACAGTGGCGATTTGTCTCAATTTAACAGGTACAATGGGATGTAACGGAGGAATATGTGAAGTCGTGTCTGACTTAGCTTTCTGGCAGATTTTACATGACGCTAAAACTCGTCGTATACGTTTCTCCACGTTGGCAAAATAACAGTTCTGTCTCAGTATAAGAAAACATTTTCTGGCTCCGTAATGTGCGTAACTTAAATGAGTATACCATATTAATTTGTTAACAAGCTCGTCAGGAATACATAATAATCAGTAGTTGCTGTCAGGGTGAGAGCGGCGAAACAGAATATTATTGCGTACAGTGTAATGGTTTCTGATGGTAACATTATTCCTATCTTGCCAGAGGTGTTTCATTTCTTTCCACACGTTGCCTTTACTCTGCTCTTGTGCTATATCTCGTAATGATGCCGAAATAAAATTTTCGAATGCAACTTGTTGAATATACATGACGCTAGAATTTGCTTGGCACAAGTTGGCTGCGATGTCTTGCTGATTGTTGCTGAGAGAACGGCATAGTGCGTCTGCTACAATATTTTGTGTACCGGGAATGTGAACAATTGTAAAATTAAATTCCTGTAAATAAAGTTTCCATCTGCTTAACCTGTCATGTGTAAATTTTGCTGAAAGTAAAAACTGTATCGCTCTATGATCTGTGTAAACGGTCGTATGTCTTCCATAAATAAAATGCTTAAATCTCGTAAATGCCCATACAACACATAATGTTTCAAGTTCTGTAACAGAATAATTGCGTTCAGCAGGTGACAGAATGCGACTCGCAAAGGCGATATTTTTAATTACTGTATTACCGTCTTCTTCAATATCCTGAAAAATGTGTACGCCTAAAGCTGTGATAGAACTGTCGGTGGCAATGGAAAAATTTCTAGTAAGATCTGCGTGTGATAAAAGAGGCGCATTCAACAAAGCTTGTTTCAGATTAGCAAATTCAGAATATTGGTTTTTCATGTAAAGGTGTGTCTCAGATGTCGTCAAAAGTAATAACATTTTCGTGAACAAGATTCTTTGTGTCAAAAGTATTGCTTGCGTTGCTGGAAGATTCATTCTGCACTGTATATAGTCAAATTCTTTCTGACGTGCTGTTATTTTCGGGAGGATGCTGTGGCATTTCAACTATGTTTACTGTTCTGTTATTTCGTCCTGACGTATTACGTTCGGGATTATATCTACTGTCTGGTTCAGTCATGATAATCTGTTGTTGCGGATGATTCTGCTGCTGGTAAGACCGACTGTTACGCTGAAAATTGTGCTACTTACTTTTACGTCTGTCATGATAGCCATTACTATACGGCGCATTGCGATATGAGTTGAAATGGTGTGTTTTCTGTACGTACTGATTTCCTTGTTGCTGTGCGTTACTATTTGGCGGAGCCGACGCTATACGTGTAGGCAGCGAAACATTAAAGCTTGGTTGACCTAGCACATTACATTGTTGGTTAGGTATGCTGACCGGCTGGTTTTGTTGCTGTTGTAGGGAAAAGCCTCTATTGTTACCAAAATTTGTTTCCAGTTGCTGATAATTTTGTACATACTGATGATTAAAATTTTGTCAGTTATTAAAGTTCTGGTGGTTGTCATTTCGCGAGTGTCTAATCAAAATTGTCATTTTCAGTAAAACTTGACATATCGGGTTTTCTTTACACGTTTCTAATCTTAGATAGATCGATAGTTGAAGAGCTGTCTTGATAGATATAAAGGATAGTGAACGAGAAGGCAGCAGTGCAGAAAACTAAAGATGAAATAGCACTACTACGGCTGGGGGCCCTGTGCACGCTACGGCACATATTCATCGAAGCGTAATGAATCCCCTGAGGTCAATTACGCGCTGCAAATAAATTTTGGTTTCTGCGTTACAGGCAATGCCGGTGAAAATCCAAAAGCAAGTTGTTGTATCCAATCCAATTCTAGTTTCTGCGTTACAGGCCAAGCTGATGAAAATACAAAAGCAAATTGTCGTATCCAGTCCAAAGCGTGAATCTGTGTTCTGTCATTTTTGAATAACTTTAATTTTCTCACTGATAGAAAATACTTATAATCACAATTATCGTCTCTGAATGTCTGAACAGGTTCAGGATTGTATGAGAATCTGTCTGTGGCTGTTCGGAATCTAACTCACGTACTCTCTGTAAATTACCTAAATTTTACTGGCTGTGTGAGTCTGACAAATGTTCGGAAAGTGGCGTATGCTGTCATGTGTTAAAGGCTGAAATATGTTTCATCTCCGTCACTTCTTGCTGTAAAGATGACAATTTTCTACGTAATGTATTACTGGACGAACCTATCTCACTGATCGTCTGCTGTAAATTTTGGAATTCGGGGGTTTGATTAAACGGAACTGGTGACTTATCGTCTGATTTGGTGTCATTATTATTTTCAATAACATCAATACGACTGGTCAATTCATCATATTTTTCAGTCAGTGCTTTTACCTGATCATCGTTTTTAGTATCACAAGCATTAATTTGTTTTTGTATTTTACGTGTGGTTTTGTTCAATCTTTTAACGTCTTCTTGGATGGCATCGGGACCCTGTATTAGTTCCAACTTTTCAAGTCTGTTGGTCAGTGTCTGAAAGTCTAATGTGTGTGTGTCTGTTTTTGTTTTAAGATCTGAGATTTCATCATGCAATTCGGTGTTCAACTGTTTGATAGTATTAATTTCGTCTGATACTGTAGCAATATTGTTGTCTACGTATGTTTCTGCTTTCGTAAACAATTTACGCTTATCTTCCTGTCTCTGTGCAGTAATTGTTTCCATGACTTGTTGCTTTACTTTATTCTGTACCCGTATAAATTTACTGTAACGCGTTGCACTGCTTTGTAAGTGGTGATTAAAACGTTCGTCAGTTTGTCTGTTCTGTTGGTCAAATTTCGCGTCTACTTTCGCATCCAGCGTGTGTGAAAGTTCTGCTGACATTAATTTAAACTCGTCGCGTAACTGTGTTGCGTTTTCGGAACATTGTTTAGCGACAGCACTAATTTCGTCTCTAAGTAATTTAGTTGTGGCTGCATGTGTATTACTTAATTCTTGTGCCACAGATCTAATTTCTTCACTGCTATTCCTAGCACAAGCCTTAATTTCCTCACATAATTGTTCTTTAGTATCATGACATTGCGCGGCAACGGCTGCAATCTATTCACTAAGTTGTTTGAAATTGTTGCCTTGTTTTTCATTAATTTGTTTGTTCGATTCATTAATTTGTTGTTTGAAATTTTCATTAAGTTGTAGCAATAATGCCATAACTTGATCCGTGCCAATATTATCTACTCTATTCTCTGTGCTGTTTGATGGCGTACCTGCAATTGTCACGTTTTGTGTAACCATTTGGTCATTCTGTGATTCTTGAAAAGGTTTGCCAATTGGATGTGCACTGTTAGTCACTACCTCAGAATCAAAGAAATTTGACGTACTTTGAGTATATTGTTCACCTTCGTTAGAAACAATTATCTGTTCGCTACGTAAATTTTGCAAATTAGGCGTGTCAAACTGGACAGCGTTCATTGTAACGGAACGTGCCGCGTCACCAATTGTTACATTTACTGTGGACATAATTGCATTTGTTGGCTCATCATTAGGATCAAAATCAGTATTAGTGATCGGCACACACTGATTATCTGTAATTAGGGGATTATCACTATTACACTGAGTGTCGCAAGTATTATCGGTCAAATTATTCGAGTCGGCTATTTCACTCATTGCACATCGCGATGTACTGTTAACAGTTTTTCGCGGCATTTTTCACAAATCAAAATTAAGCACAAAATGAAACAAAGACGAAGCAAAATTGCAACAAACACAATTACAACAAAGAGCAATAAATTGCCGATGATCTGTGAAAGAAAGAGTGACAAATTAGTAAATGCGTTGCGCCAGATGCAAACTACATTTAAGTAAATAAGAGCAGATATATGACTACTTCTCAGAAATTCACAAAGAAATACGATACTGGCCGGTTGTCGCCAAGTGTGACCTCCCCACAAAATAATTCACCGCAACCTCTCAACAAAAAATTTTAACATAAATAATATTCACGTTTAGTGTAACCTCAAAACAGAAAAATTCCTAAACCTCTCAACAGTAAAAAATTATAATTATGTCGTTCACATTCAGTGCAACGTCCCAACAAAAAATAAATTCAGCAACCTGGTGATAATAGAATGTAACTAACCTCTCAATTAAATTGTCACTCACTGATAACTTTTCAGTAATTGACTGTGAATTTAACCTGGTAAATTTTGGACGTCAGCAGTGCTGCGTCATGGCCCTGAAAGATCATTCTGAATAAAAAAGAGAAAAGTTATTACCGCAATGAAGTCGCCGGATAACGCATATATATCTGCTCTTAAAATAATGTTTTCTGGTACAGCCCTGTGCAACGCTGGCCGATAGATTTGTCATTTATGAAAGGAAGAAACTGATTTTTCTTTTGCAACAATCGGGATGATCATGGATGGGAGAAATTAGTAAATTCTTTAAATTGTAATGAATGGTTGTTAAATGTTACTTTTAATGAGAAAGATTATTATTACGAGATTTTTAAAAAACATGTACAGGGGACTTGAGATGACATTACTACATATGCGCAAGGCTGCTTTTTACCTTATACAATAATACTCAGGCTCTGGCAGCGCTGCACCGCGACCGGCCCAGCCAACACGATACACCAGACCAGACCAGAGCAGACTGCAGACTAGCAACAACTTACTGCTACAGCTACACAGTTCCTACTGCAGTCAACACTGCTCTCTGGTCAAAGATTCTCTTATACCTTGCATATCGTAGGCAGCGCATGAGCAATACATCGAAATTACATCTGCTCGGACCTCTTACAACCTTCACACCAAATTTCTCCTTTCTCACAGAGAAGTCCCCATCACACACAATAGTACACATATATATATATATATATATATATATATATATATATATATATATAAAACAAGCGAACGGATATGATAGTAGATAGTGAGATATTATAGTACATAGTGTTGCAGAGTATGAACTCCTGAAAAGACTGCTACAAACTGTTGGTCTTTTCACACTAAAGCAAATGCTAAATTTAGATAAAGAAAAACATGTGGAATCATAGAGAGCTGTTAGAGATATTGAGACAAATTAAAGACATCGCAGAGAAGGAGGAAAAAGGATATTGCAAGAAGAGATAGAAGAGGATGCAGAAAACATATCATATGGGATACTAACAAATTGAATGGCTATTTCCCATAAGTCGTATTTTTTAAGAATAAAGTGTACTTTTTCGCAGCCTCTATTAGTCAGTATTTGTTCAAAATTACAGGGTACATTCATTGGAGTACCGTAGGAACTTTAGCCTAGGGTTTTTTTGATTTTCTAAATCTCAAAGAAGATAGAGCCTTACACATATAGAAAAGTGTAGACATTTTTTAAAATTATTAAGTCCACTTTTTACAGAAGTAATTGTTGTCTTAAAACCAGTCACTACTTTTAAATATCCCTCTGTGAAAGTGATTAGGAACGCGCAACCTACTAGTCATACTTTTTTTCCAATTTTTATTCTCTGTAATTTTTTGAAAAGTACCGTTTATATGAATAAATTATATAGTGTTTAAAACAGGGATTTTCGAAATTATCCGAAGCCCCTTAAGCGAGGCATAAATAATAATTAAAATTCTATTTCGTGAAACAAAGCGCACATTATTAGTTTAAGATTGTGCCAAGAAAAGTCAATTTGTACAGTAATTTACAATAAAGCAAAATAAATGACTGAGCCCTGTGCAACCAGTAAAGATCACCTGTTAGTTCACTTTCAACGAAGCTCAAGTAGATCACTTAAATCTCGAAACTTGAAATGTCGGTCTGCACATGTACTTTGAAGTATGTGTGAAACACTGTGAAATTCTCATATTTTAGAATTACGTTTATTGTCGGAAAATTATCTGTGCCTCATTTCTGTTACACTTGTGGCACATATGGAAAATATTGTAGCACTCCATAGTGACGAATAGCGAACTTCTTGTTGTTGTACGGTTGTCAGTGGTATATATAGCCAGGTGACAGAGACTTTGATGAAGAGGTTCAGATACTTATAGTAGAAGGAGCAGGAAGCACAGTACAGTACTTAAGGTGAATAGAGGAAATAGAAGCAGCAACAGCACACCCTTCTGCATGGTTTATGGAGATTTTGCCATGACCCTTGGTTGACACAGCTGTCAGCTATGTAAACAAAGACGTAAGTGTATTGCTTTTGGCTGAAACAAAGTCTCAAATCTCTGTTCTGCTGAAACAAAGTCTCAAATCTCTGTTCAGCTTGTTGCTGCAGTTGGTAGGTAGGGATAAACAAATCATGACCTGCACCTAAATAACAGGGAAGAGGACAGATCGGCTGAGTATCTTGCAGAAAATTTAAGAGCGGGTGCGGGAGGGGGTGATGTCATAACAACTCAGGCAAAAATCACTGCTATTGCAGAAGTCTTAAGGACAAGTTTTTTAGGCTGGTTTCAGATGTAGACAGGCAATCTTGAAAGAAGTGAGTGCAGTACACGACCATAACATATGTAACACTTTCTAGAAAACTAAAATTAATTTGTTTCGTCAGACCATTAGGAGGCTGATAAACAAGATAGATAGGCTTCTTGTAATGTGAAGAATATGTGCCTCTCTAAACACAATGTAATCACAGATATGGAGAAGTTAAATATGAGGGACTAGGGGGTAGAAGACCATCATTGTGGTGTAGAGTTAACATGGAAATGTGGATAGTTGTGACACTTGTAAAAGTTGGACAAAAAGCAATAACGATGTTGAAACAGAAAATTTTTGTTTGGGTCGGAGCCTGGAAGCACGAGCTTGTGAATTGTACTGCAGATTACTTCTCTGGTAATTGTAACAGTCTACAGATCACCTTTAGGAAACTTTCAGCTCCTTATGAGAAATCTAGATGCATTATTGAGCTATCTGTCAGACAAGAAAGAACAGTTAGCAGTTCGCGGGGATTTTAGTGTAGATTTCATATAAGATTGTGACACCAAAAATGAACGGGAATTATTATTTGGGAGCTTCAACTTAATTTCAGTAGTTAATTTTCCAACTAATGTGAAACAAGATTGCAGGTCCCTGATATCATTTTTATCGATAGTGCTTTGGCTGACATAATTACTGGGCACCAATTGTTAATGAACTTGTTGACCAGGATACACAATAAATGGAAATAAACGATGTTGCGTCTTATAGGTCTGAGCCAGTCTCATACAAAACAGTAACGCGTATTAATGAGAACAGGACACAATGTTTTAAGAGCTGGTGAAATGGTTTGATGGAGATGAAAATGCAAAATGCAATTTATTTCAAGGTAATTTTGTGTTAGTATAGCAAAGTGGTTTCCCTGAAAAGTTGTCTAACCAGTACATTTAAAAAAGGAATATATTTTTCTTTTGTTTTATTCTTATTTATTTTCGTTATCTTCAATACGTTTTGATACAATTCGTGGCTAAGTATCCCGTGAATTGTGATTGTAATTTTCTTATAAGGTGTATTCGTTTGGTTGCGAATATTACCCGCTGCATTCAAAGCTTGCATCTAAGTAGCATCCTTGCCATGGACATGGTCCTTGCCTCTTGTATGACGTCATCGCTCTAAGCCGACGAGTGGAAACGAACACTAGAATTTACCCCAAAATCGAATATCACGATTGCGATAAATTTTACGTGGGACAGACATGGCGCAATTTCAGTACAAGATATCGAGAATCAGCTAAAATATTCGATCTACATTTTTTAACCACTGAAGTATGGTGGTGGTAAGTTCCTATGGGACCAAACTGCAGAGGTCATCGGTTCCTAGCCTTACACACTACTTAATCTAACATAAACTAACGTACGCTAAGGAGCACACACATCCATGCCCAAGGGAGGACTCGAACCTCCGACGGGGGGAGCCACAAAGAACCGTTGCAAGGCGCCCAAGACCGAGCGGCTACCCCGCGCGGCTTGAAGTATTATAAACAAAACGCATAACTAATGGAGTTAGCAATGAAAATTTTATCCTAAATTTACCCTAAAGGTTCAGTAATGAACGTACTTGAAGAGATAGAAATCTACATAGACACAGTGCAACGCCCTACTGACATTTTGAATCAAGAACAAGCGGATTTAAAATATAAAAACTCGAAACAAAATTTTTGTGAATTCGTAACTAAAGACGGCGGATAGACACTAATAAGTACCCATAGACACATCGATTACAAAGTTCACACATACAGCCCAACAACCACACAACTTGCTGTAGCCATATTGCATCTTTGGCCAGCTGTTACATCTTTCTGTCTGTCAGTCTGCTCGTACACCTTCAAATTATAAAAACTACGAGAAAAAACGATTAACAACAGCGGCAAAGCACAAAACAGCTTATGACATAAGAGACCTAAGGCTGCAACACATTGTAATCGAATACAGAGTGAAAGTGATCACTGATCGTATATGGACCTAAGTACTAAATCTGTATATCTGAAAATACGATATCCAACGTTATGATAAAATAAAACAAAAATATTTTATGACTTTCGCAGGTGTTCTGAAGATGACAATCTAGCTGAAATGGATCCATCACAATAAAAACACTAAACCACTCTAGCTGCTGGCCCATTGGATCATAAAAGATTTTTACAGAATTATTTAGTGGTTCTCTGAAAATGAAATCTCTCTTAGTTTTGAGAAAACGTTCTACAATTCAGTTTTGTACAACAAACACAGTTACACCAATAATTGATGTGGCACATCAGCAGGAGTTATTAAATAGAGTAGAATGGTCAAACTTTTTGGGTGCATCCATTGATGAAAACTTGGAATTCGAAGAAGCATTTCACTGAGCCTCTCAAACAATTACGTTCAGCAAATTATGTTCATGAAATAATTGCTAGTCTTGTAAACAGGAGAATCAGCCACCTGACATATTTTGGAAACTTCAGTCAACAATGTCTTACGGAATAACTGCACGGAGTAATTCATCACTTAAAAAGCAACTCTTGGTAGGGCAAAAGTAAGCAATAAGAATAGAGTGTGATATTCACCCGTGGTGATCTTGTAGTTGGGTGTTCAAGGAAATCGGAATTTAAACTCGTCATCGAAATACATACTGTATCTGCTGATGAAATTCGTCATAAATAATACATCACAATTTGAGAAGTATAGTGATGTAGAATAACTACGATGTTGGAGGAACACTGGCGTTTGTTACTATTATTAAAGCGCCAGTGGCTCAGAAAGGAGGTCAGTATGCAGCAACCAAAATCTTTGGTCAATTGCGCAACATAATATGTCTGAAAGATGGTAAAGCAAAATTCAAACTTAACGTCATTTGACCTGGACGACTCCTTCCATTCCACGTGGGGGTGGGGATATGTATTTGAAAAGTCGTAGCCTGGAAAAAGAATGTTGCTATTAGTTTTAAAGTGTAGTTACATAGAAAATTATGTGTTCGTTAAGGTTAATATTGATCATGGATACATATCGTGTAAACTGAGTCGTTCCAAATCATCTCGATAAAAGAATCGTCTAAATGATCTTCGGAACTTGTAACGAACTAACTAAATATTAAATTTGTTAAAGGCAGCACGGGAACATACTTTTCCAACTCCTGCAATCAATATGCTGGAAGCTACAATCAATATGCTGGAAGCTACCGGATACGGCATGAGGACTGATTTGGTAGTTGCTGATGGAAGCATAAATACAGTTGACACCAAAAGTTCGTTGAGGAACGTACTGATCTTTCACTGACCTGCTGAGTCCCTGATCTGTTACAGGTTGTGCTTGTCTGCTCTGCGATGGGAAGATGAAAAGGTTCACCCCAGGATAGGGGTGGAGAATGAGATAAGCACTTCCTCAAGATGATATTGGAAGGCTGTAGGCTCGGTGCCACGACGACTGTGAGAGTGAAGTTGTTCCCTTGGAGTTCACATCTCATAATCACGTTGATGATGGACATCATTTCCAAGTGCAGTGAGACTTTAATGATTTTATACTCGCTAAGCGATGAACATCCCCACAAAGCTAGATAAATATTGGACTAAAAAATGGTTCAAATGGCTCTGAGCACTATGGGACTTAATATCTGAGGTCATCAGTCCCCTAGAACTTAGAACTACTTAAACCTAACTAACCTAAGGACATCACACACATCCATGCCCGAGGCAGGATTCGAACCTGCGACCGTAGCGGTCGCGCGGTTCCAGACTGTAGCGCCTAGAACCGCTCGGCCGCTCCGGCAGGCTAAATATTAGACTAGTACATTGTGAAACAATACTTTTTGTTTCTGTCAGTTTGCTTTATATCCTTGGTATTTCGATATCACTTTAGCATTACTCGCAAAAAAATGACAGAAGGATATTGGCCTGAAACTGCTAGACAGGTAAAAATGGTTCAAATGGCTCTGAGCACTATGGGACTTAACATCTGAGGTCATCAGTCCCCTCGAACTTAGAACTACTTAAACCTAAATAACCCAAAACATCACACACATCCATGCCCGAGGCAGGATTCGAACCTGCGACCGTAGCCGTCGCGCGGTTCCAGACTGAAGCGCCTATAACAGCTGAGCCACTCCGGCCGGCGCTAGACGCGTAATTTTGACAATTGATGTACGCATTTTTGTGACACCTACCCCTGGCTACTAGGAATACTTGCCCTTTCTCGTATCACTGTATATTCGTAATAGCCATCGATTTACAGACTGAACGCAACTACTCGTATTATTTATGATGTTGGTGTCCAACATAAACGAGAATAAGATGATCTGAGACTTTGGAGGAGAGCAGGAAAGGTAAAGACCCAATCGTGTCGGCTGCCAAGACAGTTTACCGTGTTCATCTCTCTCATTCACCGCAGCAGCACCAAGGTGAGCTGCTGCAAACCCCCACACCTGACACCCACCCCCCTCCCTCCCTCACACCCACTGGTGGCCGGGCAGTCTCCACAGGCAGCCACCAGCGCCGACTTTTATGTGTGTCGCAAATCCGCCCACGTACACCGCGACAATCTAGCGGAAGACGAACTTATATGGATCTATGTTAAAACTCAACGTAGACACTGTCTCAGAAAAAAGCGTCATAACTAACATGTAATAGAATGTTACCGTTGCGTATTGAGTTTAACAAATTTGCGTTGACGGGAAAGAATTTCCTTGTGGTCACTGGAAAAGGGCATAAGAAAATACCGAAATGTTTTGTGCGTATACATGATACTCGAACGTTGACAAAACTGAGACACGAGGAGCGATATTTAGAAACTACTGCAATATCTGTCTCGAGGATGATAGAAAATGTCACCTAGAAAGGCGAGGAAGTTTGTGAGAATGTTTCAGAAAATGTGATTTGCGAAGGTGTTTTTGCAGACAGTAGAGAAGCGATATAGCTGGGTAGTCGAAGGAAACAGAGTAATAAATGATATTCCAGAAGGAATTGTAATGCACACAATAGAAAAGTATAGAAAGGATACCACCTGATAGAAGTTGGCAGTATACATTTTTGTGACTGCGAAGAAAAAAAGAAAAAAAGAAAGCGATAAAGAAAGAAAAACTGCTAAAAATGCTGTGTAAGGATTCCCCTCATGAAGCGAAGCAAATAATGGTGATGATGGTAAATGATGATTCCCTCTAAAATGAATTTCTCACAGTTCTCCTAGGAAAGAAGAAGTGACGCGACTTGTAATTGTACCATGTACCTGAGTACTCTGTAAAACACGTGTAAGTGCTCATGCTCAGAGGCTGCTCGATGCGGCGGTGATGACAGCTAAATTCCCGGCTCTATAAGAATAATCTGAGAAGATGCGTCGGAATTTCTCATTACGGCACCATTGAGGCAGTCGACCACTTAGTTATGCCTGACTGGGTCCTTTTGAGACGACTAACGGATCACTGCCTCGTATAATTATGAAATCTGCGTATCGTAGAATCTCCAAAATAGCCGACTGGCATAATTACAAGGTTGTTCCCACAATTAGCAACTCATTTCACATGACAGTAACCCTTCAGTAAGCAATGTAACAAGGCAAAAACGGTCTCTATTGGAAATCTTGGCAATATATCATACGATGGTAACATCAAAATGTTCGACACATTAACATAAACAATGCGCCACAGTATTATCAGATATAGAGCATAAATAAATTAACTAATTTTTGCTGACAGAGAACAGTAATTAAGATTATTTATGTGCAATCATAATAACTATGCGTCAAGGAAAGTGCAATAATTTGTAATTTTTCTCGTCTTTCGTCGGTGATGTAGACGTTTCGTGTGTGGTACCAATTTCAGTCTGTTACGTTTCAGAACTCACGTCCCTGCTTTGCCAGATGAGCATTTGTATTTCTTCTCCTGAGTGAAAATATTACCTGAATGTGATTTCTGTTTGGAGCTAACAGAAGGTGCACATGTCAACCAAGTGTTTTTAAAGACAGTCTGGCAAACGAGATATAAAACATATGATTAAACGTATGAAATGTCAGACGGTAAAAGACAGTGTGTGGTTTATCTATGAATCTTTGTAACTTAGTCACAGTTAAATTTTTGAACTATAGTTTAACTTAGTGGCTAATAGGGTGCTTTGCCCAGTATATAACAGCATTGGGACAGTCTTCGTTCTGGTGCATTTTTGACATCAAACTGATAAGCTAATTAATTAAACTGATCAATTAAACCACTCTCTCCTTCAACTCCCCTTAACTTATTGTTACACTATTTGATTTATGACCCCTGGGGATAATCCATCCTTCTGAGAAACCGCTAACTATTACCCTGCCATCATCCTCTCTCACACATCTGAGAAAAGGGACAGATGTGAAGGGGAGGGGGAGGGGCGTCACCCCTTCTCATTTCGCTGCTGAGCCTCTTCATCGTCTCCTGGGAAATCCCCCAAACGTCTCCTCCCCCACTTCCTTCCTCTCCTCCCCCATCTGGAAATTGGTGGGAAAACACTAGTATGTGCTGGAGAGGATGTATCTCAAGATACGAAATTCTAATCGTGTCATTAATATATTGTTCAATTCAATTTGTATATTCTTTATTTAATCAGGTTGCAGGAGACACGGCTCCTCCCACTTCGGTAGACCTCATGTCTGTAACGCTTTCCTCCAGTTCCCACGACGTAATAACCATAAGCACCGAGTAATGGAACGTACTGCGGTTTATTACCCGCCATTTTGGGTCTTCGACGCGTGTGTCCGTCATACAGGCGTCATCAGCACCGAACAGAGCACCGAGCACTGACAGCTCTGAGAAAAAACACTGTCACTGCACTGGTTTGGGACCGCTGGCATCTGAAGAGACTGTGCCTCTGCCATGCACTGTCCATAACCCAAGCAACACACGCGATCGCGAAGGCAGACCAATTCATTCTGAGTAGTAGTTCACAAAATTGCCACAGAGGGCGCTTGGAAGAGGTTCTCCCACACCACTTCCCTCTCGTACTAGTAGAAACTCAGTATTCCTCCCTTCCCCATCTGAAATTGGCGGGGGACCAATAGCAATGGTGCATCTGGTCATGTGTTCATGACATTCGGAGATATAAGACGGATGTGCTCTCAGTTGCGGTCGGTCAGTGGAAAGAACATGAAGCAGCAACAGCAACTGAGATTGTTATCTGCCTACTCTTCCACTGTGCAGAGTAAGTGAAAAGTAAGTACATGTGGTTTATTTCAATGTCTTTTTTCATTTCCATGTCTTTGTTGAACTTCAAGTCTTCGTTTGAAGTTTCTTATTGTTTCTTCTTCTGCGTTCAGCGACGTCCAGCGCGTCCAGACCGGCAGCAATCTCCAGCGTGTCGGGGCCAACAGCAGCCACCGCCAGCTCATCAGGACATGCAGCGATCTTTAACCTGTTGGGGCCAGCAGTGGCAGCAGTCGTCCGCAGCTCGTGGTCGTGCGGTAGCGTTCTCGCTTCCCACGCCCGGGTTCCCTGGTTCGATTCCCGGCGGGGTCAGGGATTTTCTCTGCCTCGTGATGACTGGGTGTTGTGTGCTGTCCTTAGGTTAGTTATGTTTAAGTAGTTCTAAGTTCTAGAGGACTGATGACCGTAGATGTTAAGTCCCATAGTGCTCAGAGCCAGTGGCAGTAGCACTGTGGGATTCTGTAGTGCGCCTGATCATCATATTGCAGCAGGACAACGAGCTGCTGTTATCCATCCCACTGATCGATGAAGACATCCAGCTAGCCCTTGACTTTCAGAAGAGCTGTTCTGATGGCCCTGCACCATATGGTGCAGGTCAGTACTGGTCTCCAACATACGCTCCATCCCAGAACATTCTGGTGTTACAGAAAGGGCATAGTGTTGATGCTGTGGATGATAAGCTACCAATTCCTCCCAGTACGTTACTGCTGTTCACTTGAACTTATAATCAACCACTAGCTGTTCAAAGCGCTTAAATATTGATATAGAAGCGTCAATGGACACTGACTGGCATATTGTGTTAGAGATTGAAAATGCATGAAGAAGAGTTAAAGTGCAGTTATGGAGTTGAAAAGCGATAAACTATGAAATGAAGAACCCTACGTCAAACAACAGATGGCCTCTGAGTATTGTGTATCTCTGGATATTTGCTGTGCTGGCCTGACACTACCTATAGCACCATAGTATGACAATGTAGCACTCTTTGGGAGATCTGGAGGTCGAAACATTTGTCTGCAACGCTCCACCTTCACAAACTTGTTTGGCCTACTGATGATGCTATCCCTTTGATTGGAAACACAGAACCATGTGTTCAAACTGTCTTTAAAGACATTGTGAATTATCTCTGTATGTACTGTGTCCATGAAAACTATTTAGATCACTGCATCAGTATGGAGTCAAAAGAAGAAGGTAAAGAAAAACACATCAGTTTCAGAAAAATACGCTCGTCATTCTGTGTATACTAGTATGCATTACTTCCTAGATACTGTACTGTGGTGAAGGTTTAACCAATGAATTTTTGCTGATGTATACCATTGCTGATTATATAAAAAAATATTATTGCAAAATCTTTTTTGTTTTTCTTATTTAACTATCCTGTCATTATGTAATTCACGGTGTTGCCATAGTAGCTCAGTCAGTGAGATGACTGCGCTATAGTCGCTAAACCTATCACTGTACAGTATTGTATTTATTGTATGTTAACGGGGGCCTAGAAACGACAGAGCTGCCGCAGCAGCAGTGGTCCAAAACCCCACGACGACTACCGCAGCCCACTTCACCACTCCGCCGCCCCACACAGAACCCAGGGTTATTGTGCGGTTCGGCCCCCGGTGGACCCCCTAGGGAACGTCTCACAGCAGACGAGTGAAACCCCTATGTTTGCGTGGTAGAGTAATGTTGGTGTACGCGTACATGGAGAACTTGTCTCCGCAGTAATCGCCGACAGTGTAGCTCAGGTGGAATAAGGGGGAAAACTGCCGAAAACCATCCACAGACTGGCCAGCTCACCGGACCTCGACGTAAGTCCGCCGGGCGGATTCGTGCCGGGCAGCAGGCCCTCCTTTCCGCCCGGAAAGCCGTGCGGGCCAACCGGGCGGGCTACACTTATCATTATTATTGTTATTATCATCATTCCAAGTGTTGATTTTTCTATAAAAGCACATTGCACGGCAAAAACGGAGGTTATCATGGCAGGGTGGGTGAAATATCAGGCCTTTGTTTTAAGTGAGTGATCCTGTGATGGTGCAGCAGATCAGAAGAAGAAGAGGAATGGGATATTCCTACTCAATAATATACGAGTGATAACTGTGGGTCTACCCAACTGTGGCAAGACAAATGTTCTCATGTCATTGCTAACACACCAAGATGGAGTCCGCTATGAGCGTGTATGTGTATTTTCGAAAATGCCGTTTTCAGCGCAAGTACTAATTACTGTAAAGAATACTGCAAGGGTGTAGGTCGTATAACATACACAGTATCCAGTCAAATTGTAACGTCCATCCGTCACAAGAAGTAAAGTCAAATACGGTGTTCATATTTGATGATGTTGCTGTGGGAAACATGGATGAAACTGTATGATATTTCTGTCTGGTCATCATATGCGTGTCGACATATTTTATTTGGGTCAAACATACTCCAGAATCCCGACAAAGTTGGTGAGGGATAATGCGGATCTCATTATAGCTTTAAAATAAATCAATTTGAAATTAAAACACATATACCAGGGGAATGTAGGAACCGACATATCATTCAGTGATTTTGTGAAGATATGCACAGAGTGCTAGATTCACACATAGCACGGGTTACTAATTATTGACAAATACAGAAAACTGAATGATGGTAGGTATAGATGGTACTTGCAGAAGTTTCTTTATATATAGTTATGAAAGCAACTAAGTGTATGTTAGTTTACATCACACTATGGACAACGTCACATGTATGTCAGGCACTCAGCGTGAGAAGATAGATGTCCACCGGCAGAAAATACGTCTATAAATTAATGGAAAATTTCAACACGTCCAATGTAAAGTTAAGTACATGGAGACGTATTCCCATACCTTTCTGACACTGACCAACAACTTAGATGCTATGGTTAAAGAATTGGTATTATACATCCAGATCATTCTGCAAAAGAAAATAGGCGACTTAGCTGTACATATTGGTAGCATTGAAAAGAAAGTTCATGACTTAACTGTAAAGGTTGATAGAATTGGATGGAATGTATATCAGGTTCACTTTGCGGGGGAGTCCGCTTGGCGTGTAACAAGATGTCGACTGAGCCCAAGGTCATCAGAGCATCGAGAGCTCTTCGAGGGAAGTCAAGACTGCTAAAGTTAGGACATTGGATAGAGAGCAGACACTGAGAGAAACCTTCAACTCAGTCACTGAATCTCTCGACGAATTCTCCGCGAAACTACACAACGATGATGGCGTTACTGGTTTCATTAACTGTCACAGCTATGATAGGATAGAGGAAACATTAGGTGACAGTGGTGGAAACCCATACATGTCGGGGACGCAGTCTATAAGTTTAAAAGAAAAGACAGTACAGATAGGCGACAGAGAATTTCAAGGAACAACTGACATAATGAACCTCATTTTCCTAAATCCCACAAAAACTGTAAATTATTCACCCAGAGATCTGGAGATGTATGTTTTTTTTAAATTTATTTTCGTGTCATAAATATACATAGGTGCACAGTTAACATGTCATGTAGTCTTTGACCAAAATTTGGCTAGTTCCAGTCTGTCGCTTGGTGGAGGTCTTCTGCAGTAGAGGAGGATGAACACAGTCGACACTGAAGCGTATGCTGCACAGTCTGGACTTCTCCACACATTTAATATTGTTATCTGCACTGTGGACCTATCTTGTCAGATTAAACCTTGATCTATCCACTCCTGATCTCGGCCTATTCAAAGATTTCCAAGTGATCCAGTCCTCGTCAAGTCCTGTTGGCAAGCTTCGGAAACTTTCTTCCAGCCAGTGATAGGAGGAGTGTTAGGCTTCCAAGTTGCGCTCTGGGATTTTCGGCAGTGGTTGTAAGTACCATTGATGTTCGTCCTTGATTTCAGTTGCTGAGAATGCGGTTTATACCTACACAGTAGATGGGTTTGTTCTTGTTCCATTTTCTTTCGTTCCTTATTCGCTGCCATTTCTCTTCGAATGGGAGGTGGTGCTATTTCTGCAGGGTGGTAAATCTATTCGACAGGCGTAGATTTCAAGCAACCTGTTATAATTCTGCAGGTGTCGTTGAGAGCTTCATCTACCAATTTGGCAAGTGATGGGTTATACCAAACAGGACAAGCGTACTCTGTCGCAGAATAGTGCAAGTGCAGAGCTTCGGATGCTTTCTGTTTGACTGCCCCACTGTGATCTGGTTAGTTTTCTTAACAGATTGTTCCTGACGGAAAATTTCAACATGCAGTCTATGCACTCTCACTTGAAAGAAAGAGATCTGTCCAGCGTCACTCCTACGTATTTTGGAGCCTGGAAATGTTGTAACTCAACTCTTGACGATACTGTCATCAGTTTACGAGTAGCTTCCCTATTTGTTAAATGAAAATCACACACTTGAGTCTTTGAGGTGTTTAGTTTAATCTCATTTGTGCCATAGTATCTTGATAAACCTTCAAGGCATTCGTTAGGGTGTTCTCTACTGATTCAGTGTCTGGGTTCTGAGTGGCAAGAGCAAGGTCATCATCATACGAGGTGCGACAATAAAGTAATGAGGCTGATTTTCTTTGCAAGATTTGGCAACGCTGCAGGCTTGCGTAGGCACAATATCTTTGACCTTGGTCTATAAGCTGCTTCTAGTCCAAGTGGCACATCGATACAACTGCTCAGTCGTTAGTTGTGCTGCAATAAGTTAACACGTGTTTGTGTCTCTCATCACGGAAATGGAACTGCATAATATTCAGCAACGGTATGCCATTTATTTTTGCGTTAAATTGGGTGAAAACGCAACGACAACTTACGGTAAGCTTCAGAAGGCTTTTGGAGAGGAGGTTATATCAATAGCTCAAGTTTTTCGTTGGCATAAAATGTTTAGTGACGGCAGAACGAATGTTGAAGATGAAGCCCACAGTGGACCACCATCAACCTCACGGATGGATGTCATACTTTCCTGGGTGCGTGAACTCGTACGATCTGATCGAAGATTATCCATGAAAATGATTGCAGAAGAAGTGAACATCAATCGAGAAACGGTTTGTCTAATAATAACTGCAGATCTTGGTATGAGAATATTTGTGCAAAAATGGTCCCCAAAAATCTCACACCACAACAGCGAGAAACACAGAAAAATGCAACAGCCGATCTGTTAGAGCAAACGGAAATCAATCCAGAATAGTTGAGCCGTATTATCACTGGTGATGAAACTTGTTTTTTTTCAGTACAATCCATAGACAAAACGCCAAAGTTTGCAATGGTGCTCGAAGGGATCACCCAGTCCAAAAAAAGCTCGCATGTAAAAGTCAAAAGTGAAATGCATGCTTGTGTGCTTCTTTGATTCCAAGCGAATTGTTCATAAAGAGTGGGTACCTCCTGGACAAACAGTTAACCAATATTACTACAAAGACATTTTAGAAAGACTTCGTAAAAGAGTTCTTCGTGCCCGTGCCAGTATTGCTGATAATTCGATTCTGCATCACGATAATGCGCCATCCCATAATGCACTGTTAGTACAGCAATTTTTAACGTCAATACAAATTTCTGTACTACCACAGCTACCTTAATCATCAGATATCGCTCTGTGCGACTTTTTTCTATTTCCAAGAGTCAAAACGGCGGTCAAGGGGCACCATTTTCAAACAACACAAGATGTCCAAAAAGCTGTGACGAGGACTTTGGAGGATATTACAGACGATGAGTTCCAGAAATGTTACTATCAATGGCAGAAGCGCTGGAAAAAGTGTGTGCAATCAGAAGGGAACTACTTTGAAGGAGACAACACTAAACTTGACTAAAACGGTAAGTAACATTTTTTTCACATCAGTCTCATTACTTTTTTGTCGCACCTCGTACAAGAAACTCCTGGTGTTGGAGGCTATAGGTTTGTCGTTTATATACATGCTAAATAGGATTGGAGCCAACAGGCTTCCTTGGGGAACACAGTCCTTCTGTAATCCCCAGTGACTGCGCTACCCTTGAAAGTCAATGAAGAATCTACAGTTTTACAGAATTGCTGCGATGAACCCAGCTAGGCTAAAATCCTTGGTCATATTGTATACCTAGAGTAGTAGTAGCTTGTGGCCAACAGTGTCATAGGCCGCTGAAAAGTCAACAAATACCACCTAAGTCACTTTACGAGCTTCAAACCCATCTTCTATGAACTGCGTAAGATTTAGCCGTTGTCCAGTGCAGCTTTTACCAGGACGAAATCCAGCTTCTTGAGGTATTATAGCAGGCGGTCAACTACAGGAAGGTGATTTAAGATCATACTTTCCAGCAGTTTGCGTAGATGACCAGGTTTCAGTAAAGCAGTCATTCGGCTCTTCTGCCACATCTTTTGAATTTACCATCTGCTCTCACAATCATTAAAGAGTTTCAGAATCCGTTTCTTTGTTGTTATGCCAAAGTGCTTAATTTGCTCAGTTCGTATATCATGTAAGCCAGCTAATTTCCCATTCTTGCTTTGTTTAATAGCCTTATATAATTCTTCCTTGCTGAATGATGATGTAAGCAGAGAGTTCGTCTCTTGCTCTTCTCTTTCCAAATTTGGCTTTTTGAGTTTTTTGCTTGCCTTCCCGTTCAGCAGTAACTCATGTGCTATTTTATTGGCTGTTATGTTATGGTGTGCAGCGCACGCAGATGGATCATTACTTAGATGTTTCAGGATTCTCCACGTTTTATGACTGACAGTTTTTAGACACAAGTTTTCTGTTGTATCAACTCATTGATCAATTTTTATCTTTCTTATAGAAGTAATGAGTGTGTTCCCTGCTTCTACAGCTCCTTTACTGGAAGGATCTTCTTCTAATAAGTTCCTGTGTTCTGTAAGTAGTGTGGCTTTATCTGTTGTAATACCAGGCGTGTGAGATGTTCGACGACCACGAGGAATTGACATTTTGGAACAGCTCTTTACAGCAGCGGCGAAGGTGTCGTAATCTTCTGGTGCTGGTTGTATAAAAGTCACTTCGACGTCGAGCAATTCTGCAAATCTCGAGCAGTCTGCTGTTCTAAAATTAAACCTTCACCGAAAAGGTACTTTTCGAGATCTAACAGCAGAAAATATTTCACAAATTAATGTGCTATGCTATGAGCTGAGTATTGGGGACCAACAGATTTTACGCATTATTGGCTGATACTGTTGGTACTAAATATGAATCAGGATTATATCCTCGCTTTCACCTACCGCTGTTGACTAATACTGGTTATTTTGCATCGTGGATTAAACGCAACCGATTTACTTCTGTCCATTCATGTACTACCTCCCCTTTCTCATCTTCAAGATCATAGCTCCAAACATTACTATGACTATTGAAACCACCACCCAGAAACTGCACCCTGTTATTATGAAAATAGGATGGTTTATTAATCGTAAATTTGAGTTGTTTGTAAAGGGATGAAAAGGTACAACTGGCTGTTTCTAGAATGAGAATTTCGATACCATTTTACTCGGTAAATGCTGTGGATAGGATCTCAATGTCTGGAAGAACAAAAATAACACTTCAATATTTATTATGCGATCTTTCAATGGCGAGGCGCATTCCGTGTACTTTCGGTCTGCGCATGTCGCAACTTCTGTGTGTCTACTGTAGACATAGTATTGGCACTGGTGTTGGCTATATAGATCATGTAGCAGCTCTTCTCCCGCTGCTGTTATGCCTCATCTATTAACAGATAAAACCAGAAACATCCAAATCTTTGATGTATGGTGGAATACTGCAAATGACTGGTGTACATAGGAAAACAGAAAACTGACGCAGTGCGAAATACAGAACAGTTAAAAATACTATATTTGATGCTTGGTGAAGAATTGGTGATGGTATTGATGTCCAACATAAAAAAGTCAGCGATGACCCCCGCAGTATGTATAAGACGACGATCCCAGCGAGATAACAGATCAAACGCGACTGCTTGTGGCAACAGCTGCTGCTGGTTATACCGTTCAATCGAACGAGGTTGTTTCAATAATCTGTAAGCTTAGAGGGAAAAGTATGATCGAATAACTATAGAGACAGTATTTTGAGTACTACACAAACTCGCGCACAGAACATATAATCATATACATATTATGGTTAAAGATTCGGATGACTTATGGCAGGCTGGTCTTGTTTGTTGCAGACAGGGACGAATCGAAGCCTGGACAACCTCCAAACTGATCACAGCGGAGAGTTTTCCAATACGTATTTCAACACCATGATGCAGTGATTTGGAATACATCACTACTCAACATTCACCCACCCGAAGGCGAGTATCGTGGAATGTCTGAACAGAACAATTAAAGATAAAATGTGTATACGTTTTAATGATCGTGGTTCACTCAAAGAGACAGATATACTCCCAAAAATAATTGCGTAATATAATCGTACCAACCATAGCACAAGAAAAATGAGACCAATCGATGTTCTGATAATGGATTCATTGACAGGGTATACTATCGTATTAAAATGCTGGATCCGCGTAAACAGATATTTAATGTAGGTGATTTGGTATTTACCTCAAAACTCAAAACAGCATTTGAGAAGCCCTACCTCCCAAAGTGGTCTAGTTATACTCACAGTTTCCAAAGTGCAAAAAATAAATCCCAGAACTTACAAGTTAAAGGATAGCAGTTGCACTAAAATTTCAGGATGCTTTTACACAGAGGGATTGCCGGAGAGCTCAGAACCACGTATGTTTCTCATTGAGCATGTCATAAGACATCAGGGGAGCGGAGCACTAGTTAAATGGCTCGTTTCCCAGTAACGCACAACAACTGGGTTAATGCTGACAATTTATTATACCTGTATAATGGGGTGCACAGAGCACAACCAGCACAGCTGCATATCACGCACTATAGGAGACACATTATAGGAGGTGACGGTATTCTCGCAAAATTTCCAGTCAAATTGCACATTCTGGATTATAAGTACCTGGTACAAAGTTCCAGAAACGTTTGGCTCATGGTGATAATGGGATTAACCTACTTGATGAGATGCATTTGGAACACGACACTGCATAAGCAGAACATAAAAATCCCACACGTTGACCTTTGGTGTGAATTTCAAGCAAGCTATTAACGCTGCACGCCGTGAAATGAAGAAGCCAGGGCAGCTGTGTTAAAAAACGTATCCTGACAGCCAGCCATGTATGCAGCTAAAAGTGCCCTCAAGCATAAAGGACCAGTTAAGCGCCCCGGGCTCTACCAATACCCATGACATCAGGAGGAATTATCCCATTCCTCATTCCTGTCATCACACGTGCCTCACCTATGGCTTCACTGTCTGCGGCTGCGGCTATTGTCAGAACAGTCAAGAACACACAAGAAGCACAGGGGTTAGAGGAAGCAAGAAGACGTGACTGAATGATGAAAAAAGCAGACATCGGAAAAGAACTATATCTGAAACCATACAAGAGAGGGCTAGACCCTATTCATAGTTTGTGTGGTGTATTTATGCAAGATACTGAATATCACCGAAGACTATGTGGAAATCCGGAGAAAATGGAATTGTGAATTTAGATGTTGCTGGAGGACTGGGAACCCACTGGGTGGCGCATGGAATGAAAAATACAAATAATGTCTACAGTTCCTACTCATACTGCAGCCACAAGAAGAGTTACAACGATAGTTCGCCTATACAAGATGTGTGTTAGCCCATTTTCATCGCTACCAGGGCTTTAATAGTTGGTTACGTGGCCATCTGTGCATCACGTTCTTCCTAACGTTTACGAAGAAAGATATACAAGGAGGCGCGTTAAAAATTCACTCAGCAGCTGAGGTACAGATGCAGTGTCAACTTTTCTGACTTTAAAAGAACTATCGTCAATATTCCACACGAATTACTTCCCGTCGATCGATTTAAGCAACGGAGAGCGGAGTAGTGGATTGACTGGACTGGAGACATACAACGGCATTATGAATATTACAGAAGCTGCCAAAACCCTTTATCTGCAAATTAATGACGGAAAAGAAATGGTGGGAATGCAGTATGGTACATACGATGCTGACGATGTTCATGGAAAGTTCTTGAGTTCCCGGTCCTACCCACTGCAAACAGACAGACTGAGTCTGCTAAAACCCCTGCTCAACTGGGAATAACCAGGTTCCTTATACTTGCATTTTAGACCAATAGAAGGGGCAATATATCAAATTAATCCACCAAATTTGACAAATGGAAATTAACTAACGCCGAAGTGGAATGAAAATGTACACTCCTGGAAATTGAAATAAGAACACCGTGAATTCATTGTCCCAGGAAGGGGAAACTTTATTGACACATTCCTGGGGTCAGATACATTACATGATCACACTGACAGAACCACAGGCACATAGACACAGGCAACAGAGCATGCACAATGTCGGCAATAGTACAGTGTATATCCACCTTTCGCAGCAATGCAGGCTGCTATTCTCCCATGGAGACGATCGTAGAGATGCTGCATGTAGTCCTGTGGAACGGCTTGCCATGCCATTTCCACCTGGCGCCTCAGTTGGACCAGCGTTCGTGCTGGACGTGCAGACCGCGTGAGACGACGCTTCATCCAGTCCCAAACATGCTCAATGGGGGACAGATCCGGAGATCTTGCTGGCAAGGGTAGTTGACTTACACCCTCTAGAGCACGTTGGGTGGCACGGGATACATGCGGACGTGCATTGTCCTGTTGGAACAGCAAGTTCCCTTGCTGGTCTAGGAATGGTAGAACGATGGGTTCGATGACGGTTTGGATGTCCCGTGCACTATTCAGTGTCCCCTCGACGATCACCAGTGGTGTACGGCCAGTGTAGGAGATCGCTCCCCACACCATGATGCCGGGTGTTGGCCCTGTGTGCCTCGGTCGTATGCAGTCCTGATTGTGGCGCTCACCTGCACGGCGCCAAACACGCATACGACCATCATTGGCACCAAGGCAGAAGCGACTCTCATCGCTGAAGACGACACGTCTCCATTCGTCCCTCCATTCACGCCTGTCGCGACACCACTGGAGGCGGGCTGCACGATGTTGGGGCGTGAGCGGAAGACGGCCTAACGGTGTGCGGGACCGTAGCCCAGCTTCATGGAGACGGTTGCGAATGGTCCTCGCCGATACCCCAGGAGCAACAGTGTCCCTAATTTGCTGGGAAGTGGTGGTGTGGTCCCCTACGGCACTGTGTAGGATCCTACGGTCTTGGCGTGCATCCGTGCGTCGCTGCGGTCCGGTCCCAGGTCGACGGGCACGTGCACCTTCCGCCGACCACTGGCGACAACATCGATGTACTGTGGAGACCTCACGCCCCACGTGTTGAGCAATTCGGCGGTACGTCCACCCGGCCTCACGCATGCCCACTATACGCCCTCGCTCAAAGTCCGTCAACTGCACATACGGTTCACGTCCACGCTGTCGCGGCATGCTACCAGTGTTAAAGACTGCGATTGAGCTCCGTATGCCACGGCGAACTGGCTGACACTGAGGGCGGCGGTGCACAAATGCTGCGCAGGTTACGCCATTCGACGGCCAACACCGCGGTTCCTGGTGTGTCCGTTGTGCCGTGCGTGTGATCATTGCTTGTACAGCGCTCTCGCAGTGTCCGGAGCAAGTATGGTGGGTCTGACACACCGGTGTCAATGTGTTCTTTTTTCCATTTCCACGAGTGTATATAGTGTAGCATGTGACATGTACGCAAGGTTCCATGCTTCACACTCTGAAGAGGAAGGATGTTCTGCTCACCACACGGAAATACAAGGAACTGGCGCCAGTGATGGTACTAGACTGCTCGAAACAGATCGAGATAGTTACATCTGGACCTAAAGATGTATGAACTGAATTTGAATCCGAAGGCAAATTTCCCAGAACACACTGCAGCGTATGCACTAGTTCTGCATGATCGTCTAATTAACTATTGCCCACTCACCAGTGTTGTGCAATGAGCTGTATAAATGAACAAGTGCTGGGCCATACCCAGAGCATTTCACAGTTGTATCTCAAAGTGTGAACATCTTTGCAGAAGCTCTGTGTTTCAGTGATGATGAGCACAGACAGTTCATATTTAAAGATGATGGAATGCATAGCATACACAGAAATTCCGGTATACAGAAAAATTTTCAGCGAACATTACATCGCCGAGGGGTGTGAAGTGTGCTAAAACACAGAGGAGTGTAACGTGGTAAATACGTTTCTACCACGAAATTCGCTGGGATGATCCTTCTTTTTCCATTGTCACTACATCCCAGGACTGGACTTGAGTACGGGGATTAAGGGGGCACAACCCCACTCTCCATTGTTGCCAAATTTATTCAAGATGGCGGCGATGACATCATCCAAGATGGCGCCTTTTGGTGGGAGACTACTCCAATTGTGCTACCTCCACTAACCTAACCTCACGAAAAAATGCCGGGAAGTTTGAAATTTGGCGGGAAAATAGTCCAATTGTGCTACGTCCACTAACCTAAGTGTCCAGAAGAAAAAAAATGTCGGGAAGTTTGAATTCCAACAGGATAATGCATGCAAAGACCGTACTTGTCTTTAATGCTATTACTGATTATCATTAATTAACATTCATTAAAATTCATTATCATTCATTATCATTTATTAACATTCATTATCATTCATTGTCATACATTATCATACATTATCAATTATTATTATTTATTATCATTTATTATTTATTATTGTTGACCTGTCTCCACTAGAAAATTCCCTCCAAATTCAAATTCCTACACGATAATTTCTGCAAAACCTTACTTTTGTTTATTGTTATTCATTATCATTTATTAACATTCATTATCTTTCATTGTCATTTATTATCATTTCTTATCATTCATTATTATTTATTATCATAGTCCTACCTCCACTAGAAAACTGCGCTAAATTCAAATTTCAACACGATATTCTCTCGAAAACTGTACTATGAATTATCATCATTTATTATTTATTCAAGCTGTCCGATTTTCTCGGTGAGAAAGTCATTCTCCTTACGTCCATAACAAAAATGTATCACAAGTTCAAATCCCCAACACCATAATTGATCACATGTACGAGCTTTCTCCGTCAATTATCTTTTTTCTTTTTTCGCTGGTAGCCTATCATATTCGCTACAAATAATAAACTGCACTTATAGTATCGTAATTCACATCCTTTGATTTTGCAGGGGGAAGGGACTGAGGACTTTTTTCAAGCAGTACGATCATCCCTTGTTCTCCAACACAGTCAGCACACACATCTTTGATATCGCAGTGCAGTCACAACGACGTCTGCGCTCCAACTGAATTAGTTCAAATCCTCGCCACCCCCTGGCCAGCGCGCGGAGACACAGCCTACGCCTGTCATGTGAGGCGGGGGGCGAGCCTAGAGATCGCTCCCACGTCGTAAACATGTTTTCGCTGGACACGCTGGAACTTGTCGAGTTTGACATCACATCGGCCCCTTGTCCACTCACCACGTGTATTCATCACCTCCACACGTTTCCTGCCAAAATTGTCTCCCTCCGAACTGAATCACACAACCGTCGGCCGTTTCCCTGCAACACTTCCGGCACCACGTTCAAACCTGTCGATGCCGACCTCACACAGCGGTTCGCCACGTGTCCCTGTGCGAGTGAGAACGCAGTGCTACAATTTTGGCAGCAAAGTTTGCTCGACAGTGGAATCCGCCACGACTATATAACAACACCTTTGGACCGCACTAGAACGCCCACTAATTGACTTGCTCTCGCGTCTCGTGGATTCCACTGTTGATCAAACTCTGGCGCCAGACGTATCCTTCGTACGGCACGCGGTCGACAGGAAACGTCGTATCCAGTGTTAAGTGCTCGCGGGCGCGGCCGACCGTTTGTGGGACCCTCAGGCGCTGCTCGCCACAGTCTACCTGGCGCGCTGGCCGTGAGGGGTGTGCTTGATGTCAGCGGGCCAGGGAGGGGGCTGAGCCGGCCGCGCATACGTCAGCTGCGCTCCGTAGTTTTGCTATGTGAGCATGGAGAAGTCTGTTGGGACACACCTGCATGACCGTAATGTCAGAAATAAAGAGTCATTTTCCAGGTATTTACAGAAGGCTATGTCCGTCGTGTGTATGGAGGGTTGTGAGGTACGCGGGGCGGCGGTGCAGCGATTGTACAGTTATTATGCGCACGTGAGAGCGAGACGCGAGAGCGAGTCAATTAGTGGGCGTTCTAGTGCGGTCCAAAGGTGTTGTTATGTAGTCGTGGCGGATTCCACTGTCGAGCAAACTTTGCTGCCAAAATTGTAACACTGCGTTCTCACTCGCACAGGGACACGTGGCGAACAGCTGTGTGAGGTCGGCATCTACAGGTTTGAATGTGGTGCCGGAAGTGTTGCAGGGAAACGGCCGACCATTGTGTGATTCAGCTCAGAGGGAGACAATTTTGGCGGGAAACGTGTGGAGGTGATGGATACACGTGGTGAGCGGACAAGGGGCCGATGTGACGTCAAACCCGACAAGTTCCAGCGTGTCCAGCGAAAACATGTTTACGACGTGGGAGCGATCGCTGGGCTCGCCCCCAGCCTCAATGACAGGCGTAGGCTGTGTCTCCGCGCGCTGGCCAGGGGGTAGCGAGGATTTGAACTAATTCAGTTGGAGCGCGGACGTCGTGGTGACTGCACTGCGATATCAAAGATGTGTGTGCTGACTGTGTTGAAGAACAAGTGATGACTGTACTACTTGAAATAAAGTCTACAGTCCCTTCACCCCTGCAAAATCAAGGGACGCGAATTACGTTACTATAAGTGCAGTTTATTATTTGAAGCGATTATGATAGGCTACCAGTGAAAAAAAAAAGATAAGTGACAGAGGAAGCTCCTACATGTGACCAATTACGGTGTTGGGGATTTGAACTTGTGATACATTTTTTGTTACGGATGTAAGGAGAATGTCTTTCTCACCGAGAAAATCGGACAGCTTGAATAAATAATAAATGATGATAATTTATAGAAGTACAGTTTTCGAGAGAATATCGTGTTGGAATTTGAATTTGAAGCAATTTTCTAGTGGAGGTAGGCCTATAATAATAAATGATAATGAATGATAATAAATGATAATAAATGACAATGAAAGATAATGAATGTTAATAAATGATAATGAATAATAATAAACTAAAGTAAAGTTCTGCAGCCATTATCGTGTAGGAATTTGAATTTGGAGGGAATTTTCTAGTGGAGTCAGGTCAACAATAATAAATTATAAATGATAATAAATAATAATAATTGATAATTAATGATAATGAATGACAATGAATGATAATGAATGTTAATAAACGATAATGATTGATAATGAATTTTAATGAATGTTAATTAATGATAATCAATAATAATATTAAAGACAAGTATGGTCTTTGCATGCATTATCCTGTTGGAATTCAAACTTCCTGCCATTTTTTTTCTTCTGGATGCTTAGGTTAGTGGATGTAGCACAATTGGACTATTTTCCCTCCAAAATTCAAACTTGCCGCCATTCTTTCTTGAGGTTAGGTTAGTGGAGGTAGCACAATTGGAGTATTCTCCCACCAAAAGCCGGCATCTTGGATGACGTCATTGGATGTTGCCAAGTCTACATGCCGCTATCTTGAATAAATTTGGCAACAATGGAGAGTGGGGTGGTGCTCCCTTTGTCCCCCTACTGACTTGGCCTGCTTGATAATTTTCCGCCATTCCTCTCTGGACTTTGCTGTAGACCTCCAATTATGGCAACCAACTGGGGCAGCGTCTTCTCCAACCTGGTCACTCCACCTCAACCTCAGTTGTCTCTTGCTCTTCTTCCTCTAAGTTCACTGCAACAGCCATTACTTGCAGGATCTGTCTCATCGGTCAAGTCATATTACATATCCATCCCATCTCGGTCTACACAACTTCATGAATTTGACCATGTCATCCTCCTTATTGCAGTCAAAAAGGTCGTTATTCCTTCGCCTTCTCCAACTCCCATTGTCATACACAGGCCCTTGTACTTCTCTCATGTGATATCAATCTGCTTTCACGCTACTTTTAATCTTCCATGTTTTTGAGCCATATGTAAATACTGGGCGTATCAGTGTTAATCTCTAGTGATAGTATTCCAAAATAACACCGATTAGAATTACTTTTGCAGACCACAATTTCAGTCGAAGTGCTGCCATTTGCTTTTGTCTATGCGTCCAGATAAGTGGAAAATTCCCCTTACCTCAAAAGTCATTCCATCAAGGGTTATTCTGAGCTGCAAGGATTGGTTTGTACTATTATACATATGCTTGGTCTTTCCAGTATTAATTTTCAAGTCCATCTTCTCTGCACTTAGTTTCAGACCCGAGAACACACTTCGTAGAACTCTGAATATTTTTCTCATTAGCTCCACATCAGCTGCGTATCACAATAGTTGTGCGTAATTATAGTAGATAGTCCCTATTGTCAGTATACCCGATTCACTCACCACTTTTTCGAGTGCCTAATTGGAGAGTATGCAGGAAAGCCCATCCCCTTGTCTTAGCCCAGTTCGTGTGCGAAACTGGGGTAATAGCCTGGACTGTACTCGCACAGTACACTGTGGTGCCTTAGGGTGACTTCTATCAAACGCACCAACATTTCCTTTTCTTCTTCCCATGCAATTTCTTCTCTTCTTTCGCTTTAACGTGAGGGTTTCTTACCGCTAAATGTTTATACGATTTCTCGAGCATTTTCCTATAAGCCAGGTTTGTCTTACGACTTCTTCTGTTACTACCTTCATCAAACTAGCAATTCCTTGGTCGTTTTCTTTCTTTCTTTCTCTAGAAGTTCTTATTCTGCCTTAATGACTGCAAGCACTCCATTCTTGATGCAGAGTACCACTTACGTTCTGGTTGCATAGTGCAAGATTCTCAGTGAGCTTCTCAGAGTGCGTTGTGGCAGTTTCTTCATTTTTTAGCTTTTGTACAATATACTTTCCTTGATGTCCTCCTTTCTGTTTTCTTGCGTTAGATATTCGAGCTCTTAGTTTCGCAATTACAAGGTGGCATTCTGAATCCACATTAACTCCTCTGTAAGTACGTACATCTAGTAAGTTTGGGAAATAATTTCATGGTCGTTTTGGTTGAAGATACGCTGAACAGGGCTACATCATGTTGCTTTATGGATTTCTTTGTATGCTATCTCCAGCCATTTTATGTGATAGTGGCAACTGAACAACTCTGTGTCCATTATCATTTGTGTAATCATAGAGGCCATACTTTCCTAATGCTGGACGGTAATGATCTTTTAACATCACGCGCAGTGCATCTGTCATAGGTTCTCTCGAGGTTCTGATAGAAGGCGTCTTTGTCCTGGTCACCTGCTGCTTCTGTACTTGCGAATCGGGCCTTCAATCTCGTTTGTCAGAGTCTAGATATTATTCCAGTTAATCCACCTACTACATATTCAAATTTTGGTCTTATTGCGAACCCTATACCATCTTCATGGCTGCTCTGTGGACCATGCTAGAAAATTATGCAGCTTCCCGTATCAGGTCAGGACTCTGTGCAGGCCAGTTTATTACAGGGATGTTATTGTCGTGTAACAACTCCGTCACAGGCCGTGCAATATGAGCAGGTGCTCGATCGTGTTGAAGGATGCAATCGCCATCCCCGAATTGCTCTTCAACAGTGGGAAGCCAGGAGGTGCTTAAAACATCAACGTAGGCCTGTGCTATGATAGTGCCACGCAAGACACAACAAGGGATGCAAGCCCCCACCATGAAAAACACAACCACACCATAACACCACCGTCTCCGAATTTTACTGTTGGCATTACACATGCTGGCAGATGATGTTTACTGGGCTTTGGTCATACACAAACCTGGCGTCTGATCGCAACAATGTGTACCGTGATTCGACACTTCACACAATGTCTCTGTCAGTCAACAGACGAGGTCGGCCTGTACGCTTTTGTGCTGCACGTGTCCCTTCACGTTTCCGCTTCACTATCACATCGGAAACAGTGGACCTAGGGATGTTTATGAGTATGGAAATCTTGCGAACAGACGTATGACACAAGTGACTCCCAATCACCTGAAGACGTTCGAAGTCCGTGAGTTCCGCTCTCTCACGACGTCTAATGACTACTCAGGTCGCTGATATGACGTACCTGGCAATAGCTGGCTGCACAATGCAGCTAATATGAAAAACGGACGTTTTTGAGGGTGTCCGGATACTGTTGATCACATATTGTATAGTCTGCAAAATGTTGCGTTTTCTTGCTATACTGATTTGCAGCCAATAAAGATTTGTGAAGCTGCCTCCGAGCATACATATGCAGTCGTGTTGCAGAGCTACAATTTGTTTCATGTGTCCAGTATCTTCTGTAGATAACCTTGTTCCTGATGCTAATTTTCGAGAGAAATCAAGGTCGCGGTTTGCCGGAAATATACTCCTGGAAATGGAAAAAAGAACACATTGACACCGGTGTGTCAGACCCACCATACTTGCTCCGGACACTGCGAGAGGGCTGTACAAGCAATGATCACACGCACGGCACAGCGGACACACCTGGAACCGCGGTGTTGGCCGTCGAATGGCGCTAGCTGCGCAGCATTTGTGCACCGCCGCCGTCAGTGTCAGCCAGTTTGCCGTGGCATACAGAGCTCCATCGCAGACTTTAACACTGGTAGCATGCCGCGACAGCGTGGACGTGAACCGTATGTGCAGTTGACGGACTTTGAGCGAGGGCGTATAGTGGGCATGCGGGAGGCCGGGTGGACGTACCGCCGAATTGCTCAACACGTGGGGCGTGAGGTCTCCACAGTACATCGATGTTGTCGCCAGTGGTCGGCGGAAGGTGCACGTGCCCGTCGACCTGGGACCGGACCGCAGCGACGCACGGATGCACGCCAAGACCGTAGGATCCTACGCAGTGCCGTAGGGGACCGCACCGCCACTTCCCAGCAAATTAGGGACACTGTTGCTCCTGGGGTATCGGCGAGGACCATTCGCAACCGTCTCCATGAAGCTGGGCTACGGTCCCGCACACCGTTAGGCCGTCTTCCGCTCACGCCCCAACATCGTGCAGCCCGCCTCCAGTGGTGTCGCGACAGGCGTGAATGGAGGGACGAATGGAGACGTGTCGTCTTCAGCGATGAGAGTCGCTTCTGCCTTGGTGCCAATGATGGTCGTATGCGTGTTTGGCGCCGTGCAGATGAGCGCCACAATCAGGACTGCATACGACCGAGGCACACAGGGCCAACACCCGGCATCATGGTGTGGGGAGCGATCTCCTACACTGGCCGTACACCACTGGTGATCGTCGAGGGGACACTGAATAGTGCACGGTACATCCAAACCGTCATCGAACCCATCGTTCTACCATTCCTAGACCGGCAAGGGAACTTGCTGTTCCAACAGGACAATGCACGTCCGCATGTATCCCGTGCCACCCAACGTGCTCTAGAAGGTGTAAGTCAACTACCCTGGCCAGCAAGATCTCCGGATCTGTCCCCCATTGAGCATGTTTGGGACTGGATGAAGCGTCGTCTCACGCGGTCTGCACGTCCAGCACGAACGCTGGTCCAACTGAGGCGCCAGGTGGAAATGGCATGGCAAGCCGTTCCACAGGACTACATCCAGCATCTCTCCGATCGTCTCCATGGGAGAATAGCAGCCTGCATTGCTGCGAAAGGTGGATATACACTGTACTAGTGCCGACATTGTGCATGCTCTGTTGCCTGTGTCTATGTGCCTGTGGTTCTGTCAGTGTGATCATGTGATGTATCTGACCCCAGGAATGTGTCAATAAAGTTTCCCCTTCCTGGGACAATGAATTCACGGTGTTCTTATTTCAATTTCCAGGAGTGTAGTTATCAGTTTCTAGTCACGAGTTGGCGATCGGTAGGAGACTGGCAATTCTTCTCGTTTAGTTTCTGCGTGGTTATTGTAATCACAGCTAAAATTCAGCTTTAGAAAGACTGACCCTAACTCCTTGAGCGACATTATGATGTGTGGCAGAACGTACTTTCTTTGGCATTGCCTGTTCCGCCCCTGTCCTGTTACAGCCGAGAATGGTGTCAGCTCCTGTGGGATTTTGTCTCCACATCCTTTTCAGGATATATGCGTACAAGGAATGTTCAATCTCTAAATTTTAACCTTAGGCCACTCTGTGATGACAACGCCTCTCGTATATGTCCAGAACTGAAACTGGACGGGCATATGCAAGATACTTTCGTGATTACCAAACGAACTCGGGACAAATCAAACTGCTCCTCTCTGGATGTTCTAGGACTGGTCCATCAGACCGACCTGTCAATGCTCCAAGACTGATGAACGATTCTCAAGAATCTGTCTAACCCTGAACCTGAAGTTTTAAATTACGCATTTAAGAAGTCATTGACGCAGGAGGATCGAAGAAACATACCATCATTTCACCGTCGCAAAGAGTTACGTACGGAGAATATAGTAATTGGCATTCCTGGCGCTGAGAAGCAACGGAAAGAGTCGGAAAGAAATAAGTCGCCAGGTCCGGATTGAATCTGGACTTGCAAAATTACAGACCAAATTCCGTAACATTAGTTTGGTGCAGAGTTCTTGAAGATTTACTGGGTTGAAATACAACAAATTTCTTTAATACGGAAAAGCTTCGGTCCATAAATAAGCACGGATTTAGAAATCGTCGCTCCTGAAAAACTCAGCACTTTCGTTGCATGATTCCACATTCTTAGGTTTCTTCGGAGTCTTTCGCGATGGAATACATGAATAAATTGTTCTCGGATTGCCAGCCGCGTCAATTCGAATAAAATCATCGTGCTTTCGATGGCCATCTCCGCCATCGTCGTCAGGAGTTCATTGACGCGGCTGGAAAACCGAGAAAATTTTTAGGTTTCCGGATGCGTTTGACACGGTGCCCCATTGCAGAGTATTAACGAAGGTCCCACATATGTGACAGGCTCGAAGACGTCTTCACTAATAGAACCCAGTACGTACCTCTCGACGGCGAGTATTCATCGATGACAAGGGTATCGTCTGCAGTGCCCCAAAAGTATGATAGGACCGCTCTTACTCTCTATATAAATAAATTATCTGACGGACCACGGTGAGCAGCTATCTATGGCTATTTGCTGAAGAGGTTGTGGTATACGGGAATGTGTCTTCGTTGAGCGGTTGTAGGCGGATACAAGATTACTTAAAGAGAAATTCTGGTTGGTTTGATGAATGCCAGCTTTCTCTAAATATATAAAAAGTAAGTTAATGCGGATAAGAAGAAAGTACCGTCCTCTAAGTTAGAATACAGCATTACGAGTGTGGTGCCTGAAAAGTCACGTTGATTAAACGTCTACACGTAACATTACAAAGCGATATGAAATAGAATGAACGCGAGAGGTTAGTAATAGGGAGGCAAAATGGTCGACTTCCATTTATTGGTAGAATTTTGGGAAAGTGGAGTTCATCTATGAGGGATATGGCGTGTAGGACTGCATTGCTATCTATTCTTGTGAACTGTGACAGTGTTTGGGGTCCCTACCAGATACAAGGCTCAAACCAATTAAGAGGCGGGCCTCTAGATCTGTTACCGGTAGGTTCGAACAACATGGAAGTATTACGGAGATGTATCGTGAGCTGGAATGGGAATTCCTGGACGGTAGACGATGTTCTTTTCGAGAGAGTATTAAGAAAACTTAGGACTCGTTACTTGAACCTGAGTGCGGACCAATTCTACTACCGCTCGGTTTATTATCTGTAAGGACAACGAATGTAAGAGATATGGGGGCTCATACGGAGGCATGTACACTGCAAAGCCAAAGAAACTGGCACACCTGCCATATATCGTGTAGGGCCTTCGCAGACACGCAGAAGTGCCGCAAAAGACGTGGCATGGACTCGACTAATATCTGGAGTAGTGATGGAGGCAATTGACGCCATGAATCCTGCAGGACTGTCCGTGAATCCGTAAGAGTACGAGGGGATCGAGATTTCTTCTGAACACTATGTTGTAAGGCATCTCAGATATGTTCAATACCGTTCATGTCTGGGGAGTTTAGTGGCCAGCGAAAGTATTCAAACTCAAATGAGTGTTCCTGGAGCCACTCTGTAGCAATGCTGAACGTTTGGGGTCTCGCATTGTCCTGCCAGTTCCATCGGAATGCACAATGGGCATGAATGGACTCAGCTGATCAGACAGGGTGCTTACGTAAGTACCGCGTGTCTGAGTCGTATCTAGACGTATATCACTCCCATATCACTCCAGCTGCACACGCCCCATATCATTACAGAGCCTCCAACAGCTTGAACCATGGATTCATGAGGTTGCCTCCATATCCGTACACGTCCATCCGCTGGATACAATTTGAAACGAGAGGTCGTCTGACCAGGCAACATGTTTCAAGTCATCAACAGTCCAATGTCGTTGTTGAGGACCCAGGCGAGGCGTAAAGCTTTGTGTCGTGCAGTAATTAAGGGTATACGAGTGGTCCTTCGGCTCCAAAAGCTCATATCGATGATGCTTCGTCGAATGGTTCGCACGCTGATTCTTGTTGATGGCCCGCAATTGAAATCAGCAGCAATTTGGGGAAAGGCTGCACTTTCGTCACCTTGAACGTTTGTCTTCAGTCGTCATTGGCCCCGCTCTTCCGGGATCTTTTTCCGGTCGCAGCGATGCCGGGGATTTGATGTTTTACTGTATTTCTGATATTCACGGTACACTCGTGAAATGGTCGTATCGGAAAGTCCCCACTTCATCGCCACCTCGGAGATGCAGTGTCCCATCGCTCGTGAGCCGTGTATATTACCACGTTGAAAATTACTTAAATTTTTATAACCTGCCATTTTAGCAGCAGTAATCGGCCTAGAAACTATGCCAGCCACTTGTTGTCTTATACAGGGTGATCAAAAAGTCAGCATAAATTTGAAAACTTAATAAACCACGGATTAATGTAGATAGAGAGGTCAAAATTGACACATATGCTTGGAATGACATGGGGTTTTATTAGAAACAAAAAAAAACGAAGTTCACAAAATGTCCGACAGATGCGCGTTGTTTGGTGATGATCATGTACTCAGCCGCCACTTTCGTCATGCTTGGCCTCCCAGGTCCTCAGACCTCAGTCTGTGCGATTATTGGCTTTGGGGTTACCTGAAGTCACAAGTGTATCGTGATCGACCGACATCACTAGGGATGCTGAAAGACATCATCTGACGCCACTGCCTCACCATAACTGCGGACATGTTTTACAGTGCTATTCGCAACATTAGTCCTCGACTACAGCTATTGTTGAGGAATGATGGTGGACATATTGAGCATTTCCTGTAAAGAACATCATCTTTGCTTTGTCTTATTTTGTTATGCTAATTATTGCTATTCTGATCAGATGAAGCGCCATCTGTCTGACATTTTTTGAACTTTTGTATTTTTTTGGTTCTAATAAAACCCCATGTCATTCCAAGCATGTTTGTCAATTTCTACCTCTCTATCTACATTATTCCGTGATTTATTGTTTTCAAATTTGTACTGACTTTTTGATCACCCGGTATATGCGTTGCCAACGGGAGCGCCGTATTCTGCCTGTTTACATATATCTCTGTATTTGAATACGCACGCCTATACCAGTTTCTTTGATAGATCTAGATGTAACGAGAGCTTTGTAAGCTACGTGCCTCGTGCGTTGACAACACTACCTGAACACGTTCGCCGTAGTAAATGTGTTCTCAGATTTGTGAGATTTCAGCTAATTATTATGTATGGTAACTGATAACATAAACATATTTAATTGAAACACCATTATTTTTACTGATTTTGACTTGAATATATCTATATTCAATCAAGATCGTTCTTAATGCTTTTGAACACTCGGAGAATAGTTTTTCTGTACTTTACTCCGTACCGTTGTCAAATTCGCAATTGTGTCTTTACACAATATGTTAAGTTCTGTACGTTGCACATCGACAGGTAATTAATATATTTTCTTGTGGTCTATAAGGAACGTTCGTCTACTCCGCAGACAGTTTACGTTTTGCACTATATCACAGATCAAAAAGTGCAAGTCATTGCATTTGATAGCAGATGTCAAAGCCATTAAGTATCTTCAGGAAGTTCAATACATTCGTTCCTTTCAGGACATAATGTTTACTTGTTACAGTTAAGATATTCACTGGTTAATATATACAAATCTGAGAGACGGAGGTGGCACAGTGGTTATGACATTGGACTCGCATTCGGGAGGACGACGGTTCAAACCCTCGTCCGGCCATCCCGATTTAGGTCTTCCGAGACTTCCCAAAAATCGTTTCGGGCAAATACCCGGATGTTTCCTTTGAAAGAACACGGCCAATTTCCTTTTTCTTCATCCTTGACAAAATCCGAGCTTGTGCTCCGTCTCTAATGACCTTGATGTCGACAACATCATCAACCCAAACCTCCTTTCTATTCTTATACATATTTGATTATTCTCATATTACAGTTCAAAGGAAAACGTAGCTTAGAATTTCTTGCAATGGGTAACTTTCACTACATTAGATTTCGGAAGGTAGTTTTCGTAGATGGGAGTTAGTCGTTTTGCACATGGGAGATTTTAAACATGGATTGGTGCCAAACGTATGACGTAGAAGGGTTCTCTAACAGAGAAGGTATGGTTGATTGCGCCCCAGAAGGCGTATCTGGCGCTGGGACAGAGTATCAGAAATTACTGCGGACCATATTTCTGACCAGTCGTTTTGCAGAGTTCTCCTACTGGTGGGAGAACGGATGGCCGCGGGACACTCGCCATACGCTGCTGTTCAGCTGGAAGACACAACATGTATACTCCATACAAAATAGCCCCAGAGTAATACTGAAAGGCAAAGTAGGATTAAATGTCTTCTCTAGGGATGAAAATATCGTGAGAGAGGTTACCATTTCTATGTGTGTGGAACAGCTCCTTCGTAATTGAGGCTTGTGGGTGCGAGAGCATGTTGGACAAAACTTTTGTGGCTGTACGGTGTGTGTGAGAAAAGTAACGAGACTGACAACTCTGACAGCCATCTTAGTCCGAATTTCAACTCCGTACAACCATCTTGTGATTTTTGAGGGGCCATCAGTTAAATTCTATTTTTGTGTGTGTTACTAAATTGAAGAGCGGAATTTAGAGCAACCTTATGCAATCACGCTTTGTGCTGAACTTCGGGAATCCGCGAGTGTGACCTTTGAAAAGTTAAAACTGGCCTGTGGGAAACATTCCTTATCAAGAGCACAAGCTTTTTCGCTGGCACAAATCATTTTTGAAAGTCAGAGAACACGTTGAAGAGGAATCTCCCTCAGGGAGACCTTCAACCTCAAAAACCGACAAAAACTTCGAACTTGTCCGTGCTTTTGTGACACCAGACCGAAAGAAAGATGCACGGTGACCTATTGAACTTAAATATTTTCACCATACATCAAATTCTGATCGACGATTTGCACATGCAAAGGTTTGTGCTAAAATGCTGCCGAAAAATCTCAGATCAGAGCGGAAGGGCAATAAAAGAAACGTGTGCGTTGACCTTCTTGAGAGGATTGCCAATAACTAAGAATAATTCAGTTGTGTGATCACAGGTGATAAATCAGGGGTGTTTGAGTATGAACCTGAGACAAAATGGCAAAGTGAGGAACGGCATATTGAGACACGTCCTTCACCGGAAAAATCTCGGATGAACGGACTAAGTTCAAACCAATGCTGTTTTTCTTTTTTGACAGCAGGAGTATAGTGCACAAAGAATTAGTTTTTCCAGGACAACCTGCCAGTCGAGTGTTTTACAAAGATGTCCCTGAAAGGCTCAGGAAATGGGCGAATCAAGTGAGACCGGACGTTGCAGACAACTGGATGTTGCATCATAAGAACGCCATATGTCACACGGCCACCTGCGTCACGGAATCTTTGACCCGAGAAGGCTCCGCTGTTGTTCTACAGCCGCACTATTAACCTAATCTGCATCCTTGTGGCTTCTGCCTTTTCCCGAAATTGAAAAATGTCTTAAAAGGACGTCATTTTGGGACTCTAGAGAAGATTCAAAAGACTGTGTCCTACATGTTAAAGGCCCTAACAGTTGAAGCCTTTCAGCGCTGCTACCGAGACTGGGAACAACGTCTCCGCTGGTGTATAGCAGCTGGAGGGAACTACTTTCAAGAGGGCAGTATTGTTATTTGAAGAAAAGATGAATGAAATAAAAACTTTGTTACGTTAAACAATCTGTCTGATTACTTCACTTCGCATATTATGGTACTGAAGATATGGATGACGCATACCTAAGGCATCACTAAATCAGTCTATGGCTATGATAAGGCAGGGGGGCGGTCCTTTAAAAAAGCCGAGACGAACCATAAGGCTGCCCGTGAAATCCCTTTTCCCACTCTGGGTGGAATAGATTAAACTGCCGCTACGTGCTGAATTTTCAGTAAACTATAAACTTCGATAGAAGCAGCTTTTCTCATCCGATCTGTGTTTCGGAGTCGGTTTTCTCATTCCGGTGTCCACATGACAGACAATTTGGTGGTCCGATTTCAGATGGCAGTGCAAGGAAACAGAAACATTACAGGTGGTGTGGATGACGCCGAATTATAAACATTGTGTGGCAGTTTGTAGACGTTGGATGGCTGACAAGTCTACATCATTCCCAAACGCCACACCAATATCGTCAGCATTTGTGTGTGCTGCGATCTTAATACCTTCTACTCGTAAGCGTTGATGGAAGTGCGAAATGTGCGTATAAAGGGTTCCCACCTCCGGCCAGCGCATAGAGAGAAGACGGTAGTGGCGATCGGTAGCGGCGAATTCTGCTTGATATCGCTTTCCAAGGTAAACTCGCCCCGTCGGTGACCTCTTGATTTGGATAAGTATGTGCGTATGCTTAGTGAGCTGTGCGAACTTCTGCTTTTCCCTACTGTTTATTCAATATTGTGCAGGGTCCGACTTCCCAGGATATAGCAACCTTTGTTCTATGTCCCTCGTGACGCCACAGTCGTCAGGGTCAGCTAGAGAAGCTGTGTGCACCACTCGTCTGCGAGTCGCGTAAACTTTGTCCTCTGTCTAACCCTATTATACTATTCGTGTATGGGATCTAGGAGACGGAAGGTGGCTACCAGCCCAAAATTTACTTATATGAGTGTGGAAGACCGCCTATAAACAACACTGAGGCTGCCCAGTGTACCAGCCCACGGTCGTTAGTTTCCAGCAAGGATTCGATCGGATGTAGCTGATCTATTTAGGCAGCAGGTCATTAGTCCAGCGTAAAGTGACCGCTATAAAATATCGATAAAATTCAAAATGAGGCATAGGGAACTATAAACTGTACTCAATCCCGTTGTACACAGCAGCCAAATGCAAAACTGCCATCAGAAGTGGCGTATTTGCTTTCCACGTCAGAGCTACAGGTGGCAGGTATTGAACTAATGGAAAAAGGTAAATTCGCTACAAACTACGTCGTGCGCACACTTTATTCAACATGTAAATGTCACTACAGATATTCGGATTTAGGTTACGACATGCCCGACATACCTGACATCATTGGCGATGATGTGGTGCAGACGAATAGCGAAGTTATCCATGACCCCCTGAAGTGTCCTAACGTTGTCCTAACATCCATGCTGTCGATGATCTCCTGAATGGCTGGTTTCAGCTCAGTAATGGTTTTGGGGTTATTGCTGCACACCCTGTGTTTGAGATAGCCCCATAAAAAGGAGTCGTATGTGTTCAGATCCGGAGAATATGGCGGCCAATCGATATCAGAGCTAGATTGGGGGCCCGAAAATGCTCTTCCAGGACATCACACTCTATCCTGCTTCGATGGGGTCGAGCTCTGTCTTGCATGGATCATATCTTGTCGAAATCAGGGTCTCTTTGAATAATGGGGATAAATCATCTTCCAAAACATTCACGTACCATTTGGTAGTCACGGTGCCATCAAGGAATTTCTCCAGATTATTCCATGACTTGACTTTGCACACCACACAGTCACCTGTTAAAGGTGAAGAGACTTCTCGATCGCGAAATTCGAATTCTCAGTTCCCCAAATACACCAGTTTTGCTTATTTACAAATCCGTCCAAATGGAAGTGGGTTTCGCAGCTAAACCAAACCATGTAGCGCATATTAATTCCCATCATGCCTCACAGCCAACCGCGAAGTTTCAACGTCGTAACGCAAACTATTCAGAAGTTAAGACGATTTTATTTGTCGTAGTTCAATGACTGTCACCCTGTAGTTCGTACTGGTATTTTGCTCAAACTTATCAGCAGTATTATACACCGCTGAATTGTCATAATTGGGTTACATGAGCCTAAAGTGTTGGCAAATTGCCATCATTTATAGTTCTTTTTCTGCCGAAAATATACTCGATACGAAATTCTTTAAGAAACTAGGTTGTGTTGCTAGACACAAGGAATTCTGTGGTAAAGACCGAATGGAGGGTTCTTCTTCGCCCTGCTGGAAAGGAATCGTCCATAAAAGAATTGAGCAGACTGTTTGGTTTCTATCTATATGCCTGATCATGCTTTCGTTTCAAAGACACACTATTTATGCTTGAAAACTGCTTTAATTACCCATTGGTTTATTATATTCAGTTTTCTTATTTGGTTGTGAGAGGAGCCATATGACTTAACATATCAATGCGTTTCAACATAGGTATCTTCAGGAAGCATTACATCCCGCTTTCAGCTCATAACCTCCTCAGTCCCGTGCACATATTAAAAGAAGAACTGGGCTGTTAGTGTGTTCATTGATTTTCGTCAGTGCTAGTTAACAATTATTCACCGTCAAAAGAATTTTTGAAAGTATAGTGAATTTTTTGTGGATGGTGTGATATACATGTATGATACCTCAGGACTTAAGCAGGACATTTGTACACACAACTTTGCAGCTTCAAGTTGCTTTACGACATTTACCTTTGTACATTACATTTGTTCTGCATATTTGCTATATATTTGAAGATGATCAAAATGTATACTTGGTATCAAAACTTTCTACAATATTAAGTAAATAAATCAAATTGCGCAAATAAATTACTTACTTACTTTCTTATATGGACACACAAACCACAGCCGTTCCTTGGCCTCACTCAGTCCAGCCTTCCACAGTTTCCTGTCATCTCCATCTTCATCTCCCAGACCCAGCACCTGCATGTGTGCCCTGGTATTATCCGTACATCTCATTCTCGGCCGTCCCAGTGGTCTCTTTTCTTCAGATTCTCCACGCATTACAGCCATAAATAAATTACCATAACAAACTTATTCAAAGCATTTTTGCTTTTCCTGACACTACTCACGGATAAGTATTATATTAGTGTCACTCGTTCTAATTTATTTTAGTTTTTTGTGGAATATGTAAAATAATTTCTCTCAGTAGTGAAGCAAAGGAACACTTTTCACTGATCACGCCGTACAAACGTGCGGCCTCAACATCGTTCAGCCCGCAATTTTGACCTGCTATTCTGTGCATGACAGCCAAACAAGTTAAGCAACCGAAAAAAAATATAACCCCATAAAGTTGGGATTGAGTCCCGAGGTATCATATATAATACCCAAGACTTTGATTTATTAAAGTTAATAAATGAAACCTTAATTTATTGTTGAATAATAATTGAGGAATGTCTGTGAAACTACAATAAGTTATTGTAGCATGTGAAAACACTTGTAATTAAAAAAATACGTCTTTATCCAAATATCGCCATGACATGCTGCGCAGTTGCAGAACCCGAAGTTTGCAATCAGTGCTGCCACCTGGTAGTGCTCAGCAGAGTGACTAACAAGTGAGTTGCGCCAAGAGAGTGCGATGCGTATGGTACATCAGAACACGGGCCACAGAAAGTTCAGCTGCGTACCTGGAGGTACCATATAACGCGATATCTCGAAACTGAAGAAAATAATATAGTTAATTTAGTAAAAATGCCGTTCGTTGTATTCTGTACTGCTTGCATTCAAAGTTAATATTTCATACGTCTGGATAAAGCATGTTACTAGCGGTTATAATTACATTCCTTCAGTAATTATAAGCCATTATTATTTGTGAAAAACAGTTGGAAACTTGCTTTTATGCATTTCTTTATTACTCCAAACAGCACACCATGGTGTTTAATTTAGCATGAGCCCTTCTATTCGAACAGATCATAATTTGGTAGCTAGTACTGCACGTATGGCTTTGGTGACTCTGAACGAAAATGTTTAAAATTCTGATATACTTCTACCGAAGACTGTATGATGTACAATCGTATTTAACATACAAAATCACGGGTGGTATCATTGCCTGGCTGACCTGGTGGCCCACGGCAAAGAAGAAGTTAGTCTTTAGTGAGTTGTTGCAAGAAACGGTAATATCTGAGCTGAGTACAAAGGCCTCAGTATCGTGTTTCTACCGTCATTAATATGCGCATATGTCGTCTAAACCCACATCATTTCAGACACAAAACGTAGCATGTTATAAATTGTTGAAAAATTATATTCGGCCTCTGAAATTTAAATTCCTTTGCTTTGTTTGGTAACTGTTATAAGACGTTAGGGAACGTAATGATATCGCAGAACGTGTGTGTAACGCTTAACGCAATTATAATTTATTCCTTTAATAATAAATGTAGCTTTCTTACATTAATGCGTATAGCAAGTTATCAGGAACGAAGGCGAAACTTGGTATCTGAAATGGCCGTAATCAACTATATGCTGTTTTTCAGCGAACAGCGAGTCATGTTAGAAGGTGAGAGAGACTAATCTTTTGTACTACAAGCTCCTGTGCACGGTTACATTATCTCTGAGAAAGTTCAAAGGCAACTCGAAATACTAACTTTTCGCTTCATGTTTTGCCAAATCTGGTTGCTCTTACTAATTCATACATTAATCTGGGTGAAAAAACGCTCCTATAGTAGGCAACTGTAACCCTACGGAGGATTTTTCAGTTATAATATATTTATACATTATGTGAAATGATGTTACCTTCATACTAAATGTGAAGCAGCTGTCTCCAAAAATTGTATTTAAGTCCAGTGAGAGAGCGCAAAACATAGGCTATATATTATTTTGTCACTGGATGATACTTCATTTGCATAACAAATAAAGGGAAGTGTTAAACTACACTGCGTATACATGAATTACTGCGGACCCTCGCATTAATATATCACAGACAGCTAATCCGACGCGTACAGAGACACCCAGAGACAAGTAAACAAACCGGGAAAGCTACCCCCCCCCCCCATATCACAGACAGCTAATCCGACGTGTACAGACACACCCAGAGACAAGTAAACAAACCGGGAAAGCCACCCCCCCCTCCCTCCCTCAGCAGCTGTCGAACTTGAGTAATGCGGCGCTGTCTGTTGCTGACAGCTAGAAGCAAGAAGCAGCGCATAGATTACCAGTGGCGATTCAGACAAGACTCTGTTTGACTTAAAAATATTTGCAACGGAAATGCACAGGACGATAATTTCGTTTCTTTAAACAATACTAGAAAAATACCTCTGTGAGAAGGATTACCTCCGTAGAAACAGAAAACGTGAAATAAGCGATTGCGCTACTATTTATTTGCAGTAATAACAATGCACTGTGAACGTTGATTCGCAAATTCTTATTTGAGTATACTATAATGAAAAAATCTAATAGAACTTAAGCTGTTGCCCCAGAAATTAATTTCTCCTTGTTGCTACCGAAGAAACAGCCTTTAGCTGTTGAAATGATATAGGGCGTGTGTCGTGCCTATGCGTATCAACATGGATGACAATACATAATTGCTTGCAGTCGCAAGTCCTTTTCGAATGTCCTCTCAAGTACTTGAGATATGAAAACGGAAACTAGTCAACTGAAACCCAGAACCGAAAATGAAAGGAGCTTGATATGAGCAACAACGAATACTGTCGATCGGCTTTCAAACATGAACTGACACGGTTATTCATTTTGTGAGAGCAAACGTTAACGAAGTATGCACATATGATAACGCCTGTAACAGTGTATTGCTCTCCAATTATTGTACCATTGTGTGTTACCTCACGGTCGCGTGGGACTGCTGTATTCAACCACGTATCCGTAATAACAATGTGTGTGCATCTGCTTGTCAGGTCACGCAAACAATCGGCGCGTTCCCATTCGGCGTAATGGTTGAACTTTCACGCCCCGTGAATACAGGCGTTGTCAATGGATACGTTGTCAACACATATGTTGGAACAAAAGTATAAAATAAAACACTTTCACATTACAGGTCTACACAGAAGGCTTTCATCTGTCACTCACAGCTATCCACTTTATGGTGCGTTCATCTGTCCCGCAGCATAGCAGTCTAAATAAACGATATAGGCGTTGTTCGCTGAACAGCGCTGACCACACAATGTAAGACGTCGTCCCAGAGGGCTAACCACGCACTGGGTACGTGCTCTCCGTTATAACATCTTGCTATCTATTCCACACTCTGCCAGCCGGGGTGGCCGAGCGGTTCTAGGCCCTACAGTCTGGAACCGCGCGACTGCTACGGTCGCAGGTTCTAATCCTGCCTCGGCCATAGATGTGTGTGATGTCCTTGGGTTCGTTATGTTTAAGTAGTTCTAAGTACTAGGGGACACGTCCAGGGCCGGCCTTAGCCATCCAGGTGCCCTGGGCGACTCGTCCAGTTGGCGCCCTTTATTGTATAAATAGCGAACCTGGCAGTGCTTTGCAACACGGTATTTGACTGTTTTCTAGAAATCGTCTTAAGTGGTTAATGGCGTCATCTTATGATCATAACATGGTTTTTTCCATCGTAAATTTGAGTATTTTATTTTTTTAAATGGAAATGAAATCCAAATAATCTGAAAGCCCGCTAAGACACTGTCGTTTGATACAGAATAAACTAGCCACCGTCGTCTGATAGTTTCTTCGTTTGATAGTTTTCTTGTGTAATGAGTTGAAGAGAAATGACGCCCATTTTCATCTTTTGGAAAGTTATTTAGACACACTTGTGAGGGTCCACATATTATAATGCGATCTATATCTCTAGCATTAAGTACTTTTGGCCACGTACCTACATCAGAAACATTGTATTCTTTTATTGCAAGAACGTTGATACTTTCATCGACCACAGATGTCATGTGTTGATTTTGACTTGGAGAAATATCAGAGGATTCATGCAAAGATGTACTGCGCTGGTCAATTTGATCACCTTCAATAGGTGATTGTATATTTTTGTGTATAATTGTTCACAGTCTGAAGAAATATTTGCTGATACATGGACTTTTGATTCAATATCTGAAGTATTTGCCTTAGAATTTCCTTTAAGGTACTTATAAATATTCATGTGCTTTTTAGTTTCTTCAAGAACTTTTTCTTTTTCACCTTTTCTTTTCCGATTTTCTGAACCAGAAAGCTTTTTTTAATCATTTCCTTCTCTTCTGACATGATTTAATAATTTTACAAATTATTGCTTGGACACTGCTCTATTTCGCGACCACAATATTTGATCTATAACAAATAAAGAAATTCACCTATCAGTAGACGTAACTAGAAAAAAACCTGAACTGAAAGATAAAAATATTTTTCGCACCTACCAGAAAATTAAAATGTTGACACAGTCACGACACTCGTTTCACTCACAATTATTCAGCCACGAAAACATGACCGCTGCCTCCGACTCTTACTGACAATTACTGACATGCGGGTGCAAATCTTAGCGCTGCCAACATATGCAGTCTAACAAACATTGTGTGGCGCTGTATTATTTCAGTAAGTTAGGGGAGAATTCTCTATGAATGCAGTGCACGCATTGCATGATCTATTAATTAATGTACATGAGTCATTAAGTCGCAAATATTCGATATAAATACATTCGTATTAATTAAATCATAATGTAATGTATATTTCACAGTCTGTATTTTCTTTTATTTGGAGCGACCGGTAGTTTCTGTTGTAAACGAGAGATGGTGCGGCTGCATGGGCTCTTCCTTGTTGCAGTTCTTGAAACAAATAAGAGAGGCGCTTTGGTAGAGCCCGTGCTAGCCCGCGTCAAACATGGATGCTTGCAGACAATACGAGGATTGCATTCAGCATGATTTCTCTTCTGCTACCCCGAATTCATCGCGCATTCGTGAGATTAGCGACGTATGTTGAATGAGACTGAATAATATTTTAGTTTCGCGAAATGGGTGATTGTAAATTGTAATTTTTTTTTACATGCGTTTAGTACGTGGCGCCCCTTGGCCCCGGCGCCCTGGGCGACCGCCCGAGTCGCCCCACCCTAAAGCCGGCGCTGGACACGTCCCTTACATCGACGAGGTTTACCCTATTGTAAAATGGCACCATGATACTGTCATTTGAATGTAACACAGAGTTACGCCAACGATGTCGCCCATGACATAAAGTCATATCCGATGGCTTCCTTCACCATGACGCCAGGAGTAACACCGCTGTGCCTTTCTAAAATATTGGAAGAACGAGAACTTCCACTGGTCGACGCCATAGTCGCTGACGATGGCCATTCGGAGTGATTGAGAACCGAGATCCATCGCCGAACACAATATGTCATTCATCAGCAGCACATGATTCCTGACCACAGCACCACCACTAACACATCTGTCTGTACTGTGCTGCTTGTGACAGCCTATACAAGGGTTAGTAATTTCCTAGTCCAGCACTACTTGTTGGTTGGGTGGCTGGTTGGTTGATTTGGGGGAGGTAACCAAACAGCAAGGTCGTCGGCCCAATCGAATTAGGGAAGGATGGGCAAGGAAATCGGACTTGCCATTTCAGAGGAACCATCTCGGTATTTGCGTGAAACGATTTAGAGAAACCTCGGAAAACCTGACTGAGGATGGCAGGACGCGGGTGTGAATCGTCGTCCTCCCGAATGCGAACCCCGAGTGCTAACCACTGCGCCACCTCGCTCGGTTTGTACACTACTCGCCATTAAAATTGCTGCATCACGAAGATGACGTGCTACAGGCGCGAAATTAAACCGACAGCAAGAAGATGCTGTGATATGCAAATGATTATCTTTCAGAGCATTGACACAAGGTTGGCGCCGGTGGCGACGCGTACAACGTGACACGAGGAAAGTTACCAACCGATTTCTCATACACAAACAGCAGTTGACCGGCGTTGCTTGGTTAAACATTGTTCTGATGCCTCGTGTAAGGAGGAGAAATGCGTACCATCACTTTCCGACTTTGATAATGGTTGGATTGTAGCCTATCGCGATTGCGGTTTATTGTATCGCGACATTGCTGCTCGCGTTGGTCGAGATCCAGCGACCGTTAGCAGAATATGGAATCGGTGGGTTCAGGAGGCTAATACGAAACGCCGTACTGGTTCCCAACGGTCTCGTACCACTACCAGTCGAGATGACAGGCATCTTATCGGCATGACTGAAACGGATCGTGCAGCCACGTCTCGATCCCTGAGTTAACAGATGGTGATGTTTGCAAGACAACAACCATCTGCACGAACAGTTCGATGACGTTTGCAGCTGCATGGACTATCAGCTCGCAGACTACGGCTGCGGTTACCCTTGACGCTGCATCACAGACAGGAGCGCCTGCGATGGTGTACTCAACGACTAACCTGGGTGCACGAATGGCAAAACGTCATTTTTTAGGATGAATCCAGGTTCTGTTTACAACATCATGATGGACGCATCCCTGTTAGGCGACATAGCGGTGAATGCACGTTGGAAGCGTGTATTCGTCATCGCCATACTGGCGTATCACCTGCCGTGATGGTATGGGGTGCCATTGGTTACACGACTCGGTTACCTCTTGTTCGCATTGACGGCACTTTGAACAGTGGACGTTAGATTTCAGATGTGTTACGACCCGTGGCTCTACCCTTCATTCTATCCCTGCGAAACGTTACATTTCCGCAGGATAATGCACGACCGCATATTGCAGGTCCTGTACGGGCCTTTCTGGATACAGAAAATGTTCGACTGCTGCCCTGGCCAGCACATTTTCCACATCTCTCACCAATTCAAAACGTCTGGTCAATGGTGGTAGAGCAACTGGCTCGTCACAATACACCAGTCACTACTCTTGATGAACTGTGGTATCGTGTTGAAGGTGCATGGGAAGCTGTACCTGTACACGCCATCCAAGCTCTGTTTGACTCAATGTCCAGGCGTATCAAGGCCGTTATTACGGTCAGAGATTGTTGTTCTGGGTACTGATTTCTCAGGATCTATGCACCCAAATTGCGTGAAAATGTAATCACATGTCAGTTCTAGTATAATATATTTGTCCAATGAATACCCATTTATTATCTGCATTTCTTCTTGGTGTAGCAATTTTAATGGATAGTAGCGTAATTGTTCTCAGATGGCAGTCGCAGGCGTGGAGGGGGCAATTAAGTGCTTTGTGCACAATACGGAGATCTTTGGTGGCGGTAAGACGTGGTACCCTTGACCACGAGTATGCCTGCCCTCACGTTTCTATGCAGTCCAGCATAAGGCCACTATCACATCCGAATGCTTCGCAAATGTGGATACTGCACGACTCGACCGGACTGCCAAACGGAGACCCACAATGATGCCTCATTCAAATTTTGTCAGGGTTTGGTAACGTTGTCTCACTCGAGAAAGCGGCATCTTCATCTTCGTATCCTTAACGGTGATCACTCAGCGACTGGTTCTGTCCAAAAGCCACATGAACCCACACGAACAACATGAACACCAGTAATACACTCTGCTGGCTGTTCTGCCCGACACAGAGTATTATATACCAATCAATAGTGCGTCCGTGTACGAAGTCACATTAACGTATGGGCCTTCACTTAAAGTCAAGCAGTGTATTTCAGCGAGTGATTTACTAGTAAAAGACTGAATGTCATTCTTCGGTTTTGCTATACGTGCTCATATTATTGACGTGATCTCATTGTGATTCCGAAGGGAGAGATCCAATTTCTGCTCTTGAACGGCCGAGATACATCCACCAGAGGATTTGATGATGACGTAGTTATCACTCTTATATCGACGTCGTAGCCTATGTGGAGTGTAAATCCCAAGGCAAGAGGGTTCAAAGAACAGTAGAGCAAGCCATTCCATTAACAGCTCCAACGGTTGCTGATTTTTGTTTGAATATGTAAGATCTAAATGTAAATAACGCATTTACATTTTGCGTGACATGTATTTCGAGTTACGTCCACATAGGTAAACTATAAACAATACAGTTCGATTTAAGCGTTTTTCATAATTATTTTTCACTAGAACTGAGGAACAACTCAGTATAATAAACGATGAGTTAGTAATAATTACGCTTCAGATTATGAACACAATAATGAACCTTTCAAAATGAAGAGGAAGCCTCTAAAGATACCACGCATTCGTCGTCCCACAGTTATCATCATCAACTGCTTCAGATGAACTTCTTGTCTTCTTGTTGCTTATCTCTGAAGAAGTGAAACAAAAGTAAAGCCCAATACCAATAACTCTGGGTTCCTTAGAATCAAAATAGGCCTTAACTTGCTGCATAATGGAGACTGCACAATAGCCCAGAACTGACATGGGCATGCATGTTTATCGTTGGAATCAACCGCATTGTAAAACACGTGTCTATATGCATAGTATCAAAAAGCTTATTTTCGATATCGTGAAATGATTTCGAAATTTTGGAAATGCACACGTTACGTCAGACACGTTATTTGAGTCCACTGACTGCGTTGCTGAAAATACGTACAGCTCGAAAAACTAACAGTTCTGAAAGATATTTTTCGACACGATCACACGACCATTTCAAAGGTCTGTTACCGACACATGTTATTATCTCCAATATATGACAATATATGAGCCGATACTCTTCAAGACGTCAAATTTCTCTCGTTTGGATTTATTTTATTTCTTATTTGTTTATTTATGTAAACTGATCTGGTTAGGGCCGTCGGGCCTTCTCTTACATTGTATCAGGGCTTCACACATGCAGTAAATTTTTACATCAAAGCTAGTTAAGATATAACAATTTTACTATGACAGACGGTATTAAAATAATTTGAGTGTCCGTAGTGACAATGTGAGTAAATAATACTGACGGAGTACTAATAATATTAGTACTGACAGTTCTTCTCTTATTACTGCTGTCACTAATAACGATAATACTAATAATAATTATATAATAAAAACTAATAATAATAAAAATAAGGGCAATAATAACATTAATGGTATTCAGAGATATAACAAGAATTTATGGGTGTACAGATGGAAAACCGTTCCTAAGGAAAGAAAGGACAGCTGAACGGAAGAAGGAGCACATACAGGATCTACACAAGAGAGATGAATTTGAAGGTAATTTATAGAAATGAAAGAGGACGTACATGAAGATGGGATAGGAGATATGACACTGCGAGATAAACTTGTCAGAGCACTGAAAGAGCTAAGTCGATACAAGGTCCCAGGAGTAGACAACATTCTGTTAGAACTACTGATAGCCTTGGGAGAGCCTACCATGTCAAAACTATTCCATCTGTTGAGCAAGAAGTACGAGACAGGAGAAATACCCTAAGACTTGAAGAAGAATATAATAATTCCAATCACAAAGAAAGCAAGTATTGACGGGTGACAAAATTACCGATCAATCAGTTTAATAATTCTTTACAAACAAATGGAAAAACTGGTTGTAGTCGACGTCGCGGAAGATCAGTTTCGATTCCTTAGAAATATTGGAACACACGAGGAAACCCTGACTCCAGGACTTATCTTAGAAGATAGGTCAAGGAAAGGCAAACCTACGTTTCTACCATTTGTACTCTTAGAAAAAGCTTTTGACAACGTTGACTGAAATACTCTATTTCAAATTCTGATGGTGTCAGATGTAAAATACAGGGAGGGAAAGGCTATTTACAATTTGTGCAGAAACCAGATGGCAGTTATAAGAGTCGAAGTGAATGAAAGTGGAGCAGTGGTTGAGAAGGAAGTGAGACAGGGTTGTAGCCTGTCCCAGATGTCATTCTGTCCGTACGGTGGGCAAGAGTAAAGGGATTCAAAGAAAAATTTGGAGTAGGAATTAAAGTTCAGGGAGAATACATAAAAGCTTTGATGTGTGCCGATGATAGTGTAATTCTGTGGAGACAGTGAAGGTCTTGGAAGAGCAGTTAAACGGAATGGACAGTATCTTGAAAGGAGGATATAAGATGAACATAAAAAAAAGGAATATAAGACAGCTGAATGTAATCGAATTAAATCAGGTGATGCTGAGGCAATTAGATTTGGAAAAGAGACGTTTACAATAGAAAATGAATTTAGCTATTTGGGCAGGCAAATAACTGATGATGACATGACTATAGACGAACTAAAATCTGACTTGAAGAAGGAATCAGTTGATAGGACACATTCTGAAGCAAAAATGGATCACAAATTTAGTGCTGAGAGGAACCGTGGGGCTTAAATATCGTATAGGGAGAACAAGAGATGAATATAGTGTGCGGATTCCAAAGAATATATGTTGCATTAGTTATTTGCAGATGAAGCAGCTTTCTCGGGATAGCGTAGCGTGGAGAGTTGTATCAACCCAGTCTTCAGACTGAAAATCACAAGAACAACAAGGTGTACAAGATAGATGTTTTCTGATACAAAGAGTGCTGGGGAAAGGAAATTTAGGATAACACTTAAAGAATACTAAGAAATGAGGAAAATCTGTCGGAATGATGGATGTGCAAGGGTACCGAGTTCGTACATGGGCAGTGATAGTCATTATTGTTACTTCAGTGGATATGTTGTTAACTGTCTTCTGAAGCTGGAGATATTATTCAGTTCCCTAACATTATTCGGAAGGTTCTTTCTGAGTCGGGTTTCTACTACTGAGGACTTCGAGCAACTGGCTAAACGATGGAGTGTAACAGAAAGGATTTTGCACTGATGGGGACGGATGTTTCTGCGATGTTGTTGGGACAAGAGTGTTAAGATCAATGAGAGATGTGTGGGATAATGTACGCTGATAAGACAGTAGAGAAGACAGAGGGCCGCTAGACTAGCCGTAGATATGATGGTGAAATATGATCAATGAGTCCATCATTACAGATGTAACGAACACAAGCGTTCATAACCAATTCCCGGCGCTGTGAGCTTTCGTGAGAAATAACTTGCAAGATAACATCGTTGTAACCAATAACTGGAAGAATGTCTTTGTACAAGTTTATTTTTCAAGTCAAGAGAGAAGAGCTTTTGATATATCTGTAGTGCACAGTGAGATGCTGACACCTTCCTGCACACTGCAGTAACTTGCTCAGTCCACTTTAGATGTTCATCGCTTGTTACTCCTAGGCTCTTTTCTGATAAAGACAAGTTGATATTTGTCGCATTTAGGTTCAAATGGCTCTGAGCACTATGGGACTTAACTGCTGTGGTCATCAGTGCCCTAGAACTTGGAATTACTTAAACCTAACTAACCTAAGGACATCACACACATCCATGCCCCAGGCAGGATTCGAACCTGCGACCATAGTGGTCACGCGGTTTCAGACTGTAGCGCCTAGAACAGCACGGCCACTTCGGCCGGCCTGTCGCATTTAGGATTAAAGATACTAGGGATTCCCGATGTTTTTGGCTAATGAGACTAGAATGACTACCCAGTGGTTTAAGGTTGGGTTTAACTTTAACCCTATATTCTGTGCCGAATTTGATAATGTAAACAGGGTGGTCCTGAGAGGGTAGACACTGTCATCAGGTTTATTGGTTTTGCACATAGGTACACCTAGAGGTCATCAGTGTAGATGTGGTTTTTGCAGTAGGACAAAAGTTATGACACATCATTGACATACAATGAAAAGAGTATAGGACTTAATACCGAAACGTGGGGGCCACCTGACATTACCCTCCTCCTTTGTGATTTTATGGTGCCAGACAAGTCGCATTGCTTTCGAGACGTTCGGTATGGGCGAAACAATTGCACTGCAGTTGGCGAGAAATTTAGGTTGCTAAGTATGGCATGTAAAATATAGAAGTCGACAGTATCGAAGGGTCTGCTGAAGTCCAAGAAGCACATGATAGTTGCCTTTTGTGCGTCCATGCAAGCTTCAGGTAGTCTCACTCCTTCATTAGGGCAGAAGTTAAGCTGCCGTGTTTATGGAAACCTGATTGGTATTCGTCTAGTAGGTTGTTTGAGGTTAAGTAGTTTCCTAGCTGTTCTGGGACTATTAGCTCTAAGGCCTTGAACCGTGTAGGAAAAAAGGAAACGGATCGGTAATCAGAGTTCAGTCAAACATTAGATATACCTTGCAAAAGTTTGCCGACAAAAGTTATGTTATTAAGTTTTCTGCAGTTAAAAAACTGACAGATCAGAAATGTAAGGACTATGGTATGAAGATTAGCATCTCTAAAACGAAAGTAATGTCAGTGGGAAAGAGATATAAACGGATTGTGTGCCAAATAGGAGGAACAAAGTTAGAACAGGTGGACGGTTTCAAGTACTTAGGATGCATATTCTCACAGGATGGCAACATAGTGAAAGACCTGGAAGCGATGTGTAGCAAAGGTAATGCAGTTAGCGCTCAGCTACGATCTACTCTCTTCTGCAAGAAGGAAGTCAGTACCAAGACTAACTTATCTGTGCACCGTTCAATCTTTCGACCAACTTTGTTGTATGGGAGCGAAAGCTGGGTGGATTCAGGTTACCTTATCAATAAGGTTGAGGTTACGCATATGAAAGTAGCTAGGATGATTGCAGGTACTAGTAGATGGGAACAATGGCAGGAGGGTGTCCACAATGAGGAATAAAAAAAAAAAAAGAACTGGGAATGAACTCTACAGAAGTAGCAGTCAGGGCGAACAGGCTTAGATTGGGAGGGGGGGGGGGAGGTCATATTACACGCATGGAAGAAGCAAGGTTACCCAAGAGACTCATGGGTTCAGCAGTAGAGGGTAGGAGGAGTCGGAGTAGACCAAGGAGAAGGTACCTGGATTCGGTTAAGAATGATTTTGAAGTAATAGGCTTAACATCAGAAGAGGAACCAATGTTAGCAATGAATAGGGGATCATGGAGGAATTTTATAAGGGGGACTATGCTCAAGACTGAACGCTGAAAGGCATAATCAGTCTTAAATGATGATGATGATGATGATGATGATGATAAAAAACTTTGAAAAGTTGGTACTTTTTCAGTTTTTAAAAAAATTCAGTTTTTTCGCTCCTATAGCTGTAACATTCATTTCCGTTTTAAAAGAGCACAAAACCCTTCACAATCGTGATAGATACGTCTTTTTTCTGCACCCAGTGCCAAGAACGCTACATTTCTACAAAAGTATCAATTTTTCAAATTTTGTGCAAAACAGGCCGAAACTTTGGTTTTAGCACTTTTAATTCGGTTTCTGTTTATATAGTAGAAATATATTACATATGACATTGTCTATTGGAAATGAACATCTAACTATGCGATACTCATTTATATTGTGTGCAGTCGTGTGATCCCTGGGCATCCATCTATTGATATTCGTGTATCACTCTTCGAAGTTCAGGTCCAGGACATTTCAACCCTGACTCATGCACATCTATAAAACTACATCATCTACTAATTATGTTCTACGTCTACATGTTCTCTGCTTGGCGAAGGATACACTTTACCACAACTAACCGTTTCCTTCCCCGTTCTACTCTCAGGTAGTGCGACGGACAAACGACTACCTATGTGCCTTATGTCCCAGTATGAGCCCTAATTTCTCGTGTATTACCTCGTGTTCCCTATGAGAAATGTATATTTTTGGCGGTAATAGGTTCGTTCTGCACTCAGCTTGAAATGCCGGTTATCTTAACTTTCACAGTAGTGGTCTTCGAAATGAGTGTCTTCTTTTCGCCACGGATTCCCACTTGAGCTCCCGAAGCAGGTCCTTAACACCTACTGGTAACAAATATAGCACCTGGCCTCTGAATTGCTCCGATGCCTTCTTTTAATCCGACCTGGTGCGCATCCCAAACAGTCGACGGTACTGCAGAATAGCTCGCACTAGCGTCCTATATGCGTTCTCCTTTACAGATGAACCACATTTCCCTAAAATTCTCCCAATAAACCGAAGTCGACCATTCGACTTCCATATTACAGTCCTCATATGGTCCTTCCATTTCATATCGATTCGCAGCGTTACGCCCATATACACTCCTGGAAATTGAAATAAAAACACCGTGAATTCATTGTCCCAGGAAGGGGAAACTTTATTGACACATTCCTGGGGTCAGATACATCACATGATCACACTGACAGAACCACAGGCACATAGACACAGGCAACAGAGCATGCACAATGTCGGCACTAGTACAGTGTATATCCACCTTTCGCAGCAATGCAGGCTGCTATTCTCCCTTGGAGACGATCGTAGAGATGCTGGATGTAGTCCTGTGGAACGGCTTGCCATGCCATTTCCACCTGGCGCCTCAGTTGGACCAGCGTTCGTGCTGGACGTGCAGACCGCGTGAGACGACGCTTCATCCAGTCCCAAACATGCTCAATGGGGGACAGATCCGGAGATCTTGCTGGCCAGGGTAGTTGACTTACACCTTCTAGAGCACGTTGGGTGGCACGGGATACATGCGGACGTGCATTGTCCTGTTGGAACAGCAAGTTCCCTTGCCGGTCTAGGAATAGTAGAACGATGGGTTCGATGACGGTTTGGATGTACCGTGCACTATTCAGTGTCCCCTCGACGATCACCAGTGGTGTACGGCCAGTGTAGGAGATCGCTCCCCACACCATGATGCCGGGTGTTGGCCCTGTGTGCCTCGGTCGTATGCAGTCCTGATTGTGGCGCTCACCTGCACGGCGCCAAACACGCATACGACCATCATTGGCACCAAGGCAGAAGCGACTCTCATCGCTGAAGACGACACGTCTCCATTCGTGCCTCCATTCACGCCTGTCGCGACACCACTGGAGGCGGGCTGCACGATGTTGGGGCGTGAGCGGAAGACGGCCTAGCGGTGTGCGGGACCGTAGCCCAGCTTCATGGAGATGGTTGCAAATGGTCCTCGCCGATACCCCAGGAGCAACAGTGTCCCTAATTTGCTGGGAAGTGGCGGTGCGGTCCCCTACGGCACTGCGTAGGATCCTACGGTCTTGGCGTGCATCCGTGCGTCGCTGCGGTCCGGTCCCAGGTTGACGGGCACGTGCACCTTCCGCCGACCACTGGCGACAACATCGATGTACTGTGGAGACCTCACGCCTCACGTGTTGAGCAATTCGGCGGTACGTCCACCCAGCCTCCCGCATGCCCACTATACGCCCTCACTCAAAGTCCGTCAACTGCACATACGGTTCACGTCCACGCTGTCGCGGCATGCTACCAGTGTTAAAGACTGCGATGGAGCTCCGTATGCCACGGCAAACTGGCTGACACTGACGGCGGCGGTGCACAAATGCTGTGCAGCTAGCGCCATTCGACGGCCAACACCGCGGTTCCTGGTGTGTCCGCTGTACCGTGCGTGTGATCATTGCTTGTACAGCCCTCTCGCAGTGTCCGGAGCAAGTATGGTGGGTCTGACACACAGGTGTCAATGTGTTGTTTTTTCCATTTCCAGGAGTGTATTTAAACGACGTGACTGTGTCAAGTAGGACATTACTAATGCTGTATTCGAACATTATGTGTTTGTTTTTCCTACTAATCCACATTAACATACATCTTTCTACAGTAAGTGCCAGCTGCCATTCATCACACCAACTTGAAATTTTGTGTAGGTCGTCTTGTATCCACCTAAGGTGTTTTATCTTTGACACTTTTCTATACGCTACAGCTTCATCAGCGAACAACTGCGGATTACTGTCCACCCTGTCTGCCAGATCATTTATGTATATAGGAAATAGCAACGGCCCTACCACACTTCCTTGCAGCGCTACAGATCTTACCTCTGTCTCCAATGAAAACTCGCCGTCGAGGGCAGCATACTGGGGCTATTACTTAAGAAGCTTTCTAGTTAGTCACATATCTGGAAGCCTATTCCGTATACGCGTACCTTCGTTGACAGTCTGCAGTGGAGTACCATGTCGAATGCTTTTTCGAAAATCTATACATATGACATCTGACCGTTGCCATTCATACATAGTTCACAGTATTATGTGATAAAAGAGCAAGCTGGAATTCGCATGGCTGATGCTTTTTAAAACCGTACTGATTCGTGGACGTTAGCTTATCAATCTGTAGTAAATTTATGATATTTGTACTTAGAATATGCTCTATAATTCTGCAGGAAATTTATGTTAAGTATGGTGGCCTTTAATATTGTGGGTCAGTTCTTTTACCCTTCTTATATGCAGGAGTCACCTTCGCTTTTTTCTAGTCGCTTGGTACTTTGCGTTGGTCAAAAGGTTCGCGATAAACAAAAACTTAGTAAGCGACCAATGACGTAGATTACTCTTTGTAAAACCGAATTGGGATTCCATTCGGTCTACTCCAGGGATGCTTATTACTATGTCATCCCTATGGGCCACTATGCGATGGTCAAACTAAGGTACGTTTGTACGATTGACTTGCGTGAACGATTTATTAAACGTGGAATTTAAGACTTTGGACTTCCTTTTCCTACCTTCTACTGTCAAACCAGATTCGTCAACGCTTACTGGATGGAAGCCTTAGACCCCCTTAGAGGTTTTATATAAGACCAGAATGTTTTCGGGATCTCCGCCAGAACTTTAGCCAGGTTGTGACATCGATTGTTGTTGTATGCTTCACGAATGGATGTTTTCAATGACGCACGAATATCTACTAACCTTCGCTTGTCGTCATTTGCACGTCCTCTTTTGAACCTAGAGTGCAACAGTCTTTGCTTCCCCAGCATTTGCTTTCTCAGCATCGAGCCTGGGTATGAAACAGACACTCAAAGGAGCTACGAAATATTGGGTTTAAGAGTGAAATCTATTCGGGCACGGCATAATAGCTCGGACCATTTTATTAACTGTTTAAAATGTCTTTTAATACCTCCGTCAGTTTCTAAACTTCACAGACATTGTTGTAAGTTTTTCTGTTACTTCGACGTTTGAGATATTGGCAGCCTGTTAAGTGTGCTCTAAGTTGTTGTTTCCTTAGATTAAAGAGCCTTGGGTTTCTCTTTGAGAACATGCTTCGGTGGGCTAAGTTTACATGTTTCTGGTGGACTACATCACAAGAACATGTACCTGTAACAACGTAGTAAGTGTCTCAGACTCAGACGTCTGAATTTTTTGCTTGCTGTGGTACGGTTCTAGCTGATGACAGACCCTATAGGAGCATACTCTCGTTGCGTAATTGTCCTATGTGTTCTGTACTTTCGTAATTAATTGGCTAAATATTTGGTACTGCAACAAAGTATAAACTTCTCCATGAAAGTACCACTATGGTTTCGTTATAAGAGTAACTTGGTTGAGTACCATGCTAAAACAGTTTACAGGCAAAGATTCTTAAGCCTTCGTCCTCAAAGTTGATATTTGTTTATAGTACAGATAACTTTAAAATGTCTCTAACTGAGAGATCCAGGAAAGAGTAACTACTCTTTCGCCGAGCTAATAGACGAGTGGCGTTCTAGTGGACGTTAGCTCCTCCCTAAAAATCTAAACCCCAAAGAATGATAAAACTGATTTCGTATTATTAGAAAAAATGAAATACGTGCGAAACTAGTTAGCTACACGAAGTAGACCTACCGAAGATAATGTTCTCTCAATCTGACGTAGTAAACGCGTAAACATATATGATGTGCCACTGAATGGGGCTCGTTCTCCTAAATGCTTAAGTGTGTAAGACTGGGTTGGTACCACTCTCTACGCTATTTCGTCCCGTGCAAGTTTCCTCAAATCTGCACGACTGACCACCCTATATCAATGTGGCCCCAGTTTTGGTCTTCCTGTACAGTATTGAACCCTCTTCCCCCCTCCCCCCCAATCCACATTGCCCTGCATCACTAAACTGACTAACCCTTTAGGACTTTCTCTCCTTTTCGATTCAGCCTCATCTCATTTTTTATTCAATGTGGCCATCTAATCTTCTACGTTAATGTATACTACTTCATTTCACACGTTTGTGTTCCCTGTGCACTGTTTATCACCTATTTTTTACTTACTTTCATTGAAAACTTACTAAATGAAAAATTTACTCTGCGACTGAGGGCATTGTATTAGGAGACGATACACTTCTTGTCGTCTGGTGTGATTCGTCTACTTTTCAGGACTTTGTTTTGCTGTTTGTACGTGTTAACCTTAAAAAAAGTTTTTGCACGACCAACAATTCGGTTCAATTAATCATCCAAGTCCCTCAATGCCTCTGATCGAATTACAATGTCATCGACAAATTATAGAAGTTCTATCTGTTCTTCCAGGATTTACTTTCATGCCCAAGTAGTAAATCTCATCTACTACTTTTAGTGCCTCTTTTACTAACCTAATGGCTGATTTGCTTCGGCTACATTAGGATACCCTTGTTTTGCTTCTGTTGATTTCATCTTGTAATCTTTTCGAGAAACAGCCCATTCCGCCGAACTGTCCGCCCAGATCTCTGACCAAATTAGAATGCCGTCAGCAAATCACAAAGATTTTATTTCCTCTCCCTGACATTTATCGAATTTCTCCTTCGATTACTTTACTCCTTGCTCTATGTACAGATCGAATAACTCCCATCTCAACTACCACCTCTATTTAATGTCCGTTGTTTCTCATAACTGCAGCCTGGTTGCGTACAAGCTGAAGATAGCAATTCATTACCTGTGTTTTATCCGTGCTACCTTTAGAATTCAGTCTACTTCCTCAAAAGCACTGTCTAAATTTGCAAGTACTAAAAACGTCGGTTTCCCTTTCTTCAAACTATCCTGTTAAGATAAGCCATTTGGTTTGTATTGCCGTGCCTGTTCCTACGTTTCACAGGGACTCAAATTAACATTTTCGCAAATTGGCGTCTACCAATCTTTCCATTCTCCTGTAAATAATCTGCTGTGGTATTTTGGAGCTACGATTCCTTCAACGTTTATATTCACAACTCTCTGCGCATGCCTCTTTTTTTTTTATTTTTTTTTTAGATTGGAACGGTAACAGTGTTCTTGGAGTCTGAGGGTATTTCGCTTCTCTCGTACGTCTCGATGATATGATGCTCTATAACAGGCAGTAGGACTACAGGTTTAGAGGTCTCAACTAGTCAGTCACAATGACTTCGACCCCAGATAGTTGAATTCTGGACGTTGTTAGAAACTAAAAAAAATCTTTTGACATGGAATTTAGGGAGTCATGAATGTAAAGACACTTTTCTCTAAATCCTTTCTAGATTATAGCTACTAACTGTTTGAGGTATCAAACCGTCGACAAGGGATCTGTTTTCGTAAAACGCACTTTTTGTTGCAGGCTAATAAATGATACTGGTGCTTGCAGCCGTGAATGATATCACGGTTCAAAGGTTGTGGTGGTATGGCCCGTCAATTTGTTCTTTAATCGATTGCAAATAATTTAGTTACATCAGCTATATCTAGTAAGCGGGACAGTAACATAAAAAATTAGTTAAGATTGACCTAATCATCCTGATTTGTGAAAAAAATGAAATCATGTTTTGTATGGTTTGATTCATGCGTGTTTCTTTTCGTTTCACATGCAGGCAGTAATCATCAATTTCGACTGATTGCTGTTGCCACACTTCTGTGTACGTTATAACTAAGTGACTGTATTAAAATGGCAAGTCTTTTACTATCTTCTTACTCTTTGCACTTTTCACAAAAGCTCCACCTTCTGGACCAGTAAATATATTTATTTCCATTGCAAGAAATTTTTTTCCCAAAGACATCGGATACATATATTAACACGAAGTAACAGCAGTGCCACACGACTCAGACCTGAAGTACCGACTCGCTTTTAAACACTGTTTTGTACCGTCTATATCAGTTTCTTCAGTGTGCTTCCTACACTTTCCACAGACGTGTCAATACAGTACAACTCATATCACAAAAGTCGCTGGATCCTTGAAACTATGCAGGGACACTCGATCAGGAAACCCTTTTGCTTATACATACCGTTACATCCAAGTTTAAGTTTGGGGGAAAGCTTTCAGCGTCCTTCGAGGTCAAACCTGGAGCTAGACAGGAAGGCGGACTCTCTCCTTCGTTCCAAAACTGTATCCATACGACTACGAAACAAGAAAAAAATGTATAGGACTGACCGACTGATTGTCACAGACGATATTGTGATATTGTCGGAATCATTAGAAGAGACCCGGCTAAACAAACCATGCGACTATAGAGACAAGCTACTAAAGCAAGTCTACAGATCTATGTCGTGAAGACACAGAATGTGACGAACATATAGACCTCTCCTAGACGGATAACAACAGAAGAAGGGAGTATGCAGAAGGTGAAGAGATTGAAACACATAGAATAATAGATTGAATTGGTGCGATAGGAAAAAGAAGCAATGCTATCACGAACAAACAAGATGAATTTACGGTTCAAACTAACTACGAAGTCTTCAATAAGAAGAATCTTTCGTTTAATGCAAAATTCAGGCTTTACCTGACGGTGATCCAGCCTGAAGCACAGTGTCTAGCAGATATTCTGAAGTTCGTAAGAACAGGATTACTTAAGAGGCTAGAACTTATGGAACGACGAGTTCTTGGGAGGGTGGCGAGACTTCAGGAGATTGACACATCAGATGATACACCTACTCTGAATGGGAGAACAAACGTCGGGCTGCTGCAGGAGATGCAGAGGGGTCCGGAACAAGCTGGAATACTGGACACATCGAAATGCAACAGGATGGCTTTCAAATGAAATATTCAGGCTGACGTAGATTTGGAGGACAGAACTAGGACTAGAGCAAATTAATCATCAATAGCATTCGGGAGGACGACGGTTCAATCCCGTCTCCGGCCATCCTGATTTAGGTTTTCCGTGATTTCCCTAAATCGTTTCAGGCAAATGCCGGGATGGTTCCTTTGAAAGGGCACGGCCGATTTCCTTCCCAATCCATCCCTCACCCGAGCTTCCGCTCCGTCTCTAATGACCTCGTTGTCGACGGGACGTTAAACACTAACCACCACCACCAATCATCAATAGGAGAACGAACAACATTGTAAAGAGTGGGAATCAAAGACTACTGGACAAGGATGAAGACCAGAAGAAAAGAAATTGACTAGAGCTAAACTGGTTCTTGGGCGGTCCAAAACGGAAAGAAGAAACAAAGAAAGAACATTTGATCAAAATAAATAATATGCTTTTGTTTTGGTAATTTAAAATCAGTACCTTATGCACAACATTTATCAGATTACCAGTATTGAAGGCCACTACAAGAAAAATGAAATGGAATGAGAAGTAACGTTTAGTAAAATTTCTCATTTCACTCTAACGCTTTAGATGATGTTAATTCTATTTTCCCCTGAGATATGCTTTCAGAACGCGTCAGCCAACACAGTTCCCACGTATAGCCGGTTATCCTGTATGAAGCATCTGCAGTTGTGGTTCCTGCCGAGTTGGTGCAGCGATAGCACGGCAGCGATAGCACATCACGAACGACGGCCGTTGAAATAACCGTCCGGCCATCCCGAGATTTCGCTAAGCTGCATAAAGCAGCTGCCGCGAACGTTCCTTTCAGAGGACACGGCACATTTCTTTATCATATCCGAGTTTTGCTCCGTCTGTAACCACCTCCCCGTCGACGGGACATGGAACTCTAATCTGCTTTGCTTCCTTTCTTCCTTCCTTCCTTTGATACAGTGGCAACAGTGATGGCAGTGGAATAGGAACGGACCTGCCATCATTTCAGTGAGTCACTGCATCAGATTACCTGCCAGAATTCTTTGACTGACCGAGGGACTACGTAAAGAGACAAAGGACCATCCTTGCTTACGAAATAACGCAGAGCAGGTACAAGAAAGTGCGATATCTTATAAGACCAAGATCCGATATTTTAATCGACAGATGTCATAAACAAGGATGTGTAGATCTGTGTACATTCCCCAGCTCCTCGTAAACCTATTAACCGATTTCAATCATGCTTGGTACAAATATACCTTACCGTCAGCCGACAACTTCTGTGGACATAAGCATCACCTACCTTTGATAGTTCGGTAGATGTGACGTCATAAACAACGAGAGACGCGGAAAACTTTGTCGTCATGCAAGAAGTTTAAATTTATTACTTCTGTGCTACTAATGCTATTTGAAATAAATTTCTTAGACAGTATCCACAGATATCACTAAATGCAGCTATAATATTATATCATGGTGCCACACGTAGATCAGGAGATATGACGTCGTATCACCGAGATGTGTGAAAACCTGTCGCATGATGCATGACATTCAAATTTATTACTTCTTTCCTACTATGTCTGTTCGCAGCGTACTTCTCAGACAGTATTTACAAATCCAGCTCAATGTACTTACACAAAGATATCGCACCACACATAATTCAAGAGATAAGTAGTCATAAACACTGAGGTGCTTCATAAAATGCGGCATCATGATTGAATTACTGCTAGAACACCCCTACAGTCGAGCATAAGGAAAGCCCAGACACCTATCGGTGTTTGTGACAGCTTTCAAGTGCAAAGGGCGAACGGCTTTAGGAGAAAACAATAGCCGTCTATAGAGTTATGACGAGACGTTGCTATAGACGTGCTTACAAAGTCGTTTTATAGAGACGTGAAGCAACTGAGACCAGCGTACAGAAATTGTGCACTAGACACACAGCACATTTTTGTTTTCGTTTCTACTGGAAAATGGGAAAAACGAGTACTCGGGCATTTGCCAGCTAGTTATAAAAACATAAGGACTCTTACTGAGCGAGATGGCGCAGCGGTTAGTACACAGGACTGACATTCGGGAATACAACGGCTTAAACCCGAATCCGGCCATACAGATTTAGGTTTACCTTGCGCTTCGGGCAAATGCCGAGATGGTTCCTTTGAAAGGGCACGGGCGACTTACTTAATCCGATGGGACGGATGACCTCGCTGTCTCATCCGCTCACCCCAAACCAACCAACCAACCATAAGGACTCTTATGTTTCGGAGTGCGTGATTGTAAATTAAATTAGACAGTTGGAAGAACTTGCAAAGAAAGAAACGATAATTCTCAGGAAAATTTTAGGACCTTAGAAGACTACCGATAGGATTCGGAAGAATGCGAAATACGTGGTGCTCTACTTGTCCATCGAAAAGTTAACGGACTGAATTTAAAGCAGAACGGTATTGGCGTGAATCACTAGCTTAGCATCATCCTGAGCGGCGGGTGCAGATCATTGTGACGTTTAATAACACAACACTTTGTTACTGCTTCCACAAATTCACTAGTTAGCTCTGACAGCGACTGAAAACTATATCTAAATCTGTACCCAGTATGAATGCCTTTTGTGTATACGTACTGAGAGACTTTTGTCCATGGCTACTCTTTGCCAGCCTTTAGTAGTTGTGTTAGTAGATAGCCCTTCGTCTCATGCTGTTAATAAGGGAGTTTCGTCAGGATTCACGGCAGTGGCTGACTGTGGCGAGCCAAAACCCGCGGAATATGAAGCAGTAAGTAATCTTTGGAAAAGCTGTATACTCTGTGACATACGAATTTACCGTACATGTGAAAATATGTTTCCTGTTTCATTCGTTCAATAATACGATGCTTGCGCGATTTCGTCATTCAGACTTTAATAATGACGTATAATACCAAACGTATCATTTTTTAATCTCTCAGTTCGTTTTCGCCAGTCGCACTTTACCGACGATCAGAAGAGACATACAAAAAAAATCAGATAGGATAACTGTATTAATAATATGCTCAATGAGATATACATCTGTATACATCTCTTATGTAGAATGGTACTTCGGCCTTCTACCGTACCTTATATTCTAGCCCAGGCAATGACGGGTTTCTCAGGTTGTACTCTATAAAATTAAACTGCTTTTATTCCTACGCATTTTACATATAGGTTTTGTTTTCCTTAAAACAATAGCAGTGCACAACATTCGCCTGCTAATTTACAGTTATTGGATGAAAATTAGCACCAAATGTTACTATAACAGTTTTGATTAAGTGTACGGGGTGTGTGTGTGTGTGTGTGTGTGTGTGTGTGTATGGCACATGTCTTTGGATATGAAGCGAGGTTGAATAATTCTCTTTTCATTGCAGTTTTTTGATTTGCAGCTGTCCTGTGTACTGTCTTCGAAGCATCATTTCGTATTAGACTTGATCTGATAAATACAGGAATATTAGGCTACATTTAGATGCCTTCAGCGTGGCGTAGTGGTTAGCGTCAGTAGCTGGCATGCTGCAGGTCGCTGGTTCAAATCCGAGCACTCTGTATTTTCTAGTATTTATACTTTCTAGAAGGTTTTTCAAATAATGTTAGTTATAGTGATTATATATTATGAAATATCCCCTGCTTGGATGAATAGCAGTGTTATCGAAGATTCGATGTTTGTACACTGAAGAGCCAAAAAACTGGTACACCTGCCATATATCGTGTAGGGCCCCCTCGAACATGCGGAAGTGTCACAACACGACGTGGCATGGACTCAACGTATGTCTGAAATAGTGTTGGAGGTAACTGACACCATGAATGCTGCAGGGCTGTCCATAAATCCGAAAGAGTACGTGGGGGTGTAGATCTCTTCTGAACAGCACGTTGTAAGACATCCCAGATATGCTCAATGATGTTCATATCTGAGGAGTTTGGTTGCCAGTGGAAATGTTTAAACTCAGAAAAGTATTCCTGAAGCCACTCTGTAGCAATTCTGGACATATGGAGTGTTGCATTGTCCTACTGGAATTGCCCAAGTCCGTCGGCATGCACAATGGACATGAATGGATGCAGGTGATCAGACAGGATGCTTACGTACGTGTCACCTGTCACACTCGTGTCTAAACGAACCAGGGGCCCCATATCACTCGAACTATAGAGGCCACACACCATTACAGATCGGACAGCTTGAACAGTCTGTTGCTGACATGCAGGGCCCATGGATCGATGAGGTTGTCTCCGTACTCGCACACGTCCATTTGCTCGATACAATTTTAAACGACACTCGTCTGACCAGTCAACATGTTTCCAGTCATCAACAGTCCAAAGTTGGTGCTAACGGGTCTACGCGAAGGGTAAAGCTTTCTGTCATGCACTCATGAAGGGTATACGAGTTGGGCTTCGGCTCCGAAAGCCCATATCGATGATGTTTCGTTTGGAGGTTAGCACGCTGACACTTGTTGAGGGTCCAGAATTGAAATCTGCAGTAATTTGCGGAAGAGTTGCACTTCTGTCACGTTAAACGATTCCCTTCAGTGATCGTTGGCCCTGTTGTTGCAGGATCCTTGGCTGGCCGCAGTGATGTCGGAGATTTGATGTTTTACGGGATCCCTGATTCACGGCACACTCGTGAAATGGCCGTAAGGGAAAATCCCCACTTCGTCGCTACCTTGGAGATGCTATATCCCGTGGCTTGTGCGCCGACTATAACACCAAGTTCAAACTCACTTAAACCTTCATAACCTGTCATTGCAGCAGCAGTAACCGATCTAACAAGTGCGCCAGACACTTGTTGTCTTATATAAACGTTGCCGACTGCAGCGCGCGTATCCTGCCTGTTAACATATCTCTGTATTTGAATACGCATGCCTATACCAATTCCTTTGGCGCTTCAGTGTATTCATAGTTGCACTCTCCACCGAGGAAGTTCTCGCTGTGGTCTGGTGTCAGTAACAAGGAGCTTTCAGTGCTAGTCGCTATACATCATTGACGACACCCGCCATCTAAATTGTAATTGACTGTGATTTCGATATTAAAATATTATTAGGGTGCTTGAAAAATGTTGTGATTTAGTGCCAAGAGGTCAAATAAAAATTTCTCTGTTATACTCCTACAGCCCGTTTCAGTCCTTACGCCATTATTAGTCATCGTAAAACATTAGTGATAACATACAACGTAGTATAAAATCAAAGACGTCGAAAGATATCATTCGTCCTACTCTCAAAGTCAGCTTACAAAGTTACTAAATGAAGCGCTGTGCGTACTGACAAGTGAAAATTATCTGTTTTGGCCTGTCCACCACAGGGCCGTGACGTCATGTCGCCCGTATTGGGGTTTGTTTGGCTTGTATTTGCGTAATTTGAGAATCGGTACCCTCTGAGTTTGCTGATGTCTGATATGGCTGCTGTTTTTTCCCACTACTTCAAATCGAGAACAAATGTGTTTCGTATTTCAGAGCCTCTCCGAGTCAAATATCAGTATTTTCAAGAATGTAGTGCGTGACTGCAGTGATGTCAGTTCTTAGACTCGAGCACTGTGATTACTTGCATGTTTTGTGTGTGTGTGTGTGTGTGTGTATGTGTGTTTGTGCAATCACAACCGACACAAACTACGCATTTATAGTCTTGTTTATACCACTGTATTACAGATATTTGTCGTAGAAGTGTTCCTAAGTTTCCATGCGATTCAGTTGTAGCTTATCCCGACATAGGGATCCATGTATTATCTAGTTCTTCCATGTGAAATTGTTATTGCACCTCGTGTGTAGTTAACTAACTACACCTCTTGTAGATGTTTAATCTGAATTATTGGAAACGTCTACTTATGTTTGTGCCCTGTAAATGTCAATTTATGTTTTTGTACTTAGTTGCGCAACGGTTTTACCTTCGTGTGATCTGGTCAGACTGAAAAATGTTAGTTCGAGAATTTGTGGCAAGTAATATTTATTTCCGAGCACTGAAGCTCATAGTCGTGATGTAAAAAATTTCTGTCATGATCTATTTCTAATCCCTAAAGAGATTGTTTCTGGAGCATATGAGTTACGTGCTCCGTTTTTTGTGCAAGTTGCCTGAAACTCTTGATTAGGTGAGTCGCTCTCCTCATGGTGACGTATTGCGGGAAGATTATTAAATTGAAGGGCAAACACACAAATAGTTGTTTTCAGCCGTAAATTGTTATTGTCAGCTTTGCTTTTTCGACGCAAACCGTTAACATACAAAACTAGCGCCGACTGATACAGACATTTTCATTTATATATACAGGGCGTCCCTCGACGGTGATTACACTGTTTGAACTTTAACAGTTCGAACTGAAATAGGAAAAACTATTAATTTTATAGTCATATTGATGTTTTACTGTTGAAGATGTTCAAAATATCTTCCATTGGGAGCAATATAGTGTCCGCAACGCTGCTTAATAGATCGATCGGCAGACATGTGTTAAGGCTGCCATTGGAACGACTTCTCTCAGATCATCCAGCATAGCTATGTGACGTAGACGGTGTCCTTCATAGTTCCCCAAAGAAATAAATCTGGGTGGACACCCAGCAATTCCTCAAAAATGGGTCAAATGGCTCTGAGCACTATGGGACTTCACGTCTGAGGCCATCAGTCCCCTAGAACTTAAAACTACTTAAACCTAACTAACCTAATGCATATGTGCATTCCCTTCACGTGTTTAAGCCAAGTATTACGCCCATTTATGCGATCGGGAATGCTCAGTAGCAGCCAGGCTACATGTACATTTGACAACTAAGCGTCAGCAAGGAGCATTAGTGATGAAATCATAGGAGGCAATGTTGTGTAACCTTAGTAGGGACAGGATCCGACTATTCGGGAGTAGGACCTTACAATGTGAGACAGTGTTCCGAGACATACTTCCGTCACAATATCCGCAAGCGAGACGTCAGATCCGCCTAGCAACAGCGATCTGAACGGCCATTGGCTGAAGGTTTGGATATTTATATGTAGGAAACGAGAGAAGTGTCCTCATTGGCTGCGAGAGAAAGGTGGGGTGGTCTCTCTTGTCCTTCGGGAAGACAGGGCGAGGTAGTCGCGAGAGGAGCCACTCAAAACGCACGGTAGAGTAACCGGGGTGGCTCTAAAAGAACGGTCGCGAGTGCATATTTCAGATGTTAAACAAGATATAAAGTAAAGTTATTAGTTACAAGAACGCCACGTGCCGTGGGCTGTGTCTATCATTATGAAAAGTCAGAAAACGGTGTTAATGTGTGTAAAGGGTCGAATATAACGGCGTAGTCCAGAGCCGCCATACTGCAAATACTGATTCTGTGACGTGTGTGACAAAGCAATTTCTGTATTAAAACAAGTATAGTACCAACGCTGTTGACAATTAACAACTGGCATCCCTAAACACTCCAATTCAGCAGGATCACCACCTACATGGAACCCGGCGACTGAGCGCTACTACTGTGCTACGAGGGACTCACCGAAGCAGCAAGACACCAGGACAGTGATACCGCCCAGAGGCGTACTTCCTTCTCACTACAATGCCAATGGGGGTGTTGTAGACATAACACACATCCATGCCCGAGGCAGGATTCGAACCTGCGACCAAAGCGGTCGCGCGGTTCCAGACTGAAGGGCTAGAACCGCTCTGCCACCCTGGCCGGCCAACACTTCTTCGTTGGCCTATTCACCTCTCAACGAATGTTTCATCTTGGTACAGTTCGTAAACAGCTGGTAGAATCAGCCCCGGTAACACGGTGAAGCACTTTACTTCCGTCATTATTCCTTCAAAAAAGAATGGCGCTACAAATCCTGTGATAGACATAACACGCCATATTAATAACCCAGTAAAATTAATGCCTTGTTCCTCTATAAAATGGGAATTATCTCTTGCCCTGCGCACACAGCTATGGCGACTGATGGTTCCGTCCAGTTTAAACGTCACCCCATAAGGCCAAACAACGGCATCAATCAACCCTTCACTATCGCAAATTCATTCACAAAATACGAGGCACCTATTCGGATAATCCTCATTCATCGCGTGAAGAAATGTAGGACAGTATGGTCACCACTCTGCTTATTTTAAAATACGGCGAACACTTAATTGGCTTAGACCAGATTCACACACAGCGCGCCGTGTCGACTTCTTTGGTGGACTTGAGAAAACTTGTACCTCTGCGTCATTTCCTCTTTCGCCCGCTACCGACTTCTTCCTGCCACATCGTAGCTTCTTCAGATCACGCACATATCCTTCTCTCTCAGATTCATCTCGTAATTTCGTTATTGGTATACGTTACTGTAGCGCAATATCAAACACTGACCACCACCTTCTTGGCATATCTTTCATGTATATAAATTCCTAATAGCACTTTAAAATACACTCTCCTTGCCCCAAGGACAAGTTTTCAGCCATGTTGTTATTTATGTGTACTCAAGGGCAACTGAATATGAACAACATTTTTTTTTAATTCACTACTGGGCCTAAAATTGCTACACCAAGGAGAAATGCAGATGATAAACGGGTATTCATTGGACAAATATATTATACTAGAACTGACATTGATTACATTTTCACGCAATTTGGATGCACAGATCCTGAGAAATCAGTACCCAGAACAACCACGTCTGGCCGTAATAACGGCCTTGATACGCCTGGGCATTGAGTCAAACAGAGCTTGGATGGCGTGTGCAGGTACAGCTGCCCATGCGGCTTCAACAAGATACCACAGTTCATCAAAAGTAGTGACTGGCGTATTGTGACGAGCCAGTTGCTCGGCCAACATTGATCAGACGTTTTGAATTGGTGAGAGATGTGGAGAATGTGTTGACCAGGGCCGCAGTCGAACATTTTCTGTATCCAGAAAGGCGCGTACAGGACCTGCAACATGCGGTCGTGCATTATCCTGCTTAAATCTAGGGTTTCGCAGGGATCGAATGAAGGGTAGAGCCACGGGCCGTAACACGTCTGAAATGTAACGTCCACTGTTCAAAGTCCCGTCAATGCGAACAAGAGGTGACCGAGACGTGTAACCAATAGCACCTCATACCATCACGCCGGGTGATACGCCAGTATGGCGATGACGAGTAAGGGATTCCAATGTGCGTTTACCGCGATGTCGCCAAATACGGATGCGACCATCATGATGCTTTAAACAGAACCTGGACTGGTCCGAAAAAGTGACGTTTTTCCATTCGTGTACCCACGTTCCTCGTTGAGTATACCATCGCAGGCACTCCTTTCTGTGATGCAGCGTCAAGGGTAACCGCAGCCACGGCCTCCGAGCTGATAATCCATGCTACTGCAAACGTCGTCGAACTGTACGTGCAGATGGTTGTTGCCTTTCAAATGTCCCCATCTGTTGACTCAGGGAGCGAGACGTGGCTGCACCATCCGTTACACCCATGCGGATCAGATGCCTGGCATCTCGACTGCTAGTGATACGAGGCCGTTGGGATCCAGCCTGGGGTTCCGTATTACCCTCCTGAACCCACCGATTCCATATTCTGCTAACAGTCATTGGATCTCGACCAACGCGAGCAGCAATGTCGCGATACGATAAACCGCAATCGCGATAGGCTACAATTCGTCATTTATCAAAGTCGGAAACGTGATGGTACGCATTTCTCCTCCTTACACGAGGCATCACAACAACTTTTCACCAGGTAACGCCTGTCAACTGCTGTTTGTGTATGAGAAATCGGTTGGAAACTTTCCTCATGTCAGCACGTTGTAGGTGTCGCCACCGGCGCCAACCGTGTGTGAATGCTCTGAAAAGCTAATCATATGCATATCACAGCATCTTCTTCCTTTCGGTTAAATGTTGTGTCTGTAGCACGTCATCTTCATGGTGTAGCAATTTTAATGTCCAGTAGTGTATACTGGGCTGGTATCGACCACATGCTCCTCATCAGCATCATTATGGATGATACATAAAAGTAAAACACAGTAAATACTGTAGGCTATGTATCACGGATAATCGAATGTGTCTGTAACTAAGTTGGTTTTGTGTTGGACTGTCCAGTATATACTCATATTTTAGTTTAAGTCTTCATACAATTTTTTCAGTTGTTCTGTTAATTTTATATGGTTTCTAGCACATTCTATTACTATGAATGAGCCAAATCTGACTTTCAAATATCAGTCACGTATTCTGCTGTCAAAGGTGCCAAAGTTTCAAAGTTATCAAATGGCTCTGAGCACTATGGGACTCAACTGTTGTGGTCATAAGTCCCCTAGAACTTAGAACTACTTAAACCTAACTAACCTAAGGACATCACACACATCCATGCCCGAGGCAGGATTCGAACCTGCGACCGTAGCGGGCGTGCGGTTCCAGACTGTATCGCCCTTAACCGCTCGGCCACTTCGGCCGGCTCGAAGTTATCGCCTGTTGTTTATTTGATGATGTGTGTGATCTCTTATTTCTTTCGCCCATTGATAACATAATAAATTGTAAATACAACATTTAAATTGCAAATGTTAATAGTATGAATGCTGTTCAATTTCGTTTGTAAGATTGCTTCATCTTTGGACGAGAATATTTATAAAATTAACGATACCTACTACTCGGATTTTTTTCCATTATAAGTTAAAATTTTTAGTTCCTCCAGAATGTTTACCCATTTGCCTTTATCAGTACTATTTGTAAGTGACGGTATTGTTCTACGTCTGTCGTTTCGTGATCTTGCTCTCGCAATTGCGAACTGAAACCTGCTGGATTGGTTGAAGTTTTTTTCCCGTGTTCTCAGAATATCGTTTGAAAACTTCTCCCTTTTGACCAGTGTATACATTCTCGCAGCTTTTCCATTTACATTTATGAACTCCTAATGGAGATAATGCTGTTGGTTGCTGTGTAGAGTTGTATGTTTGTGTTCTCACCATGTTATTTGATCTGAATCCAGGTCTCAGATTCGTTTTTTCTGGACATGATGAATTCTGTCTGCTATTTGACCCCAGTATTGTAGTAGAACAATTTATATGGCTCTCTCTTCTTTCGGAAACAACAGACACCGTATATATATATATATATATCATCATCATCATCATCATCATCATCAGCCAATTCAATCATTAGATGATGTGGCCTCTTCGAGTCGTGGATTCAGGTAGGCTTTCAGCAGTCTTCTCCAAGTGAGACGGTCTTGGGCAGTTCTCTGCCAGGTGTTACCAGCGATCTTCTTGATGTCTTTGTCCCATCTGTCTGGTGGTCTTCCTCTAGGCCTCCGGTGCTCTCTCGGACTCCACTCCAGTACTAGCTTCGTCCACCTGTTGTCTTTTCTTCTTGCGACGTGGCCAGCCCACTGCCATTTCAAGGAACCTACTCTCTCTAAGATGTCATTAACCTTCGTCACAGACCGGATGTCATCTGCCCTTTTCCTGTCCTTTCTTGTATAGCCCAGCATTGATCTCTCCATGGCTCTCTGTGCTGTCCTGAGTTTCCCTTTTGTGAATGAGTTCAGTGTCCATGTCTCGCATCCGTACGTCATCACAGGAAGAATGCATTGATCAAATACTGCTTTCTTCAGATTTACTGGCATTTTTGATCTGAATACTTTTGAATTCTTCCCAAATGCTTGCCAACCAAGCTTGATGCGTCGATAGATTTCTGGTCTTATGTCTCCCTTCATATTTATAATCTGGCCAAGGTAGACATATTCACTGACCTCTTCTAGTAGACTGTCCTTGATTTTCACATCTCCAGCTGGGACCCATTTGTTGGATATTACTTTTGTTTTGGATAGGTTCAAGTTCAAGCCAACCAGCTGACATTCCGATGCAAGATCTGTAACTAAGTTTTGGAGCTCTGCGAAGTCTTTGGCCAGTAAGGCAATATCATCAGCAAATCTCAAGTTGGTAAGCCTTCTTCCATTAATTCTGATTCCCTTACCTTCCCAGCTCAGCTTTGACATAGCCATTTCCAATACAGCTTGGAGAACAAGACAAGTTTAAAGTCAGCCAAACGCAAACTCACAATCGGTAAAAAGCAGATTATCGCACTCGATGGAAATGACAGTCGAATCACTGAAAAGGAGGCGGTTTTGAAGTTCATCAGAGACTTTTATAGCAATTTGTATAGCAATACAGGGGAAAATTTGAGTGTATCTAATTTAAATGATATACCTAGTGTTCCAGATATACTCCCATCGGAAGTCAAGTGTGCTCTAGATAGCATGAAGAAGAGAACAGTGCCGGGTGATGATGAGCTCAGCGTTGACATCCTCAAACTGGCAGGAGAGGTAACAATAAATCACTTGGCAAAAGTATTTACTTCCTGTCTGCACTATGCTTCAATCCCACTATCGTGGAACAAGGCTAAGATTATTTTGATACACAAGAAAGGAAGTATTCACAATATTAAAAACTACCGTCCTATCAGCTTGCTCTCAATTTTGTACAAAATTTTTACAAAGATCTTGTTAAATCGAATTAGTTCCACCCTAGACTTAGCCCAACCTATAGAACAAGCTGGATTCCGAAGCAATTTTAGCACTATTGACCACATTCTGACCGTTAGTGAAGTGATAAGCAGAGCGAATGAATACCAACTGCCTCTCTGCATTGCCTTTGTTGACTTTGAAAAGGCATTTGACTCCGTTAGCCATGTAGCTGTCCTCCAAGCTTTGAGTGAGCAAGGAGTGGGAGCAGCATACATTGAAGTGCTCAGGAAAATCTACGAGAATTCTTCAGCTTATGTTAACATCGGCGAATCAACTCAAGAATATATATATATATATATATATATATATATATATATATATATATATATATATATATATCATCATTTAACACTGATTATGCCTTTCAGCGTTGAGTCTGGAGCATAGCCCCCCTTATACAGTTCCTCCATGATCCCCTATTCAGTGCTAACATTGGTGCCTCATCTGATGTTAAACCTATTACTTCAAAATCATTCTTAACCGAATCCAGGTACCTTCTCCTCGGTCTGCCCCGACTCCTCCTACCCTCTACTGCTGAATCCATGAGTCTCTTGGGTAACCTTGCTTCTCCCATGCGTGTAACATGACCCCACCATCTAAGCCTGTTCGCCCTGACTGCTACATCTATAGAGTTCATTCCCAGTTTTTCTTTGATTTCCTCATTGTGGACACCCTCCTGCCATTGTTCCCATCTACTAGTACCTGCAATCATCCTAGCTACTTTCATATCCGTAACCTCAACCTTGTTGATAAGGTAACCTGAATCCACCCAGCTTTCGCTCCCATACAACAAAGTTGGTCGAAAGATGGAACGGTGCACAGATAACTTAGTCTTGGTATTGACTTCCTTCTTGCAGAAGAGAGTAGATCGTAGCTGAGCGCTCACTGCATTAGCTTTGCTACACCTCGCTTCCAGTTCTTTCACTATGTTGCCATCCTGTGAGAATATGCATCCTAAGTACTTGAAACCGTCCACCTGTTCTAACTTTGTTCCTCCTATTTGGCACTCAATCCGTTTATATTTCTTTCCCACTGACATTACTTTCGTTTTGGAGATGCTAATCTTCATACCATAGTCCTTACATTTCTGATCTAGCTCTGAAATATTACTTTGCAAACTTTCAATCGAATCTGCCATCACAACTAAGTCATCCGCATATGCAAGACTGCTTATTTTGTGTTCACATATCTTAATCTCACCCAGCCAGTCATTGTTATCAACATATGATCCATAAATAATATGAACAACAGTGGAGACAGGCTGCAGCCTTGTCTTACCCCTGAAACTACTCTGAACCATGAACTCAATTTACCGTCAACTCTAACTGCTGCCTGACTATCCATGTAGAGACCTTTAATTGCTTGCAATAGTTTGCCTCCTATTCCATAATCTTGTAGACCAGACGATAACTTCCTCCTAGGAACCCGGTCATATGCCTTTTCTAGATCTATAAAGCATATAAATATGCTATATATATATATATATATATATATATATATATATATATATATATAAGCCGAGTAAGGCAAATAATCTCTTCCGTGTAGATGCACACCACTTGCAAACTCCTACAGTAATTGTCGAAATGCAGTGAGTAATGAGGATAGTGGGCAAGAGGCACTATCATACTATGTAAGCTTTCACGGCCGGTATTGTCTTCACTTAAAACTTCCGGGCTGATAGGTCGTGGTCGGAGTATATAACTCTCTCCTGACGTTTCGTCTCCGACTGCGGGAGACATCCTCGGAGGTAAAGCGGCGAACTGCACTACATTAGTAGTAGTGTGTGAATAAGGTGATAATTGGCGTCTGACGGAAGTCCGTGCAGTTGCCATGACCAGTGTGTTTGGATGGCCTAGTGGTCAGTGCATCTGCGTAGTAACCAGGAGAACTCGGTTTGAAATTTTCAACTTTCCCCATTGAATTAGATTAATGCCCATTCGCAGCCAATGTCTGTAATTCCTCTGTATCTAAAAGATGGTATATGTTTTAACATAAAGTGCTTAACGAATGAAATCATCCTAAAATGTGTTCAAGCCAGCATCAAGTCAACCTCATGCGTAAGAAGACAAATAAAATCTCAAAATCGAAAACTCAGCGTTTGACATTATGGTGAATATTATGGGTATATTTATCACAAAGAAAGATAAGACTATTAGACATCGTAATGGGAAGAAAATTATAATTTTGATAGCTGAGAAGTGCCCCGTCATATTTTGATGCAAGTTGAAATCAAACTGTATTCTTTTTTCTTTCCTCCTTGCTGTTCCAGATGGTGCTAATGTACATGAAGAAGACTGATAGACAGCAATGGGACGTAAAAGCGATGGAAATGGCAGTTTCACCAGTTTCATCTTCCCAAATGGGATTTTTAAAAGCATGTAAGCAGTTCAACGTACCGAAATCAACATTTGAAAAATATTTGCCTAAAGCTACGAATAATCCTGACTACATAACTGGAAAATCAGATGAGAAATTAAAAAAGGTGTTCACTGCAGAACAATAACATGAGCTGGTAACACATCTCAAGTCAATGGAAAGCAGACTTTTTGGTCTAACAATGAAAGATCTCAGATCACTAGCCTATCAACAACCTGAATGAAATGCCTTACCACACACATTTGACAAACAAACTTGTCTAGCTGGAAAAGACTGGGTTAAAGGAACCTCTGGTGCTCGAGCAATGGGATTCAACAAAGTAGCAGTTTCACAGTTTAACTCTCCCAACCAGCTATGTTCGCCGAACAGCTCAGATTTCCAGATATCGCTCGAGGCTCTCATTCCAATCCCACTAATCTGTCAAAATACCCTGCGCACTACAAGACGAAAAGGAAAAACCGTCGTATTAATAGATTCTCCTTATAAGAAGGAACGGCAGAATGCTGTCGCAAATAAAGTAGGCCTACAGAAAGGAGGAGGGTGCACAAATATGATCAATGTCAGGGCAGAGACGTCAGGTGCAATGCAACTTAAGGCAAAACTATGAAAGTGTACACCCAAAAAAAAAAAAAAAAACCAAAACAGAGGACATCAAAGACCTTAAGAAAAATTAAAGGAAGAGGATGATGGAGAAGAGAGAATCAGAGAGAGAGAGAGAGAGAGAGAGAGAATGCTGAGTATCTCTACTGTGGGTAGTTCCACTCCGTTTCTAATGAGGGCTGGGTCGCATGACAGTGGTGTTTCAAGTGGGTACACAATTCATGTGCTGGCATAGACAGTGAAGATGAAGAGGAAATACTGATTTGTGACTATCGTCGACAGGACTAGTAGTCAGTGGTTTAGTGGTTATTAAGCATTGTACATTTTTCAGAATGACATTAAAATATTCTCTTATTTCGAAGAATGACTTTTCAAGTTTGGAAGCTAGGAGACGAGGTACTGGCAGAAGTAAAGCTGTGAGGACGGACCGTGAGTCGTGCGTGGGTAGCTCAGTTGGTAAAGCACTTGCCCGCGAAAGGCAAAGGTACCGATTTCGAGTCTCGGTCCGGCACACAGTTTTAATCTGGCAGGAAGTTTCATATCAGCGCACACTCCGCTGTAGAGTGAAAATTTTATTCTATGTCTTTTCAATTGTTTAAATTACACATTCCTTAATCTCAGTTGCCTTTTATACAAAATTTCGTCATAGTTTAATACGATATTCGTAATTCAAATTCAACGTTTATGCAATAACTTAAGAAAAAAATAACCTTATCCCATTCTGCCCCGTGGGTACGGCGGAACAGGAAATATGCAAGACTTTCTTTGAAAAATTGTAAAAAATGCAAAATGTATTGTTTTAAGTGATTTTAAAATAAGGTACATTAGGTTACACAACAAGGTGCTTTGTGTTCCGTTATTTTGTACACATTGTTAAAGATTAAGTATCCCGTTCCGCCCCGAGTTCCCCTACGTTTTGGAGGTGCCGATTAGAACTTCGTGGCTAGCCGTGCTGCTCTCTGCCGTGTTAAAAGTGCCCTCTGTCGCGCCGGCAGCGCCGTGCGGGGCCATCGCCGACTCGCTGTTCAACGACTCGCTGCGCCTGGAGCTGCGCTGGATGGGGCACCCCGACAACGAAACCGAGGAGGCGGCCGAGGAGCAGCAGGAGCAGCAGGTGGCGGGCCGCGCGCTGCCGCCCCTGGACGTGCCGCTGCCCGCGGACGTCCCCGTGCTGCGCACCGGCATCGCCTGGCCCTCCGACAAGCAGCGCCGCTACGCCAACCCGCCGGGCAACCTGACCGCCGCCCTAGCGGGGTTCGCCAAGCCGCGCAGCTGGAGGCGCCACGTGTACGAGCTGGACCCGGACAACGAAGACAACAACGGCTTCGTGGTACTGTACTGCCGCCCCTTCTACTCCATGGCATGCATTACGAGGGCGTCCGTAAATTAAGATCTCCAATGTTTTTTCACATACACTACTGGCCATTAATATTGCTACAGCCCGAAGATGGCGTGCTACAGACGCGAAATTTAACCGCCAGCAAGAAGATGCTGTGATATGCAAATGATTAGCTTTTCAGAGAATTCACACAAGGTTAGCGCCGGTGGCGACACCTACAACGTGCTGACATGAGGGAAGTTTCCAACTGATTTCTCATACACAAACAGCAGTTGACCGGGGTTGCCTGGTGAAACGTTGTTGTGATGCCTCGTGTAAGGAGGAGAAATGCGTACCATCACGTTCCCGACTTTGATAAAGGTCGGATTGTAGCCTATCGCGACTGCGGTTTATCGTATCGCGACAATGCTGCTCGCGTTGGTCGAGATCCAATGACTGTTAGCAGAATATGGAATCGGTGGGTTAAGGAGGGTAATAGAGAACGCCGTGCTGGATCCCAACGGCCTCGTATCACTACTAGTCGAGATGACAAGCATCTTGTCCGCCTGGCTGTAACGGATCGTGCAGCCACGTCTCGATCCCTGAGTCAACAGATGGGGACGTTTGCAAGACAACAACCATCTGCACGAACAGTTCGACGACATTTGCAGCAGCATGGACTATCAGCTCGGAGACCGTGGCTGCGGTTACCCTTGACGCTGCATCACAGAGCGCCTACGATGGTGTACTCAACGACGAACCTGGGTGCACGAACGGCAAAACCTCATTTTTTCGTATGAATCCAGGTTCTGTTTACAGCATCATGATGGTCGTATCCGTGTTTGGCGACATCGCGGTGAACGCACATTGGAAGCGTGTATTCGTCATCGTCATACTGGCGTATCACCCGGCGTTGCGGTATCGGTCACCTCTTGTTCGCATTGACTGCACTTTGAACAGTGGACGTTAGATTTCAGATGTGTTACGACCCGTGGCTCCACCCTTCACTCGATCCCTGCGAAACCCTACATTTCAGCAACATTATGCACGACCGCATCTTGCAGTTCCTGTACGGGCCTTTCTGGATACAGAAAATGTTCGACTGCTGCCCTGGCCAGCACATTCTCCAGATCTCTCACCAATTGAAAACGTCTGGTCCGTGGTAGCCGAGCAACTAGCTCGTCACAATACCCCAGTCACTACTCTTGATGAACTGTGGTATCGTGTTGAAGCTGCATGGGCAGCTGTACCTGTACACGCCATCCAAGCTCTGTTTGACTCAGTGCCCAGGCATATCAAGGCCGTTATTACGGCCAGAGTTGGTTGTTCTGGGTAATGATTTCTCTGGATCTATGCACCCAAATTGCGTGAAAATGCAATCACATCTCAGTTCTAGTATAATATATTTGTCCAATGAATATCCGATTATCATCTGCATTTCTTCTTGGTATAGCAATTTTGATGACCAGGAGTATAGTAAACATCATTTTAGAGCAAAGATTCTGTAGCTTGGACCTTTAGCTACTTTTCAACGTTGTCCCGTCACGATCGACGCATTTTTGGATAATATTCCAAAGCTTTTTCATACCAGTGCTGTACTACTCTCCTGACAACTCGTGCAGGAAGGAATGGACAGCTGCCTTCAGCTCTTTGTCGCTTGAGAATTTCATTCTCCCCAACAGTTGTTTTAAGTTGGGGAAGAAATGGTAGTCACTGGGAGCCAAATCAGGGCTATATGTGGCATGGTCAATGATTTCGCACCCGAATTTGGCGATGAGACATGTCATGGTGCTGGCGTCGTGAGGGCGGGCGTTGTAATTCTCCAAACGAACTCCCTTTGTCAGCCGACCCCTCCTTTTGTTCTGTATAGCCCGGGGTAACTTTGTTAGTGCCTGGCAGTCCGTTGCATATTTGATTGTTGTACCTCTTTCCAGGCAGTCGACCAGACGAATGCCTTCCCCGGTGACGGCGTTTGGTTGAACTTCTTGACATTTGGAGAACCGGAATGCCGCCATTGTTTTGATTGTTCCTTGGTCTCTGGCGTGAAGCAGTGGACCCAAGTCTCATCCCCGGTTACAGTTGAATCCCGAAATTACTCACCCTCTAACAGCGCAGAAATTTGCGGCCCCTTTCGATGTGCTTCTTTTTGTGTTCATCAGTGAGCATCCGTGGCTCCCACCTGGCGCTCACCTTGTGACACTTCATTTCAAAATTTCCGTCAAACTCTTGTCCACGTTAGTCATAGAGACGTCCCCTATCACTTCAGCAACCTCTCGCACAGTCACCCGCCGATCCGTAAGCAAAGTTCCTTCGACTTTCGTCACTGTCTCGTTCGAATCTAAAGCACGACCGCAGCCGACCTCGTCGCGCACGTCCGTACGGCCGTCTGCGATCTCCCTACTCCACTGACGCACATTTTTTTTACGTCCACACTCTTTTCTCCACACATACTGGTCAACTGGCGATGGATTTCAATAAGGGCTGACCCCTTAAACCAAATAAATCTAATCAGCAGAAAGCAATTCACACTTTTCGGGAGCGCCGATTTTTCCCTTATGTCGTTAACGGCTGCTACGCCAAGAATAAGCGTCGCAGAGAGGTGGGTACAGACAAGAATGATGTCAGATAAAAGCAACACGGCGCTGTTCTTAGATTTAAGCTAGCTCGCTCCGTCCCGACGAGAGATCGTTGGAGACCTTACTTTACGCACAACCCTCTTGCATACTACTCAGATATCTGCTCGTATCGTCAGTCCAACAAAAGGGTCTTACAGACTACTCTGTCCTCTGAGATTTTATTCATACCTGTAGCATTTCGACGTCACAACGGAGAAAAATTTGCTGAAACAGAACAACGAATTTTTCCAGCGTATTAACTGACGATTTTCTTCTCGGATCTGCAGTTGAATCGTACAGTTCTCTGAACACGATATTTCAGAAGCCCACCTGGCGGCCATCTTCAGCTGAGAATGGTGATTTCGCGAGATTTGCTTACACCGTTTTCACTCGACGATGGCGGCCAGATAGAGCGTGGAAATATTGTGTTCATATGATTGTCTGATCCAAATGTAGATCATAGAAGAAAGTCGTCTATATGACACATTCCTAAAGAAAAAAAATGCCTTTGAAGATATGAAGATTTCCAAGCACCATTAGGTGCCAACAACTTTTAATTTGTTGAAATAGACGTCGGTAACTGAATGACTAGCATAAAATACTTCTAATTGCAACATGTGTGGTTGAAATCTTGCTAAGTAGTAAATTTTTTTCTACTGTTATTTAAATATCCATGTGTGAAGGATACAGTGGTAAAAACGGGAATGTCAGTCTGACAAGAAAAATGAAGTTACACCACCAATATATACCTCATTTTCAGCCGAATAGCCCCCTGCGGGTTCGGGGGTTAGAATAGGCCCGCGGTATTCCTGCCTGTCGTAAGAGGCGACTAAAAGGAGTCTCAAATGGTTCGGCCTTATGTGATGGTCCCCTCTCGGGTTTGACCTCCATCTTTCTAAATTATTCCGAAGAGCGAGCCACTTGGGGAAGGGCGCCTTACATGGTGCATTGTATCCGTCTTGCAATTAGACCTTTAGCCGTCTTTCTCGTCGTTGCAATGGTGTCCCGCTCGTTTTCGATCTCTTGGGCGATTACCACGCTGCACTCTGCAGTGTTTCTTTTAACTGCGACGACGACCTTGGCCATTTTTTGCACCTAAGATCCAGCACGGTAGCCAGTCCGTTGTGGTGGGGCCGCCATGTACCCTCTTGGTTGTAGCCCCCTGACAACACAGGGATCGCTCTACTGATGCCTGCGCCGTTCACTCCCCACGTATGCCAAGGAGTAGATGCCCATCTCCCTGGGGCATCGGGACTCCCGGCAATGGCCATCCTGCCAGGTGGCCTTTGCTGTGGCTGGGTGGCGCCCATGAGGAGGGCCCTTGGTCGGAGTAGGTGGCATCAGGGCGGATGACCCGCAATGAAGCGTGGTACATCATCTCTCGCTGGCGGCCAGCCGTCAGCAGTCTCTAAACGTTCCAAAGCTCACTTTAAGGCTAATGTGTATGACCCCAAATCGTTCCCCTCCCTGGCCACACCATGGGAGGAACGAAAGGCTGTGAATGAGAGCGAAAGATACTCGCCCCGGTATCTCGTCTGTACCAGAGCTGACGGGGACTCGTTTGTGTCTGTGAAGCCTCAGTTCTTTGTCGAACATTTAGAGGACAAGTTCGGGGAGGTGGAGGGCTTGTCCAAGATGCGGTCTGGATCGGTGTTGATAAAAACGGCATCCTCTGCCCAGTCACGAGCCTTGCTGGCTTGTACGAAGTTGGGGGATGTGTCTGTTACTATCACCCACATAACAGCTTAAATATGGTCCAGGGAATTATTTTTCACCGCGATCTCCTTTTACAGTCCGATGACGAGCTGCGCGCCAACTTGGAGCGCCGAGGTGTCCATTTCGTCCGGCGCGTCCACCGGGGTCCGAGAGATCGTCAAGTTGCCACCGGTGCCTTCATCTTGGCCTTCGAGGGTGACACGTTACCTGAGAAGGTCAAGGTGATGGTGTACCGTTGTGATGTCAAGCCGTATATCCCTCCCCCGATGCGGTGCTTCAAGTGTTGGAAGTTCGGCCACATGTCTTCACGCTGTGCTTCCGACCTCGTCTGTCGCGATTGCGGTCGACCTTCCCATCCTGATCATCCCTGTGCGCCGCCTCCAATCTGTGTGAACTGTGGTGCGCACCATCCGCCTTGCTCGCCAGACTGTCCGATTCTGCTGAAGGAGCGGAAGATCATGGAAATCAAGACTCTCGACCGCCTGACGTACACTGAGGCGAAGCGGAAATATGATCGGCTTCATCCAGTGCGCATGACAGCTTCTTATGCCGCAACTGTCACTCCTTCTACAATTCCATCCACTCCAGTCAGCTCTCAGAGTCAAAGTCCCACACCTGCCCCCTTGATGGTGGGGGGCACTAAACCTCCTGATGCTCCTGCTCCACTACTTCAGGAGCAACACCCCCCCAACCATCGGGGACATCAGTCCCCCCTTCCCAGCCGGAGAAGCGTAAGACTTCTTCAGCTACTCTCGTAAGGAAGGGGTCCCTTGGGGACCTCCCTTCGCACGTTCCGACCGGTTCCAAAGCCGACAGCCACAAGTGGCTCAAACAACCGCCAGTCCCTGGTCGTCGGGACACACGGTCATCGTCTGTCCCTGAGACTGACCCAGTGACGCCCTCCCAGCCTGAACCACCCAAGGCGCAGTGCGAGAAGCAAAAGAAGAAGAAACTCCCCAAGGCTACCGACATTGCGGTGGCACCCATTCCACCGCTTCCTACAAGCTCTGCGTCTGAGGATGAGGTGGAGATTCTGGCGTCCACTGAGGACATGGATCTCGCCAGTCCCTCGGATGCAATAGATAGCTGTTGTCCAGGTGGTGACTCAGTAGCAGCAGGGGCCCCAGAGGCGTAATCTGCCTCCCCAATCCCTTCACGCCTTTCCCATCCATGGCTAATACCATCCTCCAGTGGAACTGCAGCGGTTTCTTCCACCATCTAGCTGAGCTCCGCCAACTTATCAGCCATCATTCTTTCCTTTGCATTGCTCTGCAGGAAACTTGGTTTCCAGCAATGCGAACCCCCGCCCTCCGTGGCTATCGGGGTTATTTTAAGAACCGGGCAGCTTATGAAAGGGTGTCTGGTGGCGTCTGCATATATGTCCTTAACTCTCTTCACAGCGAGTTTGTACCTCTACAAACAGCTTTAGAGGCTGTCGCTGTTCGGGTGTGGACGCCACAGGCTATTACCGTCTGCAGTATTTACCTTCCACCTGATGGTGCTGTCGCGCAGCATGTACTGGCTGCTCTGATAGCCCAACTGCCGCCACCTTTTTTGCTGCTGGGCGATTTCAATGCCCACAACCCTTTATGGGGTGGGACTGTCTCCGATGACCGCGGTCGGGCCATGGAGCATGTGTTGGCTCAGCTCGACCTTAGCCTCTTGAACACCGGTGCTCCCACGCATTTCAGTGTGGCCCATGGCTCGTTCTCGGCCATCGATCTCTCTATTTGCAGCCCTGGACTTGTCCCATCCCTCCACTGGAGAGTGCATCCTGACCTGTGTGGTAGTGACCATTTTCCCATCTATTTGTCACTGCCCCAGTGTCATTCTTCTGGGCGCTTGCCCCGCTGGGCTCTCCACAGGGCTGACTGGCCGGCTTTTACTTCCGCTGCAACCATTGAGTCTCCCCCACAGGGTGACATTGACGAGGTGGTGCGTGTTTTAACCACGTCCATCATATCAGCGGCCGAGGCTGCCATCCCCCGTTCTTCTGGCCACCCTCGGAGGAGGGCTGTACCCTGGTGGTCGCTGGAGGTTGCTGAGGCTATTCGCAACCGTCGGCGGGCTCTCCAGCGTCATAGGCGGCACCCATCTCTTGAGACCCTCATCACCTTTAAGAGGCTCCTTGCCTTCGCCCGTCGTCTTATTTCATGGCGTAAGCAGGAGTGCTGGGAGAGGTATGTCTCATCCTTGGGCTCCCATGTCTCCCCCTCGCTCTTGTGGTCCCGGATCCGGCGGATTTACGGATACCAGACCCCTATGGGTGTCCCTGGGCTCTCCTTGGACGGCGCTGTCTGCACGGACGCTGCCGCCATTGCTGAACGGCTTGCCGCGCACTTTGCTCAGAGCTCTGCGACTGCATCCTATCCCCCCACCTTTCGCTCTCTAAAGGAGCGAGCCGAGCGGACGCCGTTCTCATTCCACACGCGTCGTTCTGAAACATACAATGCTCCTTTCAGCGAGAGGGAATTCCTCGCTGCCCTCGCCGATTGCCCTGATACAGCACCAGGCCCAGACTGCATCCACGCACAGATGCTGAAGCATCTCTCCAGGGACTGCCAGAGATACATTCTCGCGATATTTAATCGCATTTGGAGCGAAGGCGTGTTCCCGTCGCAATGGCGAGAGGGTGTTATTGTCCCCATCTTGAAGCCCGGTGCGGACCCACTGGCGGTGGACAGCTATCGTCCCATTACCCTCACCAACGTTTTGTGCAAATTGCTCGAACGTATGGTGGGGTGGCTTTTGTGTTGGGTCCTTGAGTCGCGCAGTCTCCTCGCTCCATCCCAGGGTGGCTTCCGTCGGGGCCGGTCTGCCACGGACAATTTGGTGCGGCTGGAATATGCAGTCCGTACGGCCTTTGCCCGACGTCAGCATCTCGTTGCTGTATTTTTCGATCTGCGGAAGGCGTATGACACCACATGGCGGCATCACATCCTCGCCACGTTGCATGAGTGGGGTCTTCGTGGTCAGCTCCCGGCTTTTCTTCAAACCTTTTTATTGCGCCGCTCTTTCTGGGTGCAAGTCGGTGCCACCTCTAGTTCATCTTATATACAGGAAAATGGGGTCCCGCAGGGCTCAGTGTTGAGCGTCTCCTTATTTCTAGTGGCCATTAATGGTTTGGCTGCAGCAGTGGGGTCGTCGGTGTCTCCTTCCTTGTATGCCGACGACTTCTGCATCTCATTTAGCTCCACGACTACGGGAGTCGCCGGCCGCAGGCTGCAAGTCGCCGTTCGCAAGGCAGCATCATGGGCTCTGACTCATGGTTTTCAGTTCTCTGCAGCCAAGACTCGAGTTATGCACTTCTGCAGGCGTCGGACGGTCCACCCTCATCCTGAATTTTACCTCGGCGGCCACCTGCTTGAAGTGGTGGACACTTGCCGCTTCTTGGGACTCGTGTTTGATGCCCGGCTCACATGGGTTCCTCATGTTACTCAGCTGAAGCAAAAATGCTGGTGGCACCTCAACGCCCTCCGCTGCCTTAGCCACACGTCTTGGGGTGCAGATCGCTGCACGCTGCTGCGATTGTACAGAGCCCTTGTGCAGTCCCAGCTTGATTATGGGTGCCTGGCCTATGGGTCTGCATCACCCTCAGTGTTGAAGTTGTTAGACCCCATACACCACTGTGGGGTTCGGCTTGCAACTGGCGCTTTTCGCACCAGCCCCGTGGATAGTCTACTGGTGGAGGCCGGGGTTCCCCCGCTGCGGATTCGCCGCCATCGACTGCTCGCCGACTATGCTGTCCACGTGCAATGCTCGCCAGACCATCCCAATCGTCGCCTGCTTTTCCCTGCCATGGTCCTCCATCTGCCCGAACGGCGACCTAGGTCTGGGCTTTCCGTAGCTGTCCGTGTCCAGTCCCTGCTGTCAGAACTGGGGTCATTCCCTCTTCTGCCTCCCTTCTGGGTCCGTACACCTACGCCTCCCTGGTGTTTGTCCCGGCCGTCCGTCCGTCTGGATTTGGCACAGGGACCTAAGGACTCGGTTCCGCCTGTGGCCCTCCGTCGCCGTTTTCTTGCGCTCCTCGAATCATTTCCGGGCTGTGAGCCTGTCTACACTGATGGTTCCCTGGTTGCTGGTCGCACTGCCTACGCTTTTGCTCACGCTGCCCATGTTGAGCAACGCTCCTTGCCGGCTGGCTGCAGTATTTTTACTGCAGAGCTGGTGGCCATCTTGCGCGCTCTTGAGCATATGCGTTTCTGCTCAGGTAGGTCCATCGTCATCTGCAGCGACTCCCTGAGCAGCCTTCAGGCCATCGACCGCTGCTATCCCTCTTCTCCTCTGGTGTCCTCTATTCAGGAGTCTGTTTCCGCCATTGCCCGTTCTGGACATTCGGTGGTCTTGGTTTGGACGCCAGGTCATGTTGACATCCCGGGGAACGAACGTGTTGACAGGCTGGCCAAAGGGGCGCTGGACGCCCCAGCTTTGGAGATCGGCCTCACGTCTCCCGATCAGCAGCTGGTGTTGCGCCGTAAGGTGCTTGGGATGTGGTCTGCTGAGTAGCGAGGCTTGACAATGCCTAATAAACTGCGGGCTGTCAAGGAGACGACCGATGTGTGGCGCTCCTCCCTGCGGTCTTCTCGCAGGGACTCTGTTATCCTGTGTCGGCTCCGCATCGGCCATACATACTTGATGCACGGCCATCTTTTGCGTCAGGAGGATCCCCCCCTGTGTCGGTGTGGGTCCCGGCTGACGGTCGCCCACATTTTATTGGAGTGTCCCCGACTGCGCACCCTTCGGCAGTCTTTTAATTTCCCGGGCACCTTGCCTTTGATTTTATGCGATGATGCCTCCATGGCTGACAATGTTTTACATTTTATCCGTGCTAGTCCTTTTTATGGATCCATTTAGGGGGGTCCTGCACTTTTCCGTTTCTGTGTCTTTTGTCCTCGCGTCTCTCCATATTTGTTGCTGTTTTGGTGTCTCATCGGATGGTTGACTCTTTCCCTTTTTTGTTGTCGTGGTCAGGCAACCAGTCTCCGGCCATCTTCTTTTCTTCTATTTCTTTCTGCCTGGTGTTCGTCTGTACTCTTCTTTTCTGTAGTGTTCGTTGCCTAATTTGTGTTCTTTAGCACCTGGGGGGGGGGCAGTCTCCTTCCCCTTGGGGTTTTATCTGCTCTGCGACTTTGTCTCGCTTGTTTTTGGAATGGGGAACTGATGACCTTAGCTGTTTAGTCCCCCTTAAACATCCCAACAACCACCATCAGCCGAATAGTGTAATAATACTCCAACTAAATATAGAGAAACGGCACTGAAACAGTACAAGTTGCAGAAAACACGCAAAATGAAGGGGGAATGTCATCACAGAACAATCAAAAAAGGGAAAGTGTTAGCTTCGAATGTGGCAGCACTATTTCACACGACGCTGAATTAACAGTCGCCTGTCTCATCTTTCCGGCTGTTAGTTGTTCATGACGGTGGTTTATTGCGTATCTTGCACAAGATTACCATATCTTAAGATGGGGATGGTAATACAGGTCTGGCATCAATCAGGAAGAAACCTAGTTGGAGTTGATGATTGAGATAGGAAAGAAACTTAACATACAGTTTCGTGAAAGTGGACCAGACTATCATTGCAGTAGTACGCAGTGTTTTACTAACATTTCTGATGACAACAGAAAAAGGCGCCTTCATACCATTAATCTGCTCAGTACTAAAACACTCGTCCTCTCATATTCACGCTGCGACAGAGAAATTGCTCCACCATCACACTGCTACATGTTTCTGCAAGCGCCTCACCATGGTAGTAATGCTGCTCGTCAGGAATTGCCTGGCCATCTGACGGATGCTGCCCTATGGCATAGGCCTCGATCACACTCTTCGAGTTATTCTGCTAGTGTATATCTGTGACACGGCCTTAAGCATTTGGCTACTGTCTCAGCATGGAAACCCTTCTAGGTGTCTAGTACATCTATATCTACATGGGTACTGTGTAAATCACAGTTAACTGCCTGGCACAGAGTTTATTGAACCATCTTCACAATTCTCTATCATTCCAGTCTCGTATAGCGCATGGAAAGAACGAACACCTTATCTTTCGTACGAGCTCTGATTTCCCTTATTTCATCGTGGTGATCGGTTCTCCCTATGTAGGTCAGTTTCAACAAAATATTGTCGCATTGGGAGTAGAAAATTGGTGATTGGAATTTCGGGAGAAGATTCTGCCGCAACGAGAAACGGCTTTGTTTTATTGATGTCCAGCCAAAATCCTGCATCATTTCAGTGACACACTCTCCCATATTTCGCAATAATACAAAACGTGCTGCCCTTCTTTGAACTTTTTCGATGTTCTCCGTCGATCCTATCTGGTAAGGATCCGAAACCGCGCAGCAGTTTTGTAAAACAGAACGGACAAGTTTGTTGTAGACAATCTCCTTAGTAGATTTGTTACGGTTTCTAAGTATCCTGGCAATAAAACTCAATCTTGGTTAGTCTTCCCCCACAACATTTTCTATGTGTTCCTTCCAATTTAAGTTTTCGTAATTGTAATTCCTAGGTATTTACTAGACTTGTCAACCTCACAGCATTTTCTATGTGTTCCTTCCAATTTAATTTTTCGTAATTGTAATTCCTAGGTTTTACTAGAATTTACTGCCTTTAAATTTCACTGATTTATCGTGTAACGGAAGTGTAACGAATTCCTTTCAGCACTCATGTGGAGTATCTCACAGCTTTCGTTATTTAGGGTCACCTACAATTTTCGCACCATTCAGATATCTTTTCGAAATCGTTTTGAATTTGTTTTGATCTTCTTATGACTTTACTAGTCCATAAACGATAGCCTCGTCTGCAAACAACCTAAGACGGCTAATCAGATTGTCTCCCAAATCGTTTATATAGATAAGGAACAGCAAAGGGCCTATAACCCTACCTTGGGGGACGCCAGAAATCACTTCTGGTTTACTCGATGACTTTTCGTCAGTTACTAAGAACTGTGACCTCTCTGACAGGATATCACAAATCCAGTCACATAACTCAGACGATATTCCATAACTACACAAGCCGCTTGTGTGGTACAGTGCCAAAAGCCTTCCGGAAATCCAGAAATACGGAACCAGTCTGAAATCCCTGGTCAGCAGCACGCAACACTTCGTGTGTGTCTCACAAGAATCATGTTTTCTAAACCCATGTTGATTGTGTGTCAATATACCGTTTTCCTCGAGGTAAGTTATAATTTTCGAACACAACATATGTTCCAGGATCCTACTGCATATCGACGTTAATGATATGGGCCTGTAATTTAGTGGATTACTCCTACTGCCTTTCCTGAATAATGCTGTGACCTGTGCAACTTTCCAGTCTTTATATACGGATCTTTCTTCGAGCGAGCCGCCCGTGGTAGCCGAGCGGTTCTAGGCGCTTCAGTCCGGAACCGCGCGACTGCTCCGGTCGCAGGTTCGAATCCTGCCTCGGGCATGGATGTGTGGTGTCCCTAGGTTAGTTAGGTTTAAGTAGTTCTAAGTTCTAGGTGACTGATGACCTCAGATGTTAAGTCCCATAGTGCTCAGAGCCATTTGAACGATTTTTTTTTTCTTCGAGCGAACGGTTGTATATGATTGTTAAGTGTGGAGCTAATGCATCAGCATAATCTGAAGGGGACCTAACTGGTATACAGTCTGTACTGGAAGACTTGCTTTTATTAAGCGATTGAAGTTGCTTCACTACGCCGAGGATATTTACTTCTACGTTACTCATGTTGGTAGCTGTTTCCGATTCGAATTCTGGAATATTTACTTCGCCTTCTTTTGTGAAGGTATTTCAGAAGGCTGTGTTTAGTAACTTCGCTTTGGCAGCACTGTCTTTGATAGCATCTCTATTGCTATCACGCAGAGAAGGCACTGATTGTTTCTTGCTGTTAACATACTTCACATACGACCAGAATCTCTTTGGATTTTCTACCAGTTTTCGAGACAAAGTTTCGTTGTGGAAACTGTCATTAGCATCTCGCATTGAAGTCCGTGCTAAATTTCGCGCTTCTGTAAAAGATCTCCAATCTTGGGGATTTTGTGTCTGTTTAAATGTGTCATGTTTGTTTCGTTGTTTCTGCAACAGTGTTCTGACCCGTTTTGTGTACCAAGGTGAATCAGCTCCGTCGTTTGTTAATTTCTTTGGTATAAGTCTCTCAAGTCCTGCCAATACTATTTCTTTGAATTCAAACCAAATCTGGTCTACACTTATAATATTAATTTGGAAGGAGTAGAGATTGTCTCTCAGGAAGGCGTCAAGTAAATTTTTATCTGCTTTTTTTAACAAGTATATTTTTCGTTTGTATTAGGAGTATTTGGGAGATTACAATATACAATCTCGTTACGACAACCCTGTATTCCCTAATGCCTGTATCCATTTTGATGCTCGTTATTAACTCAGGTTTATTTGTTGCTAAGAGGTCAAATGTATTTTCACAACCATTTACTATTAGCGTGTACTCGTGAACTAACTGCTCGATACAATTTTCAGAGAATCCATTAGCACGATTTCGGGTGATGTTTTATGCGTACTCCCGGAATTAAACATTTATTTTGGCCAACGTATCGAATGTAAATTGAAGTCACCACCAACTATAATCGTGTGATTCAGGTACGTGTTTGAAATGAAACTCAAGTTTCCTTTGAACATTGCAGCAACTGTATCATCTGAAAGGATCCGATTATTATTTTATTCCGGTTGCCTACAATGACCTCTGCACATAATAACTCACAGGAACTATCTGAATCAATTTCACGACAAGATAAACTACTTGTAACAGCAACAAACACGACACCTCTGACAGAGTTTAGCCAATCCTTTCGGAACGCCGTTAGGTTCTTCGCAAAAATTTCGGCTGAGCTTATATCCGGCTTTAGCCAGCTTTCAGTGCCTATAACGATTTGAGCATCAGTGCTTTCCATTAACGCTTGGAGCTCTGGTACTTTCCCAATACAGTTACGACAATTTACAACTGTTATACCGATGGTTCCCGTATCTAGGTGCTTCCTGTCTTCGGCCTGCACCCTTTGTGACTGAAGCCCATCTTGTGTTTTCCAGAGACCCTCTAATCCAAAAAACCGCCCAGTCCACGCCAAACAGCCCCTGCTACGCGTGTAGCTGCCTCCTGCGTATAGTGGACATCTGACCTATTCAGTGGAACCCGAAACACAACAATCCTTTGGCGCAAGTCGAAGAATCTGCAGCCTACACGGTCGCAGAGCCATCTGAGCCTCTGATTCAGATCCTCCACTCGGCTCTGTACCAGAGGTCATATTCTAGGACTATGCTGCAGATGGTCTGCTATGCTTTCATCTTGCAAGCAAGACTGGCAGCCTTTACCACTTCTGTTAGCCGCTCGAAATCAGAGAGCGTGTCTTTGATCCAAAGCGACGCACATCATTTGTACCGACGTGAACCACCATCTGGAGTTGGCAGCACACTGTGCTCTTCATGGTATCTGGCAGAACCAATTCCACGTCTGGAATGACTCCACCTGGAATGTACACGTAGTGAATAATGGTTTTGCTTCCGTTCTTGGCAACCATGTCCCGAAGGGGCCCCATATCGCGCCCAACTATCAACAATCCCTTCCTCTGTGATTGTCCGGATCTTGCATGCTGAGAGGATTTGTCTGAAATAGGACAGGCCACAGCATCGCGCGCAGAGACAATGTCAGCCACAAACAGCACCTGGAATCTGTTAGGCAGACAAACTGGGGAAGCCTTACGTGCGCCCGCCTGGGAAGCCTTTCGCCGCCTGCTATGGCCCAGGGCGACCTCCCACTCGATCGCAGGTGAGGGGTCAACCTCACTGCGAGCAGTAAGTGGGGTGACCACCGGTGAGCACCGATTTGAGGACTCGGGCGTGCTGGAGGTCCGTTGGATCCCCACGACCGACCCACAACAGTGATGCCCATCCACTGCAGCCTCAAGCTGTGTAACTGAAGCCTTCACAGGCTGGAGCTGAGAGCGAAATGTCAACAACACGGCTACAATGTGCACACAACAATCGCAGTCCCTGTCCACACTAAAGACCGTGGAAAACTAAACTATGTAATGGAACGTGCTGTGCAACTCTACTGTAGATACTGCCGAAAACGGAGGAGCTGAGTCAAATAAATTAGATGAATATGCAGAGATTTAAAAACCTAGAAACCGAAGCACCCAGGTGGAACTGAATAATTCACCCCTGATGAGGAACTCTTAGTATGTCGAAAATCGATTTACTTTCCGACGTAAAAGAAAAAACGCGAGAACTGTAGCTATTAGATATTAAATTAACATGCAGAAACGCAAGAAATTAAACTACTAAAGCACACTGAGGATATTATAAAATTCTCTCCTGATTATGAACTCGTAAAAGTCACAAAATCGGTTACCTCCATCTCGCTGCTTGTGTATCGGCCAGCTGCAGCTGCCTGACTGACTGGCTGGCCGACTACCGCATGTAACCAAGGCATAGCTGCAGTCTTACTTACATTCTGCTAGTGTGAATCTATGATACTGCCACAGGCATTTGGCTGTGGCCAAAGTGTAGTATCTCTTCTGGGTGTCCAGTAACTTGTATACGAAGAAAAGCCGCCAGGTTACTGTAACCCTCCCACCCTCAGACTGACGATGGGACGCATACATTGCCTCATGATCACACTACTAAAGGCTTTTTGTAGAAGCCTGACCGCGATAGTAATGTTGCCACACCATCAGACGAGTGTTGCCCTGTTCCATAGGTCTCGATTACACTGTTGGAGTCATTTTACTAGTGTATTTCTATGATACTGCCACAGGCGTTTGCCTGCGCTCTCAACATAGAATCTACTCGGGGTGTCCAGTAGCATGTAACCGAGGCACAGCTACCATCTCACTGTAAACCTCCGAACCTGAGATTGAAGATTGGACACAGACATTTCTTCTCATCGAACTACTACCGCAGACGCCACACCATGACAGTAATGCTGCTGATCCGGAATTGCCGCACCATCAGATGGGTGCTGACCTATTGCACAGGTCTCGAGGACACTGCTGGAGTGATTTTGTTAATGTGTATCATTGATTCTGCCGCATGCATTTTGCTATGGTCTGACAACGGGAATGCCTCAGACACGGCCAACCGATTCGGCTCAGATTTTGCAGGTCGCTTGTGTACAACCTAAAACGAAGCAATCTAAGATATTTTGGGTCAACACTCCCGCGTTTTTGAGAAACTCGCCCCTAAAGGTTATCACGAGCAATCGACTTAAAATTGGAGGGATCGATAGATAATTGTAAATATAGCATTTTTCATCATCAGCTTCTAAACATTCTGCGTGGTGTCTGTTTGTTCTATATCGTGTCTCCCTACCACTTTAGCGCAACGACGCTCTGAGGGTGTCTTTTAGGGAACTGAATAGTTTGAACCTGGGACCTGTTGCTGGTAAGGAGACGCCAGACCACACATGACATGTAGAATTCAGAAGAGTTCAGTGAGACTAGCGATGATATAACCAAATACTTAATGATTTCAGCGTCAGCTCCACTGCACTCCCTGTAAAAGAATCTTTATACTAACTAAATTTAGTGGAAGGGGTTCAAGGCTTTCCTATTTTTAGTTAGCAGGTAAAATAACGTCGAAAAAGCAGTTAAGTTTACCATTGGAAATTTTATTCTACTCACAGAACATCGTTTATAAAATGCATTATTGATAAAAGGAAATATTTTAATACAGGATGGTAAAAACCAACAGCATTCAACAAAAATGTGATCGAATATTCCCTGAATGGGTTTCCAAGTTCTACAATGGATCGAAGGATGACCTATGCCATATCACATCTATAATCTAGGTTTAAATTAAGTTTCACAAAAGAGAAAACTATCAAAATGGTCTACAGTGACCCTCAATTATCTTCAATTACTTATCTAACTTGTCGTAAATTACAGTGGCTGATCTCACTTCTCAATAACTATATAACAGAAAAATCATCGCGTTTCAGATTTTTACTTCAAGTGGCAAATGTGAACACCATGAGCTTTAACTGACGATCGACACTAGTATTACGCAAAAAGGGGTTGTAACAGATGAGACTTCTGCAGTTCTGAGTGAAGCCTTATGCTCTCAAAAATGCGGCATCGCGTGCGTTCATTACCTTGTCGGTGTTCGTCAGGGGGCGGCGGACAGCACAGCTCCGCTCACCTCGCTGTCTCAGAAGCAATTCTCCTCTAACTTCTCCTTACTACAATTTACCGAAGTTGGTTTAAAAAAACTATCTGGCTGTGTTTTCATCTAACCAATCAGGGTCTCAATGTTATCCTTAAGCTCCGCCTACAAAAATTCTGTTTATCCAATGAGAAACGTTATACTTTTCGTGGTGGGGCAATGTTTTTAAAGTTTGCAACGTAACAGAGAAGTGAAAAAGTCTCACACTACAACTTGCAGCTGGTGTGGTCCTTTTAGCGTTCTCGTAAGATCTATACTGTTCTTCTGGATGGCTCTATCTTTTAACATGGGGGGGGGGGGGTGGTCCTAACGTAACGAAGACCCAAAAAAGTCTCACTCTAAAACTTGCAGGTGGTGTAGTCCTTTTTGTGTAATCGTAAGACCTATACTGTTCTTCTGGAGGGCTCTAGCTTTTAACATTGGCGGGGGGGGGGGGGGGGGTGGTCTTGACTTAACAGAGACGCGAAAAAGTCTCACGCTAAAACTTGCAGGTGGTGCGGTCGTAGCGGTTAGCTGGCGATGTGGGTGTCCATCCGTCCCTTATCGTAGGGCCTTCTCGCTTAACACAGTTCTGCTCTCGGCTTCTGTTCTCGTTTCTCCCCTCAGAACTGCCTCTGTCTCATGGTGGGAAGGTATGACATGCATTTAGGCTTTCTTGTGTTAGTCTGTGGTATTCCATTTGCTCACTCGTTACTCGTATTACTTTGGTTAATTTAATGTCATGATTTATTCAGAGCTATGTGACATACTACTGGATTTGCTTATCATGTCAAGGTTTTCATGGAAGGTGTTGGATTTGCCTGACACCTTACATATCACCACCCTTCGAACTTAATTTTTGCACTGAATTTAGGCAATGATTGAATCGTTGTCTAAGTCAGTCAAAAATTATTCTGTTGTCTAAGTTTTGTTGCCTACTGTTCAGCCATGTTCTATGCTAGTTTGTATTACTAATTTATATTTTTATATTCTTCCACATTATTCTTATAATTGACAAGAGAAGAATATTTTTATGCTATTATTAATTTTTAATTATCTTCTGTCTTTATTTAAGTGTGAAGTTTGTTTTTTAAGAAGTTTGTTATCGAAAGTGAGGAGTCTTTCACATCGATTTTCTTAGAAATATTGTTTCTATAAATGTAGGAATTAAGTAAAAATTGTTCTTAACACATCTTCTAAATATCATGTACAAGTAAAATGTTTTTGTTTCTAGACACTCATTTCAACATTGTTACACTAACAAATAAGAATTATTTCCAAGAATTGCTTTGACAAAGAAATATACATACACAGGTATTGAGATATTATCCTAAAAAATGTTAAAAAAAAGGAAAACATCCAACAAGATAATTTTTTATTCTTTGTTTTTATAAGGAGAAAATAAGTAAACTATAAATTATTCTTTTATTTTTATGAGGAGAAAATAAGTGGCATATAGTTTTAGTGTTTATTATGCCTTACTTTTGTTCTTTATACACTGTCCATTTCAGAGTTAATGACTTATTTTCATCGATAGTCTATTTTTTATTTAAGTCCATAGTCAATGACTGTTATTTTGTAGTTTATTAGCTGTCTTGTGTGCTTAACTTATTTAGTTTCTCATATGTTTCTTTTTCACAATTCCTACATCCCATAATTTGATTTCACACATTCACACAATCCTATGAATGTTTAAGCATGAGGTTGGCGAATGTTTTTGCACGAAGGTGATGGACTTGAGCGATATGGATGTGGGCAAGTATTTGATGTGCAGCTTCGTTCGTCGTTCCTTGTTGGCTTTGCAAGTGTGTGTTACCATTGTGGAGGTCCCATAATGGAATGGTGCTGTGAGTGCAGAATCTCGTGGTTTACTGGCTTTGTATGCGTAAAAGTCATCGTTATGTGTCGCTGAAAGCGGTCGTTTTTCTTTGTAATACTTCGCAGACGACTAGTTTACAATAGGATAGGGATTTGGGAAGGTATGTCGTCTATTCTTCACCAATCTTCTTTCTTGGTCTCAATCTTGCGAATCTTCAACTTCTGCTCTTCCTGCTTTTTCTCGGCTTCTTACTTGATTCTTGGTTCTTCTCTGGGTAGGATATGGAAATATTTATTGATAACTAGTCGCTTTGAAGTTCTCTTCTTAGTAACAGTTTGATAAATGGTTTGGACATGTCATTTCTGCTTTTGTGGACGTTTTCTTCAGTTTCGTGCATCAGCATGTTGTTTAATAGCAGTAGTGTGACTTTTACACATATTTTTTGCCAATGGTGGCTTGCCCAAGCAGTCTTCTCGTCGGGCCGTTTTTTGCTCGCTCTGCTGAGTGGGGGCGCTCGGAGATTTACAAGTGGTGAAAGTCCGGTGTGGTGTTTGCTTGTCAGTCCTTGCACAGGTCCCTTCCATATTCCGACACGCTGTGGTTCTGTGTTCTGTCCCAGCAGGGTTCTGCCACCCTGTGGTTCAGCAGATATACAGCCCACTTCAGCTACCCTCTGTTGGTCTCGCTGTCCTTTCCCTTCTCTCGACGCTTCTGCCTTGTAGGAATCGTGTCTTGCTAATTACGTCCATTTCTTTCTTGATACTTCTCACATTGCAACTTGTGGGTCGCTGCATCTGGTCTTTGCTGGAGTTTTTACAATGGTTCTTACAAAAAGTTTTACTTATAATCATCTAACATATGTCTAGTACCTACATTGTTTTACGCCTTCTTAAAAAGCTTTACAAATTTCGGCGCCCTTTCCACGTTACAATTCTAAGATATTTTGAGTCTTAACTTATATAAGAAACCTCAAATTCGTTTTTTATTTTTGTGTAGTGTCGTGGTGTTTAGCTTTTTAGTATTTCATGCTGTTAGAATATCTACACTTTATCCCTTCACCTTAATCTATGGTACTATTGGTGTCATTATTGAAACTACTTTCTTTTTCCCACCTTCGTCTCTCTTCATTCTTCTTTCTCCTGACGATCTTTCCTGCAACATAATCTTAAAATATTGTGCTGATTATTTACCAGTAATAAATTTAATCTTCAAACTTGTACTGAAAGTGTTTAATACTGCCAGTCTTACGTAAAAATACCTCTGCTTTATCTCGTAAAATACCCTCTAATTCTCTTTTACTGTGTTCCGAAATACCTTGGACATCTTGCAATTATTCGTCGATTTCTTTATGGACTTCTAACATGAGTTGAGGCGATTCCCCCTTTTGTGGTTGGTTGGTTGGTTGGTTTGGGGAAGGAGACCAGACAGCGAGGTCATCGATCTCGTCAGATGAGGGAAGGACGAGGAAGGAAGTCGGCCGTGCCCTTTTGAAAGGCACCATCCCGGCATTTGCCTGGAGCGATTTAGGTAAATTACGGAAAACCTAAATCACGATGGCCGGATGCGGTATTGAACCGTCGTCCTCCCGAATGCGAGTCCACCCCCTTTTGTGCATACCATTCTAATTCTTCTTCCTCTTTATCCTGTGTCATTCTTAATTGTTTGTTTATGACTGGTATTTCTTCTAATTTTAGCATTTGCTCAAAGAGAAGTGTGACATTCCAGAATGTTATGCTACCTTTCCCCATATCTATTATCGCTCGTCTCTCATTTAAAAAATCTGCACCTATAATCAAATCTACAGTTAGTTTAGGTATAATCACGAAGTTGGCTTCGATCTTTTGACCTTGGCACGAAAGAGTTAACCTTGTTTGTCTCGTAACTTCCGCAGCATTGTTTCTAATAGGACCTCTTACTTTAATCTTATGTGATTTCAGAACTGGCAATTCCTCATTGGCATTACATTGCATGAATAAATTTTCTGAGATCGCAGTCAGTTCACTTCCGCTATCAATTACAATATTGACTGGGATATGCTTTACCATGGCCTTCACAATTGGTTGGATTTGAAAGGGTTGATTCTGTTCTTCTTCTTCTTCTTGCATCAACGAATCCTCCACTGAGTCTTTTGAGGAATTTCCCTTGTGAATTCGAACTTTCTGTAGGATAAGCTTTGACTGCTACTTCTCTCTCTTTTATTTCCTCTTCTCTATTTCTTCCTTCATTTACGCTTTCTTCAACATCCTCTACTTTTTCCTCATCCTTGTCTATCTTCTCCTTCTTCGTCGCTACTTCCACATAATCGCATCTAAATGCTCTAATTATCGCTTCATAACTTCCTTCATTATATACGCAAGGTTGTGTGCCCACTCGTAACTTATTTTCAACTTCTGTTGACTGCGCATTATACTCATTGAATTCGCTTTCCCTGGTTTCCATCTCAAATAGCTCTGCAATACTCATTGCTTCGTCCTTTCCGCCTACATTCGTTGTGCAGGCCTCTGGTAATTCATCTTCCTCGTCAGTATTCTCCCAATTAATTTCGTCCCAACAAGATATTGTTATTTTCTTGTCTTCGTCTTCATCTGGTCCCTGCGGATTTGTTTCTTCCTTCTTCTCTTCTCGTGATAAGATTTTTACTTCTCTGTTCAAGGTGCTGCAATTGTCCTGGGTCGGTGCGTCGTTCTCTTTCGCATGGACGCTTAGCTGTCAATTCGAACGTTTATCGGGGTTTGGTGGTCTTACCTTAACCTCTTCTATGTGTATTCTCTTTTCTTGTTCAGCTTGTTGATAGTGGTTTCTTTGTTGATAATTTGGCGGTCTGTTGGTTCTCCAGTACCCGTTCCGGTTGTCGTTACTCCCTCTGTAATAGTTATTGTCGTTCCTGGGAGAATTATAGTTATTGCCATATTCTCTTCTAAATCCATAACCGGTTCTTTGTTGAAATCTATTGTCGTTTCTTGGTGCGAAGTTATCACATGGTTCGTAATTATTGTTTCTTCGTACTGTGTCTTGTGGATTCCACTGCTTTTTGCTTTCGTTTTCACGCGCGCTTCGTCTTTTTCTTGCGTCATCTTCCGAAAATATGAACTCTAGTTCCCTTAGAATAGCTTTAAATGCTTCGACGTCATTGCCTCCGCAACCTACTAATGATTGCTGGTATTTCAATGGTAGCTTCATCGCGCATAATTTAATCAACTCTCCATCACTGTATGGTACATCTAAGCATTGATTTTTGTTTGTCATTACTTCGAAAAATTTCACGGGACTCTTCTCTCCTGAATTTTCAAAATATGGGTTCTGTAATAATTCGTACTTCACTCTGTTCTGTGCTTCGCTGGACCAATATCGTGAGAGAAACTTCTCTCTGAAATCTTCGTACGATCGGCATGTCGCTGCAACATTCTGCATGGTTTCTGCGACTGTTCCTGACATGTGTGCACATATAAAGTCTAATTTTGTGCTAGCGTCCAGTGTTCTGGTAATCCTACTCGGAATTGACCAATAAAAGTTCGTGGATGTAATTAGTTTCCTTCTCGAAAGTTTTGAAATTTTCTGACTGTGAGGAAATGATCGTTGTCGTACTCCGTCATAGTTCCATATGAAATTCGAGATTCTTCGCCACTTTTGTTTCTGATCATTTCTCCCGTCGTTCTTTCCGGTTGTGGTAGATCCATTGGATATTGTCCACTGTAACTTTCGCCTACCCTTGCGTAGTATCGTTGGAGTGGTACGCAATAATTTTCTTCCATCGGTTGTGAGCGTGTAGCTGAATGCATTGCACTGTACTTTTCGCGACCTGGCTTTCCATTGTCACGTATGTTACTTTCCGCCTGGAATCGCAAAAGCATGATATCTTCGTTAATTGCTTGTTTTTCCGGTGCTGTTACAGATACGGATGTGGTTGCAGACTCTGTGCTTGTTCGGTGCTGTTCACTAGGCTCTTCAATGGTTTGCAACAACTCTGTTCACAATTTCTGAAATTGTCGCTTCGTTTGCGCTTCTATTTTGACTATGCGGTTATCATACATTTTCAGCGCTGCTTTTGTGATACGTTTGTAGCACACTCTTTTCAACAATTCCACGCGTTTGCAACAACTCTGTTCACAATTTCTGAAATTGTCGCTTCGTTTGCGTATCTATTTTGACTATGCGGTTATCATACATTTTCAGCGCTGCTTTTGTGATACGTTTGTAGCACACTCTTTTCAACAATTCCACGCGTTGTACCTGCTGCTTGTCTAGTAATTACGTTTATCTGTTTCTCTAGTTTCTTGACTTCTCCCTGGGTGTTGTTACGTAATGTTTTGATCTCGTCCTGGGTGTCATTACGCAATGTTTGTACTTCCGCTTGTACCTTGTCAATGTCTGTTCTCAATTGATTGTAACCTGTTATTAAGTTTCCTATCACTTCTCGAGATTTTTTGCCTCGTCTTCAATATGACTTAGGTGTAACTGAATTTTTTTTGTTATTTATTCTCACGCATTTGTCTCGTGGTTTCTGCATTCTGAATTTGAATTTGGTTCGCTATGTCTTTATTTTGTCTTGTCATGGTTCCCGTAATGTGTTGTAGTAATTCTGCCAGATTGATGGGTCCTATTGCGTTTTCTTCCGACGTCCTACGCTCTGTGTTTTCGCCACTGAAATAAAAAAAAAACTGAGTTAATCGATCATCGACGAACTTAAACGAGTATCTCACGACGTCCACCCCGAGCAGATGCAAAGAACGAAAACGAAAGAAATGAGAAAAATAGCGCAACGGCCGAAGTAACTGGCTGGGAATCGGAAAACCCGTGTTCGAATCTTGAAGAAACCTAGCGGATGTTATTCTTTTCGTTTGTATTTTTCCATATCTCAATTGATAAGGATACGAGGGTTAATAAGGTAAGTAAATCAATAAGAAATGATAATAATAAGGTAGGCAAACTAATTTCACAAACGCCGTGAGTTAGTAAAGTAATAAACTTTGAAGCCTTGTCACATGAAAAGAACTCCGAGTAAGAGTGCTGCGAATTCCTCACGAGGGATCACAGGCCAAACGCGCGACGCTTGTTTACAGCGAGGTACGGGAAAGAATGCAAGCGCGGAGAGTTATGTTGTCCCGGTTGCCACTTCGTCATATCATAGTTGTGAACCTGGAAGAGTGAAGGTGTCCAGCACGAGCCTTATAGAAGTCAATCGGAAAGAGCTGTTTTCCGTCATTAGGCTACCGCGAACCTCGCGGATACATGTAGTGATTTTTCCATCGTTTATGTGCCGAATGAAATACATTTTGTCAATGAATACAGTGTTCTTACGTAAGTAACATATGACGAGTACTGTATGTAGTTTATAGTAATTAGCTCGTCTGTTTATGCCGTAGTAATTAGTTATTGTTTGTTGTGTCATATCTTTCATGTGTATAATCTGAATAATGGTGGATGAACACCCTTCGACTTGCGCTGTAATATGTAGTTGGGAGCCTGTCACAGGCGATGGCAAGCAGGAAGTTACCGACGCTGTGTATTGGTTTGTGAAAGTGTTGCAGTACAGATGCATTATCAGTGCACTGCCGGAATAAGGCAGTTCTGATTCTGGGAGTTCCAGATTGATAGGAGCGGCTATCGTCGAGCGATTTTTGGAGCTGAAGAACGAAATGGCTTCATACTGAAGTACTATACCATGAAGACGAAGCAGAAGGTGATTCAGTGGAAGATATCCCAAGTAGTGAATCGCAAAATGGTCATAACACATTGAAAATCTCTACGTCACTGGGAATATGTGCTTCATCAGTTCCCGATGAGTATTACGAACCGGTTACTAAACGATTGAACTACGGTGGTATACCCCTTGAAGTAAAAGTAAAGGCGGTAGCGCTAGCCAGGAATCATCCAAATTGGAACTTACAAACACTGCAAACGAATGGAGCAACAACAGCGCTGAAAAGGAAGAAGGACTTGAAATTGTGGGAAAGTGATATCGTTAAAGGAGGGAGAAGATACGACAAATACCAGGCGATAAATAAGTGGATATACGACCGATTTGTCGAATCTCGTTGTCGTAACGAGGATGTAAGAACGAGAATACCTCAGAAGTGGGCTGCAGGTGCAGCGCTTCAATATACGGCCAACAAGGATATTACGTTTGCTGCATCATTATCTTGGGCAAAAATTTCAAATCGGAGTGTAAAATTTGTCAACGGCTCGACACTAAATGCGTCTCTCATAAGCAGGTACAAAATATAGAAGATATACAGAAAGTGGCGGCTCTTTTCAGCACGCAAACGGCGTCACTTATGACCGGTTTTAATCGAGATTACGTGATCAACACCGATCAAACAGGTTGCGAGTATCGGGTGAACATTCAACACACGTTATCGCATAAGGGAGAAAAACGAACCCTTGTCGCAGTTGATAGTAAAAACAAACTAACACAATCGTACACGGCGCAATATGCCATCACAGCCTCTGGAAAAGTGTTGCCTAAGGTTTTCCTGTATTTACAAGAAACTAATGTTACATTTGGTCCTCGGGTTGTAGAAGAGGTCAATCGTTTAACCGACTCGTTGAAAAATGTTTACATTACCTGCTCCAAACTCGGGAAGCTTGTAAGTAGGCTGTTTATGTTTTCTTTAGGTAAGTAGGTAGTTTACGTTGTCTTATTGGCAACGTTACGTAGCGCTCTCTGAAAATCACTGGCTGTGCTGTGTGCAGTCTGTGGCTAGTTTGCATTGTTGTCTGCCATTGTAGTGTTGGGCAGCTGGATGTTAACAGCGCGTAGCGCTGCGCAGTTGGAGGTGAGCCGCCAGCAGTGGTGGATGTGGGGAGAGAAATGGCGGAGTTTTGAAATTTGTAAGACTGGATGTCAATTATGAATATTAAAGTAAATACATTGTTTGTTCTCTATTAAAATCTTTCGTTTGCTAACTATGCCTATCAGTAGTTAGTGCCTTCCGTAGTTTGAATCTTTTATTTAGCTGGCAGTAGTGGCGTTCGCTGTATTGCAGTAGTTCGAGTAACTAAGATTTTTGTGAGGTAAGTGATTTGTGAAAGGTATAGGTTAATGTTAGTCAGGGCCATTCTTTTGTAGGGATTTTAGAAAGTCAGATTGCGTTGCGCTAAAAAATATTGTGTGTTAGTTTAAGCACAGTCTTGTATAATAGTTTTAAGGGGACGTTTCACATTTAGTAGGCCTATTTTCAAACGACTGTACGGAAAAGAGGTTAGAGGACCTGCAACGGAGTTACGTTATGTGGGTTGCATATAAATTAGACGTATTGTGATACAGGTCGTTGGGCTACGTTTGTTCATGACAGTACATCCAAATGTATTGTGGACAGTCTCTGCAGAATTCTAGCGAATAGAATTAGTATTAAAGAAGTAGTAATAAGGGGACGTTTCAAGCTGACGAATGCGATTTACAGAACATTGCTTGAGAATGTTTTAAAACCGTACGTTTATGATAACAAGTTTTGTCTAATATTGGATTCCTGGAGTGGACAAATTAATACTACAACATATGACACAATGTTTATAGATGGCGTGGTCAGCCGACGTGCACACCGCCAAACTACACACCTGCGTGCCAGCCGTTTGATGTTTATTTCTATCACCAGGTTAAAAACTTTATTTCCAGGCTTCAGAATTGCAGTGTGCTTCTGGAAACGCAGCGGGAATTGCACAACCGCACGGATGCAATAACTATTCACAGGATAATTCATAACCAACTTTCAGCACCGATTTTTCAGGCAAGGATATCGTATGCGTGGTAAGCATCAAAATTAATTCCCGAAAAAGACATAAGTTTAAATGTAAACCAAGTTTGTTTTCCGCCGACTCTTTGGAAGGGACAGTGTAGCTGTTGAAAGATTACATTCATTAGATGTTCTTGGTGCCGTGAGTATATTTGTTTAGAATGTTTATATGACAAGTACAATCCATCTAGTTGTTCGAAGAAAAGTGAGGACACGTAACAGTGAGTGGAAGAGCCATTGTCAAGTGACCTGGAGTAACATTTTTAGTTGTTTACTATCCCAAGAGGTTAGAGGAATTTATTTTCCTACCTTATTGTTATCATTCATCATTTATTTACTTACCTTATTAACCCTCCTATCCCTATCAAATGAGATATGGAAAAATACAATTGCCAAGAAGAACATCTGCTAGGTTTCTTCGAGATTCGAATCCGGGTTCTCCGATTCCCAGCCAGATACCTTGACCGTTGTGCTATTTTTTTTATCTCATTTTGTTCGTTTTCGTTCGTTGTATCTGCTCGGGGAGGACGTCGCAAGACACCCGTTTAAGTTCGTCGTTGATCCACTAACTCAGTTTTTTTTTTCCGTCGGCAGCTAACCCTCTGACCGAACAGGCTGAGTTACCGTGCCGGTGCTGTGGGCGACAAATGTTTACTTTGTGGGTACAGAAGCGGCAGCTGTAAAAGTTTCTTACCTCGATTTCTGGAAAAGTATGCGTTCTGCGACCCCATACGTGATGATGAAAAGTACTCTGTTTACAATTATCTATCGATCCCGCCAATTTTGCGTCGATTGCTCGTCATAAGTTTTAGGGGTGATTTTCTCAAAAACGCGGGGGTGTTGACCCAAAATAGATTCCTTCGTTTTAGGTTGTACACAAGCGAATCGGTTGGCTGTGTCTGAGGCCTTCTCCTTGTGAACATAGAATCTGTTGTTGGTGTCCAGTAGCTTGTAACGGGTCACAGCTGCCAGCTTACCGTAACCCTCCCACCCTCAGATTGACGATGGGATGCAGAAATTGCTTCCCCGTCGAACTACTAAACGCGTTCTGCAGACGCCTCACCTTGGCAGTAATGCTGCCCATTACGAATTGCCTCACCATCAGACGGGTGCTGCCTTACTGCATAGGTCTCAATGACACTGTTGGAGTCATTCTGCAAGTGTATATCTGTGACACTGCCGCAGGCAATTCGCTGTGGTCCAGCAATGAATCTCTTCTATGTGTGCAGCAGCTTGTAACTGAGGCGCAGCTGCAGGCCTTCTGTAACACTCCCACCCTCAGATTGACGATGGAACACAGTAATTGCTTCGCTCTCGGACTACTAAAGGTTTTCTGCAGATGCCTAAACATGACAGTAATGCTATCCATCAGGAAATGCCTCTCCATCAGTTGGGTGCTGCCCTATTGCATAGATGTCATTCTGCTAGTGTATAGCTATGATATGATATAGCTACGGTCTCAGCATGGAATCTCTTCTTGGTGTCCAGTAGCTTGTAACAGAGGCGGGCTGACTGTAACCCTCCCACCCTCCGAGTGGCGATGTCTCAAAAAACTTTCTTCGCTGTCACACTACTACAGGCTTTCTGCAGACGCCTCACCGTGGCAGTAGTGCTGTACTCAGGTATTGCCTCACCATCCGGCGGGTGCCACCCCATTGCATAGGACACAGTTAGACCAGCTCATTCTGGTAGTGTACATATATGATACTGCCGAAATCATTTGTCCGCAGTGTTAGCATGTAATCTCTCCTTGGTGACCAGTAACTTTCAACTGAGGTGCAGACGCTGGCTAACTGTAGCCCTCGCATCCTCTTATTGACAGTGGGATACGGAAAATGCATCGTCATCACATTACTACAGGGTTTCTATAGCCGCCTCCCCGTGACAGTAATGCTGCCCATCAGGAATTGCCTCACAATCAGACAGGTGCTGCTCTATTGCAATGGTCTCGATGACATGGTGAAGTTATTCTGTTGGTGTATAGCTATGGTACTGCCGCATGCATTTAGTTATGGTTTCAGCATGGTATATCTTCTGTGTGTCCAGTAGCTTGTAACCGGGGCACGGAAGTTGGCTTACTGTAGCCCTCCCATCCTCAGATTAACGATGGGATACAGAAATTCTTTCGCCGCCTCACTACTAAAAATGTTCTGCAGACGCTTTACCATGACATTAACGCTGCCCATCAGGAATTGCCTCATCAGACAGGTGCTGCCCTATTGCATAGGTCTCGATGACATGCTGCAGGCATTTAGCAATGGTCACAGAATTTAGTCCCTTCTGGGTGTCCAAGAGCTTGTAACTAGAATGAGATTTTCACTCTGCATCGGAGTGTGCACTGATATGAAACTTTCTGGCAGATTAAAACTGTGTGCCGGACCGAGACTCGAACTCGGGACCTTCGCAGGAGAGCTTGTGTAAAGTCTGGAAGGCAGGAGACGAGGTACTGGCAGAAGTAGAGCTGTGAGGACGGGTGCTTGGGTAGCTCAGATGGTTGAGCACTTGCCCGCGAAAGGCAAAGATCCCGAGTTCGAGTTTCGGTCCGGCACACAGCTCTAATCAGCCAGGAAGCTTGTAACTGCCGGCTGACAGTAACCCTCCCACCTTCAGATCGACGATCGGAGGTAGAAATTCTTTGCCGTTGCACTGCAAGAGTATTTCTGTCCACGCTTCACCATGACAGTAATGCTGCCCATCAGGAATTGCCTCACCTTCACATGGGTGCTGCCCTGTTGCATTGGTGTCGATGACACTGTTGGAATTATTCTGCGGAGTGTATCTATGATACTGATGCAGGCTTTTGGTTATGGTCTCAGAATTGAATATCTTCTGTGTGTCCAGTGGCTTGTTAATGTGTCATAGCTGCCGGCTTACTGTAACGTTCTCATCCTCAGATTGAAGGTGAGACAGAGAAATTGCTTTGCCGACACACTACTAGAGCCATTTTGTAGACGACTCAACATGAAGGTACAGCTGCTCATCAAATATTGCCTTGCCATCATACGGTTGCTGCCGTATTGCACAGGTCTCGTTGACACAGTTGGAGTCATTCTTCTAGTGTATATGTATCATACTGACGCAGGCTATTTGTCTTTGGTCTCAACATAGAAAATATTCTGGGTATCCAGTAGCTTGTAACCGAGGGACAGCTGCCTGTTTACTGTAACCCCTCCACCCTCAGTACGGGGCACACAAATAGCTTTGCTGTACACTACTGAAGGGTTTCTGCAGATGACTGATCGTGACAGTAATGCTGCTCATCAGCAGTTGCCTCACCACAGGCAGGTGCTACCCTATTGCATAGGCCTGGGTGACACTGTTGGATTCGTGCTGCTAGTGTATATCTACTATACTGCCACGAGCATTTGGCTACGGCTTCAGCATGGAATCTCTCGTGGGTGTCCAGTAACTTGTAACTGAGGGAAAGCTGCCAGCTTACTGTAACCCTCCAACCCTCAGATTGACGATGAGACAGAACCTGCGTCGCTGTCGCAATACTACAGAATTATGGCAAACGCCTCACCTGAAACGTCCCCTAAGAAAAATTTATGAATGACTGGTAAACGCCTTACGTTATTTGATTTTCAAACAGCTGAGCAAAACTGAACGTACTGAGACATTTCTCTCTTTACTTATTCTGATCATCACTAAACTGACACACAATATTTTTAGCGCAACGCAGTCTGACTTTCAATAATCCCTACAAAAGAATGGCCCTGACAAACAATAACTTATACCTCTCATGAATCACTTACGTCACAAAAATCTTCGTTACTCGAACTACTGCAATACAGCGAGCGGCACTACTGCCAGCTAAATAAAATATTCTAACTACTGAAGTCGCTAACTACTGATAGGCTTAGTTAGCAAATGAAAGATTTTGATAAAGAACAAACCATGTATTTAGCTTAAAAGTGTTCAAAAGTCATTATATATATATATATATATATATATATATATATATATATATATATATATATATATATATATATATATATATATCAGTTAATGGCATCCAGTCTTACAAATTTACTGTCTCTGATGGACACACGTCCAGATCATCCGCTCTCAAAAATCCGCCATCTCTCTCCCCACATCCACCACTGCTGGCGGCTCACCTCCAACTGCGCAACGCTAAGTGCTGTTAACAGCCAACTGCCCAACACTGCAATAGTGAATCCGAACAATGCAAACCAGCCTCAGACAGCACACCGCGGGACCGATGACCATAGCAGTCTGGTCCCTTTAATCCCACAAACCTACCAACCAACCAACTGCACACAGAACAGTCAGTGATTTTAATACAGAGGGCTACGTCACGTTACCAATATAAAAACCTAAACAGCCTACTTACACACCATAACAGTAAAGCTGCCCATTAGGAATTGCCTCGCCTTCCGACGGGTGTTGCTCAATTGCATAGGTCTCAATGCAACACTGGAGTCGTTCTGTTAGTGTATATGATACAGCTGCAGGTATTTGATTATGGCCCCAACATGTAACCTCTTCTGGGCGTCCAGTAGCTTGTGACCGAGGCACAGCTGCCGGATTACCGTAGCACTCCCAACATCAGATTGACGATGGGACACAGAAATTGCTTGTCGTCGCACTATTCTGAACACGCCTCACCATGAGAGTAGTGCTGCCCATCAGGAATTGCCTCACCATCAGACGGGTGCTGCCCTAATTGCATAGCCCTCGATGACACTGTTGGAGTCATTCTGTTTGTCTACATCTATGATACCGGTCCTGCCGTAGGCATTTGGCAACGGCCTCGACATGGAATATTTTCTGGGTCTCCAGTAGCTTGTAACCCAGGGACAACTGCCATCTTACTATACCCCTTGCTTCGTTACATTGACGCTGTGACACCAAAGTTGCTTCAGCATCAGACTGCTACAGGCATTCTGCATACGCCTTATCGTGACACTACGGCTAACCTTCAGGAATCGTCTCTCCATGTCACCTGTGTTGTCCTTGAGCAAGTGTGTCTATGACACTGCTCGAGTTATTCTTATGTGCATTTCTCCGAGACTGCGGCTAGCATCCTGCTAGCGTTTCACCATGGAATGTCCTCTGGGAGACCAGCACTAATTTTGAGATATAAAGCCAATGGCTTGCTGTAACTCTCTCCCCATCGCATTGCTGTAGGCTCACAGTAATTACGTCGCCATTCCATTACATTAGTCATTCTGCAGACGCCTCAATATGACACTTCCGCTGCCGTTGTGTTATGGCCTAACGTTGACACGGCTGCTGGTCTTTATAAGGGTCTCCGCGACACTGTTGGAGTATTTCTGCAAGTAACTCGTGTGCTAATGCTGCTGCGCTGCCGTATTGCATATGTCTCAGTGACAGTGATGCAATCATTCTGCTAGCCTACAACTATGATACTGCCGCTGGCATACGGCTACGGTCCCACCATGCAAACTATCCTGAGTGTCCAGTACTCTTTCTGCAACACAAAGTTGACGCCATTCTGCAATTCTGTCCCCATCGCATTGCACGTGGGACATGGTTATCGCTTTTCCATTGCAAAACAAGTGCCATTCTTCAGAGGCCTTAATATGACCACTTGTGCTGGTGCTCAGTTGTACATTTCCGTAACACGGCTCCTGGACTACTGCAAGTGTCTCGCCGACTTTGTTGGAGTATTTCACCGAATACCTTTCTAACAGACTGCTGCTGGAATTTCTCTCTCGTCTCACCATGGAACCTCTTCTAGGGGTCCATAAATCTGTCTCCGAGGCACAGTTGCTAATTTATCGTAAATCCACTACCATCTTGTTCTTGCTGGGACACTAAAATTGCTTCACCTTTGCACTACCATAGACATTTTGAACACGCCTCACCATGACACTAATACTCTCTGTGGTATCGATAGCTATGATGCCACGGCGTAGGTACAAGTTGTTAGGTTGGCACTACGACACCGTCACCGACGACAGCGCCCTCTAGCCGGCACTGTGCAGCTCTACGAGCGCCGCTCCAGAGTCTGCCCATTTCTTCCGGAGCTGACGACCAATCAATATTGTTTCATTTTCATAGTGGGCGAGCCACTACAGATTTTGCCTCAGTTAGCTTTGATATATCCGGCTTTGCACCTACGTGCTCATCTTTAACAAAAGTATATGTCATTGACTAATATTCTCTATTAAACGTACTTTTAGTTTAAAAGCGGTACCAAGATTTTTACCTCACCTGCTCCTACTCGCTTCCTACATTCGGCCTACCCTTCAGTTTACAGGAGCAGACCCACGCGCCGCCTTTCAGGCGGGATACAAAACTCCCTCTCAGGAACTGCCTCTCCATCACACGGAGCGGGGCTCCTGCAAGAGTCTCTATCACACTGCTGGAGTCATTCTGCATTTCTGTTATGCTGCTGCTAGCATCAGGCTTGGATAACACCAAGGAATCTCTTCTGGGTGTCCAACAGTACAGATGTATCATAGATATACACTAACAAAACGACTCCAGCACTGCATTGAGATCTATGGAATTGGGCAACACCCGTCTGAAGGCGAGGCAATTCCTGATGGGCAGCTTTACTGTCATGGTGAGGCGTCTGCATAATCCTGTAGTAGTGCGACAGCGAAGCAGTCGCACTACTGGGATACTGCAAGAGCTTCTACTACCATTCTGGAGCCACTTTGCATGTTTATTACTGTTATAGTGCTGCTCGCATTAGGCTAGGGTCACACCATGGAACCTTTACTGCGTGTCCCGTACTCATTTTGCGACAGTGAGCTGACGGATGTCTGTAATTCTCACCCCGTCACACTGCTTCTGGGACACAGTAATCACTTTGTCATTGCATTACAATAGGCACCCTGTAGACTCGTTAATATAACACTCATGCTGGCGCTTACTTGTGCCTCTCCATAACACAGGTACTGGTCTACTGCAAGTGTCTTGTCAACATTGTCGGTGTATTTCTGCGAGTACCTTCCCATGAGAATGCTGCTGGAAATTAGCACTGGTCTCACCATGCAACCTTTTCTATGTGTCCAATGATCTATCTCCGAGGCACAGTTGCTAACTTAGTGTAACTCTCGTGCCACCTTATTGTTGCAGGGTTATCAAAATAGCTTCACTTGTGCACTAATATATGCAGTCTGCAGACGCCTCACCATGCTGCCCCTCAGGATTGCATGTCCATCATACATTCGCTGCCCAGTTCCATATGTCTCGATGACACTGTTGGCGTCATTCTGCAGATGTATATCTATGATACTGCCGCTGTCATTCGGCTACCGGCACACCACGGAACCTCTTCTGGTTGTCCAGTAGCTTGTAACCAAGTCGTAACTGCTGGCATACGTTAACCCAAGTTCCCACAGATTGACGGTGGGATACAGAAATTCTTTCGCAATCACACTACTACAGTCTTTCTGCAAACACCTCACCATGTCACTTATGCTGTACCTCAGCAAATGTCTCTCCATGAGACTGCTGCTGGGATACTACAAGAGTTTCTATCACACTGCTGGATTCACTCATCATGTATATTACTATTATAGTTCTGTTGGCATTAGGCTAGTGTCACACCATGGAACCTCATTTGCATGTTTAGTAATCTTCCTCCGACAGAGAGCTGAAGGGTATCTATAATTCTCACCCCATCACATTGCTCCTGGGACACGGTAATCGGTTCGCCATTGCAATACAATACACATTCTACAGACGCGTTAGTGACACACGTGCTGGCGACGACTTGTGCCTCACCCCAAAACGGCTGCTGGCCTATTACAGGTGTCTCGTCAACATTGTTGAAGTATTTCTGCGAGCGCCTTTCTTTGCGAATAGTGGTGCAATTTAGCACAGATCTCACCATGGAACCTCTTCTGGGTGTCGAACAATCAGTCTGCGAGGCACAGTTGCTAACTTACTGTAACTCTTGTCCCGTCTTCTTTTCGCTGGGAGATTAAAATGCCATCGCTTTTGTACTACTATAGTCATTCTGCAAACGACTCACCATTAAACTAGTGTTCCTTTCAGGAATTGTCTCTCCATCAGACGGGTGTTGCCCTATTGAATATGTTTCTATAACACTGCAGGAGAAATTCTGGAACGCCTTGTAGGTGTCCAGTAGCGTGTACCCGTCACAGGCCAACACACAGGCGTCCCTGAATTTCATGTCTTTTCCGCAATCTTTCTGATGTTCTGCCACTACAAAAATGGTTCAAATGGCTCTGAGCACTATGGGACTTAACATCTGAGGTCATCAGTCCATTAGAACTTAGAACTACTTAAACCTAACTAACCTAAGGACATCACACACATCCATGCCTAAGGCAGGATTCGAACCTGCAACCGTAGCGGTCGGGCGGTTCCAGACTGTAGCGCCTAGAACCGCTCGGCCACTGCGGCCCGCTCTTATTCCCGAACGCGCTTTGCTATTGACCTGCCAGTCTCGCCGATGTATGCCTCTCCACATTCGCATTCCACCTTGTACACGCCCGCAGTGTGTAAGGCATCCGTTTTGTTCTTAGTGGAGCCTAGCGCGTCCTGGTTCCTGCGACCACTGTAGCCTGGGGCATGTTTCCAAAATGAAATTTTCACACTGCAGCGGAGTGTGCGTTGAAATGAAACTTCTTGGCAGATTAACATTTTATTCCAGGAGTGTCAGTCTTGCAAGTTTCGCAGAAGACGTTCTACTAAGTTGGAAGGTTGGAACGAAATATTGGCGGAAGTAAAGCTGTGAGGACGTGTCGTGAGTCGTGATTGGGTAGCTCAGTTGATAGAGCACTTGCTTGCGAAAGGCAAGTTTCACCCTTAACTGAAATTATGAGACTTATAAAATCTCAATAAACAAAAGCTAACATGGTGTCGATGGAATTTCGGACAGGATTCTGAAAAGCTGCTCTAGCACAATAAGTAATGTCTACAGCAATGTATATAATACACCAACGGGACAGAGAATTTTTACAGACAGAAAATCAGAAAGATGACAGGAAATATTTAAATTATTACAGTAAAATTTCCTTACTGACATCTTTTACCAAAATATCGGTAAAAGAAATGCATCCAAGTATATTGTCACCTGTAAGTTTACTTAGCAAATCACAGTTTCGATTCTAGAGGTTTTGCTGGGCAGAGAATGATGTCTGTACGTTCATTCGTCAAATAGTGCAATCCTTAAATAATAAAATATCGCCAGTTGCTATTTTTGGTTATATTTTCAAGGCGTTGCATTCTACAGCTTATGTCACACACGTAGAAAAACTAAAGTTTTATGGGGTTGATGGTTTCAATCATTCTTAACAAACAGAAGACAAAACGTTGTGCTGATAATTTAGGCGATGTTAGGAGAGTAGACCATTTTAGTGATTGTCGGGGAAAAAAATCACAAACGAGGTCCCACAGGAATCCACTCCTACTCCTTACATATGGGAATGACCAACCACTTAACATTCAATAAACAGAATTGGTTCTTTTTGCAGACTATACTTGTGTTATAAAAAGTCCCATTAGCGAGAAACCAACACAAGAGATTTTTAACGAAGTGTTTCAGAGAATTACTAACTGGTTCCCTGAATGTGGAGTATTCCCTAGTTTTGAGGAAATCCGCTATATTCAGCTCTGTACAGTCATATCAACGATTGATGCAGCACATGAACTAAAATCCGTAAATAGGGTACAATGATCCAAATTTTTAGGAGTACATATCGGTGAAAACTCGAACTGGAAGATGCATATAACTAAGCTTCTCAAAAAATTAAGTTCAGCTACTATTCGTATAACTGCTAGTCTCTGAAACAACTGAATCAACCTCCTGATATCTTTTGCATATCTCCAGTTTTACGAAATGAAAGTCACAGGTAATTCATCAGTTACAAAGAAATTTTTATTTGTACAAAATTGATAACTAAGGAGAACATGTCATGATCACCCGTGATCGTCATGTATGTGTCTCATCAACGAGTTAGGCATTTTAACTGGACCATAATACTACGCATATTATACAATGAATTTCGCCATAAATAATTCATAAAAGAATTAGAAGAATATTGAAGTCTACACCTACAACACTAGAGGAAAAAATTACCTTCCTTATCTAATATCGAAACTGTCAGTGGCTCACACAGGATTTCAATGTGCAGCAATAAAAATTTTTGTTGATTTGCTCAAAAACATAAAAATGGTTGACAGGTAGCAAATAACTTTTAATTGTAATTAAAATCATTTTTTCCGGAATATTGTTTCTATTCTATGAACTAATTTTTTAAATAACTAGTAGACTGTTAAAAAAGAAAAGAAAACTGATTAGTATGGGTAGAAGTACTATGAGTAGCACCTGGTATGAATATCCTGTGACTGACTCGTTCCTAATCAGTTCAATAAAAGAATCAGTCCGATTGTCTACGGACCATGTAATTGACTAGGTAACTAATTAGCTGTCATTCTGAATCGTTGTTCACCACAAATGCTGCATAACTCCAAAAACAGGTCGACCCGAACTGACGGCCTTGATTCGTTGTAATAGATACTGGACAACAGGAACACGATATCTAGTTTTGCAGCAACACAGTAAAATTGGCCAATGTTACGGCTTCCACCCAGCGAGCAACGCGGTCTGTTACTGAGAGCATGTAGCAATAACCTTCTGACTCGGGTAGAAGTTCTACGAGGTCATGGTGGTTCGATGTATGCTATTTTTGGATACGTGTGCTGTCCTACTTTACTTTGCTGACAGCCTATGCTAGCTTGTCTGCAGAAATTGCAGTGTGCTTCCACTTCCGGTCAGACGAAACGTTTTCTTATTAATTTTTAGTTGATCGTACCACTGAGCATCGAAAACGGTTTTCTGACACTTTTGTCGGACTACTGGACGTAATCCAGCGTCTTGTAACTATTCCATTTGTGGATCTTACTGCTGTGCTGCTGCGAGATCTTCATAACTGATGTTGATCGTTACTGCATTAATGCGCAAGGGGCAATCAGGAGCTACAGTGTTGTTTGTCACACTAAGATGTCGAACATCTTTAGTGAAGTGGCGAACTAGCATGGTAAAAGGATGGAGTGCGCTAGTGGCTGGTGATTACTAAAAGTTTGTTTTCTCATAAATGCTTGTGTGCTTCGCAAAGTGCCAACAGCTCTCTGTCTTAATCTGATCACTTACATTGTGACTCCATAAGCTTTTGATAGAAAAGTTGCTATAAGGCGACTATTTGCTGTGGAGCCAATTCTAAAGAAGCTTTGCTAGTGTCAATGGTAATCGATATTACGCTGAAGACGTTAGATGCATCGATATGATTGCTTAGTGTAAACTACAATTTATTCAGTGATTATTCAGTGAAACATATGTTGCGTTTTACTGGTCCATGGAAGTTTTTTTTTTTTTTTTTTTTTTTTTTTTTTTTTTTTTTTTTTTTTTTTTTTTTTTTTTTTGCTGTCAGCATTTCTACTCATAGGTGTTTGAATTTCGGCAACCTGAGGTACATTATCTTCGTAGAAACAGGGAACCCTCTCATGTTGCTAAAGTTTTTTGGCCTAGGCATCTGACAGATAATATCTGTGTGCTACTGAGTGATTCTAATATCTGTCTACATCAAAAGTGACTGAGAAAGATGATTTCTTGTTCGCAGAGTTGACATTTTATGTCTTTCACGACTATATCAAATTGCCAAAGGTGTTCTTCAAGCTTGTGTGGGGGATGTCGACAATACTAGGATGCCATTCAGGAAAGAAAAGCTAAATGAGATTTAGGGATGGCTTTATCCACAAAATTTGGCCAAGTCTGAGCAGCATTTTTCAATTCAAAGTGCATGAAAAGGAAATAATGTAGTCCAAGCATCATAATTACCGCAGTTTTTGGATTGTCTTCGGGGCATATCTGGAGCTGAAAATATGCATTCTCGCAGTCTAACGTGCTGAATGTGAAGGTACCTGCTAATGTTTGCGCAAAGTTTTGTATATTAGGTATCGAGAATAGGTAGGATCCTGTACGTGAATTAAGAGCGGCGGTGCATACTCAACGGGATGCCCAAGCGGAGTACTACCCTTGACTGCAGTAGTTGACGAACAGTAGCATTAGTGGCTCATCACTTGTCCGAAGCTAGCCGGCGAGTCTTTGAAGAAACAGGTACCATATGGACTTCATCACGTTTAATGCCTCTCTTTTCCCTAGGAACTGTTGTAACATTGGGAGCACTGATACACTGGGTGTGGTAGCAAGCATACTATTTTTGCATTATTGTACTGAACTTGCGAGTTACTTGTGTACTGTGCTAGGACAAACTGTGTTTCTCATCCTCACGTGTGATTTCACCGGACGTTCTTCTCCTGTTGTCACTCGCACGCGTCACTCGCTGTAGTTACAGCTTCGCCAGTCTTGTGAGCCACAAATGATTTTCGGGTTTGAGCTCTTTCATTCCCAATCATCCTGTTTGCATTTTAACAGCTTCCAGTTCCTTTGACTTGTAAAACAAATTTGAATTTAAATGCTGGTTTACCTCATGTATGTTTTCTTATGCCTTCATACATCTTGTTCATAGTTCCTAGATCTGATTTCAAAGGATTGTAAATATCGTTCAGTTGTTCTTTGATGTCATTGCTTTGGAATCTGCAGATCGTATGTATGGGCTGTCTGCCAATGATGCCTGTCACTATATCTCCGTTGCATGTGTGTCGAACTGTGACGTTTGCTGTGTCATGAGAGTGAAACGTCCCCTTTGAAGAATTGTACATGACTGTGCTTAAACTGACACACAATATTTTTAGCGCAACGCAATCTGACTTTCAGAAATTCCTACAAAAGAATGGCCCTGACTAACATTAACCTATGCGTTTCACAAATCGCTTACCTCACAAAAATCTTGGTTACTCGAACTACTGCAATACAGCGAGCGCCACTACTGCCAGCTAAATAAAAGATTCAAACTACAGAAGGCACTAACTACTGATAGGGATATTTAGCAAATGAAAGATTTTAATAGTGAACAAACAATGTATTTACCTCAATAGTGTTCAAAAATCATAATGTATATAGCAGTTCATGATATCCAGTATTACAAATTTCAAAACTCCGCCATCTCTCTCCTCACATCCACCACTGCTGGCGGCTCACCTCCAACTGCGCAACGCTACGCGCTGTTCACATCCAGCTGCCCAACACTACAATGACGAGTATTACAACAATGCCAACCAGCCACAGACTGCACACAGCACAGCCAGTGATTTTCATACAGAGCGCTAAGAAAACCTAAACAGCCTACTTACAAGAGGAGTGAAACTGGCTTAAAAAAATCTGCACCCAATATCGACTCGTTCAGGCCTGCAATTATAAAATGCCAGATGAAAGTTTAGCACAAGCAGAGGTCCATTGTATATGTGACTGTTCCACATAGTTTGATGTGTGTGTCATTTGTAGCGTGCAGCTCGAGTACGGGGTCCTCAATCTCCGCATCAGTTCCTGTTCTTGGAAGGATGCTCGCCTTTGAGCCGGTGTCAATTAGAAAATAGTGGGCTGGCGTCTTGTATAGGATATGCAATCTACAGCTGTCGTGTGTAGCTTGTAGCAAACTTGTTTTGCCAAGTCGTTTGTACCACTGTTGCAATGTTGATGTGCCACATCCCGCAGAATCTATTTAAATGCCATGCCGTGCGTTTGGGTGACTAATGGCTCGGAACGTGTGTGTTCTCAATTTCCAATTGATGTGACACATCCCGCAGAACCTATTTAAATGGCATGCCGTGCGTTTGGGTGACTGTATGGCTCGGAACGTGTGTGTTCTCAATTTCCGAAGGACGTATGAAACCAACACAACGATACCTATTCTTGTATTTAGAATTTCTAGCATCGGCAGCTGGGAGTGTGCCCCGTGTAAACAACTGGCGTCTGCCACTACCGTTAGCTGCATGTATACTGGTGTTTATTTGTGATGTCAGTGTCGTGTATTTCTATGAGTGCTCGGTGCCTTTCATCAAACAGTTACCGTAGAAAGGAATTTAGAATTGATGATGATGATGATGATATTTGGTTTGCAGGGCGCTCAACCACGTGGTTATCAGCGCCCGTACAAATTCCCAATCTTTTCATTGTCTAGTCTCACCACTTTTCCGAATTATGATGAAATGGCGAGGACAACACAGATATCCAGTTCCCGGGCGGAGAAAATCCCCGACCTGGCCGGAAATCGAAACCGGAACCCCGTGATCCAGAGGCAGCAGACTGCGAGCTGTAGATAAATTCGGAATTGGTGCTGTGATTTATTGGCACTGCTTCCATAATGGTGTAGTCGTTGTTACAGAAATGCAAAAATTCTCTCTGCTATTTGTAACATGAATTACCCACATGTTTTCATTCACAATTGTCAGGACAGTTGGGCTACGCAGGGCGCAGCAACTATTGTTGTAGGCGAACTGGACAGGAGCAGAAATGATTAGTAAACGAATTATCACAGTGAATAGAAGATTTACGTAACTTGTGTTTCTCCAACCTTAGGAAGACATATTACAAATAATGCAGGAAGAAATAGAGTTTAGCTGTCACAATGTCAGCAAGGGTGAGACTTGCCGTATTAAGCATGCACGATGGTATTGTAGTCGTGAGGCTCCAAATGCGAGAGAGTTAAATGGCTGCCGCCGGCCGCGCTATATCACGGCGGGAGAGGGCTCATGGTATGGAGCCACTAGGGGCGTAGCTCAGGGGCACACGCCATTGAGTCCATCAGACTCTCCGAGACGACTATCGGCGTCTGTGGGAAACTTGCAATTGGTATAAATAGCTCTGAGCGCTATGGGACTTAACATTTGAGGTCATCAGATGACTTAGAACTACTTAAACCTAACTAACCTAAGGACATAACACACACATACATACCCGAGGCAGGATTCGAACCTGCGATCGTAGCAGCAGCGCGGTTCCGGTCACAAGCGCCTAGAACCGCTGTATTATTTGGTTTAGCCACGAAGCCTACTTTCATTTGGACGGGTTCGTCAGTAAGCAAACCTGGCGCATTTGGGAGACTGAGAACCCAATTTTCGTCCGAAGTTCGTTGTCGTGCGGTAGCGTTCTCGCTTCCCACGCCCGGGTTCCCGGGTTCGATTCCCGGTGGGATCAGGGATTTTCTCTGCCTCGTGATGACTGGATGTTGTGTGCTGTCCTTAGGTTAAAGTAGTTCTAAGTTCTAGGGGACTGATGACCATAGACGTTGAATCCCATAGTGCTCAGAGCCATTTGAACCCAATTTTCACGATCGAGAAGTCTCTTCACCCTCAACAGGTGAGTGTGTGGTGTGCAGTGTGCAGTCACGGGATAATCGCTGCGATATTCCTTGATAGCAAGGTGACTACCGAATGGTACGTGAAGGTTTTGGAAGATGATTTCATCCCCATTATCGAAAGTGACCCTGATTTCGACAAGATGTGGTTCATGCAAGACGGAGCTCAGCCTCATCCAAGCAAGAGAGTTTTTTATCTCGTGGAGGAGCACTCTGGGGACCGCACAGTGGCTCTGGGCTAGAGGTCACTGGCGTGGGCCTCGATTGGCCGCCGTATTCTCCGTAACTAAACACAAGCGACTGCTTTTTGTGGGTCTATATTAAAGACAAGATGTACAGCGATAACTCCAAAATTACTGTTGAGCTAAAAAAAAAAGCCATTCAGGAGGTCTTCGACAGCATCGATGTTCCGGCACTTCAGCGAGTCATGCAGAATTTCGCTATTCGTCTGCGCCACATCATCGCCAATGATGGGAGGCATATCTAACATGTCATAACTTAAGTCCGAATATGTGTAGTGACGTTTACGTGTTGAATGACATGTGCGCCCGCCGTAGTTTGTAACTAATTTACTTTTTCTTTTTGATATAGTTCAATAATTGTCTCCCTGTACATACATACCTAGTACACACACACACATACATACACACCACTCCTTCCATTAACAGACTGATAATACCTTATGCCTCTGAATATGTCCTGTCAGCAGATCTATTCTTTTAATAAAGTTGTGCCCTTTTTTTTCAGTTCGATTCTCGCTCCTCTTCATTACTTACTCGATCTATCCATCTCATCTTCAGCATTATTGTGTAACAGCAAATTTCAAAAGCAGTTTTTCTCTTCTTGTCTAATGTTCTTACCGTCCACGTTCACTTCGTACAAAATACCTTAAGAAATGACATTAAAACATTTAAATTTATATTTCATGTTAGCAAATTACTCTTTTTCAGAAAAATAGAGCCAATCTGCATTTTATAGTGTCTCTACTTCGTCCACTGTCAGATACTCTGCTGCACATGTACCAAAACTATTCGACTATTCTTAGTGTTTCGTTTCCTTGTCTGATTTTATCAGTATCAGATGATTTTATACGAATACAATCTACTACTGTTGGTTCGCTTTTGTTCAACTTTTCGTTATAACCTCGTTTCAACAGAGTGTCTATTCTAGTCAGTTGCTCTTTCACCTCCTTTGCCGTCTCTGACAGTATTACAATGTCGTCTCAAACGTCAAAGTGTTGATTTCTTCTCTCGGAACTTTAATTTCCTCGCTAACTCTCTCGTTGCTTCCCTGGATTACTTCCTCATTTTACAGGTTTTCGGTGCTGTATACAAATAGTAAAGTGTTGTATTTACTGGTGAAGGGGGCTGGTATCCCAAAATTGCAACAAGGAAGATGGTGGAGTTGCTGTGTTGCAGAGCCGGGAGTCAGTAGTGGACGTTCCAGGATATCCAGCTGAGCATTCTTTGCCTAACCCAGAGACCGCAGCGCCGCGTAACGGGAGCTCGCCGCCACCACTGTTGCAGAACGAGGACCTCATAGTGTGGATGCGCACCTCCGCCCTGCCCAAGTTCCGCAAACTGTACCGCCGTGTCGACCACAGCCGGGAGCCGTTCGCGGACGGTCTGCCCGCCGGCAACTACACACTCTACGTCGAGTACAACTACCCGGTGAGTGAGCGCAGCGAACTGCAGCTGCACCCCAGCCTGCTACTCAACTATGTGCGCTGTATGGCTATGAGCTAGCATTTCGTTAGCCTGTCGATGGGAAGGTAATCAGTGTCACACGTATTAAGTAAAAGATATTTCTAGAAGCTGCTTATATGTTGGCCACTTTACTGCTTTATACAGGTTAGGAAGTTGATTTTAATAACATTTATTAACTATAAACGATGATAGCTAGAACAAAATAAGTATAAAATAAATTGATGAGGTGTAAACGCTAAAATATTGTAATTAAAGCACGATAATTGTTATAACCGGAGATAAAATATTCCCCCATACTAATCTCTGGTCGGAAGTTACTCAACAGGATGTCATCATCAAGAGAAACAAAAGCGGTGCTCTACGGATCGGAGCGTGGAATGTTAGATCCCTTAATCGGGCATGTAGGTTAGAAAATGAAAAAAGCGAAATGGAAGGGCTCAAGTTATATGTAGTGAAAGTTAGTGAAATTCAGTGGCAAGAGGAATGGGACTTCTGGTCAAGTGAATACAGAGTTATAAATAAAAAATAAAATAGAGGTACTGCAGGAAAAGGTTTAATAATGAATAAGAAAATAACATCGCTGGTAAACTACTACGGACAGCATAGTGACCGGATTATTGTAGCCAAGGTAGACTCGAAGCCCACACCCATCACAGTAGTACACATTTACATGACAAGTATAGATTTCAGTGTTAGGAAGTCTTTTCTAAAGTTATTTTTTTGCAGTGCAGTCATGTACATGTGAAACATGGACGATAAACGGTTTAAACAAGAAGAGAATGGAGCTTTTGAAATGTGGTACTACGGAAAAATGCTGAAGATTAGTTGAGTAGGTCACGTAACTAATGAGGACGTACTGGATTGAATTTGGAGAAACGAAAACTGTGGCACAACCTGACAAAAAGAGGGGATCATTTGACAGGAAACGTTCTGAGACATCCAGGGATCACCACGTTAGTATTCGAGGGAAGTGAGGGGTAGCGGGCGTAAAAATAATAGAGTGAGGCCAGGAGATGAATGCAGTGAGCAGTTTGAGGAGGATGTAGTTTGGGGTAGTTATCCGGCGATGAAGAGGCTTGCAGAGGATAGAGCAGCATGGAGAGCTGGAGTGATGACCACAACAACAATCATTGTTTTTATTTTCTGAGAATGATTTATTCTAAAAAAAACATAAACGGGCTATTTAGTCTTCATACAGTTATTTAATAAGTTATTTTGAAGCAGTAAATTTTTTTTTCGCCCCTGCATTAAAAAAAAGAAAACATTAATAAAGCCAATGTAGTGATGAAATTCTCTGTTCGTTTTGCTAGGTGTACGTTATTACTGTGAGAAAAGTAAAATATAGCATGACGGGCAGTTATAGAACTGCTATTTTGGGTATAATTAGGGGCAACTACATGGCAAATGAAATGACATTAGAAGACTCATGCATACACGTGTGGCAGCATTTTGAGGTGGTGAGCATACCCCTTCCGCATACACACACACACACACACACACACACACACACACACACATCCCAGTCTTGCATTACAAAAAATGTAGCGTATGACATTTCTCTTTATGCCCTTGAAAACTTGCTATACTTATATAGCTCTACTAAGTTCAGATGTACCGATAAACAAAAAGACAGGGAGAGAGAATGGTAATTAGCTGAACTGTACCTATAGAAAGTACGATGAAAGCTAATTTCTGTGGAATTTGAGAAAGCATTCTTGAGCACAGCGATCGGTATAAGTGCTAAACATCATATAAAAACCGTCTCGACCTTGTTTCCAGATTTTTTATTTGATAGCAACCAGTTTCGGCCCTTTCCTCAGACGACCTTCGGGCTTTTGATTGCCGTTATGGCTGCTGATGGAGGCAAGCCTCATCAAGATCCTTCAAAGTTAGCAGTGACAACCTTAATTGTAAATATCTTGCTCCGTCTGCCGCCACCAGCATCCATAATGGCGATCAAAAGCCTGAAGATGGTCTGAGGAAAGAGCCAAAACTGGTTGGCAACAAATACAAAATCTGAAAACGCGGTCAAGACTGTTTTTATCTGGTTTTTAATTTCTGTGACTTAACAATGTACTATTCTCATGCTGCGAAATCTAGTTCATTCCCGAGGTTTTTGGTGAATGTGTGAATTATTTTGATGTATGAATTCTAACCACGTTATCTACTGATATACAGCAGAACAAAAGCCAACAGTCTCCGCATGCGTACAAGAGAGTACTGATTTTTTGGAGCATCGATTCAAAAGTGGGAGATGAGTACACGGCAAAATCTGGGAAACTTACAACAGCCTGATACAAAAATTTTTAGACTGAAATGATGATGCCATACGTGTACGAGGAGAATTCTGTTAACTGACTCGTATGGAAGACAAAAATCCACAATTATACGAGGAGATATTTCAAGATGAATAAGGTTTGCCGTTATGTAGTATTAATGTGATTCCCCCCAAATTCAGTCCGCTAGAGCAGGCCTGCGACCTCTGACTTTATCATCAGGTAAAGAATTTGTTCCAAGTTCTTTTAAACTGCTCTTCTCTCTTCGAGAGAGTAAATCATATCACTTCCCGAGAAGAATGATCAAAATGCAATCCGCTGTACGTCACCAGCTATCCTCGCCAATATTTGACTAAATAATGCTTTGCGCATGGTCTGATCCCAACCTGTGCAATGAGAGCGAAACTCCTATGAATGTAAACCAAATTTTTTTCCCATAGAAACTTTAAAATAACCATGGAATTTAAGAAAGCGGCGTTTATAAAGTGTGCAAGATATTGAGAAAATTACCGCCTCCCCTGTTTTCACGATGAATGTCACAACAGCACGTGTAAATCATCAACTGTATAATAATAAGAGAATCGAATTTTATAAACAAAGTACTCCTGTCCGCCCTATAATCTCTTCCTGAAAATTTATTTCCTATCCCAAATTGACCTCTTATGAAAATATTAATAAACACTATAAATTAAACGTTATTTCGGTTTATTTGCAGTGCAAGTTACGTAAAAATTTAAAAAAATCCCGCAAAAGGGCTCGAGCCCTTGATTCTCGGATTACCATTATGAAGCCTTTCGACACCCCAATGGCTGCCAAAAATCTCTGCACATTCCATAAATTTGGACGATATCGCTGATGACGAATAAGCGCTGTTTCATTGCTAAAGTTTGGCGTAGTGAGTTTATACATTTCTCCAATTACGTTTCTCAGAGCGCATGATCCACTGAGGTGGACGGTCTTAGTAGTAAAAAATTTTTAGTGAGGAGTTATTTGGCTGGCACCATAAAAACTTTCTTCTTAGCCGCTGTGCTTTTTACACGGTAATGCTTCGAGAGTCGGCTCATATTCCGAGGATATGGTTGCTTTTAACATTAATTGCTTCTGTAACTTCTTGAATATGAAAACAGGAACAGTTACAGGCCAATCCATGAAGATCAAAAGCAACTCCAGTAGAAGTGTATATGTTTTAGTATTTCCGAAACTGTTAGTGCTAGAGAGCAACCCTCCTTTGGAGGCCGATTTTGCCATGTGTTTAGACCTTCTGCTATTTGGGGGGTAAGGATTAAGCAAGTCGATTTAACAGAGCCGGAAGGAAAGGTGGCATTGACTTTTATCTGACAGCTGCATTAGTTACGCATTGGGAGTTGTTTATAGATGTGAACACAGGAGCCCTGTATTATTGCACGCATGTAGGGCTGTAGATGACCAATTGGGCTAACGTTTTCCTAAGAAAGGTACGTCTGGTAACTTTTGGTTTCTATTCCACAGATGAAACATAACTGTCTCGCTTGTTTATCTTCTGAACTAATAATAACGGCTCCTGCGTATGCTCTAAATGACGCACGCTAAAAACACTTCACAGATTGTATTCGTGCATTCAGTACTAATGCACTCGATCAATAATATATTTTCTACGGTCTGTCCATTTTACCGCGCTCATAACTGGTGCAACAAGTTCATCTTTTCATTTTACACCGATGTCGAAACCTTGACCCTCGTACAACTCCACAAGAAAATGTCTAACAAATCGTATGTGGGAGCTTGACGGCCAGTAAAGTGTTCCGCCTCAATCTGCCCCCACCTGCTTAGTGCAGGTTTTCTGTGAAGGGAACTGCAAAATGTGGTACTACGCCATCGTGTTGAAACAGTCTGTCCCTACTCATGTTCAGAGGCATGTCTTCCTATATCGCAACCAGTGGTTCTCGCAGGAAAACTATGTGCGACACTACGGTTAGGTACGGTCGTTCCAACCGTGGAGGAATCACATCTGAAGAACTCTTATATCTGTGCCATTGTAGACGTTGTACTATCGGCAATCTTAGTTCCACAGCTTCGCCAAAGGAGACGCTTTCACCGGTATTAATGTTCAAATATTAATATATCTTACAGGTGAATTACATAACAAGTAAAGTGAAATTAGTGTTCGAGTTTTGTGTAGGGACGAGTGCACCAAGGTATTTTTGGCGGCGTAGTTGTACGGCAGTCGTCGTTCTGAATTACTCTACAGACATGGGAATGACGAAGTGTCCTAAGCCTTTTACAACGAACTGCAAACAAATTACCGGGGATGTAGGCTGAATGGGTGTACGAAACGTGGCGTCTTTATTTAGAAACCCAAGCAGCAAAGGTTTGTTCACCCTATAAACGGTTAACTTGCTTGATGTGTGACGCTGTTAGTGTACGAAATTGTCATATATGTCTTGCGAGCAGAGGTAACAAGAAGCAGCACAACTTTTTGAAACCATCTGTGCGATGATGTACGTTAGTCCTAGGTATCACAGTCTGCAGCCATTCACCGTGGTGTACCCTCATTTACGAGTAAACGATGAAAAACATTTCAGCAAATTTTGGGAGAAATGACAATTCTTCACAGTGAGGTGCTGTGACATCCGTATATGTAGAAGGTTATGCGACCGAATCTAATCAGGAGCTACTATTTTTTATATTTTTAAATTTTTATTGAAATGACTTTGATCATTAATTTTATTCAGTTAACTGGTTTAAATGAAATCTTTTTCATTTATTATCCTTTGTCACGTCATTTTAATCAAAATATTCATTATTTCATTTGCTCTTATTTTGTTTTCCAATCATTCTGTTTTTCTCTGGAATCTTTCAGCATGTGATTTTAATTACTTTTATATATTAACTTCGACTCCATATCTTCCGTTTAATCATCCTATATTTTCATTCATGTCACTGCCTGATAGAAGTGGAAATACTGTTGATGACGCTGTTGCTAAAGCGGAGTTACTAAACACAGCCTTCCGAATTCCTTCACCAAAGAAGACGAAGTAAATATTCCAGAATTCGAATCAAGAACAACTGCCAACTTAGAAGTAGATATCCTCGGAGCAGTGAAGCAGCTTAAATCACTTGATAAAAGAAAGTCTTCAGGCCAATACTGTATACCAATTAGGTTCCTTTGAGTGTGTGCTGATGTAGTAGCTCCATACTTAACAATCGTATACAACCACTCGCTCGGCGAAAGATCCGAACCCAAAGACTGGAAAGTTGCGCAGGTCGCACCAATATTTAAGAAAGGCAATAGGATAAATTCACTAAATCGCAGGCCCATATCATTAACGTCAATATGCAGCAGGATTTTGGAACATATATTGTATTCGAACAGTATGAATGACCTCGAAGACAACGGTCTACTGACACACACTCAACAACGATTAGGAAACATCGTTCTTATGAAACACAACTAATTCTTTAGTCATACGAAATACTTAGTCTTTTGACAAGGGATTTAAAAATGTGTGAAATCATATCGGACTTAACTGCTAAGGTCATCAGTCCCTAAGCTTACACACTACTTAACCTGAATTATCCTAAGAACAAACACACACACCCATGCCCGAGGGAGGACTAGAACCTCCGCCGGGACCAGCCAAGGGATTTAAAATTGATCCCATATTTCTAGATTTTCGGAAGGCTTTTGACACTGTACTTCACAAGCGGCTTGCAATCAAATTGCGTGCATATGGAATATCGTCCCAGTTATGTGACTGGATTAGTGATTTCCTGTCGGAGAGGTCACAATTCGTAGTAATTGACGGAAAGTAAAGTCGTCAGAAGAGCAAAACAAATAGCAAAATGATTTATAAAAGATACCTGTATGATGCGGAAATTTGCAACTGCGACTAAATGACGAAAAGTGTGAGGTCATCCACGTGAGTGCTGAAAGTAATCCGTTAAATTTCGGTTACACGATAAATCAATCAAATTTCATTACCACAAATTCAACTAAATACCTAGGAATTACAATTACGAACAACTTAAATGGGACAGAACACATAGAAAATGTTGCGCGGAAGGCGAACCAAAGACTGCGTTTTATGGCAGAACACTTACAAGATGCAACAGATCTACTAAAGAGACTGCTTACGCTACGAATGTCAGCCCTCTTTCAGAGTACTGCTGCGCGGTGTGTGATCATTACCATATAGAATTAACGGAGTACATCAAGAATGTTCAAAGAAGGGCAACACGTTTTGTACTATCCGGAAACAGGGGAGAGAGTGTCACGGATATGATACAGGATTCCGGGTGGACAACATCAAAACAAAGACATTTCTCGTTGGGGCGGAATCCTCCCACAAAATTTCAGTTACTGACTTTCTCGACCGAATACGAAAATATTTTGCTGGAGCCGACCTACGTAGGGAGAAAATATCCTAATAACAAAATAACGGAAATCACGGCAGGATATTCGTGTTTTTACGTGCGTTGTTCGATATTGGAGTAATAGAGAATTATTGTGACGGTGGTTCAATGAAACCTGTGCCAGGCACTTAAGTATGATTGTCAGAGCGTCTCTGTAGTTCTACTTGTAGATGCATTTGCTTAAATTTCGTTTTATTTATAATCCCTTCATTCGTTGAAATTTCATCTGCGTTATTTTATTCATAGTGCAACAGGAATTTATGCTGTAAGCGTTCAACAACTATAATAAAAAGGAATGTACATGTCGACGTCGCATGCCAAAGAACAAGAGACGCAGAAAATGAGGATTTTCAACGGGTATTCAGTACGAAAAGGAATATGACAGTCTAGCAGAAGATTGGAATGCGGTTGTAGGGAATTATTGTAGAAGAAAGGATTACGGGGTAATGTGGGCTTTGTACCAGGGAGCAGAGAGGAGAAACATTACTTCAGTTATACAATAAATTTCAGATAGTAGTAGCGAACACTCTGTTGGAGAATCGCAAGAGAAGGAGGTGTACTGGGAAAAGTCCGGGAGATACAGGAAGATTTGAGTTACATTTCAGCGTGGTCAGGCAAAGATTCCGAAATCAGACGCTAGATTGTAAGCCGCACGAAGGAGCAGATATAGACTAAGAACACAATTTAGTAGTGATGAAGAGGCTGTACTTTAAGAGAGCATTCAGGAAGAATCAATGCCCAAAGAAGTGGGATTCGGAGGTACTAAGGAATGAAGAGTATCACATGATGTTCTGTAGTAGATACTGCGATAAGGAATAGCTCATTAGGATGTTCAGTTGAGGAGTACTGGACATCTCTAAAACTGGCAGACACAGAATCTGGAAAGGAAAACATAGGTACAAAGAATGTAACTGCGAATAACCCACGGGAATAGAAGAAATGCATCAGTCGATCAATCAAGGAAGGAAGTACAAACATTGTTGAGGTAAATATAGAACTACAAGTCACTCAGGAATGAAATAAATAGAAAGGCGAATTGGCTCCATGAAATACGTGAAGAATTCTGAGAAGAAATGATTGTCGAAAGGACTGACTCTGCAAATAGAAAATTTAAACGAACCTTCGGTGAAGTTAAAAACGAGACTGGAAACGTTAAGAGTGCAATGAGAATTGCACTGCTAAATGCAGAGGAGAGAGCGGATAGATGGATAGAGTACATTGAAGGCCTCTGTAAAGGGGAAGTTTTGTCTGATGACGTAATAGACGAAGACACAGAAGTCGATATAGAAGAGATAGCGGATCCAGTGTTAGAATTACAATTTAAAAGATCTTTGGAAGGCTTAAGACCGAAGAGTGCAGAAAGGTTGATAAGAGGCCATCGGAATTTCTAAAATCATTGTGGCAAGTGGCAAAAAGTCGACTACTCACATTCGTTTGTAGAATGTGTGAATCCCACATATACCGTCTGACTTTCCGAAAACCGTCATCCACACAATTCCGAAGATTACAAGAGCTAACAAGGGCGAGAATTATCGTACAATCAGCTTAACAGCTCATGCGTGCAAGTTTCTGACAGGAATAATACACAGAAGAGTGGAAAAGACAATCGAGGTTGTGGTAGAAGACGCTCAGTTTGGCTTTAGGAAAGGTAAAGGCACCAGAGAGCCAATTCTGGAGTTGCGGTTGAAAATGTAAGCAAGGCTGCAGAAAAATCAAGACACATTCATAGGAAACGTAGAACTAGTAAAAGCCTTGACAGTATCAAATGGTGCAAAATGTTCGATCTTCTGAGAAAAATATGGTTAAGATGTATGGAAAGGCGTGTAATAAACAGTATGTGTCAAGAGCCAATAGGGAAAAATAAGAGTGGAAGACCAAGTACGAAATGAGCGGATTAAAAAGAGGGTAAGACAGGGATGTAGTCTTTCTCCGCTGCTGTTCAATCAATACATCGAAGAAGCAATGACGGAAATAAAACAGAGATACAAGAGTGAATTCAAATCCAAGGTGAAAGGATGTCAGTGGTGAGTTTCGCTGATGACATTGCTAGCTTCAGTGAATGTGAAGAAGAATTACAGGATCTTCTGAATAGAATGAACAGTCTAATGAGTGCAGAAAATGGACTGAGAGTAAATCGAAGAAAGACGAAGGTAATGAGAAGTAGCTGAAATGAGAAAAGGTGACGAGCGCTGGCAAAAGGGTTATTCCTGGCCAAGAGAAGTCTACTAGTATCAAATATAGATCTTAATTTGAGGAAGAAATATCTGTCATATGCGTTTGGAACTTGGCATTATATGGTAGTGAAATACTGACTTTGGGAAAACCTGAAAAGAAGATCATCGAAGCATTTGAGTTGTGGTGCTATAGAAGAATGCTGAAGATTAGGTGGACTGGTAGGATAAAGAATGAGGGGATTCTACAGAGAATCGGAGAGGAAAGAATATACGGAAAACACTGACCAGAAGAAGGGACAGCACAGTGGAACAATGTTGATATCAGGAAATACCGTCGATGATACTAGATGGAGTTGTAGAGGGTAAAAGCTGTAGAAGAAAACAGATTGTAATCCCTCCAACAAATAATTACCGACGTGGGTTGCAGATGCTACTCTGAGATGAAAATCAAACCAGTCAGAAGAGTGATGAAAATAAAAAAGATGCAAACCTAAAGGCTGTAAAATCAGTTAAACATTTAGGGACTACAATCACGAATAACTTAAATTAGAACCATTACATAGATAATGTTGTGAAGAAAGCAAACCAAAGACCGCGATTTATTGGAAGAACTGACAGAACGCTTAGCGGTATATAAATTTTCAGTGACATGCAGATTCACTTCAAAAAAATAATTGCTCCTAACAACGAATGTTAACACCGAGCTATAGTGACAAGTCAGTTATTTGCATCATTAGACCAGATATCTCTGTGGATAGCACTATTAATGACAATTTATTCAAACCGTTTTCAACAATTCAGCTAGTAAATCATTTAAAGCTTAAAATATAAGTGCAATACTATCTTATCTCACATTAAATCACAAATATACAGGAACTTGCAATGTGTAAGCATTGCTCGTTATTGTGCAGTCGTTTTTCTCTCTTTTTGTACAAACCATACAGAAAAATTTAAAAGAGTACATTGGTGTATTACATTAAATGAGACACAGTGACACATGAATCTGACTGCGGTTAACAGTGTTTTGTGCATTGGTACTTTATTGTAAAGTCGTCAGATGATCAAAAGCAATTGCAAAATGATTTATACAAGATATATGTATGGTGCGAAAATAGGCAATCGATTCAAAATAAAGAAAAGTGTGAAGTCATCCACATGAGTACTAAAAGGAATCCGCTAAATTTCGGTTGCACGATAAATCACACAAGCTTAAAGGCTGTAAATTCAGCTAAATATTTAGGTACCGCAGTTACGAGTAACTTAAATTACAACGATCACATAGATAATGTTGTGAGGAAAGCAAACCAAAGACCGCGATTTATTGTCAGAACTGGCAGAACACTGAAAATGCAACAAGTTTGCTAAAGAGACTGCTTACACTACACATATTGAGGATCGATGGAGGACGTCGAGGAAGTTCAAAGAAGTGTGTGCTACGGATATGATATACGAAATGAGGTGCCAATCTTTAAAACAAAGGCGTTTTTCTTACAGCAGGATCTTATCATGAAATTCAAATCAAAAACTTTCTCCTATGAATGGGATAATATTTTGTTGGCGCCCATCTTCATAAGGATAAAAGACCATCATAATAAAATAAGAAAAATCAAAGCTCGCACGGAAAGAGTTGTGTGTTCGTTTTTGTCACGTGCTGTTAGACACTGGAACGGTAGAGACATACACTATGTGATCAAAACTATCCGGACAGCCTCAAGAACATGCGTTTATCAGATAGGATGCATTGCGCTGCCACCTACTGCCAGGTACTCCATATCAGCGACCTCAGTAGTCATTTTACATCGCGAGAGATCAGAATCGGGCGCTCCGCGGAGCTTACAGCCTTCGAACGTGGTCAGTTTACTGGGTATCACTTTTGTCGTAAGTCCGTACGCGAGATTTCCACACACCTAAACATCCCTAGGTCCACTGCTTCAGATGTGATAGTGTAGCGGAAACGTGAAGTGACACGTGGAGCACAAAAGCGTGCAGGCCGACCTCGTATGTTGACTGACAGAGACCGCCGACAGTTGAAGAGGGTCGTAATGTGTAATAGGCAGAAATCTATCCAGACCATCACACAGGAATTCCAAACTGCGTCAGGATCCACTGCAAGTATTATGACAGTTAGGCGGGAGGTGAGAAAATTTGGATTTTGTGTTCGAGCAGTTGCTCATAAGCCACACATCACGCCAGTAAACACCAAACATCCACTGACCATAGAAAATAGTCTTTGTATTTGACAACAGAGAATCATCGTCTTCATCATCATTACTATTATTATTATTATTATTATACTGACTGCGAACTTAATAAGTTTATTATGGAATATGAAAACGAAATAATCATTGGTTTAATCTAACACTGTGAGACAAAATGTTCCTACCATACAGTTACCCAACCAACATGCACATTAGTTGAGACCCTCATCCATCCCTACACGATTACTTTACAATTGACAATTATCTGTCTGGCAGAATGTTAATGGGACCACCTTACAGCTACACTGTGTGATCAAATGTATTCGGACACAAGGCTGAAAATGACTTACAAGTTCGTGTCACCCTCCATCTGGAATGCTGGAATTCAGTGTGGTCTTGGTCCACCCTTAGCCCTGATGACAGCTTCCACTCTCGCAGGCATTCGTTCAATCAGGTGCTGGAAAGTTTCTTGGGGAATGGCAGCCCATTCTTCACTGTGTGGTACACTGAAGAGAGGTATCGATGTCGGTCTTATATGTCCGTAATCTTGGTTCTGTACACTTGATCATTTACAAATCACAGGAAGTCTTGAGTTAATGGCGGGGCCAGCGATTCTGGCCCTCTTGTCGAATCCACAAACACTGAAACTTTTCATCGAGAAATTGATGGACATTTGGGGACCAATGAGGTGGCGCCGCATGCTGCTTCATTGTTAGGTCGCAGGTGACATTGAAGGGTATTGCAGCGAGCCCAAGTATATAACACTGTTAAAAGCGGACTCCCTGAAGGAAATTTTACCAATTTGTTTATTTATTCGCTGATTTTTTAGCTAGTCTTCAGTCACTAGTGTTGTTTACTTGGATGTGTTACAATGATTTGCTGTACCACAAATAATTTAATTGTTCTGAACTATGCATCACAAATCACGATCGTTAACAGATTCCAGTTTGCCGTGCATATGAAAAGTAAAGTCGTAACAGAAACAAAACTTCACTACAACCTGATTTCTTGCACCAGTATTTGCTAGCACGTCCAACGCAATCGAGTGGCAGACAGATTTGTCTGGCCACTTTAGTGACTGGAATGGTGGCACATTGTCAGCATAAAGATATAACCTGTAACGGCGGATCTCGTCCACAGCTAGAGGCGGAATTTCCAACTCTGTGTCTGCCGTACCCTCAGATTTTGGTGGACTCTTTGCATACGCCTCCCTCACCTTATCCACGTTGGCGTTTCAAACAGATGGGTGAGCTGCTTTCATGTTTAGGGGAAGCTACCAAGTTAGTTGATGATGTGGTCCAAACTTTAGGTCTAGTCCAGTACCGGACTTAGTCTCTAACAACCAGGTTACACACTCTGCATTCTACTTTAGTTTTCACATTTTTCGTCAAATTTGTGACACCCTGAGGGAAAGAAAGAAAGAAAAGACTCTTTCAATTACCTTGTAACAAGCTGAAAACCAGATGCTATTGCCTAGGATACATTTACATTTGTTGTTTAGGTTTCAAGTCAACCACGTGCGAGCCCCTTCACCCCCACGTAGCTACTGCAGTCTACATCCATTTGAAGCTGATTACTGTGTTCGAGCCTTGATCTACGTATACAGTTTTTTCCTCCCGCATTCTTCCCTTCATAACTAAACTGACGGCTCCCTGATGCCTCAGGTTGTGTCCTGTCTAGCGGTTTCTCCTTTTCCTCGGATTGCAAATGGCTCTGAGCACTATGGGACTCAACTGCTGTGGTCATAAGTCCCCTAGAACTTAGAACTACTTAAACCTAACTAACCTAAGGACATCACACAACACCCAGCCATCACGAGGCAGAGAAAATCCCTGACCCCGCCGGGAATCGAACCCGGGAACCCGAGCGTGGGAAGCCAGAACGCTACCGCACGACCACGAGATGCGGGCATCCTCGGATTGCGTCGGAAGTTTTTTATTTCGCAGTTGGCTTTAGTGCCTCCTCATTAATTATTCGATATACTGATGTAATGTTCGTCATTATTTCGTAGTACAACATTTCAAAAGCTTCTGTCCTCTTTCCAGTGCAACCTCCAAATTTCGCTTCCGTAGCTTACACTCAAAATCTCCAAATACCTTCAGAAAACACTTCTTAAATATTTAAATTTAGTTTCGTTGTTAACGAATTTCTATATTTCTTAAAAGCATTTTATACCCTTTGTCCTACAGCTATGATGTTTATTATGCTGCCGAAATAATAAAGCTTATCTCCTACCTTCAGTGTCTCATTTCCTAATGCAAAGCTCTGAGTATCGTCTATTTAAATTCAACTAGACACCATTGACCTTCTTTTGCTTTTGTTAATGTCCGTCTTATAACCTCTTCTCAAGAAGCTTAGCATTCCCTTCTACTATTCTTCAAAGTTCATTAACATCTGTGTTTGAACTGCAGTTCCATCAGCAAACGTTAGAGATTTTTGTCTTTTATTTCTTCTTTCCTTGCGAAATTTGTCTTCGGCTTCCTTCACAACTAGCTCAATGGCAGGTTCAGCAGCATTGGGGATAATCTGCGACCGACTGCGTGTGAGAATGTGTGTGAAATCTTTATGGGACTTAACTGCTAAAGTCATCACTTCCTAAGCTTACACACTACTTCACCTAATTTATCCTAAGGACAAACACACACACCCATGCCCGAGGGAGGACTCGAACCTCCGCCGGGACCAGCCGCACAGTCCGTGACTGCAGCGCCTTTAGACCGCTCGGCTAATCCTGCGCGGCCGACCGCCTGCCACTCGCTTCTTAATTAGTGCTTTCCTATCATATGTGTTGACTCTTATAATACATTTCTCCTTTATGTAGTAGTTGTCTATAGACTCTCCTTGCCTCTACTTTAAATCTGTCAAACTGTAAAATCGTAAAGATAATTCATTGCACAGCCTTCAGAGGAGAGTTTGATAAATGTGCGCAGTGGTTAACCAAAACCAACGTTCCAATACGCATGACGACTTACGACTACTGCAGTCCTTTTCTGATTACTGTAAGGATCTATGGAGAAAAATACACAGACAAAGTACTGAGTTTGAGGTGTGTGCGCTGCTCTACTTGAATATTCTCTACATATACTGGAGAAGATACGCCAAGGCTATGTTTGTGATTACTTGTTTTTTCAAGGAATTGCCATTCTAAACGCATTAAAATGTGAAAATGAAAGTGCTTACGCAGTCCATGTTACTGTTTAAATATATTTCAGTATTCTAACTTCCATGCAGAAGCTGGCAGATAATACACGATTGTTTTCACTCCCGTATATTTAATATAATCTTCCAATCCGAAGAACACAATTCACCAACCACTGTGTCTAATTACCCAATAGAGTGCGAAATCGCATCTTTCTGATATCTATGTTAAAGTTCATTTTACCGTTATTACGTTCAAACTAAGTCAGTGCCGTAGAGAAAGAACAGCAAACTCACATATAGTTCGTTTTAGGTTGCTTACTACCACAGTTGTAAGACCACAGTAGGCTACCGTCGAGTATCATAAATAAGACTGGATGCAGTAGTTTTCCTAGAAACTTCGGTCAGTTAAGTTTGTACTCACCACTTACCTGTACGTTACGTGTGTACATAGTTATCGGGCGTTACTTCATAAAGATTGCTTTCTTTGCGTATACTGTCAGTGTCTTACTAGATTCCCCTACAATCCGGAGGCAGTGAAACTTCTAGAAACTGAGTGAGGATATACACAGGACCGAGTAAAATTGGGAACATTTTTTTCTTTCTAAATAGTTATCCTCCTGCCAATTACTTAAAAATAAGGACTGATCATCATCATCATCATCATCATCATCACTGAAGACTGATTATGCCTTTCAGTGTTCAGTCTGGAGCATAGCCCCCCTTATACAGTTCCTCCATGATCCCCTATTCAGTGCTAACATTGGTGCCTCTTCTGATGTTAAACCTATTACTTCAAAATCATTCCTAACCGAATCCAGGTACCTTCTCCTCGGTCTGCCCCGACTCCTCCTACTCTACTGCTGAATCCATGAGTCTCTTGGGTAACCTTGCTTCTTCCATGCGTGTAACATGACCCCACCATCTAAGACTGTTCGCCCTGACAGCTACATCTATAGAGTTCATTCCCAGTTTATCTTTGATTTCCTCATTGTGGACACCCTCCTGCCATTGTTCCCATCTACTAGTACCTACAATCATCCTAGCTACTTTCATATCCGTAACCTCAACCTTGTTGATAAGGTAACCTGAATCCACCCAGCTTTCGCTCCCATACAACAAAGTTGGTCGAAAGATTGAACGGTGCACAGATAACTTAGTGTTGGTACTGACTTCCTTCTTGCAGAAGAGAGTAGATTGTAGCTGAGCGCTCACTGCATTAGCTTTGCTTCACCTCGCTTCCAGTTCTTTCACCATGTTGCCATCCTGTGAGAATATGCATCCTAAGTACTTGAAACCGTCCATCTGTTCTAACTTTGTTCCTCCTATTTGGCACTCAATCCGTTTATATTTCTTTCCCACTGACATTACTTTCGTTTTGGAGAGGCTAATCTTCATACCATAGTCCTTACATTTCTGATCTAGCTCTGAAATATTACTTTGCAAGCTTTCAATCGAATCTGCCATCAAAACTAAGTCATCCGCATATGCAAGACTGCTTATTTTGTGTTCACATATCTTAATCTCACCCAGCCAGTCTATTGTTTTCAACATATGATCCATAAATAATATGAATAACAGTGGAGACAGGTTGCAGCCTTGTCTTACCCCTGAAACTACTCTGAATCATGAACTCAATTTACCGTCAACTCTAACTGCTGCCTGACTATCCATGTAAAGACCTTTAATTGCTTGCAAAAGTTTGCCTCCTATTCCATTATCTTGTAGAACAGACAATAACTTCCTCCTAGGAACCCGGTCGTAGGCCTTTTCTAGATCTATAAAGCATAGATACAATTCCCTGTTCCACTCATAACACTTCTCCATTATTTGCTGTAAGCTAAAGATCTGGTCCTGACAACCTCTAAGAGGCCTAAACCCACACTGATTTTCATCCAATTGGTCCTCAACTAATACTCGCACTTTCCTTTCTACAATACCTGAGAAGATTTTACCCACAACGCTGATTAAAGAGATACCTCTGTAGTTGTTACAATCTTTTCTGTTTCCATGTTTAAAGATTGGTGTGATTACTGCTTTTGTCCAATCTGATGGAACCTGTCCCGACTCCCAGGCCATTTCAATTATCCTGTGTAGCCATTTAAGACCTGACATTTCACTGTATTTGATGAGTTCCGACTTAATTTCATCCACCCCAGCCGCTTTATTGCACTGCAATCTATTGACCATTTTTTCCATTTCGTCAAATGTGATCCTATTTCCATCATCATTCCTATCCCATTCTACCTCGAAATCTGAAACATTACTGATCTCATTTTCATCTACATTGAGCAACTCTTCAAAATATTCCCTCCATCTGCCCAAGGCATCCACAGGATTCACCAGCAGTTTTCCTGACCTGTCCAAAATACTTGTCATTTCCTTCTTACCTCCCTTTCGAAGACTGCTAATTACACTCCAGAGAGGTTTTCCAGCAGCTTGACCCATAGTCTCCAACCTGTTTCCAAAGTCTTCCCACGATTTCTTCTTGGATGCTGCAATTATCTGTTTGGCTTTGTTTCTTTCTTCAACATAACTTTCTCTGTCTACCTGGGTTCTGGTATGTAGCCATTTCTGATACGCCTTCTTTTTCCTTTTACAGGCTGCCTTGACTGTATCATTCCACCAAGCTGTTTGCTTCATCCTACTTTTACACGCTACTGTTCCAAGACATTCTTTAGCCACTTCTAGTACTGTGTCCCTGTACCTTGTCCATTCCTTTTCCAATGACTGTAATTGACTAAATTCAACTAACTGGTACCTTCCTGAGATCGCTGTTATGTATTTGTGTCTGATTTCCTTATCCTGAAGTTTCTCCACTCTTATCCTCCTACATATGGACTTGACCTCCTGCACTTTCGGCCTCACAATCCAAATTTCACTGCAGATTAAATAATGGACTGTGTCATCAAAAAGAATCCCCTGAATACACGTGTGTCCCTCACGGCCTTCCTGAATTCCTGATCTGTTATTATATAGTCAGATCTGGTTCCCCTGCCTTCCCAAGTATACCGGTGAATGTTCTTATGTTTAAAAAAGGAGTTTGTGATTACTAAGCCCATACTGGCACAGACATCCAAGAGTTGTTTCCAGTTCCTGTTGGCCCCCATATCCTCTCCAAATTTACCCATAACCTTTTCATACCCTTCTGTTCGATTTCCAATCCTGGCATTAAAATCACTTATGAGCAGAACACTGTCCTTGTCCTTTACTCTAACAACTACATCACTGAGTGCCTCATAAAAACTATCCATCTTATCTTGATCTGTCCCTTCACAATGCGAATATACTGACACACTCCTAATTTTCTTGCTAGACACTGTCAAATGTATCCACATCAGTCGTTCGTTTACATACCTTATTGCAACTACGCTGGGTTCCATTTTTTTCCTGATGTAAAGCCCTACACCCCATTGTGCTATTCCTGCTTTGACTCCTGACAGGTAGACCTTGTATTCTCCCACTTCCTCTTCTTTCTCACCCCTTACCCGAATGTCACTAACAGCTAAAACGTCCAGCCCCATCTTACTTGCAGCCTCTGCCAGCTCTACCTTCTTCCCAGAGTAGCCCCCACTGATATTAATAGCTCCCCATCTCATTACCATTTGTTTGCCAAGTAGTATCTTAGGAGTCCCTGGTTTGTCAGATAGAGATTGGACTCCGTCACCTCCAAAGGTCCGAGGCATTTTGCTCTGATTGTTGCCAGCATCATATTTAAAGTACCAGGGAAGCAGGTTGCTAGCCTTACTTGCCCCGAGTCCCATTGGGTTTTACCCCTGACGGCTGAGGGACTAACCGGTGGATTTGGTAATCTTTGCCGTATGAGCACAAAGGTGACCAAGACTCAGAATATGTCCGAGATGCCCAGCCTTATTCCAAAGTAACTGGTATCCCGACTGTCGGGACCACTTACTTGGCCACTCATACGTTGCCCGTGGTTCATGAACTAGGACATGACTACAGGAACCCACACCATAAGGATTGATAGCAAAATAAAAACTGTCAGTGTTTAATTCAGGTTTTATTCGTAAATTGTTGATTTTTAACATGAACCAGAGGGACGGACTAGTAAAAATAAGGAAAAAAATATATATTTGTCATATAGCGCTAAAAAGCTCCATTTCCTCAACAAAAGGGTAACATAAAAAGCGTATAAAACATGTTTCTGTTATCCATATACAACTTTCACATCTATCGATAATAGCAGGAAAATCTTGCCATTGTTCACGATTGATAACGTTGTATTGAGCACAAAATAGCAAAAATATTATATACATTTTCATGTCTGCGCTTGTAAACTGCACCTACATCAAAGGTAATTGCTTTGGTTACACCAAAGCGCGGACATTACGCGATCATTTACATTTGATTACTTATAAAATGCAGTTTATATTGTGTGAAGATATAAAATACAAAATGGACTAGCACCGAATGATGTGCTCTAACTGTGTGCAAAACAAGCAACAAAACAAACAAAAAATCAAAGGAAAGTAGTCGGTCCTCTGTTCCTCGCTTACGCATTCATTTATGTCCCTTTCCTCATCAATGCTACTGGTAAACTTACAATTTACTATGTCGTATGTGTACGGTAGCAAAACTACCAACACGTAGTTTTGGTTGAGCGGTACTGTACTTTATACGAATGTGTCCAAATAACGACCCGTGTGGATAGCCTTGCGTGTTAAAGCGGCGCTTCCGGGTGGATAAGGTGCGCTGGCCCACGTACGAACCCACCGACCGGATTAAGGACGATGGTCGGTGAGCTGGCCAGCCTACATATGGTTTTTAGGAGGTTTCCCACATTCCACAAGGTGAATAACAGGCTGGTACCCAAGTATCACCTCACCTACACGAGCTGCAGACATTTAGAAACTTCCACCCACGTTCACATGATTAACACACCACATTTACAAGTTGTGGTAGACATTTTCCGTTCTGGGGAGGGGGTGGGGGTGAGGGAGGTGGAGGGAAATGGAGAGAGAAGGGTAGTAACGAGATGGCGACAGAGGACGGGCATCCGTCCACCCCTCAAGCTAAAGACGAGATATCCGTTTGTAAGTGCGCCGGAACTTTGCCGATGTGGGACAAAGAATGCGTCGAAGTAACAATATTTGCTTGAATGCGCAGTACGCCCCAGGTTTCCCTTACGTCAAAGTACCGGGTGATGAAAAAGTCAGTATAAATTTGAAAACTGAATAATGTAGATAGAGAGGTACAAATTGATACATATGCTTGGAATGACATGGGGTTTTATTAGAACCAAAAAATACAAAAGTTCAAACAATGTCCGACAGATGGCGCTTCATGTGATCAGAATAGCAATAATTAGCATAACAAAGTAAGACAAAGAAAATATGATGTTCTTTACAGGAAATGCTCAATATGTCCACCATCATTCCTCAACAATAGCTATAGTCGAGGAATAATGTTGTGAATAGCGCTGTAAAGCATCTCCGGAGTTATGGAGAGGCATTGGCGTCGGATGTTGTCTTTCAGCATCCCTAGAAATGTCGGTCGATCACGATACACTTGCGACTTCAGGTAACCCCAAAGCCAATAATCGCACGGACTGAGGTCTGGGGACCTGGGAGGCCAAGCACGACGAAAGAGGCGGCTGAGCACACGATCATCACCAAACGACGCGCGCAAGAGATCTTTCACGCGTCTAACAATATGGAGTGAAGCGCCATCCTGCATAAACATCGTACGTTGCAGCAGGTGTTTATCAGCCAGGCTGGGGATGATGCGATTCTGTAACATATCGGCGTACCTCTCACCCGTCACGTTAGCAGTTGCTGTCCATCGCCATCTGTCGGACATTTTGTGAACTTTTTCTTGTTCTAATAAAACCCCATGTCATTCCAAGCATGTGTGTCAATTTTTACGTCTCTCTCTACATTATTCCGTGGTTTATTAAGTTTTCAAATTTATATTGACTTTTTGATCACCCGGTATTGCAGAGGGAAACGCCGGCAAGTTGGTTGGGTTGATTTTGGGGAGGAGACCAAATTGCGAGGTCACCGATCTCATCGGAGTAGGGAAGGAAGTCGGCTGTGCCGTTTCAAAGGAACCATCCCGGCATTTGCCTGAAGCGATTGAGGGAAATCGCAGGAAATGTAAATCAGTATGGCCGGATGCGGGACTGAACCGTCGTCCTCCCGAATGCGAGTCCAGTGTGCTAGCCACTGCGTCTCCTCGCTCGGTAACGCCGGCAGGTACTGCCGCCAGTCTCTCACTCACGCCCGTGTGCAGGTGGCGCCGTTCAGCGGCAGCAAGGTGTTCATCGTGACGTCGACGACGGCGGTGGGCGCGGGCAACCAGTTCCTGGGGGCGGCCTACGTCACGTGCGGCTGCGTCTGCATGCTGCTGGGCGCCATGTTCGTCGCGCTGCACCTGCGCTACCGCCAGGCGGCCGCCTTCATGGTCACCGTCGAGAGGGAGACGCCCTACCTCTGAACGGCGCGCCGCCACCTGGCCGCCAGCACCTGCGTCACGTACCAGACGTGTGAGCGCGTCCTAGCCAATCCCCTGGTCAGACGAGAGGGTGTGTTCCAAGCCTGCAGTGTTTTTCGTACGAAGAGAAAAAGTTCCTGGGACATTCCATCCCGTTTAAAATATGGAGTATCTCATTCACATAGTGCAATATTTTTTGTGATCGTGCTTCAAATTGACACTGCCGGTTTATTCACGTTCTTCACGAAATGAACCCACATCTTCTGTTTTCGGGAAGTAACCATTTTTTGGGTGAACTGTAATATCCGCTAATTTGCTTTCAGAATTTCTTTCTTGCCACATCTTCTTGCATTCGTGCAGCATACCTGCACTTCACTCTATCAACAGCGATATTCTTTTTATGCATCATGTGCCGTGTTTGCAAAATAAGGTAGTTGGTGGTGACTGAGTTCCATTTATATGTAAAAAAATTTAATTAATATCCCGACCCTACTTCCGTCTTGCGTAAATACAATACAGTTCAATTTTCGTCCTTTCTGATCGAATTTAGTTGCCTTTTTACTTCCTGTTTAGCTAACTAGACGTCCAAGATCAACTCTGCTCAGAGCGAGGTCACTCGTTCCCTTGCCTTATATTCTGATGGTGGCCGAAAACGTCAGTATTGAACTTCCATCCTCATTCGCTTCATTAAAAATCCATTGCAGCCCATGGCAGTAAGCTATCCTTCTAGTAGACAATTTCTGTTTTCGTGATGATTTTTTCCACGAAGTAGCCCTCTTGTATTGGAAACGTAAGTAAAAAGGCGTTGCATGTATGAATGTATTACCAAGTCGTTGACTGAGGTTACAAATGGCACTACACGCAGACAACGCAGAAAGAAACTATTCTAAATTAACCGATAAAAACTCGGTTGTTGTTAGAACGACGTAGAAACGTTAACGTTACCGAGAAGTGACTGATGTGAATGGGTGCCCCATTGACATTCGAGTTTCGACGCAGGCAGCTACGCTCCTATGAAACAAGAAGACTGCGTGAATTGTCTCACAGTTACATATAGAAGAGGTGTGAGGACTGTACGCAGTGCTCGTTCTAAGATGCGCCAAAAACAACTGATCACGGTTCTAAATACAGACGGTCATAAATGAACACCTATTTCATTAATGTTATATTTACGAAGTTAATCGATTATCCTGTGTTTGATATCAGTGTTGTTCCTGTGAATCATTGCGCATATGTCAACTGTAAGATTTTTTTCGGTGTTGACCCAATAAACCAGCAATCTATAGTTGGTTTTTCTGCATTAAATCAATTCTTTAACGTTTAATTGTCAATCTTACATGCTTCACATTTGTAATATGTACAATATGCAAACAATGATTTTGTTCATTAAATCTTCTTGCCATTAACTTAAATAATCGTCGGATTTTAAAGAAACATTGGACGTATTGTGCTGTTCCCGGCAGACTATTTTTTCTCAATTGTGCGATTCAGTGACAAACTTATGACAAACAGTGATATGCTCGTCATCGAATCGCACTGTCCTACACGTATATCTCGACGATCGAAGACGTCAAATTTGTTGAAATAAATAAAACACATGGCATCTAAAAAACGCGTACAATAAATGAAACATCGTGTACGATATCAAATGTACTTGCAGAGCACACATTGTGCATTCCCTATATACAGCGATCAAAGCCACCGAGGTTGACACACGCCTGTACTCGTTTACAGTTGTAATCGTCGTAAGCAATGTTGAATGAAATTGGTCTATACTGATACCTTCCTGTGCAAAAAACGCTCCCTGGCTGAATCGTGGAATGGAAAAGCAAGTAAAACAGGCAACAGTTGAAAGATCGCTGGAGCAACGAAGGCTACCCAGCGACTGGGAACCAGTGCAGTCGTTCCCTCATAGTTATAGTCCTGTATCGTTGACGTCAGTCTGAAGTATAAATATAGAACATGTTATGGGCACTGAGGTGACAAAAGGCGTGGAATAACGATATGCACATATACAGATAGAGGTAGTATCCGTAGACACAGTATAGAAGGCGGAGCTGTCATTTCTATCTAGCTGATTCACGGGAAAAGGTTTCCGACGTGATTATGGTGACACGATGGGAATTAACATACTTTGAAGTCGGAATGGTACACATTGCTAGACGAATGGGACATTCGATTTAAGAAATCGTTAGGGAATTTAATATTCCGAGATCCAGGTGTCACGAGTTTGCACGGAATACCACATTTCAGGTATTAGTTCTCATCACGGACAACGCAGGGGCCGACGGACTTCACTTAACGAGCGAGGCCAGCGACGATTGCGAGGAGTTATCACTGCTAACATACAAGCAGCGTTGCGTGAAATAGCCGTAGAAATGAATGTAGGACGTACGACGAAAGTATTCGTTACGACACTGCGGCGAAACTGGGTGTTAATGCGCTTTGGTAGAAGACGACTGTCGCGAGTGCCTTTGGTAACAGCACGACATCGGCTGCCACTCCTCTCCTGGAGCCGCGTCCATATCGACTGGACCCTAGACGACTGGAAACCCGTGGCCTGGTCAGATAAGCCCCGATTTCAATTGGTAAGAGCTGTGGTGGGGTTCGAATGTGGCGCAGAACCTGCAAAGCCGTGGACCCAAGCTGTCAACAAGGCGCTGTTCAAACTGGTGGTGGCTCCATAATGGTGTGGGCTGTGTTTACGTGAAATGAATTGAGCCCTCTTGTCCAATTGAACGAGTCATTGATTGCAGATGACTACTTTCGGCTACTTGGAGACCATTTGCAGCAATTCATGGACTACTTCGTGTACCCAAACAACGATGGACTTTCTATGGGCGACAATGCGCCATATGACCAGGCCACAATTGTTCGCGACTTGTTTGAAGAACATTTGGACAACATGAGCCAATGATTTGCCTATCCGGATACCACGGCATGAATCTCACCGAATATTTATGGGATATAATCGAGAGGTCAGTTCGTGTACCAAATCCTGCACCTGCATCACTGTCATAATTATGGACGACAGTAGAGGCAGTATTGCTCAGTACTTCTGCATGGGAGCTGCAACGAGTTTTTGAATCCATGTCACGCCGAGTTGCTGCACTGTACCGGGCGGAAGAAGGTTCGACACGATTTTAGAAGGTATCCCCAGTCTTTTGTCACAACAGTGCGTGATATATGTTTATTGAAGCCGCTACACAGAACTTGATCAGAATGGATAAGAGACAGTGACATTAGGGAGGACTAAATATATCCTATATAAGAAAGAAAATAGGTTACAATGAAAAAAATAGAGCGAATATCTCGCCGGAATTATATGCAGGAGGCTTCGATGAATAGATGTTACCCAATGGACCGAAGGAGTCTGAGAAATCCGAGGAGGATGGTCACTGCGGCAGCCAAAGGTTTGATAACTGAATTACGGAAGAAGAGGGTTATACTTCAGTTCTGGCGGATTGTCTCCATATCACAATCAGTTTCCCATGAAATTGTGTGGGGTAGAAGACATGCATCAGTTGGCATACCGTATTCGTAAGACAATCTCACAAAGATTGTTGTTACCACATGCGCATGAGTGTGGTGAACGTCATCTGAATAGGGTTCATATCTGCTCCATTAATTGCTTTTTTAGAGATTCTCACGCAGGGCTGAATAGTGATTCGTAGCGAAATCTTGTCACTCTTCATCTTGTACGGTAGCATATTTTCAAGAGCGACACCTACGTCAACAGCCATAAAGTCGGCACTATGACAAAAGTCCGTACACCGCTGCGTACACGCTTTTACAGTATTCATTCTCTGTAAGCGTCTTGCGAGATTTGACGGAGAACTGGTGAACCACGTACACCAGCACATCGAACTAATTTGCAGGTTTGACACATGGGATACTTCTGGCATTTGACTATTTTGAACATGCAGAATTCACCAACTTTTCGTGATATGGTTCCGAGAAAGAAACATGAATCTTTTACCTCTTGCACACATATACATAAATAGTTTTGATTTAGAAAGACCTCGATTTTTTAATCATCACTATGTGTTAAAAAATTTTGGCCAGGGAGGGCTTCTACGTTTGTATTTTATATAACCAACAAATTAAATACTTAAATACTTTAATACAATACTACTGACATTTAAATGTATTAAGACACTTTGTGGGTACTTTTTTCTTGACAGCTGATCGTTCAAAACCCATATGTGAGGCGTGGTCATTCTATACTGTCATTCAGTACTTTTATGCAACCCTACTTAAGTGTTACTGAACCACATAACCAATTTTATTTTTATAACCCTTTGTAGTTAGCTCACTTTCGTTTATAACTGAAATAATTTTATCTTTACTTTAGTCAAAACTTAAACAAGCAAAGCCTCAGTATTCGTGCATAACAAGTTTGTCTTATTTACACACTTTCACACTGAGTATTGCCACAAAGAGACTAATGATGTAAAAATCGTTAAATTTGTCTGAAAACATCAGCTTCAGCATTTAAGCAAAATTTCACTTCAGCACTTTTACTACACAAATCATACAATACTTATACTTGCCCTTTAAAGGTGGTACACAACGACTATTTTTAAACAATTTTTCAACTGAATAAAGCACTTCACATTTTTTTGTAACAGGTTTATTCGGAATAATCAAATACTGGGGAAGGACCTTATAAAGTTGAATGATTAGCAATAAAATAACTTAACAACTACCCTACACAATGTCCCCAAGCGTGTACCATTTTATACAAATGACAACTAGGACAAATTATAAAATTACATAGACGAACGTTTTCGTTTCATTAACCCTCAGACTTCAAGAAGAATATAATAATTGCAATCCCAAAGAAAGCAGGTGTTGACAGATGTGAAAATTACCGAACTATCAGTTTAATAAGTCACAGCTGCAAAATACTAACACGAATTCTTTACAGACGAATGGAAAAACTAGTAGAAGCCGACCTCGGGGAAGATCAGTTAGGATTCCGTAGAAATACTGGAACACGTGAGGCAATACTGACCTTACGACTTATCTTAGAAGAAAGATTAAGGAAAGGCAAACCTACGTTTGTAGACTTAGACAAATCTTTTGACAATGTTGACTGGAATACGCTCTTTCAAATTCTAAAGGTGGCAGGGGTAAAATACAGGGAGCGAAAGGCTATTTACAATTTGTACAGAAACCAGATGGCAGTTATAAGAGTCGAGGGACATGAAAGGGAAGCAGTGGTTGGGAAGGGAGTAAGACAGGGTTGTAGCCTCTCCCCGATGTTATTCAATCTGTATATTGAGCAAGCAGTAAAGGAAACAAAAGAAAAATTCGGAGTAGGTATTAAAATCCATGGAGAAGAAATAAAAACGTTGAGGTTCGCCGATGACATTGTAAGTCTGTCAGAGACAGCAAAGGACTTGGAAGAGCAGTTGAACGGAATGGATGGTGTCTTGAAGGGAGGATATAAGATGAACATCAACAAAAACAAAACGAGGATAATGGAATGTAGTCGAATTAAGTCGGGTGATGTTGAGGGTATTAGATTAGGAAATGAGACACTTAAAGTAGTAAAGGAGTTTTGCTATTTGGGGAGTAAAATAACTGATGGTGGTCGAAGTAGAGAGGATATAAAATGTAGACTGGCAATGGCAAGGAAAGGGTTTCTGAAGAAGAGAAATTTGTTAACATCGAGTATAGATTTAAGTGTCAGGAAGTCATTTCTGAAAGTATTTGTATGGAGTGTAGCCATGTATGGAAGTGGAACATGGACGGTAAATGGTTTGGACAAGAAGAGAATAGAAGCTTTCTAAATGTGGTGCTACAGAAGAATGCTGAAGATTAGATGGGTAAATCACATAACGAATGAGGAAGTATTGAATAGGATTGGGGAGAAGAGAAGTTTGTGGCACAACTTGACCAGAAGAAGAGATCGCTTGGTAGGCCATGTTCTGAGGCATCAAGGGATCACCAGTTTAGTATTGGAGGGCAGCGTGGAGGGTAAAAATCGTAGGGGGAGACCAAGAGATGAATACACTAAGCAGATTCAGAAGGATGTAGGTTGCAGTAGGTACTGGGAGATGAAGAAGCTTGCACAGGCTAGAGTAGCATGGAGAGCTGCATCAAACCAGTCTCAGGACTGAAGACCACAACAACAACAACAACATAGATTTTACATATTCCTTTACATAAGCTACAAACATACAGTAGCAAACACTCTAACATAACACATACCACAACTTGCACCTAGTCTTTGCATATCATAGTTATATTATGACAAATTTTAAAGGTAAGAAATTTTTATAAATTACATGATTGACTGAATAATAGTGTTGTAAACGTACACCAAAATACCGTTGCTTTTGAGACTGCTGAGTGGAGTGCCTCATTCGCAAAATATTCCTGGTCAGACAAAGGATACGTCATGTCCACAGTGTCAGCTCGTTCAAAGCATTCGTCGTTAAAAGTGACGTACTCAGAGGAGAGAGTGTGCTCAGACGACTCTGAAAGATTATCCCCGAATCTTTTGCAGCGAGCGCACCGGAAACAACTTTTTAAAATGGGAAACAACATCAGAATTGACCAACAAGTCGTTGCTTTTCATCTTACGTGATTCGAGTCCGTTGATAAATTCAGTGGGATTTCCTACCTGATGGAAGCTCTTGCTCGCAGAGCCAAACCTTCTTTATGAATCTTCGACAGTCCTTACAAGCTACATTGAACTTCAATATTTATTCTGCGTCTCTTAATGATACACTTCAATGGCGAATTCGAAGACAAAACTTCCACTCTGTTTTTCCCATCACACAGTTGACAGGATTCTTAAAGATCTCGCGAAATGGAAAATCCAGTAGTAAAACATTGACATTATTAATATGTTTGTCCCATGGCGTGAACACAGTAGCTTTGCCGTTATCCGCTTTGATTACTACTGCTCCCACTTCTTTGTGCAAGCATTCACCACGGAGGGCACTTGGCGCAGAACGCAGAATCGCAGCAGATGTGCCTGCACTCAGGAGAAGCATGCACATAGATAACTGGGTACACCACGCTTGCTGAAGCCACTTTCACAGCTATTTGATGAAGTTGCAGTACATAATCAGCCCATAACTTCCTTTTTGTCTCTTCTAACATGAATTTTTTTGTGAGAATTTATTGAATATCTCTTGCTACTTGCAGGAAACATCCTGCCAAACCATTATTCGTAATACCGGGGAAAGGGGACGGTAATGTAAGTTTTATAGCTTTTCTTTAATTGAATAAAAGTGATTTGAGCTCTCTTTGTATTCGACATGTTATACTTTAAAAACATAAGGGGTGTTCAAAAAGAAATAAACCGGAGGCATAATTACATAAGCCAGTACCTGTATGTTACAATTATTGACCCTGGTTGTTAAGACATTTGTCTCAATGTGACACAAGGCGGAGAATGGCTGTCTCATAAAGTTCCGAGGACTGCGATGTTAACCGGTTCCGCATATACAGCTGGACGTCGTCGACAGAGGTGAATTGTTTGCCCATATGCTGACGTTTTTCTTTGACCAAGATGGCCCCCTTCTGATTCACTTCCTGCAGCACGGGATAACAGTGAATGCCCAGTGTTACTAGCAAACCTTGACCACCCTTTGCCAAGTGGTCAAATAACCTGTGGGGCCATTCGGCTCCACCACAATGCAAAGCCAAATACTGTCAACACAGTCGCGGCACTCCTGCAGAAATTCAAATGGGAGGTTCTCGGCCACCCTCCATACTGTCCGGATCTCTGTCGCTGTGATTACACCATGTTTGGTCCGCATAAAAAGTCTCTGACGGGCAAACGATTCACCTCGCACAATGACGTTCAGCTGTAAGTAAGGAACTGGTTAACATCGCAGCCCCGGGAATTTTATCAGACAGCCGTACACCATCTTATGTCACAGTGGGACAAGTGTCCCAACAGCCAGGGTCAATACTACTAACAAACAGGTACTGGTTTCTGTAAATATGCCTCCAGCTCGTTTCTTTTTGAATACCCCTTATAGACCACCAGATATTTTTCTGGAAGATGTCTTCAATAGTCCACATGTCACACCACAAAGGTTGTGACTTCAAGCAATATGATCATCGGTTGTCAGTAGCAGTATCATTCCCAAACGAGCATTCAGTGACAAGTAAGGGAGAGTTAGATGTTGAGCGATCTTAAAACAATTAGCAGAAGGCAGACATGTAAATGCAGAGGATGTTGTTTCTTGGAAATATGATTTTGTGAAGACTAATTTGAGAAGTGTGAAGTTATTTAGATTAAGTTGTAACTGCATTGCTTGCCCGCTAGTAATTTATGATGAGTTCAGAATGGGCAAATCTTTAGCAGGGTTTTTGTTTACTAGTTCAGGGCTGTTAGTCTTACTGTCGAGACAAGATTAAGCAAATTTATCTACTTACTTGGTTTACATTCACAGTTATAGATTCACCACTCCTTTACCATTTCTGTAAATAAGTACATGTCTGAATTATTTTTTTATAAGAAATGTACTTTGTAAAGATTGTTGTCCTTCTTAAGGTATGAGTTTCATAATTCAAAATACAGTTTTTTGTCTGCTAGTCTCTTCAATATCATTCAGTTAATTTAGTTTCTACGGTTATGGGGCGTCAATGGTCGAACCCAGGACTCCAGATGGCCTAGCTGAAGCCAGGACCCAACACGCCATATTTCGCCAGGAGGCCAGGAAGTTCAATAGCATCAAGGGGCAGTGAAGAGTGGTACATCGGCATTAAGAAGCATTCCTTTACTCACATAATTTACTGTACTACGATGGTTGCAGCATAATGCCGGTGTGCCGCCCGCAGCACTGTTCCACGAGTCCATCCGGCTCAGCCACTACTCCGTCATCAAGGTCACTCAGCTGGAAGCTGGCCGCATTCTCCCCGGTCGCCGCCGGCCGAGGCGTCGCGTCTAGCATTGTGTAGCTGTCCGTTATTCCGGAGCCTGTTACAGTCCCTGGTCCCCACTGCCCTCCGCCCTGTTTGGCCTGCTCTGTCTGACAGTGGGACAAAGGTGGTTGTACTGGTCACCCACGCCCCCTGGCCGCTGCTGCTCCCAGACAAGGACCGGCCTCCAACCCGCGCCCTCCTGGATGCGGTGCTGCAACTTGCGCGCTAGTGGTGTTAGCCAGATGGCAACATTCACTGCCGTCTCTGGCGCCGCTGCAGTGTTGCCATGCCTCTCGCAACATATGTCTCGCCCGGACTCTGGTACACCAGGTGGGAAGCGAGTATGACCCGTCCTGGACCCGCTGCAGTCCACTGTCACTGCCATCCTTCAGGAAGACCATGCAGTTTCCAAGTACCGGGTTGCCATTCCACCCCACCCCAGTGTTGTGTCCACGAAGGTGGAATACAGCCTGAACAAGTACGTAGAAATAAAGTACAGAGTCACACAAAATATTTACAACATTGCTATAAGTGTAGACCAGCACAAGTCCAACCCGACTCTCGACTGACCTGGCACATTCCAAGCTAAAAGTGCCTACTTATACTGCTTTTCCCCTCGCATCTGACGTAGTGTCAGAGAGAGACAGGAACTATGGCAGGGGTAAATTCCCATACGTCAGCCACTTATACATAGCCACTCCCAGCTCAGGTCTACTTCCTCACCTCATACATTGAAATAACTTCAAACAATGCTGTAGTTTCCTGCCTCGTTCTTGCGCCACTCAAAACAAATCGTGCATGCAATAACGCGGTCACAGCCCCGCACCCTGTTTACCCTTTCCGGCCTCCTGGCTGCCGGCTATTACCACACATTGCCGGCAGCCCCAGACTTCTTCGCCCAACCGCGCCTTTGTTGAATTTTTTAACAAAATTCCCCTTTCCAACAACTGATACTAGCGCAGCACTGCCACTATTTCCTCACAAAACTTTTATTTTCAAAGGGCATTACCACATTACACTTAGCGAAACACAGTTCCTCGAAACATGAAGCATCGTATAGCGCCGGCCGGGTGGCCGTGCGGTTAAAGGCGCTTCAGTCTGGAACCGCGTGACCGCTACGGTCGCAGGTTCGAATCCTGCCTCGGGCATGGATGTGTGTGATGTCCTTAGGTTAGTTAGGTTTAAGTAGTTCTACGTTCTAGGCGACTGATGACCTCAGAAGTTAAGTCGCATAGTGCTCAGACCCCATCGTATAGCTTAGCATAGCTGTTTTCTTGCAGTACACTTGGGCAAAGCTTTTTCCTTTCGTTTACCTGGTTTACTGCTGTGCTGTATTTTAATTTTCACCACTTCCGAGCAGAATCTAGCTCCCGTTGCAACGAGGAAAGTTACAAACATTTGTGAGGGCCAGTTTAACATTACAGTCAGGACACAAGAAGGTCATATACAGCTAAGCTTTGCATTTCAAATTATTGTCAGCTTCAGTTCAGTACAGTTTAGTTCCGATTTCAGTTACTTTTCCACAAAATTTAATTCCTACAGTGCAGTATCACATTTGGGCGTGTATCGTTTAATGTATGGAATTTTATTTAGTCAGTTTACGTACGTTAATTTCGAAGCTCAGCTTGTGATTTTATGGCGAATTATTATTCTCGTAGTTTCATGCGTTGGAATTGCTAGACACGACCTCTGACGCCAACATTGTAGAACTGTTCACTGCACAGCACAATAGGGTAAGTCCAATAGGGTAGAACCACTGGATGAGGCGGACCAATGGCGTGTTTCACAAATACGCTGCTGGAGACCAGCTCCCGCTACTTGCGAGAAACCTCTTTTGTGAACAAACGTGGTGCAGAAGTTTTGCCGCCATTTTTGTGTCACTTCTAGAGAAAAATGATATTTTTCTCTTCTGGTAAGACGAAAAGTTTCATCGTATAGTTTCATAACCTTAGTATTAAGGCTTACTTTCCGCAATTTTGATGCTTTTTTTAGTACTACGAGCCTGGCAAATGTGTAGGCACCAGACCAACCTAAAATGGTCACCGTATTCGCTGCCTGCAGATAAGGTCTGAGTGATCCACCACTCCTACACAATTGAGAGAGATACGCTAGTGTTATTTGGGAGATATGTATCACTTATTTTAATGCGATACAGGTGTAGAACGATTAAATTTAGCTTCAGGGCGTGGGCAATAATACATCTACATCTACATATACATTTATACTCCGCAAGCCACCCAACGGTGTGTGGCGGAGGGCACTTTACGTGCCACTGTCATTACCTCCCTTTTCTGTTCCAGTCGCGTATGGTTCGCGGGAAGAACGACTGTCTGAAAGCGTGCGCGCTCAAATCTCTCTAATTTTACATTCGTGATCTCCTCGGGAGGTATAAGTAGGGGGGAGCAATATATTCGATACCTGATCCAGAAACGCACCCTCCCGAAACCTGTCAAGCAAGCTACACCGCGATGCAGAGCGCCTCTCTTGCACAGTCAGCCACTTGAGTTTGTTAAGCATCTCCGTTACCAAATAACCCTGTGACGAAACGCGCTGCTCTTCTTTGGATATTCTCTATCTCCTCCGTCAACCCGATCTGGTACGGATCCCACACTGATGAGCAATACTCAAGTATAGGTCGAACGAGTGTTTTGTAAGCCACCTCCTTTGTTGATGGACTACATTTTCTAAGGACTCTCCCAATGAATCTCAACCTGGTACCCGCCTTCCCAACAATTAATTTTATATGATCATTCCACTTCAAATCGTTCCGCACGCATACTCCCAGACATTTTACAGAAGTAACTGCTACCAGTGTTTGTTCCGGTATCGTATAATCATACAATAAAGGATCCTTCTTTCTATGTATTCGCATTACATTACATTTGTCTATGTTAAGGGTCAGTTGCCACTCCCTGCAACAAGTGCCTATCCGCTGCAGATCTTCCTGCATTTCGCTACAATTTTCTAATGCTGCAACTTCTCTCTATATTACAGCATCATCCGCGAAAAGCCGCATGGAACTTCCGACACTACCTACTAGGTCATTTATATATATTGTGAAAAGCAGTGGTCCCATAACACTCCACTGTGGTACGCCAGAGGTTACTTTAACGTCTGTAAACGTCTCTCCATTGATAACAACATGTTGTGTTTTGTTTGCTAAAAACTGTTCAATCCAGCCACAGAGCTGGTCTGATATTCCGTAGGCCATTACTTTGTTTATCAGGCGACAGTGCGGAACTGTATCGAACGCCTTCCGGAAGTCAAGGAAAATAGCATCTACCTGGGAGCCTGTATCTAATATTACGAAGATGGCCACAGTGTCAGACTATACTTACTTGTCGGATGATACGTCTGTGCCAACAAATAAGAGCAGAATCTCACACAAAGGCCAACCAACCACTTCAAAGCTCATCAGAAAACCTACTGATCCAAAGCACATCAAATGAGCAGAATTATCTGCATAAGTCAAATTCCAACACTGACACAAATACAGACACCACTGTTACTAAACCTAAAACTCTAAAGATAACCACCTCAAAACTGACTAATCCTATGCCAATGTTGACAAAACTTTTGCAAGGTTTCTTATATTGACAAAACCATAAATTTTAACAGTAAGACAGCAACTGTATCCAAAAGGCTACAATAAGGTGAAAATATTGAAACTGTAAAGAAGAATAGGGATAAGGAAGGAAAGGAAACTGAAAAAAACGCACAAAATGATAACCAAAAGAAAGATATTAATGTAGAGAAAAACAGACTGAAGAATCTCAAAACACTACAATAGTCCAGCGTGTGCATCAGATGTAGACATTGTAGAAGTTTACGAAAATAAATTAGATAAATGAGATGGGGATTACTTGTTGGCTGTGGTGAGATGTATTATGGAACTACTAAAATGACGACTATATTCAGTGTGTTGCCTGTTCACGATGGACAATGTCTGACGGTAAGTGTAATTGCTGTGGTGAGAGGAAGACGGTCAGTGCTCGAACAAAACCAACAGCTCATTAGAAAAGCCATTGAGCTTTATAATAAACTGATAAAATTGTTTTGGACTAGCCTTTTTAAAAGTGTAATTCTCCATTCACTATAACAAATTCCAAAGTAAAATATGAAATTTTAATTTGACTCTTTTCCCATGAATAGCCATTTTTATACAGTCTATTTCTCCCACACACTGGTCCGTCTCAACCATAGGTGTACGGGTGTATGTATATTTTCAGTTCATGACATCTTTGTATTTTAATTTTTAGTGCCTCAGTAATATACTGTACTTAATTTTGTATGACCCTCTATACGAACATACTGCCGGAAGCCAAAATAGTTAAGAGGACACAAATTTTATGCTGAAGAAATAAATGTGGTCCTTCTCTGCAGGACTTACCCTACAGGATTTCACAGACGAGGTTATTTAGTACTGCAAACAGTTTTAGATTTTCTAATTGTTTTGGTAGAAGTTAATTGCAATATAGTTACTGATGGATTTGATGTATGTACACCACTTACGTTGTACGGGTTTGCGTTAACGAAGGTAAAGAATAAGATATTATGTACAAAAAAATAAACAAAGCAGCTATATCGGTGAACTCAATGAATGACAAACTGTGAAAGACATACACCATGGAGAATGTAAATTATATACTATAATCATAAAATAAAATATTTAATTACATGTAATGAAATATCTTATTATATAATAATTTCCTGATCTCTAAAAACATAGGTAGGTGTATTAATGAACAGTATTTTTCAACAACGTTCCGACTACAACATAACTGCACCGTAATGCCAAACATTGTAACGCTCAAGTTACATATGCTTTTTCCGCTTTCTGCTAAAATATTAAACTGAGACATAAAGGCAGGAAAGTATAAATTTAAAACTGTTAGTGGTTGATCAAAGAATAGCGACAAACGGGGAGTATTCCACTCATTAACAGTTTGGGAATGAAAAAGTTACTTTAAGCTGAGTATCACCGAGCTGCCATACAGCTTCGAGTATGTGGAAGGCTTGCGAATGCAGTCTAGGCACGGTACCGTAGTCTGAGGCGGACCAAACCCATAGACCGCTTCGCCGGTGTATCGCAGAAAATAGACAACTAATCAGTGTCTGCATTGTACTCGTCCTAGACTGACGTGTTTATAATTGTACCAGACTAGAGCTACTGCAGTTATCTTTGTTATTTTTAAAGACAGGTAGGCAGTTATATACTGCCAGGTGCAACGCCTATAACGTTATTAAGAAAATATATTCCGTTTTGTTCCACGTCATCCGTAATTTTCTTTACAGAAACCGAGCGTGAAAGCGACGATATTTTATTTTAATTCAGTTAAGTAAAGTGCATGGTTTTTTAAATTGCTAGGCAAAGCTGCGACAGTTTAATATTTACTCTTTGTCTTACCATTTAGCTTTCTCTAGCGATTAGCAGCGCCTCGAGCGCCAAACATTACTGAAGGCACTTAGATGCGGATTCTTGGGCCCCAGTAATGAAGCTGACACTCAAAAATAAATTTTCCATGGGACTTTTTTTGTGTACGACTTACAACGGTGGTTCAGCAGCGGCAACGTATTATAATTTTTATTGATGTCGAATTTTAGTGCTCGGAATCTGAGGAATTTGATTAACTTTCGAATAATTCCATCCTCCTTTTTTTTATTAAAAGGGGAGCCTCCACAGCGGGAAGCATTAAAAGTAGACTGCCTGCATCACCGACCTGTTAGAGGTCGAACAGCAACCTGAGTTCATTACTGTAGCTCGCGTTTTCTCTTGTTACAGACACGTTACTGACATGTGAGCTTACAGACTAGTACAGATAAATTCATGAAATTACTTATGATAACATTTTCACTATAACTACAGTTTACATGTTTACATTTGTGTTATTGTGCATTTGCACTGGACATTTTACAGAGACAGAAAGGTGGTTTCCTACAGCAAATATTTCTTAATGTCTCTATGACAATACAGTCCTTTTAGGTTTCCTGTACTGAGATCTTCTAGTACATAACATCCGTCATATGGGATTGGGATTATTTTAAAGGGTCCTTTGTACAATAATTGCCATTTTGTATTCTTCCTCTGGATTAGCGATGCCTTGGGATGCGTTCTTAGCAATACCAATTCATCGACACAGTATTCCTGTTTGTTAATAAGTTGTTATCAGATTTCGCCTTGCGGAGTTCTGCTTCCCGGCTTTTATTCTCTAATGCCATATTCAGTTTCTCCTGATGTGCTATTTTTTCTTCTTGGATCTTTGGTATGGGATTAGCCCATTCATTTACTTTGTTCTTCTGTTCGTTCATTAGCTAACACAGTGTAAAACCGGTTGATATGTACGGTTGTGGGCGTAAGTTGATATGAACCGATTTAGCTCTCTAAAAGTTATCTAGACCGGATTACTGCTGGGAGAAAATCGTAAAATCAAGACATGTTTGATGTTATGTTCTTCCATAAGATCCCTCCACCTCTCTGCAGTGAAATATGTAGCATTATCATTTAACACTTTAGACGGGCATCCGACAAATTAAATATAATCATTTGTTAACCTTTTCCCAATAATGCTGGCAGGTGACGTTCGGAGTGAATGCATTTTTATATATTTAGTAAAAAAATCATACACTGCTAGAATATATTTCAGCCCCACTCTAGCAGTTGGCAGGGCTCCTGCAATGTCGATAGCTGCGATCTCTCGCGGGTGTCGTGCAGTAATGGGATGTAATTCAGTGTTTCTGCGTATACTGCTTGGTTTCACTTTTTGGCATATCATACATTTTCTTATAAGTTCTTGTATTTTTTTCTCAATTAGGATAGTAACAATACTGATTAATCTTCATTGTGCATTTGATAATGCCGAAATGCCCCCATGCTCGATGTCTAACCATATTAGGTCTTCAAGCTGGTCTGGTGGAATACACATCGCCAATTACTATTAGGATTGTCTGATTTGTAAAACGGAATATCGTTTATTAACTTATAACACTGGTGGAAAGCACTGTCACTTTGCTGACGCAATATGTCTTTGATGTTCTTCCACATCGGACTAATTTCTTGGCATTGCATCAATTTTTTCCACAATGCTAGATACTTTTTTCTATAAATTTTGTCCTTTACCAGAAAGATCTTATATTCTGTGGAGTTTTCAACTGCGGCTGCAAACTATGGTAAACCTTGCGGTAGCTTGGATAATGTGTCGGTAACTACTCGTACATTATCAGGTCCAGGAATACACCTAATTTCAAAGCCATATTCGCTCGAGTCCATCGAGCTAAACATCTATGCAATAACTTGCAAGTTAACATGAAGCTCAAAGCATGATGATCACACAGGACGTTAACATGCTTCCCATATACATAGCACCGGAATTTTTTTATAAGAAAATCCTACAGCGAGTGCCTCAATTTCGGTCAGTGTGTAGGAGCGTTCACATTTGGTTGGTATTCTACTGGCAAATCCGATCATTTTGACTTCCAGTTAATCATTTATGTGTTCAGAATGAGATTTTCACTCTGCAGCGGAGTGTGCGCTGATATGAAACTTCCTGGCAGATTAAATCTGCCAGGAAGTTTCATATCAGCGCACACTCCGCTGCAGAGTGAAAATCTCATTCTGGAAACATCCCCCAGGCTGTGGCTAAGCCATGTCTCCGCAATATCCTTTCTTTCAGGAGTGCTAGTTCTGCAAGTTTCGCAGGAGAGCTTCTGTAAAGTTTGGAAGGTAGGAGACGAGGTACTGTCAGAAGTAAAGCTGTGAGTACCTGACGTGAGTCGTGCTTCGGTAGCTCAGTTGGTAGAGCACTTGCCCGCGAAAGGCAAAGGTCCCGAGTTCGAGTCTCGATCGGGCACACAGTTTTAATCTGCCAGGAAGTTTCATTTATGTGTTCAGTTTGAAACAGGCATGCCCCGACTCCATAGTTTGAGGAATCTGATGCAATAAAGAAATCCTTTGACATATTCGGCTGATGGAGAAACGCTTCACTAATGAGTGCCTCCGTGATACTGCCAAAGTCTGCCCTGCAATGCGATGTCCAGCGCCACAGTGCATTCTTCTTCAACAGGCTCAGTAACGCTTCGCTGTTAAGCTGCTGAGTTGTCAGAAATCTTCGAAAAACGGATGTTAACCCAATAAAACTTTTCAGTTGTCTTTTTGTCCGTGAGTACGGTAAATTCGTAATTGCCTCCATTTTGTTTGGATCTGGTCTTATCCCTTGAGGCGATGTTATCTGACCTAAGAATTTTGTTTCTTATCAAGTAAACTTGAATTTTTTTTAAATGTACAGTTACTCTCCTTGCTAGAAACTTGTCAGGCACATTCTTCATTAATTGAAGATGTTCTTCCCAACTGTCTGTCGCTGTCAAATGGTCATCCACATATGGTGTGACCTGGTCTAATAGCTGGGGTTCTAGTACATTATTTAAGGCTGTTATGAACACGCCAGTACTAATATTCAAGCCAAAGGGATGGCCACAGAAGTGGTATCTTCGGCGCCCAAACAAAAAAGCAGTATATTGTCTAGATTCCTTGGCTAATAGGATCTGCCAAAATTAAGGACGCAAATCAAGTGAAGTCAAATATTTCTTACCAAAGAACTTCTGAATTAGCTCGTCAAGGTTTTCAGGCTTCGTTCGCACTGGCACAACAATCTTGTTGATGTATCGTGCATTAAAGAACTAAACATATACTTCTATCTTCTTTGGTTATGGCCAGTAAGGGGCAACTATATGGTGAGTTTGATATGTCAATAATCCCCCAGTTCAGCATTTTTCGGATTTCCTTCATTACTACATTTTTCTTTGTCCAGGGGACCGAGTATGAAGCTCTACAATAGGTCTTATGGGGATAGACTTTCATATCATAAACATAATCTATTACGATACCTGGTAGATCTATAAATACTTCATGGTATCTGGACAGCAATTTTGTTAATTGTACAGCCAGTGAAGCGTCAATGCAAGAGGCCTCTTTCACCTTCTCCTCTATTGTTGTGGCGATGTCACTCACGGTATTGGGTGCACCACTATTTCGGTTAATATGACACTTTTGTGGGTGATCATTAACACCAACAATTTTTGTTTGCCGACAGATACGTCTAATCCTCTGGTCAGTGCAAGGCTCAAACCGAACTCTCGATTCATCTTCAACGTTACTGGTCACTGCCGCCTCAGGCGAGATCTATTGTAGCCTCTCTGTCTCGTAAAAACTCAAGGCCCATTAACACCGGTATTGATAAGTTTTCCATTAATAGGAACGTGCATAGAAAGCTATCATTTCCAGAGGAAACCTCAACCTGTGTCTGCTACTTCATAATTTGTGTCTTCTCTCCCAGCGCTTCTATAACTTTGCAATTCGTAAGAGGCAAAATCAGCAATCTTTTAATTTGCGTTATCTTCCCGAAAAATTGTGCGTTCATCATCGATACACTCGAATCTGTGTCGAGGAAGATAATGGTTACTACACCATTGATATTTCCATTTATACTTACCTGAATACTTCGGTTTTCTTCCCTATCAACGGCGGCAGATTCTTGATAGAGTTAGTCTTCGATTTTCTGACCATCCTGATAGTGAATCATATTGATGTTCTCATGCATATACCTATTGCCATCATTCTTATCCTCGGTCTCCTGGCGAAGGCCTAAAGGGATCGAGATTAGTTTGCTGACTTTGGTACATTCTGCTTCGGCTCCGAGGATACCTCCACTATTTTCACATGTTGTGATTCTTCAGTCGGATGTGATCTACTTGGGTCCACCATTGTGGATACTGGTTATTCGGCATGGGTATAGCCTGTACGTAATTTACTGGCTGACCTGGATTCATAAAATTTTGTTGCAGTGGCCAATGACTTGGCCCCGGTTGTTGCCAATGTTCATTTTGGTTTATCCTCGTATGGACTGTTCAATTAGTTTTCATTCCTTCTTTTACGATTAGAATTATTATTATTATTGGCATTTTCATTACTATATTGCCTCTGATTACCTTTCGGATTCTGGTAGAAATTGGTTTCCTGGTAATTATTATTATTACAAAAGCAATTGTGGAGATTTTTACTATTAGTATACAAAATGGCGCACGTAAAACTGGCCCTGTGCAGAAAGGAATGTGAATGAAGGAAATCAACGTACATCATCGCTTTCTTACATTTGTATGGCACAGTTTCATTATTAACTTGTAATTAACAGTTTAATTAACAGATTTACTTTTATTAGTTTAATAAGCATATTTTAGAAAGGAATTTAAAGTCTGTGTTCAAAATGTTCTCCGCCAACATCCAAGCAAAGCTGTACACGTCGAAGGATGTTAACGAAAAAACTTTTCGGCACTCTTTGAGGTATGTTCAAAATTTCTTCACATATGTTGTCTTTTAATATGTCAAGTGTTCTGGGATTGTTGCGGTACACTTTAGCCTTTAGAAACCGACAGAGGTAAGAGTCACATTGTGACAAATCGGGAGAGTGGGTGGCCACAAGTCCTTACTAATGAGAAGTTGCCCATCTTACTCGAAATATGCACAACATTTTTTCTTTGGAGTTAACAGAGCCGAAAATTCATTGTAGAGTTCCAAGTAAACATGCACGTTGACAGTTTCGTTGAAGAACAATGGCTCGATAATTCTGTTACCAGATACAGCACACTATACACCAATTTTTAAATCGTGTAACGGCTTTTGCAGTATGCCGTGGGGATTCTCTGTAGCCCAGTGTCTTGCGTTTTGTGAATTAATGTAACCCGACACATGACATCAAACTTCATCCTTCAAAAAAAAAAAAAAAAAAGGACGGACGGATCAAGACGTCCCCCAGCGACATTTTCCAGCAACCAATTACAGTAATATGTACGCTTACCCTTGTCCGCTTCTTTTATTTGCTGAACAACACACAAACAGTAAGATCTCATTTTTAAGCCATGAAAGATGTATTGACATGACCTGCGAGATATTCTACATTGCTGTGATAATCGTCATGTTGACTTGTAGGGACTTCTTTCAAAGTGTGCCATCACGTTTCCCACAGCTTCAGGTGTACGTACAGTCAGTGCCTTATTTCTCTTAGAATTAACAACAGTAACTGACGAACGCCACCTTCCCACTAGATACTGAATCGTGGATTTGGCAGGAATATTACTTTCAGGAAACTTTTCATGAATAATGTCATGAACAACTTTAATGGATTCAGGCCGCACATATTCTTCAACAGTGAACGCACGTTCTTCAGTGGAGTAAGGCATGACAATGAAGTACACGGTTTATAACGACTACTTTCCGTATGAACTACTCACACGCTACTGCTAGTGGAAGGTGGCAAAGAAACTAACAAGCTAGTAATGCTACTCACGCGCGTTCGCATTCCGGTTTGGGCTGGTTTTATGTGTGACACTCTGTACTTTCCATTGCCATGGGTCCTTTTTTTGTTTGTCTTGGAACTACCCTCGCGCCTATTTCCATTGTTCCATTCCAGGAACTTTTTCCGTTAGAACAGTTGGCACTGTTTATTGCGTCAAAATTCTTTCTGACGACTTCTTGGACTAAGTCTAACGAATCCATCACAGATTAAAATTCCTTAAGATCATTATCTGAGACGTTAAACAGTTTCTCTCTAATATCTATTGGTAATCTAGCCTTCAATACTCGTAACAGGCCCCGTGTGGTTACTGGTTTATCACAGTACCGTGTCGTATTAACATATTTTTCAAAGTTTTTTCTCAAAGAGCCTGTCTTCGGGTTATGTATTTCTGCATTATATACAATCTTTCTCAGTCATTCTTCAGTCGACACTTACCAGAACTGGTCGAGAAACGCCTTCTCAAATTCGTTAAATGTTTTGCATATTTCTGCTCCGTTCAACTCCCAGAACGATGCGTCACTGGAAATGTGTGAAACGACAAACTGGATTTTCTATTCCTCCATCCAAGACTTTGGAAGAACACTTCTAAAGTTTCTAATAAAAACTACACGGTGAATATTCTTCTTACTCTCCTTGTTGAATATCTGGAACTGGCTGTGTTTAATCAAGCTCTCTTCATGCATTAAGGTACCTAAGTGCATGTAGTTGTTATTAGCAGGCTGTGTACTGACTTGATTGCAAGTACACACTGCTTCATAATATTTCGAGTTTCTTGCTGAGAGAAATTGCTGGAGTAATACAGACTGATTGCCGATACATGGTCTATTATGAACTGCAGTACAGGTTACCGTCAAATTTTCATTGTTCTTTTGGCTGTCAGTACCTGTGTCTCATTTCTGTGTGCTGACATTGTTTCAAGATTGTGATTTCCAGTGTTCAATGCCTTGGCTAGTCTATTCGGATTTGTTTCAGTACTTCTGTGGGAATATCATTCTGTATTCACTCCACCGTAGTAGTCAAAGCTTTGAACGCGTTTCTAACTTATCTACTTCAGTTTGAAGATTATTCACTTGAGTTGGAATGTTTGCCAACGGTTCAGTACTAGTCTCTATTGCATTGATGTCTTTGTTCAAATGAGTTGTAATTGCTTTATCGCGATCGACTAACATCTGATTAGTTCTCTGGACAATTTCCTTATCTCGTTCTATAAAAATATTGTTTATTTGTTCTATTAATTTCCTATCATGCGCCTACTCTCTGACCTTGCGTTGCTTTCTTCTATAACTTTTTCTTGCTGCTGTTTTAGCTCGCGTTGTTGTTTTTTTTTTTTGTCGCTTTTTCTTGCCTAAGCTTTTCCTTTCCCTGTTCCATGATATTAAACTTTTCAAATAATAATACTAGCAATTTACTATCCGGTAGTGGCATAGCTTGAGAACTGATAATTTCTTCCCCTTGCCTGGAAGAAATATTAACATTCACTTCTAAAGGTTTAACTGCGGGAATGTCCGTCTTTGTTGACAACTCCTTAATTTCATTTTCGCTCGGAATGTCGGATAATAAATCGTTATCACCTATCTTTACATTATCAAAGACTTACACTGAAGTTTGCGAAGGTTGATCTATTTGGGAGTCTGATGCCATTTCTGTATCAGCATGCTCGTTCAACTTTACTCTCTTCTTCAGTCTAACCTTGTTTGACACTAATATTGCACCTTTGATTGTGGCACCATACACAATCATTAACCTTGCTCCAGGAAGTTAGGGTCCCCTACCCTATGCCTCCACTGGGGTAATTCCTATTTGGCACGTCCACACCTCCGGGGTGGGCATCCTACACTTCAGGAGGCCGGAATGATAGGATGGCTGAATTCAGGCAATCCCGTGGGGTATAACACGGAACCCATGCCCAGGGTTACGGGTGAAGACCTTAATGGCAGCGAAGGCGGAGAAAAAAGGCTTCGAAATGGCGAAGCTGGAAGATGTGGCAAGCCTCCTTTCCGGGGATTAAATGAAAAGGGAACCACTGCCTTGTGATGGAGGAGAAACTCCAAAGGCTAAGGGAGACAACCCCAACAGGAAATCCTTTCTTGCGTTAGGCCTAGCAAGCCAGTAGGAAAGTGTCCACATATTGCTTTCAAAACACAGATGAGCCTCGCAAAAAACCATTCAGGACTGGACCCCATTGATTCTTCAAGTACTGTTGCGAATGATGGGAGACCTGATGATATTCATCAGTACAAGAAGATGAAGCCAAATGAACTAAAAATTGTCTAAATATTGGCACCCTTAATATATTAACCCTCAAAGGAAAAAGGAAAGAAATGACAGGCGCACTAACAGAGAGAAAGCTAGATATTTTAGGATTAAGCGAAACGAAGTGAAAGGGGAAAGGTGAGAAGAATTTGAGACGAGGAGGAAAACTGTACTGGAGTGGGAATAACAGGTCTGGAAGAAATGGTGTGGCAGTGATGGTGAATAAAAATGTACAAAGCTGTATTGAAAGTGTGAGATAGATATCAGGCAGGATCATAATCTTAAACCTGAGATTCCAAAAAGAAACGCTAAAAGTTATCTAGATTTATGCACCTCAAGTGGAGAAAGTAGTGGAAAACAAAAATTGACACATAGCAAAGAAAAAGGCATGGGAAGAGTTTACAAAAAAAATTGAAGAAGATGTAAAGAGCAATAAGAAAATGTTCTACAAAATGATGAAAAATAGAAGAAAGACTTCTGAAGTACCAGTAGAGATGGAAACAGAGGATCGTAGTATGATTGAATATCCAGGAAATATTAAAGATCTCTGGGGAGAACATTTTAAGAAACTGTTAAACGCTGAGGAGCAGGTACACGAGGAAACAACAAATAATAGAGAACCTAAGAGAAGTTGGGAGGCAGATTTAGGACAATTTACACGGGAAGAAATGGAAACAGCTGTGAAGAAGATGAATAGGGGGAGAGCCCCAGGACTTGATGAAGTATCAGTGGACATGATAAGAGAAGCAGGTCCAGTGGGAATGCAGTGGCTGTATAGAGTACTATCAGGTGTGTGGAGATATAGTACAATACCTGACGATTGGAAAAGAGGAGACATTGTCCCCTTCTTCAAAAAAGACAATAAAAGACTTTGTAAAAACTTCAGAGGAATAAACCTAATGAGTCCTACAGTCAAGATTTTTGAAAAAGTTTTACTAAATCGAATAAGTGAAAAGGTAGAAAAGGAGCTGAGTGAAGAACAGTATGGGTTTAGGAAAGGAAGAAGCACGATCGACCTGATGTTTTCTATCCGTCAACCGATGGAAATAAGTAGAGAGTACAATATAAGGGTGATAATGGTTCTCATAGACATATTGGCCGGCCGCTGTGGCCGAGTGGTTCTAGGCACTTCAGTCCGGAACCGCGCGACTGCTAAGGTTGCAGGTTCGAATCCTGCCTCAGGCGTGGATGTGTGTCATGTCCTTAGGTTAGTTAGGTTCAAGTAGTTCTAAGTTCTAGGGGAGTGCTGACCTCAGATATTAAGTCCCGTAGTGCTCAGAGCCATTTGAATCATGAACATAAAAAAGGCATACGACTCAGGTAACAGGGAAAGACTCTGGGAAGAAATGAAGTAGATAGGTACAGAAGATGGACAAATTAATGTAACAAAGACAATGTACAGAGGCCACAATTGCAGATGTAGAAAAAAAAAGATGGTTCAAATGGCTGTGAGCACTATGGGACTTAACATCTACGGTCATCAATCCCCTAGAACTTAGAACTACTTAAACCTAACTAACCTAAGGACAGCACACAACACCCAGCCATCACGAGGCAGAGAAAATCCCTGACCCCGCCGGGAATCGAACCCGGGAGCCCGGGCGTGGGAAGCGAGAACGCTACCGCACGACCACGAGATGCGGGCAGATGTAGAATAGCACTGGGAAACTCTGAATACTTCATAATAAGACAAGGGCTTAAACAAGGAAGTATTCTATCTCCTGCACTGTTTAATGTTGTGATGGAGGGAATGAATAGGGCAGTTAAAGATACAGTAAAATAAAAATACAAAAAGATGATTTTTGCAGATGATATGGTAATATGGGGTGATAAAGTGGTAGATGTACAGTTACAACTTGATGCGTGGAAGGAAATAATGAAAAGGCGTGGATTAAAATTAAATAAATATAAGAGTGAAGTAATGGTATTTGTAAGAGACAAAGGGATCAATGGGAATATTACTTTGAATGGAGACCCCTTCAAAGTGGTAGACAGTTTCACTTATTTAGGTAGTGAAATATCTAGTGATGGAAGAATAATCAAAGAAATTAATAGGAGGTTAGAGAAGGGAAGCAATTTCTACCAAACAATAAAACATCTGATTTCGAATAAGGAAGTTTCTGGAAAAGCAATACTCTTTATGTGTAAGAGATATTACTTCCCTATTGTCACCTATGGAGGAGAAACATGTACAATGACAGAAAGGGAATGGAGCAGACTGCAAGCAGGGGAAATGAAATTTCTCAGAGCAGTTAAAAGAAAAACTAGAATGGACAGAGTAAGGAGTGTAGATATTAGAAATCACCTTCAACAAAAAGTATGAGAGAAGAAATCGAAGAAAAGAGATTAAGAATGTACGAGTATGGTAAGAGGATGCATGGACAGAGACTCCCCAAAATTATGGAAGAACTAAAGATGGATGGAAGAGACCTAGAGGGCGCCCAGCAACACAGTGGAAAGCGGGGTTGAGAATACCTGCGGAAAGGAGCAGTGTAACCTGGCAGCAAGTGGAGGAAGGAAAGCGGTTGGAGGACAAAGCCAAATGGAGAGGACTCGTCAGCAGCCAGACCCGGCAGTAGCTGGGGCGGCACCCGCACATAGATAGATAGATTGCACAAAAATATCTAACTGACAATAACAATAAATCCCACACATTATCTTACAGCTAACACATATACAAATAACAATAGCTAAATGGGTAAAATTTGAGCACAAAATATCTATAAGAAAAATGATGTGACTCTTCAAGCTTTCCCAGCTGATGTCTTGTAAACAGTCTTCACGGGTTTGCCGCCTTATCACGTTGTGCAAATTAGACAATATTTCCTCGGAGCAACTGTCCGACATTTTCAAGTGGTTCAACCCTGCTCGTGGCTAGGTACGTCTGACGGTATCCGCACGTCGACGCCGCGTTTTTAGAACACGCGCACGAAGAATGATCAGAAGCGGAAATCTCACATGCGCAATGATTTGCAGATAGGTGGAGCCAGAATCAAACTCCCTCTGCCGAAATTCGCAGAGCGGCTCTGCTGCGCGTGCGCTGTACGCTGCGTTTGTCAAGTGCTGCCAGACGTTACTCACCAACGGCCGTACTAGGCCACTGTTATGACGGGCCTGTTATCGAAGAATCTTGATTTTCGCGTCATGATTTAATAGCAGGCAATGCAGGGTTCCAGGCTGTGCTCAGTTGAAATCCCGTATCCTTGTTGATGAGATCATCGGCTGTACGGATGTTTATTGCTTCCTTAATGACGCAATCCCAGAAAGATGATGTCCGGGATAAAACTTCCGTCTTTTCATTAATCGTCCGAGGTCCTGTATTGAGACAGTGTTCCGCAATTGCCGACTTTTCCGGTTGACGAAGGCGTGTGTGACGCTGATGTTCATGACAGCGTTCTTGTACTGTGCGGTATGTCTGGCCTATATATGCTGCCCCAGATTGACAAGGAATCTTGAACACACGCCACATTTCCTGAGGCCGAGGTCATCCTTAACCGGACCCAACAGGTTTCTCAGTTTTGCAGATGGTTGCAAAACACACTTAATACCATACCTTCCGAGTACTCATCCTATTCTTGACGACACGGCACCAAAATACGGCAAAATGGCCAAAGTGGTGGGTGTCTTCGTATCTTCGTTCTGCTCCACAGACTGAACTCTCCTTGGCCTGAAAAAATTATGTATCTGTCTCTCAGATTTTTGTCGGAACACTGTCTTCAAATGTTGTAGTTCATTCGACAGGCTTTCAGGATCAAATACTACATGTGTTCTGTGAACTAAAGTACGTAATGCACTACCGCATCGTGCAGAATGACGGCAGCCTGTGGCCTGCAGATACAGATTTGTATGCGTTGGCCTGCGCTAGACGCTGTGTCCCAAGGTTCCATCTGCTTTGCTCCGTACCAAAACATCAAGAAAAGGCAAAGTACCATCTTTTTCCACTTCCATTGTGACGTTTATATTCGGATGCAGCGATTTCAGATGCTGAAGAAACGTAGGTAAAGTATCAAATCCATGTAGCCACGCCACAAATGTATCATCCACATACCGCAGAAAACAAGAGGGTTTGAGACTGGTAGTGCTTTTTCTTGAAAGTCTTCCACAAAATAATTGGCCTCCACAGGAGACAGCGGGCTTCCCATGGCGACACCGTCCACTTGTTCAAAATATTGGTCAAGAGATAAGAAGTACGTTGGCGATTGGGGAACACTCTCTGAATACAGGACATCGGATGATTTATGAAAAGACGTAAGTTTTATCCCAGGCATCATCTTTCTGGGACTGCGTCATTAAGGAAGCGCTACATGTCCGTACAGCCGATAATCTCGTCAACAAGGATACGGGATTTCAACTGAGCACAGCCTGGAGCCCTGAATTGGCTGCTATTAAATCACGACGCGAAAATCGAGGTTCTTCGATAACAGACTCGTCATAACATTGGTCTAGTACGGCCCTTGGCGAATAACGTCTGGCAGCACTGTCGGCAAATGCAGCGTACAGCGCACGCGCACGAGAGCCGCACTGCGAATTTCGGCAGAGGGAGTTTGATTTTGGCTCCATCTGCTAATCATTGCGCATGTGCGATTTCAGCGCCTCCACGTTCTTCGCGCGCGTGTTCTAAAAACACGGCGTCGGTGTGCGGATAACGTCAGTCGTACCTAGCTCGAGGCCCACGAGAAACACAGGCCGCGGCGCGTACGTCACGAAGGTAGTCCTGAATTCTCTCGCTCGCTCAGCTCAGCAGACAAAATGCGTTTCTAAACCTGTTAGCTCGCAGCTGGGCGAGTACGTACTAACGAGAATTGCATCTTGCGCTGGAATCTGCTATTATGAAGTCTTGCTGATTAACAATACCACCGGAAAATTTAATTTTAGACCAATACTCGATATAAATGTTATAATGGCTTGTTTATAGCATTTAGTCTCTTCTGCTTTACAGTACTCATTACATTCTGGAAGTGGTGCCTTCAGCAACTGATAATCATTTCAACACGATTTTATTTTATTGTGCGCCAGTACAGCCGCAACAAATTATAAGTAGGCCTATGGACTTCCCATCATTATAGTACTAATAACAATAAGATTCCATAATAGCGGATTCCAGTAGAAGATTCCGTTTTCGTTTATACAGACACGCCTAGTTACGACTTAACAGGTGTGGAAACGTAGTTTATCTGCTGAATTGAGCGAACGAGCGAGCGCAGGACTACATTCGTGACGTACGCGCCGCGGCCTGTCTTTCTCGTAGGCCTCGTACCTAGCTTCGAGCAAGGTTGAACCACTTGAAAATGTCGGACAGCTACTCCGAGGAAATATTGTGGAATCTGCACAACGTGATCCGGCGGCAAACCCGTGAAGACTGTTTACAAGAAAAATTACATTTGAAAATATTACACCCGCAGCTGGAATACTAAAACTCTGACATTTAACTCCTGTCACTTCAACTCAACCATTACTTTATCTCAGAGTCCCTGAACTATCGATATCAACTGCATGTGCGCGTGTATGCTTTGACTATTTTTAGCTCCATCTGTCGGTGGGTAGAACAACTCAATTGCTCCGAACTACCGTTTGTTATACCTCAGATGTCATATATATGCATGCAAAAACCTCATGTCTGATTCGTACATAACAAGAGAATAACATTCGTGTTGTTGTTGTGGTCTTCAGTCCAGAGACTGGTTTGATGCAGCTCTCCATGCTTCCATGCTACTCTATCCTGTGCAAGCTTCATCATCTCCCAGTACCTACTGCAACCTACATCCTTCTGAATCTGTTTAGTGTATTTATCTCTTGGTCTCCCTCTACGATTTTTACCCTCCACGCCACCCTCCAATACATAATTGGTGATCCCTTGATGCCTCATAATATGCCCTACCAACCGATCCCTTCTTCTAGTCAAGTTATGCCACAAATCTCCCTCCTCTCCAATTCTGTTCAATACCTCCTCATCAGTTATGTGATCTACCCATCTAATCTTCAGCATTCTCCTGTAGCACCACATTTCGATAGCTTCTATTCTCTTCTTGTCTAAACTATTTATCGTTCACTTCCATACATGGCTACACTCCATTCAAATACTTTCAGAAATGACTTCCTGAAACTTAAATCTATACCCGACCTTAACAAATTCCTCTTCTTCAGAAACGCTTTCCTTGCCATTGCCAGTCTACATTTTATATCCTCTCTACTTCGACCATCATCAGTTATTTTGCTCCGCAAACAGAAAAACTCATTTACTACTTTAAGCATCTCATTTCCTAATCTAATTCCTGCAGCATTACCCGATTTAATACGACTACATTTGTAAGTAGGCTGTTTATGTTTTCTTTATGTAAGTTTGATGTTTATGTTTTCTTATTGGCAACGTTACGTAGCGCTCTCTGTATGAAAATCACTGGCTGTGCTGTGTGCAGTATGTGGCTAGTTTGCATTGTTGCCTGCCATTGTTGTCATGAACTGCTATAGCTGGATGTGAACAGCAGATTGCGTTGGGCAGTTGGAGGTGAGCCGCCAGCAGTGGTGGACGTGTGGAGAGAGATGGCGGAGTTTTGATAATCTGTAAGACTGAATGTCAATTATGAATATTAAGGTAAATACATTGTTTGTTCTCTATTAATATCTTTCATTTGCTAACTATCCCTATCAGTAGTTAGTACCTTCAGTAGTTTGAATCTTTTATTTAGCTGGCAGTAGTGGCGCTCGCTGTTTTGCAGTAGCTTGAGTAGCGAAGATTTTTGTGAGGTAAGTGATTTGTAAAAGGTATAGGTTAAAGTTAGTCAGGGCCATTGTTTTATAGGGGTTATTGAAAGTCAGATTGCGTTGCGCTAAATAATATTGTGTGTCAGGTTAAGCACAGGCTTGTATAATTGTTCTAAGTGGACGTTTCATATGTATAATTAGTTTTAAGGGGACGTTTCACATCACCACATCTTTAAAGGACATTGCTCATGAACAAGATAAAGATCCGATTTGGAAAGATATCAAAAGTAAATGGCATGAAAAGACACACACTCAGATTCGGCATTATTACCTGGTTAGAAACAACATACTCTTCAAACGCTGCACTGTTGATGACAAGCTATGGGTACTTTGCATTCCAGACGATTTTGTTAATAAGCTCATTTGGTACATTCATTTCAGCTACGCACATTTTGGTCCACGAAAATGTTATCATATTCTTCGAACGACTTGTTATTTTAACAATATGGAAAAGAGAATTCGAAGAGTCTTGTCTATTTGTAAACTTTGTCAAAAGGCGAAACCATCTACTATCTCACATCGTGCCCCGTTGTTTCCAATCATTCCTTCTAAATTAAAAGAATTTGCTGCTGTTGATCTCTTGGGACCACTTGTCAGAACATCTAATGGATTTGCGTACGTTCTAGTCGCTGTTGAACTTACTTCAAAATTTGTTTCTTTCACTCCGTTACGTAAAGCCACTGGACGGTCTGTATCCAACGCCTTTGTTAAAAATTTCTTACGTGAAGTGGGACACGTTAGTAAAGTCATTTCAGATAACGGACCGCAATTCAGATCTGCTGTTTGGTCACGCATGCTTCGGAATCATAAAATCAAACCTGTTTTTATTTCATTGTATTCACCACACTGTAACCCGTCTGAACGGATTATGAAAGAAATCAATAAGCTTTGCAGACTTTATTGTCACAGAAAGCATCAGCATTGGGACAGATATTTACACTTATTTCAAAATGTGCTGAATGAAATGCCTCATGATTCCACTGCTTTACCACCTACTCTTGTACTGAAGAATGTAGAACCTCCGAACAGAATCAGAGAGCTTGTACCTTTCCCGAATACACGTAAACTTCGACACAAAGACATAATTGATTTGGCTCTTACAAATATAAAATCTGCAGCAGACAAAAGGAGAAAACTACACGGTAAAGCAAATGCAAAGAAATTATGTATTGGTCAGAAAGTTCTCATTAAAGCTCATTCATTGTCACACAAGAAGAAACACTTGAGTCACAAATTCTTTCTAGTTTACAATGGACCTTACAGAATCCGACGTATACCACATGATAATTGCGTTGAAGTTGAAACTCTGCGTACTAGGAAGAGTAAAGGTTTACACCACATTTCTCATGTAAAACCATTTATTGACAGATAATCTGCTTTTTAACTTAGTCTTTGCAATTTTCACTTCACGCTACTTGTACAATTTGTCAGACTTAAGAAACTGTTAACATGCAACATTTTGGTTTGCTTACGAGTGGATTCTGGATTTGAGGTGCTTTCTGTGAAATGCCAGATGACACAGTGGTTGGTTTGTGTGACAGCTACACGATTATATCACGACGTTACTAATGAGTGACAATTTACAATGTTGCTTTTGTGGTGTATCTGTTTTTTATCTGCACAGTTTTTCTGAATTATTCTGGAAAGTAAACCATGTTTTAGTAGTAACTTTTGTGGTATAGCTACAATGAGACAGCCTTTTCCGTAGCACAACAATACTTTACAGCACACTAATTTCTTCATCGCAACAATAAGCATAATAACTAAGTTATCTATACGCAAAGCATTTCACTTTTGTGTATCATGAGGTAAGTACATTGACTTCTGCAGAACTTAGCTTTCGAAGGACAATAACTACGACACTTCCCAGAGATTATCTTACAGCAAGACGCATATTTAGCGCTACTGGACACGTATTTGAGTGATTAATTTTGTACTTAAAACATTTATTTTTAAAGATTTTTGAATTACAAAGAAAGTTTTTCGTGATACATTTCATTCCATTGCTGTAATCTGTAACACCTGAGGGTATAATTACAACAAACCTCAGGGGGGTACACGCCTACTTTGTGTACCATGTGTTTGGCAAGCACAAGGAGCCCTAGCTAATATGGTATTTGCTTATACAACTTTACACATCGGTACCATATTTCTCTAACACATAAATTACACACCTATCTGATCATTTAACAGAGAAACAAACATCCTTTTACTACGTCAGTGACACATGTTTACGCAATTACAGAGTTGGATTACTTCACACTTAAGAAATTGTACTTTGTCTGTACCTTTTGCACTGTTCATATTTTTTTGGTACCATTGTGATACTATGAGAGCTTTGAATGATGTATTTTGGTATGAGATCATAATTTTTAAAGTACGTTTGAGGTAGATGACACTACTGAAATGAGCAGAGAATTTTCTTTAGGTTTTGAAATTATTGCAGGAAGCTACGACGTTTTTGACATTTGACTGAGGTGTTATGATGTTATTTTTACGACGACGATGTGTATTATGCTGTTGAGGTATGTTTATGTCAATAAAATTCTTGACCTGTGAAATGTTTTTATATGAGACTGTCACTGTAGCGGAAACTACTGTCGTAAATATTTCCGTAAGAAAGTTAAGTGACCACCTGCACATAATGTGACGTGGGCACCCAGGTGTGTCAGACACCTGGAGAACAAGCCTTTTCAGACGCTCAGGTAGAAAAGAAAGCCATTAGGGTGTGCCAGAGGCACAGGTGGAAGAGAAGGACAAAGAGAGGCCTACACCCCTGTTAATGACATTTCCTTGTAGAGGGCATCGCTAATGAGACACGCTCGCTACTTGAAAACATATGATTTTTGTAATGCGTTGTGGGCACACAGCTGTGTCAAACACCTGGAGAACAAGCCATTAGGGCGTGCCTTTCATCGCTAATGCGACACCCTCGTTACTTAAAAACATATGACTACTCGCACTTTGTGCTAATTATTGAAATGCTTATGAATTGACAAGAAATATTTTTACATCTGCACACCTGATTATGACAAGAGTCTTTGTACGAGAGTTGAGAGCAATTAACTTATGAAATGAAATGTCACATGACTACTGAATGATATTTTTATGCTTTGCTTTTCGTAGTTGCTTATTTCATTTGATGTCTGGTTTCCAGCTGTGTTGCAGCATTGCTCTTATAAAATGAAATGCATTTGCTAATGTGAACTCTTTCTGTCAACAGATTTATTAATTAATTATTTTATGATCCACATTCTTTAAAAAGGAGCACTTGGAAAGGAAAGAACAATAAGAAGGAACTAGCAACAGTAAAACAAAATTTTCTTTTCAAGTACATGGTAATATTTTTTTTACAATAAGTTGTTATGGTGCACCACTTTAATTACATAGACATTAAGATGACCACTTTAATTACATAGACATTAAGATGTGAATATGCATTTCCCTTGTCTGCATTGTTGTTTTTACTGTAATATTTTTTCTGCTTGAGCTATGTCATGTTTAGGTATAAGTTGCTGCTGTTTGCCAGGCATAGTGTTATTGAATTTGACTTTTGCTAATTTATGCTGCTAGCTTTGCCAATTTGCATTTTTTGTCATTTCTGTTTGTGTTGATTTGTTGTGATGCTGCATTGCCTCGTCCCTTGGTATATATATCTGAGCTCAGTAGATTTAAGTTAGCTTAAGAGGGGGTAGACTATATAAGAAACTGACTATGGAGAATAGGTAAAGTATGCATTGCAAGGTTACATGAAAAAAGATTTGGGCCCAAATGAGTGTTGTACAATCAGAAATAATCATTTTGAAAGAAATATGAATAGAATACAGGAAGGAGGTATAGGTAGGATTTTCTTGGAAATAAATGATGAGGTAAGCAATATGTGAACATATAAATACAGAAAGCATGCTTGGATAGGATTTTTTTGGTGGAAACAAATGTTGAAATAAGACGAAAGATCTATCGAATGAAGTTGTGGGGTGGACTGCAGTACCAAATGTTACACTGAAAACAAACCCTGTCCTTTCCTTTTGTGTTATCCCACTATGTGTTTGGGTACCCGTGTGTATTTGTGTTTTTCCTGTCTTTATGTGTTTAGCTGATGAGAGCTATGTTGTAGAATTTTTCTAATACTCTGTTATTTTCTTTGTAAAGATGCTTAGACTTTATTTATTCTGTTTTGTTTTAATGCTCATGTGTGAAGTTGACGTTTCAAAAGTGATTCTGATCTTTTATTTTTGTACTCATGTCATCATTCCTGTAACACTGATGTATATGTTTATTTCTATTCTTTTGTAAAGCCCCTATTACTACAAATGTTATCTGTAATGTTATGTTTTTAATGATGTATTTTGTATCTTTGTAATTGTATTCTTATGTTATATAATTGTAATTGACGTCAGTTAATCAAATTAAGTAACTTGTAAGCATTCATTTCATTGCACACATTTCTGTTGGTCATAGTATATGGACAATATGTGAGAAGTAGGGACTGTTAGTGTTTGCACGTGTGTTAATAATTCAGCAAGGGACTGGATAACAGCATTGCTGGTTTTAAGGACAATTCCAAAAAACTTTGTGAATGCACAAGTGGTGGTTATGGACTTGCTCTATTATCCGCAAGACTCTTCAATGGTGATTGTGCACCTGCACAGTCACAACAGATGGCTGCTGGCCATCTCTACAAGGACTACAGTGGGTCTGCATCTCTGGTGGCCCATCAATACCATACTCTCTACCAGGACTGGAGTGGGTCTGCTCAGTGATGACCTACCTACCAATATTCGTCAGAACTTAGAATGACTCTGCTGTGGGTTTGCTCCATTGTGGCCCATTACCTGTCAGCATTTCAAGAGTCAGCACTGTCTTTCCGTTGGAAGGACAACACTACTTCTTCAAGACTGCATGGAAATCCACTACTTCTATGTGCAATTTCTTTTACTAATGAGACTTTGTGAAAAACAAAAACTGTAATTACTATTATGATGAACAATCTGGACTGTCTTTATGGACTGTGAGAAAATTTTAGCTGTTGACCAACATTGTATAAATAAGTGTGTGCATTTTATATCTTTGTTACTGTAATTGTGAAAAATTTTTGTCAAATCTGTATTGGCCAGTGCCCAACACCATTTGTAAAAATTTTTGTGGGGAGCATGGGGGCTATGTAAGTAGGCTGTTTATGTTTTCTTTATGTAAGTTTGATGTTTATGTTTTCTTATTGGCAACGTTACGTAGCGCTCTCTGTATGAAAATCACTGGCTGTGCTGTGTGCAGTATGTGGCTAGTTTGCATTGTTGCCTGCCATTGTTGTCATGAACTGCTATAGCTGGATGTGAACAGCAGATTGCGTTGGGCAGTTGGAGGTGAGCCGCCAGCAGTGGTGGACGTGTGGAGAGAGATGGCGGAGTTTTGATAATCTGTAAGACTGAATGTCAATTATGAATATTAAGGTAAATACATTGTTTGTTCTCTATTAATATCTTTCATTTGCTAACTATCCCTATCAGTAGTTAGTACCTTCAGTAGTTTGAATCTTTTATTTAGCTGGCAGTAGTGGCGCTCGCTGTTTTGCAGTAGCTTGAGTAGCGAAGATTTTTGTGAGGTAAGTGATTTATAAAAGGTATAGGTTAAAGTTAGTCAGGGCCATTGTTTTGTAGGGGTTATTGAAAGTCAGATTGCGTTGCGCTAAATAATATTGTGTGTCAGGTTAAGCACAGGCTTGTATAATTGTTCTAAGTGGACGTTTCATATGTATAATTAGTTTTAAGGGGACGTTTCACATTCCATAGTCTTCGCTTTGCTTTTGTTGATGTTCATCTTATATCCTCCTTTCAAGACACTGACCATTCAGGTCAGCTGCTCTTCAGGTCCTTTGCATTCGTATTAATATCTTATTATGATACACTACACTCGTGAACAATTACAATATTGCAATAAAAGTAGTGTATTGTGGCCCACGTTGGGCGCCAATGTGGCGTGCCGCATCGTGGTTTGATTGCGTGTTTACAATTTCATCAAAATTACAACAAAAATAGTTACTTATTATTAATGTAACATGAGGTTTTATTTAATCACTTCTTTTCCCGCCCAATGATCGTTATTTTGCGACTTGGGAACGTGTAGCAATGTTGTCTGTCCAGCAGTATAAATGGCACTAAGTTCATGCACAAAAGCAATCATATATAACCAGCAAACAAGCTAAATGATAATTAATCTGAACTAAGCAAGATTAATGATTTTCAGTTATTTTCAGTGCTATTTCATAATAGTCTCTTTACTAGTCGCTGATGGTTTATTGAATTAAACGCTACTGTCATTCGAGGTGGCAATACTTTTCTTTAAGCAAAATGGACACTTTTGTCACACAGTACCACACGCACACAACACTAACGTATTTTCTCATGTCAAAATATTTTATAAAAGTTGTTACGAAAAAACCTGGCTTCATCCATCAGCATATAAGAATTTGTGTCACGTAAGGTGCTGTTTGCATTCGTACTAGTTCATTATATTTAAAGATTATTCACAGCCTAACTGGAATTTATTACCTGAGAGTGGGTTCTGGGCCGCCAATACACAATTAGTATCGCAATTATGACCAATAACATTTATGTCTGTATGGAAAATCAATTTAAAACTGCAGCTGCAATATTTCACTAAGATGGCGAACTAACATGAGACAATCACTTATCTGATCTCCTTCACTCTTTTATAATAATATATATTACATCTTTTTGTACCTTCGCTATATGCATTAACGTTTGAAAATCTTTGTCAATGTTAATCGCTTAAATATTATCCAGCATTTACCAATAAACCATGTTGTAGATCAATAGCACTAATGGCTCCGCTCCTTTGTAACTCATTAGAAAACTTTACATTTATATAGGTTGAGAATCACAATGAACTAAAGCTCCAAACAAAGTACATTGATTTCAATGACACAGAACTCTATATTTTAAATATTAAATTACCAGCATAATACCTTTGTGTTGCGAGACATCAGTCACATCCTATCAGCACGACAGTTTCAACAAGAAGATGGACTATTCTAGAAGAATCATAAATAACAAAAGATTGAGATTTTCGTTATCTTTTGGGTATTATCTAAGATATAACTTTTGACAAGATATTTAATGATGTCACTGACAATAATTATATATTATTTTACTAACGATGAAGTCCATTTTGTTAATATCAGGAGAAAGTTCATTCACATTGCAAACACAATGCTGTCGTGAATATTATTCTGAATAAAATATAGGCTTGGATATTACAAACGCTACACTGCCAAGGTCTTTGTAAATTTGTCTCAGTTTTGTAATCACTGCAATAACATGAGATACCCTCTCAACTTCTGAAGTTTAATTTCGTTTCCTCCAATTATTATTTTAGGAATGAGGAGCCGCATGGTATTGAATGATCTAGAACCGGAAATGACATAAAGATTGTTGCATGTTCTTGATTAGATAGGAAGAACTTATAAAGTAATGAAAGTAAATAGAAATACTGGAGCATTAAAGAATGAGAAGGTAGGGAAATAAGAGAGGGCTAGGTTCTCGATGAACGAAAACATATATAAAGATCATAAGGAACATGAATGCAGGGGATATTATGTAAACAGCAAAATGACAGAGTGACTACAGAAACAAAATTTAATACTGAATAAGTTTTAGAGTACGTGAGTACGTGAAAAGATGTCGATAAACACGATTTCTGCTAAGTTGTGATACAAATGACTGTAAACCGTGTTGTCATGAATGAATATATGAATATGTCAAACATAAGTTTGGATATCTTATTTACAAAACTGGAAGTAATTCAGTGGTTCGTTAGAAAACATCTCAACATAAAAAAATCTTAAAATGGAATCACCCGCTCTATGAGATTGTTCCGTGGCGATGCTGTGGACAATATTTACACTTGATCTAATGAATGTTAACTCTCATTATATATTGATAAGTGTAATATAACAAAGAGAGGGAACCAGATATTATATATTACAAGATGAGAGGTTAACAAGCTGAGCATGTTAAATAGTGTAAGTTGTCAGGGATAATACTCAGAACCAAATTGAATAGGACGATAACGTAAAATGAGTATTGGGAAGGGTATATGGAAGGCACAGATATGTTGGAGGACTTCTTCGGGCGCCGGCCAGTGTGGCCGAGCGGTTCTAGGCGCTACAGTCTGGAACCGCGTGACCGCTACGGTCGCAGGTCGAATCCTGCCTCGAGCATGGATGTGTGTGATGTCCTTAGGTTAGTTAGGTTTAAGTAGTTCTAAGTTCTAATGCTCAGAGCCATTTGAACCAACTTCTTCGGGCAAAATATAATACACCTCCAAAGAAAGTCACATACAAGACGCTAGTGCTGTCAGTTGTAGAATATTGTTCTGGAAGTTTTTTCCGTGTACTTGAAATATTCGACCCCATACTGACGAATACGCAGATTAATTCAACCAGTGGAATAGTTCGAAACCTCTCTGCGCCGACTCAAAGTCCAGTAGCGTAAAAGATAATAAGATCGTCTATCCAGTATGTACAAGGATCGAAAAGCAAGTCGTCATACGCGACATCGAAATTTTGTCGCATAAAATATGCGGTAATTTTTTATTGGTATGTTCTACTAACAAGGGAACCTCCACATCGCACCCCCCTCAGATTTAGTTACAAGTTGGCACAGTGGATAGGACTTGAAAAACAACACAGATCAATCGACAAAACAGGAAGAAGTTGTGTGGAACTATGAAAAAAATAAGCAAAATATACAAACTCAGTAGTCCATGTGCAAGATAGGCAACATCATGGATTCCGTACACTCAGGAGCGCCGTGGTCCCGTGGTTAGCGTGAGCAGCTGCAGCACGCAAGGTCTTTGGTTCAAGCCTCTCTCGAGTGGAAAGTTTTTTATTTTCAGACAATTGTCAAAGTTCAGGCACTCAAACATAATCAATTTCGCTCTCCAAAATTCCAGGACATGTTCAGATTTGCTTGGACACATGCAGGATTTGACGGTCTACACACGGAAAAATTTGAAAACGTTAAAAACATATGTTTTGACAGAGCACAGGGAAAACTGTGCGACTGTGAAACTGTTGCATTCATTTGTTGCAGTTTATGTGACAAACCCTTATGTTTATATCACTTTTTTTGGAGTGATTATCACATCCACAAGAAAACCTAAATCGGACAAAGTAGAAGAATCTTCTTACCCATTCGCCAAGTGTACAAGTTAGATGGGTCGACAACATATTCCTGTCAGGTGACGCACATGCCGTCACCAGTGTCGTATAGAATATATCAGACGTGTTGTCCTGTGGAGGAATCGGTTGACCTATCACCTTGCGTGCAAATTTTTTCCGTGCCAATTGGAGAAGCACGTCCTTTCGTTTACTAATCGCACGGTTTTGCGGTGCGGACGCAAAACACAGACACTAAACTTGTTACAGAGAACAGAGACGTCAATGAACGAACGGACGGATCGTAACTTAGCGAAAATAAAGAAAGTAAAATTTTCACTCGAGGGAAGACTTGAGCGAAGGACCAATCATTCCGGAGCTGCTCTCGCTAACCACGGGACCACGGCGCTCCGGAGCTCACAATGTCCTTAATGTTGCCTATCTTGCGCTTGGACTAGTCAGATCGTATATTTTGCTTATTTTTCTCATAGTTCCATACAACTTGTTCCTGTTCTCTCGATTGATCTGTGTCCAGTTTTTCAAGCCCTGTCCACTGTGGCAACTTATAACAAAATCTGAGGGGGGTGCGATGGGGAGGCTCCCTTGTAAGGAGTTTATGTCATCTTTCTTTTTTCCTTTCTTCCCTAATGTTTTTCTCTTCTTTCTCCTGCCCACATTAGGCTGTCTGTTTCTTCGGATTCACCTGGGAGCCATTGGACGCTTTTTTTAGATTTTCTCTGAACTTCTGCCTATCTCCCATTTCTTCCTGTTATTTTCATTTCACTCAGGACTGCTTTCATTTCTTTGATTCATGCGGTTGAGGTTTTTCTGTTTCCATGAAAGAAGTGCAAACGTCTTTTCGTTATTATTTCCTCATCTAGCCTTTTTAGGTGTCCATAGAATACAAATCTTCTCTTGCTCATTGAGTGTAACATTCGTTCTATTTTACCGTGCAAATGATCCATGGAACATGAAACTAACTATCTAACTAAGTAGCTCTAACGACGTAATCCGGTACGTGACCAAAGACAATTGCAGGTTTCCTCGATACGATCAGGCGACGGTAGTGGCTACTTCTTGATCGGGAGTCTCCGTCCTCGGCCGGCGTTGGTCAGACCGCACCGGCCAAGCGCCGCAGCTGAGGTCGCCTCTAGATGTGCTGCGAGCGCCTCCCAGTGGGGGCTGCGCAGTCTATCAGAGATCTTGGTGCGTTGATATCGATGTCGGTTTTGGAGGCTGAGTTGTCACCAGGACTCTATACCAGAGTTCCTGTACAACAGACATCTCGCGGATTCATAGACGTGCTACAAGTCAGTGTAGTCCGTAAAGTGGCAACGAAAATGTGAGATAACTTAGATGGTAACTTCGCGAATCCTTGTTGTACATGTCTCAGAACCTTGTAAGTAGGCTGTTTATGTTTTCTTATTGGCAACGTTACGTAGCGCTCTGTATGAAAATCACTGCCTGTGCTGTGTGCAGTCTGTGGCTAGTTTGCATTGTTGTCTGCCATTGTAGTGTTGGGCAGCGGCAGCTGGATGTGAACAGCGCGTAGCGTTTCGCAGTTGGAGGTGAGCCGCCAGCAGTGGTGGATGTGAGGAGAGAGATGGCGGAGTTTTGAAATTTGCATTACTGGATGGCATGAACTGCTGTATATATTATGATTATTAAGGTAAATACATTGTTTGTTCTCTATCAAAATCTTTCATTTGCTAACTATACCTATCAGTAGTTAGTGCCTTCCGTAGTTTGAATCTTTTATTTAGCTGGCAGTAGTGGCGCTCGCTGCATTGCAGTAGTTCGAGTAACCAAGATTTTTGTGAGGTAAGTGATTTGTGAAAGGTATAGGTTAATGTTAGTCAGGGCCATTCCTTTGTACGTATTTCTGAAAGTCAGATTGCGTTGCGCTAAAAATATTGTGTGTCAGTTTAAGCAGAGTCAGGTATAATTTTTCTAAGGGGACGTTTCAACCTCTATCCGAATAATACTGTGCGGTCATTCTGCAGCCATTGTCCTACAACATGTGCATTAGTATCTGTATTAATAAACTGTTGAAACTGTCACGTGGTTACCCAACTCCGCATACAGGTTGCCTGTGTAAGGGCTTTCAGGGGCAAAGACAATTTGATTTTCAGCATTTCATATAATTACTTACAGTTATTTATTTCTCGTATGGTTTTTTAGCACAATATTAAACATAATACAAAGAATAACGCCTGTAATTTTCAAACGGACATATAAGTTTTTAATATAATTACTTGTGCCGTCCGTTACCATTAGGAAATGGTCGAAGGTACTACGATAGACGATGTTAGGACATGTTGTAACAACGTTGTAAGAGGTCCATGACTAAGTAATTTATTGCTAGCGCACTCGAGCAGATGTAATTTCGATGGATTGCTCACGCGCTGCCTACGATATGTAAGCTACAATAGAATCGCAGACCAGAGGGCAGTGTCGGCTGCTGTAGTAGTGGTAGCTCTCAGTCGGGCGGTTGGGGTCAGCTCGCTCTTTGAGAGCAGTTGTCGAGTTGTATAGCTCACAGACAGCTCTTATACCCTATATGGAATTACCAGGGTCGGTGGTGGAGAACGATGGCGGTGCCTGAGCGATGTAGTATAAGGTAAAAGAAAAATTTTAATTATTTATTGCCGCACGCATATGTAATTTGTAACAACTCCTTTTGTACTACTGTTATATCAGAGTCACAAGTAAATAATTTTCAATCATTTTTCAATAATAATCTTTCTTATAAAGACAACTTTTGACAGTCATTCATCTGAATTTTAAGTTTTTACTAATTTCTCCTATCCACAGTCATGCCAATTATCGTAAATAAAATTTGTTGTTTTTCATACATAACAAAGTCTAGTGGCCAGCATTGCACTGGGCTGCGCCAGAAAAAATTCTAATAGGAGGAGATATATACGCGTGAAACGTCCCCTTAGAACAATTATACAAGACTGTGCTTAAACTGACACACAATGTTTTTAGCGCAACGCAATCTGACTATCAAAGATCCCTGCAAAAGAATAGCCCTGAGTAACATTAAACTATACCTTTCAGAAATCACTTACCTCACAAAAATCTTCATTACTCGAAATACTGCAATACAGCGAGCGCCACTACTGCCAGCTAAATAAAAGATTCAAACTACGGAAGGCACTAACTACTGATAGAGATAGTTAGCAAATGAAAGATATTAATAGAGAACAAACAATGTATTTACCTTAATAGTCATAATACATATAGCAGTTCATGACAAATTACAAAACTCCGCCATCTCTCTCCCCACATCCACCACTGCTGGCGGCTCACCTCCAACTGCGCAACGCTACGAGCTGTTCACATCCAGCTGCCGCTGCCCAACATTACAATGGCAGACAACAATGGAAACTAGCCACAGGCTGCACACAGCACAGCCAGTGATTTTCATATAGAGCGCTACGTAACGTTGCCGATAAGAAAACATAAACAGCCTACTTACACGCGTTATCTGGTGACGTAATTGAGGTAAGAATTTTCAGTTTATTCAGAATGACTTTTCAGGGCCATGACGCAGCATTGCTGACGTCCAGATTTACCAGTTTAGATTCACAGTCAGTTAATTATTGAAAGGTTATATGAGTCATAATTTTACTGGGAGGTTAGTCACCATTTTTATTCCGAGGTTACCGGAATAATCTGTCGGGAGGTTACAACGTGGCGAACGGTTTGCATAGCTGCTCCACAGTAGTATTTCGGAGGTGGAACCTTGCCCTATCTACGAAGGGAGGTCGAGCTTCTGCGATGATTGGTCCGTATTCTAATAATCTTTGGAATGTTCAGCGCGATTTGTCAAACGTAGGGGGTTTCTTTCTTATTGCAGGGCAAATCCTGGCAATGTGGAGGGCAAGCCTCTGTCCAGTCTCGTTCCCATGTATCTGTTAAGTTTAAATGACATTTGTGCATTTCCATGGCTGTTTTCACGGATGGTTTTCGTGGTCGAAGCCGGTTTCCTTCCAGGATAACCGCTGTTTCATGGATAGGGAGGTGCGGGTTGCCTCGTATGTGTGTAAAATCACGGCGTAGAGCTGCTTTCCGTCGAAATCCAGGGAGCAGAATGTGGCTCAGTATTGAGATGTACAGTCCTACGTTAAAGATTTAACACAATAAGTAAATTACTACTGTTAGAAATTGTGTATATTTGTAACTACCGGTAACATAACTCACGATGAAAAAACTACCCAGATTATACTCTTCCGGTGTTTGAGAATAAGAGCACTCACCGAATTCCAGCAAACTCTACACCTAATTTAAAACCTTTACGAATCTCTCTATCTCGAGTATCCCCCCCCCCCCTCTGCAAACGGCGAAAGGAGAAAATGTTTACTGCCTACTACATTTTTGCCGTCCTTACAGAAAACTTCAGGATCTTTCATGGTTTTAATTTACTACTTCTTTAATACTAATTCTATTCGCTAGAATTTTGCAGAGACTGTCCACAATGCATTTGGATGTACTGTCATGAACAAACGTAGCCCAACGACCTGAATCACAATACGCCTAATTTATATGCAACCCACATAACGAAACTCCGTTGCAGGTCCTCTAACCTCTCTTCCGTACAGTCGTTTGAAAATAGGCCTACTAAATGGTAACTACAAGGGACACCACTCTGTATGACAACACTCTGGATGAAAACCGATACCGCGATAATGATAATGCGAGTAAACATATTCTCATTACTACGGCGTCTGTTACCTAAGCACGAAAGATTGATTATAAGTTCCGCGTCGCTCACAAATAATAAGGTACCCGGATCTTTAAATTTGAAATGATGTTGCGCAAAGTTTCGAATTGGAGGAAAATTCGAATCCAGTGCCCAACTGGATACCTAATTAAACACCATGGATGTCAGATATCGGAAATTTTCACCAGTTGCGAGATTATTGAAACGGAAACGACGTGGCGAAAAAGTTTTCCCTCGCCGGGATTTGAAAGCAGCACCTACAACCGTGGTGTTCTAACCACAAATAGACGTTAAATATCGGTTTCTTTGACCAGTAGGGAGTTGTGCATGTGTTTGAACTGGAATTAATGTGACTGAGAGTTCTGTGGCTGTGGAGCGAACCCCGTACGATTAACCGTTGCTGTCCTCACGCGAATAGACCTTAACTATTGAATTCCCTTTCACCAGTATAGCTAGTAGCGGCATGTCTGAACTCAAAATTTTACCATGGAAAGTTCTTTGTCTCTCTGGGTGTCGAAACAGGCACTAGTCGTTATTGTTGGCAACAAACGAAAGGTGTTGAAATCATAATTATGTTTCACGTGTAATGCCCTGCGTGCACCTTACAGCTTGAAATTACGTAATGAATTTTTTTTTTTTGCCAATCTAGGATTTTAACTGAGAGACGTCGTTCATGGAGACACTGAGGAGCTTACACTCAAAGCACTCATATCGTTACCAAACGTTGTATGTCGATAGGGTATCAACCAAAACTGCTAATTAGTTCGTACTATGCGCTGCCGTCCAGCAGAACGGGCGCAAATGCAAATCAGAGTAACACCAGATTTTCGGGACACAGAAAAGCACAGCTGTGAGTACTGGGTACTGGTATATCCCGTGGGTAGTCTGCTTTCAGCGGCCTTCGCGTGTTGACCACCGCTGCGAGCTGCGGCCATCTCGCTCGCTTCCAATAACTCTTAACGCTTATTGCAGCTTTCCGCTGTAGTGTTCGCGTATTTGAGAATATCGGAAGACGCAAGTATGAGTCAACTTATAGAGCAGACACTTCGCAGTTCACCTTCGATCGGAACTTTGTTAAACCGAACTCTTATTAATTTCAGTCTTTTCTTGAAGAATCTTAGAAGATAGGCTGTGGTGAGTTACTTGGTTTCTATTTCTCGATCGTGAACACCTGTACTGATTACTCTCGATCTTTGTGGAAAAAAAAATTGTCGAATCTAGTGGAGGAGCCTTTAGACTGAAGCATTTTGACGGAAACGTTGCTGAAGTCAGTGTTACCCACGCAGGTTTTGGTATAAGAACTATAAGGATTTTTGAATTACCATTCGAAGTTCCGGGCGAGAAAAAAAAATTCAGTAGTCTCAGCTTATGGGAAAGTACTCAGTAATATTCAAGAAAAATGGAAGAACTCACGTAACTTTCCGGTGCTGAATAACATCAAAGTGGAACTACAGAAACATATCCCTCCTTATATTGTTAATGTTTGTGGCTACCGAGCTGTCGTCATGTATGAAGGGTGGCCGATAGCGTGCACAGGATGTGGCTCGAAGGGTCACGTGCGGGCGCAGTGTATAAAACGGTGCGTGGCCCAATTTGCCGGTCGGCGAAGCTCTTAGACCTACGACTGTATCCTCTATGCCAATGACGTATGTGGCGGCTGTCACTGGGCTCCCAACCAATGGCCCCCTTCTGGCCTCAAACTGATGATGCTACTGCTACCGGTACCCAAATGGAAGTCACTGAAGTAGGAAGGGCATTTTGGCCGCACCGCAACCGACCGGACATTCCAAGGAAGAACTATACGACCCAGTTTCGAATAGTACACCGAAATCTGCTGAGAGAAACATCATCGAACCTGAGCAGGACGATGCACCTGAAAATTCTGCAAGCTCACCGAAAAGCCGCTCCCCCAGAAAAAAAATAAGAAACGAAGGATGGACCATCAAACTGCTGAGCAAATTGTTCCGCTGATGCGCGAAAAGGTCAAACAAGTAGTTCGGAAGTTAAATGAAAGTTGGGAGGAAAGTTCTAATCATACTCAGACTGAACCTGTTCACACACCAACTGCGGAAGCAAAACAAGACAGCCGGCCGCGGTGGTCTCGCGGTTAAGGCGCTCAGTCCAGAACCGCGCGACTCCTACGGTCGCAGGTTCGAATCCTGCCTCGGGCATGGATGTATGTGATGTCCTTAGGTTAGTTAGGTTTAAGTAGTTCTAAGTTCTAGGGGACTGATGACCACAGAAGTTAAGTCCCATAGTGCTCAGAGCCATTTGAACCATTTTTTTGAAAACAAGACACAAGTGGAGCTTCCCCATAATGGTAACGAAGAAATCCGCTGTATAACCGCGAATGATATGTTCGGATCTCCTTTCATGAATAACTCGGCGGACGAGACCGCGGAAGATGAGAAAATGAGAGAATCTCCTTTAACTAGCAGGGAAGCACTGACAGCCTCTGCTCACAAATGGTTACCTCACCCAGACTAACTAACAGGAAGCGGACACGTCTCCGACACTTACTAACAGCTTCCATACTGACTGCGTGTGATGAAAGAGTTGAATTGACAAAACGTAGTACATTATGAACCCGCCTCAAACCTACAAGATTTCAACTTTGAACGTCAACAGCATACGCAGTTATCTGAAATTAAGTAGCTTAAAAATGTTTTTGTATGCGACAGACAGTGATATTATTCTACATCATGAAGTAACGGACATTGCCCTACACGATATTATTGGATATAGCACTACAATTAATGCTGGAACTTGTAATCTCCCCACGGAAAATTACCCTCTACCACGCACCAATTAATCATTGTCAATCAAACCATCCACATTTATTTACTTTGGAAAAGTATCTGATCTGATTTTCTACTAACATATGCGGCGACAGCTCGTCGACGCCAAAGTATTTTCTAGTACGTTTATTCTTTGGAATAACAGAGATACATATATGTATTCTCCATGGTTGTTAGACTGGTAACTAGGACAGCTTCGGAAGTATCTGTTGAAAGATTGACGGGTTTCAAAAAGAGACATATTTGCTTTTCTTCTCGCTAAAGCGAGCTATTAACATTTGTGCCACTAGCGGGTTGTTTGAAGAGAAATAAATTGTAACGGAAAATAATTAAGACTTGGAACCAACAGAAATCTGGACATGTAATGGAGATGGATTGAATATACAATTTCCTTCATAAATAAGGTTTGTGACCCCTTTTATTCTGGAGTGAATGAACGAATGAGTTCTTTGTCTGAATCATTGATGATCGCGTTGGCCCTGTAATTAGTGGGGAAGTTTCAGCTGTGTCGAAGAGAGCCTGCAATCACCGAGTCTTTGTTAAATCGTCCAAAAAGGCTTCGTACACATCTGGAATTCGAAATCTGTCGTAAAAGGAACGAATTGTTCAAACGATCGATTTTCCCAACTGAATGCAGCGCTTAACAATAATAATAAATGTAAAGATCTTTTACAGCAAGCCAGCCGCTGAATACTAAGACGAAGGGCTCCACCAGAGATTCTATTGGGCTGCTTTCACGTAATGAAATATTATATTTAAAACTGTACATAGATAAAGGAGAGAGAGAGAGAGAGAGAGCGAATGAAATTAGAGAAAATACTCATAATCCTCCATTAGTCTAACTTTTCGCCTGTCTTATCACGGATCAGCCTAAAGACAAAACGGGAGGCTCTTACTTTACTGTATAGATTTATGTGTGAAAGTGAAGGGATCTTCAAGGCAACATATACACGTCTATACAGACCAAACATTACACAAAGTTAGCGGCAAGCTGCATTCATTCAGCATCTATATTCTCCTTACATTAATACATTATAAACTGAAAGTGAACTGGGGGGCAGCGATACTCTCTAGAAAGGGTATAATGGCCAATCACGCTGAAAAACTCACAAATAATAGAAGTATCACTTGTACTATACACAACACCCCGGTGATTAACATATATGCTCCATCTGGTGTCAGCAAACGACGCAACTGGGCAGAGGTTTTTAAATCTGATATTTTCCCCCTCTTTGGAGTTCATTATGATAATATCATTTTAGCGGTAGATTTTAGGTGTGTCCTACGTCCCAAAGATCAAACCCCTAATTTTAACTCGTCTGATGAAGTAGAATACGTAATTAAAGAGCTACATTCAACTGACACGTGGGAATAAAAACATGGTGACGCGCCTAGTTTTAAGTTCATTACTAATTGCTCTTCAAGTCCCTTGGATAGGATGTACGTATCTACCAACTTAAAGACTAATATCCTGCACCCAAAAGTATGGGCCATCAGCTTCACTGAACAACACTCCATTTATATGAACAATTAACATGGAAAAACAGGGCCCCTACTGCGCTATAAGTTATTGGAAACTAAACGTTGCACACTTGCAAGATGCTGAATGCTAGAGCGTTTCCACGAGACTTGGCTGGAATGCGAAAGCAAGTTCACCTCCTAAAATTCTTCCCTGACCTTGAGGCTAAAATAAGCGAAACCGCGATTAAGGAACATGTTGATCGACTATTCGCGGGAAAAAAAATTTCTGTTCAGGAAAACAGCCGAGTTTTATTTCCAGTGTCTGCGGGACCTGTACAAAGCGGACGCTACTGTCATTGGAAATTATGTTGCGATCAAAGGAACCAAATCAAAAATTTCGGCTCTGGGACGAAAGCAGTTAGAAGTGTGCGGTCTTCAGTGAAGAAACGTCCATATTTCAAGTCATACGCGAACAAAAGCTAGAATGTAGAAAAATTATCACAGAACTTAAAAGAACCGACCGGACTGTTCTCACTGTAGTGAATAGAAATAAAAAGGAAATTTATGGCCATCTTGCTGATCTAATGTTGGGAAGCGCTGTTAACTGCGAAGCACAAGAAAACCTAATACAAAAGCTACAAGGCATCTCGGAGTCTAATAGAAGAGATTGACGATTTCGAAGAGACCCAAGAACAAAGCGCGGAGGCCTGACGGGCTTCCAGAGGAGTTTTACCAGGTTTTCCAGGTCCAAATGAAATCTAAATTGCTGTTAGTATGTAATGAATTAATGAATTCTGACAGGGAAATGTCAGAGGAATTTTTGCCGGCTGGTGTGGCCGAGCGGTTCTAGACGCTACAGTTTGGAACCGCGGGACCACTGCGGTCGCAGGTTCGAATCCTGCCTCGGGTATGGATGTGTGTGATGTCCCTAGGTTAGTTAGGTTTAAGTAGTTCTAAGTTCTAGGGGGCCGGTGACCACAGCAGTTAAGTCCCATAGTGCTCAGAGACATTTGAACCATTTCAGAGGAATTTTTGGAAGTTATTGTGGTGTTAGTTCTGTAAGACTCACGCAACGTGTCAATAAGAAACCTAAGACCAATTACTATCCTGAATAGTGATTACAAATTATGGCGCGCATTCTTGCCCACAGACTAAAAATGGTACTGCATGAGGTAAGCGGCTCTTATCAAACTAGTGTGGGTAAAGACACGTCCATTATCCAGACTGTTTGCGAATATAGGGACATCATATTTGCGACAGATGTTCCCAGGCTTCCGTGCGCTATAATGTCGCTTGATTTCGAGAAGGCTTTCGACGGGGTGAGCCATCATTACCTTCTCAAAACAATGACCGCACTGGATTTTCCCCATTGTTTTGTCAACATCGTTGGTAGAATTTTGAAGACAGAACTACAAAAACCATGGTTAATGGTCATCTAACCAGACAACTTGTGTTCACGAGTTCGGTGCGACAAGGTTGTCCTACGTCGATGGCCTTATTGCCGTTGCCAGTGAGCGCCTGCTAGCCACTCTGCAGAAAGAACTACGAGGGCTGCACATACAAGGCCAAACTATCGTGTGTAGGGCATACGCAGATGATTTGGGTCCTGTGATCGTCGGTGAAAGTGACTTGGAGAAGACATTGCAGGTCATCAGCAAATGCGAACTTGCGTCAGGTGTGAAGCTAAGCGAAATTAAATCACGCATCATGAATGTAGAGCATGTAACATCTTTAGAAATTCTGCGTGTGGACTACGGGTGTAATACAATGCATGCTGTAGCTGCAAAATCTAGGAGGATCCTTGCCAGTGTGGGAGCCAGCGTTAAAGAACATAGCGTGAGAAGACTTGTAAACATCTAAGAGACGGACCTTTGCAAATATGTACATGGTCTCTAAAGTTAACTATGTGGCACAGGTTTTACCCATACCACCGGAAACAACAGCAAGAATTCTCTCAGCTTTGGGTTATGAGAACAAGAGACCGACCAGTGAAGCCCATTGTACAGGGTTATTACAAATGATTGAAGCGATTTCACAGCTCTACAATAACTTTATTATTTTAGATATTTTCAAAATGCTTTGCACACACATACAAAAACTCAAAAAAGTTTTTTAGGCATTCACAAATGTTCGATATGTGCCCCTTTAGTGATTCGGCAGACATCAAGCCGATAATCAAGTTCCTCACACACTTGGCGCAGCATGTCCCCATCAATGAGTTCGAAAGCATCGTTGATGCGAGCTCGCAGTTCTGGCACGTTTCTTGGTAGAGGAGGTTTAAACACTGAATCTTTCACATAACCCCACAGAAAGAAATCGCATGGGGTTAAGTCGGGATAGCGTGGACGCCATGACATGAATTGCTGATCATGATCTCCACCACGACCGATCCATCGGTTTTCCAATCTCCTGTTTAAGAAATGCCGAACATCATGATGGAAGTGCGGTGGAGCACCATCCTGTTGAAAGATGAAGTCGGCGCTGTCGGTCTCCAGTTGTGGCATGAGCCAATTTTCCGCGGGCTACGCGTGAAACTTGCCCGTACGCGTTCAACCGTTTCTTCGCTCACTACAGGCCGACCCGTTGATTTCCCCTTACAGAGGCATCCAGAAGCTTTAAACTGCGCATACCATCGCCGAATGGAGTTAGCAGTTGGTGGATCTTTGTTGAACTTCGTCCTGAAGTGTCGTTGCACTGTTATGACTGACTGATGTGAGTGCATTTCATGCACGACATACGCTTTCTCGGCTCCTGTCGCCATTTTGTCTCACTGCGCTCTCGAGTGCTCTGACGGCAGAAACCTGAAGTGCGGCTTCAGCCGAACTAAACTTTACGAGTTTTTCTACGTATCTGTAGTGTGTCGTGACCATATGTCAATGAATGGAGCTACAGTGAATTTATGAAATCGCTTCAATCATTTGTAATAGCCCTGTATATTCCTTGGAAGAGTAACTGATTTTGAGAGCTGGATGTTTATTCTTTGTTTTCGTTATAGCTGTTATTTTCGGCTGTAAGCCTACTAAATAAAAGTCTCGAAGTATATGTGGGTTTGATTCCTAACCTACAGGGTCATTTTGTAAATCGTGGTAACGTTTTCAAAGTAAAGTTTTACATTTTGCCCCTCTCAGCCTAAAACGGGGGATTAAGTCTCACCGACGCTGGGAGAAAATCACAAGCTTCATTCGTGTGTCCCACATACAAGCCGTGGAAGATGACACCCATCAGCCTCACGGCACGCATACTGGACGAAATTACTCCCACTGTCTTGAATCCACCCATGGATGTACGGCACGTCCCAAATGGTTTCTATCATCTTCAGTAATATTTATTCAAACTCAGCTATATTCACACTAGAGCCAGCCCGTCGAATATGGAAAAAGTAAAGAACCTATACGTGAAATTAATGGAAAACAAAAGCAGAAATGTCACTGAACAAAAATACCCGCACTATAATTGAATGGTCAATTGGAGAAATATCCTCACCCCTCACCGACCACTAAATGTGTAAACTACATGGTACAGGGCTGTAAACAGGAAGGTTGCAACCAAAGCGAAACTTCGTGGAATTCACCTGGGAGTTTCGGCAACATGTGAGAATTGCCACCAAATATACACCAAAGAACATAGGTTTATGTGCAATCAAGCGACGGACACCTGGCGAGTTATATGACAAATTTTAGCCACAATGACAAGAGCACTACCAGTCTACATCTTGTCTGCCGATTTTTTAAATCCTAGTGATGCGCCAAATCCATTAACAAAAATTAATGCTATAAACTGGCTGAAAGGTCAGACAATACATTACCTTGTGTCTGAAGAAAATAAAACGAAAGACGATTTTCACATACATCTTTTCATTGAACATCATCGCCTAATGTAGACTAAAGGCCGTAAGAAAAACTTCAAAATTTTTAGTAGATATAATTATGTATAACATAGTGTGCAAAGGAATAGAGCAAGACTTAAACTCCAGAACACAATAACGAATTCTAGTTAAGTCTTTTCTCTCTCATGCGGTGTTTTTTGCTTACGTATTTATTTCTTTTTTCTTCTTTAAGGAAGCACAAATCTACTCTGAAATACATTGCTGAGAAGCACGCTATTACTTGCTGAAATAATATCGGAGGATTATCCTCACGATGCAAGACGTCGTGCTTTTTATTGTATTTTATTTTATTCCTTTTATCAAAATTCCTTTTAACGAGAGAAGTTATTGTCCTAATTTCTTCTATTCTGCGTTACATTCATCGTTACCGAAGCACCCAAAGTGGCAGTACGGAGCTTCCGGCGAGTGGAATCCTCGGAGTTAAGAGAAGGCCAACTTGGCAGATGAACTTCGGGAAACTGATGCATTGGGCGAGTTACAAGATATTGCTAAGTAAATCGCAGAACAAACCATTGGGAAGACGAACTTCGAGGCCGTCGCTCAGCTGAGATACTTCCTGTGCAGACAGGGTCTTCTGGATGAAGCATTAAAAAACCGTTCATGAAAATAACGGTGACCGATATGGGGGAGGCACGTGGCCAGGCCGCGGTTTCAGAAGAGAAAAATAAAGAAACAACTGCATAACACGTGCTATAATAATAATAATAATAATAATAATAATAATAATAACAGTGATAATAAAATTAATAGCACAGATACTTAAAAACCTGTTTGGGTACCCTGGTGCCGTTCTAAATACGTTCTTCTCTGCCCTGTTGATTTCTTTAGATGATTCTTCCCATTTCCCTGATTTAGCTATTTTATTTCTTCTTGAAAATTATTTATTGCCTCTTTTGAGAAGGTGAGTCTATCTCTGTTATATTTAATCAATATTTGCTGTCTTTTTTGGTTTTTATTAGGTAGAAGTTTGAGTTTAATTTTATCAGGCAATCATCCGAGTCGAATTCTCTGTTTCTGGTTACTCTTACTTTCATGATTTATTTAATATTGCTGTGAGGAATAGCCATGTCATTTATCTGGAATTCCCATAGTATTATATTCGTGGATATCGATGTTCCTGCTTTTCTTGGGAAGTGTTAGAAGGAAGTTGGCATTAACTTCAACTGAAATGTTTTACAAAACGTAATTAGTCTGTTGCCATTTTTGTTGTGGTGAGCTTTATATTCTCCTACTATTTTTCGAAACGTTTTTCCTTCCCTATTTGTGCGTTAAAATACTCCAGCAGTATCACAACATTTGCTTTTGGAATTTTTGATATTTTGTCTTGCAAAAGTTCACAGAACGCTCCTACTTGCTTGGATTTTTTAATTGTCAACATTATCTGGACCAAAGCAATAAACAGAGGTAAACTATTGATTTTTGCGTTTCACTGGGAGAAAAGAGAGTCTTTCCGAACTGGATTCGAATTCTGTAGCGTTATTTAGTAGATTTTATGAATACAGAAAGTGGTACCAAGTATTGGCATGCCTTTCATAATTTTTATTGCTGGTTTACTCTTAAAAAATTCTGTAGTTTTCGGTTTCTGTAACATTTTCGTCCAAAACTTTTGTTTCTTGTACTGCCAAAATGTGTATTTCATGCTTATCTAAGTGAATTTGAAGTTGGTTCAGTTTACCAGTTTTTAGTAAGGAGCTCACATTCAATGTGGCTGCGGACAAGTTCCTTGAGTTTGGAAGGATGCCAAGGATGCCCTGACTCATCCTTACTGCAGATGTTGGGACTCCTCAGGACCCTCAGTCCTGGTGCATTGCATAAAGAGGTGGTGGATTCCTCTTTCAAGTTACCTCCTGGGGTTGTTTTTGTTGTTGTTGTTGTGATCTTCAATCCAGAGACTCGTTTCATGCACCTCACCATGCTACTCTATCCTGTGTAAGCTTCTTCAATTCCAAGTACTTACTACAACATATATCCTTGAGAATCTGCTTAGTGTACTCATCTCTTGGTCTCCCTCTACGATTTTTAACCTCCACGCGGCCCTCCTCTACTAAACTGGTGATCCCTTGAAGGCTTAAAACATGTCCTAGCAACCGATCCCTTCTTCTAATCAAGTTGTGCCACAAATTCCTCTTCTCCCTAACTCTAGTCAGTACCTCCTCATTACTTGTGTGATCTACCCATCTAATCTTCAGCAATCTTTTGTAGCACCACATTTAGAAAGCTTCTATTCTGTTCTTGACTAAAGTACTTATTTCGGTGTTTCACTTCCATACATGGCTACACTCCATACAAATACTTTGGGAAAAGACTGCCTGACACTCAAATCTATACTCGATGTTAACAAACTTCTCTTCTTCAGAAACGCTTTCCTTGCCATTGCCAGTCTACATTTTATATCCTCTCTACATTTTTTATCCTCTCTACTTCAACCAGTTATTTTGCTCCCCAAATAGCAAAATCATCTTCTGCCTTAAGTGTCCCATTTCCTAATCTAATTCCCTAAGCATCGCCTGACTTAATTCGACTACATTCCATTATCCCCGTTTTGCATTTCTTGATGTTCATCTTATATCCTCCTTTCAAGACACTGTCTATTCCATTCAACTGTTCTTCCAGGTCCTTTGCTGTCTCTGACAGAGTTACAATGCCATTGGTAAACCTCAAAGTTGTAATTCCTTCTCCATGTATTTTAGTTCCTACTCAAAATTTTTCTTTTGTTTCCTTTACGGCTTGGTCAATATTCTGATTGAAACAACATTGGGAATAGACTACAACCCTGCCTTACTCCTGGGGTAATGTTTCCTTTTAGCAGACTATCCATTCTGCAATTCAAATTGTCGTTGTACATCGTAGGAAATAAATTCCAACAAGATTAAATTGTTCGTCGAAAATAATTATTTTTCTTCGAATTCTCCATTAGGTTTTTCTACTGACTCTGTCGTTAGAAGCTAAGCTTCCTCTTGAATCTTTGGGACTGTTGACTAGGTTTAAAGAAGTCAATATTGTTTAGTATTATATGTATAGGTAAGTTGTAGGACATTTTTTATTGAACTAACTGGTGCAGATATTTAGCATTCCACGAAGTAGCACTCTCGTGCGTCGACACAAAGTGTATAACGATATTTCTAGTGCACGTACACTTTTTGAAACTCGCTTTCGCGATCCTGTTTACAGGCGCCGTCGCAGTGTTTTGGACGTGTTCTGCAGAGCCGAATCGGTGTCCCTTGAGGTTCTAGTGGAGATGGAGAGAGAAGAGGAAGTCTGCCAGTGACGGATTTGGAGTGTAGGGAGGGCGAGGCAACGTGGCAACCCTGTGCTTGGCCAGGTTTCTAACACCCGCAGCGGGCTGGGCTACTGCGCGTTGTCACGTCACGGTGCAGCTTCGAACAAGCAGCGATGTCTGTCCACACTCGGAGGACACGTTTGCGCAACGTTTCAAGCACTTCCACGAAAAATTTAACTTTCACAGTTTGTCCAGGGGGCACAAACTCCGGGTGAACCACACTGCGACGGTCAAAAAAGCAAATGAGCGTGGTTTGGACCCTTGAGTTTCTTATTGGTGGTGGACCACTCAAGGCTCCGGTTTTTGGTGTCTGGGTCATATTCAAAACACCACGATTCGTCACCAGTAATCATATTGTGAAGAAAATTTAGGTTTTCCTGCACACAGTTCAGAATTGCTCGAGAAATTTGCATACGAGTCAGTTTTTGTTCGTCACTCAGGATCTCGGGCACAAACTTGGCGCACACCTTTCGCATCGCCAAGTCCTCAGTAACCATTTTTTCGATGGTACCATACGAAAACCCCAACTCATCAACCGTGAGACGAATGTTTAAGCGCCGTCGGAGCCCAGGAGCGCCTTCACTTTGGCCACATTTTCATCAGTGCTTGAAGCTGATGGGCGACTGGCGCGCTGGTCGTCTTCACCTTGCTGCCACCACTCCCAGAACAGCTTGTGCCACTCGAATACTGTTTAGCGGCTCGGGGCAGCATCCCCGTAGGCGCCCTTAACCATTCTGAGGGCCTCCGTCACGGTTTTCACGAGTTTCACGCAGAATTTTATGGCGTAACGCTGCTCGAGGTTTTTCTCCATCTTGAGACGCGACAGCACTAGTGAACGGGGGACCACAGAAATTGACGTGCTCATTCTCCGCTTCCCTGCAGGCTACCGGAAAAAATACCAGTCTCTCCAGAAGGATCCCCATTATTACACTCAGGTGGTTTGACACCCCTCCTCCGGTCCGTTCGCGCTACAGAAATTCAGTCCCACTACTTTAACATAAAGTAATATAATATAATTTAAAGAAATTCATATTATTACTTTTCAAGTTAATCATTTTGTAACACTCTCCAAATATTGTCTCATGAATGAAGATTTCCAGTTCTTTATAGAAGTCCATTTGATGCCCCTTGTTCATTTTATGTATTATATGAAGGTCATGCATTATATCATGGAACAGGTAGCATGCGTTTTTATGTGGGTGTCTATCGCTCATTTATTAAACTGAAGGTATTCATTCATGGCACAGTATATGGGAAGATATTACTAAGTGATATTCTTGAAAGTGAAAATATTAACTTCTTTAAAAACTTCAGCAATATTGAATTCCTATTTCATTGAAAATAAAAACTACTAAGTGATATTTTCACCAATGTTGAATGTGTACTTCATTGAAAATAAAAACTACTAAGTGATATTTTCACCAATGTTGAATGCCTACTTCACTGAAAATAAAAACTACTAAGTGATATTCTTGAAAGTAAAAATATTAACTTCTATAAAAACTTCACCAATGTTCAATGCCTACTTCATTGAAAATAAAAACTACTAAGTGATATTTTCACCAATGTTGAATGCCTAATTCATTGAAAATAAAAACTGCTAAGTGATATTCTTGAAAGTAAAAATATTAACTTCTTTAAAAATTTCACCAATGTTGAATGCCTACTTCATTGAAAATAAAAACTACTAAGTGATATTTTCACCAATGTTGAATGCCTAATTCATTGAAAATAAAAACTGCTAAGTGATATTCTTGAAAGTAAAAATATTAACTTCTTTAAAAACTTCACCAATGTTGAATGCCTACTTCATTGAAAATAAAAACTATCTTTACCAGCTACTCACTTAATATTTGCAAGACATTAACACATCTGGATATAAATGTCTTATCTTCTCTCTATATTAGCGTTTTAGCAATATATGCTAGTTTATCTTAGATATTAAGACTCTTTCTATTGATATAAACAAATGATTGCGAAAGTGTTAGTTAAGTCATGAAGTAGATGTTACTGCAGTCTTTGCACCAGATAAGAAATTACCAACAGAAATGAAAGTAAATGCACTAAAAATAACTAACCATGCTTACCACTTTATGTACACACTTATACATTTTTATCTTCCTGAACAGGTGCCTTTTTCGACACATAATCTCACTGGCATATATAATGAGAGAGACTAACCTCACTTAATATTAATTACAATGTAAAACTAACTCTAAATGCATGTGATAACTGCAGCATGCTGCCGAACTGCGTTGTGCTAGTAAAATATTAGTAGCAAGTTGCTATTTCAGTATACAGACTGGTCCATTGATAGTGACAGGGGCCAAATATCTCACGAAATTAGCATCAAACGAAAAAATAAGAAGGAAAATCTGTTTGACCATAATGGGGGAAAGCACATGGCGCGATGGATGGCCCACGAGATGACGCTGCCACAGGTCAAATTGATACAAACTACCCAGCTAAAAAAAAATGCAGTTTCTATCAATTTGACCTTTGGCAGTGCTATCTAGTGGGCCATCCGTAGTACCATCTTTTCTCATCATGCTCCAACAAATTTGTTCTTCTTATTTCTTCGTTTGATGCTAATTGCATGAGATATTTGGCCCAGTCATTATCAGTGGACCACCCTGTATATTATTTCATATACTTTTTCCAATAGAGTGGCAGCCCTCAAATAACATCCATATAACATGGATAAATTTAAGTGAGAATGTTTACTGGTGATAGAGTTTCTACGTGCCATGAGTTTCGTCTCTACAAAAGCTATCCTCTAGTCGATAACAACACTCCACTAGCACCATCCTCGAGGGTTCGATACCCTCGATTCCAAGTCGGAAGATTACACTGTCTGGGCTACACTCAAGGTGGATTCAAGCATTTGGAAAGCACCCTGCCTTTGCTGCTGTCACCGACTGTGTGCTGCCCATCGTTACCATTCCTTTGTTCGCCGCCACCGCCGCCAGGCAGCCGTTCTTCCGTCGACCCTTTCGTCAGCCACCACCGCTGCCGCCGCCGCCGCCGCCGCCGCCGCCGCCGCTACCTCCGCCACCGCTGCCGCCGCCAGCGCCACCTCCAGCCGACGAAACTGGGCCACCACTGGTGCTGTCATTGTCCAGCTGATGCCCAGAGGGATTCGCCGGGCCACCTTTCACCGCATGCCAGAGAGACTGCCGCCCCACCCTGGTCGAGTCGCTGCTGTCCTCCCCCCTCCCCTCCCCCTCGCTGAGGGCACCCTTGTCGCCGCCGCCGCAGGTGCTGCTGCCGCCATTGCCATAGTCCTGCACCACCACCACTGTCCTCACTGCCGCCGCCGTCTGTCGTCCCTGCAGCCATCACTGTCACGGTCACCATTGCTGTTGCCATCACCACAGTCATCACTGTAACCATCATCACCAGTTTCACCCCCACTTGCTGACCACTACCATGTCCCACCATACCACCTCCATTATTTTCACCTCACCCTTAGCTGCTCCAACCACCATCACATGAAGCACATCTGCAGAAACCATCCCCATTCTCCCTTCCTCCCTCTCTGCCCCACTTCTGTGCCATTTTCTGCTGTCAGTTCCCCTCACCCGTAACTGTCACCCCATCACCATCTTCCGACTTCTCACCACTCACTGCACCACCTATGACAGGCTTCTATCCAGCACAGGCCTAAGCCCACCATACTGCAGTCTCTGCCACACCCAGCCCCCCCCCCCATCACCTGTCCCTCAAGGAGGACATGCCCCATGACACCTCCCCCTCCAACCTATCCCCCAGCCCCCTTCCCAACCTGTCAAGAACCCTACTAAATGCTCTAATGTTGACCCTGCCTCTACCTTCTCCACAAAGAAAGCCCATTATCTCTGTGATCCACCCACCCCCCATGGACATGACCCTGGTCACCATCCATACAACCCCTTCCACCCACACCTTTGTCCTATGTACTCCTGATCCTCAATTCCTCAACACCCACATCCTCACCCTGGCCATCTGTAGATACTTCCCCAATGCCCCCATCCCCATTCTCATTCCTCAAAAGGAGTCTGTCCTCATCAAATTCCGCAATGATTCCTTCCACACAGTTCTCCTCTCCGAAATCTCACATATCTAACATGGCCTATGAGCCACACTTACCCTCTACCATACCCCGTCCCCTCCCCAACAGCCTCAACCTCCCCGACATCCATCAAACTTCACTGCTGTGATCACAAAGCTTAGCCCCATGATCACAAAGGCTAAGGTGTCCGCAGAACTAAATTCCCATTCCGACATTGAAATCCACTCAGCCTATCACATCTTTAATGATGCCAGGCCGACTTACCTTATGCAAATATTCACAGAATTCTCCTTCTCGATCGACCGCCTCCTTACAGACGGAGCTCTCATCTAAAATAGTTGTCTCATAGTTGACCCCTCCTGTTCCCCCCTCCAATCCTACGACTGCCAATACTGCCTTAAGTATAACGACTATGTCACTGCCACTTGCCAGAGCCCCTGTACATGTCATCTACATCTACATCTACATCTATACTCCGCGAGCCACCTTACGGTGTGTGGCGGAGGGTACTTATTGTACCACTATCTGATCCCCCCTTCCCTGTTCCATTCACGAATTGTGCGTGGGAAGAACGACTGCTTGTAAGTCTCCGTATTTGCTCTAATTTCTCGGATCTTTTCGTTGTGATCATTACGCGAGATATATGTGGGCGGTAGTAATATGTTGCCCATCTCTTCCCGGAATGTGCTCTCTCGTAATTTCGATAATAAACCTCTCCGTATTGCGTAACGCTTTTCTTGAAGTGTCCGCCACTGGAGCTTGTTCAGCATCTCCGTAACGCTCTCGCGCTGACTAAATGTCCCCATGACGAATCGCGCTGCTTTTCGCTGGAGCATGTCTATCTCTTCTATTAATCCAACCTGGTAAGGGTCCCATACTGATGAGCAATACTCAAGAATCGGACGAACAAGCGTTTTGTAAGCTACTTCTTTCGTCGACGAGTCACATTTTCTTAGAATTCTTCCTATGAATCTCAACCTGGCGCCTGCTTTTCCCACTATTTGTTTTATGTGATCATTCCACTTCAGATCACTCCGGATAGTAACTCCTAAGTATTTTACGGTCGTTACCGCTTCCAATGATTTACCACCTATGGCATAATCGTACTGGAATGGATTTCTGCCCCTATGTATGCGCATTATATTACATTTATCTACGTTTAGGGAAAGCTGCCAGCTGTCGCACCATGCATTAATCCTCTGCAGGTCTTCCTGGAGTACGTACGAGTCTTCTGATGTTGCTACTACATGTCTCCACTGCAAAGATGCCCACTTCCTGAATAATTGCCCCAACCTCGCCTCTCCTGCCTCCTGTAATACCTATAATAAACCCCATCCTAACTACTCCTCTAAATGTAAAGCAAAACCTCCTCCCATCACCCCAGAGCTCACCATCCCCATGTGCCCCGTTGATGAACACATCCACCCCAGCAACTCACTTTGCCCTCGTCCTACGGCATACGACATCATCTGCTTTGTCACCAAAAAATGGCTCTGAGCACTATGGGACTCAACTGCTGTGGTCATAAGTCCCCTAGAACTTAGAACTACTTAAACCTAACTAACCTAAGGCCAGCACACAACACCCAGCCATCACGAGGCAGAGAAAATCCCTGACCCCGCCGGGAATCGAACCCGGGAACCCGGGCGTGGGAAGCGAGAACGCTACCGCACGACCACGAGATGCGGGCCTTCGTCACCATTGTGCTCCAAAATACCTATCCCTTCCAACACTCCCACACCCTTTCTCAAAACGCCCATGTTCCCTGTTCCATCTTCCACCTCTCCACCTATGCCACCTACTCCCACAACCAGCCCCACTTCACCCTTATCCCTCTCAGCGCCATCATCTAAATCTCCTCCATCCGTTGTATAGCAACATTACAGTATCCTTTATCATAATATCCACACCCTGCCCACCCACAAGCTCCTCTTACTCCACATCCTCAATCAATACTGTGTGGATTCCCTCATCCTAAATGAAACCTCCCTCCAATCCCGTCACTCCATCACCACAGCTCCACCACTCTGATAACCCATACCCTCTTGCATTTGGAAGGGTTGCTGTTGGCCACCTTAAACATCTCCCTGTGAGGCCCAAAACTCTCATCAACAATCCTGCCAAGCATCTCATTTTCAGCCTCTTCCTCCCCACTCTTAATGTCACAAGTGCCAACATCTGCATCTGCGCTCATCACCCCATTCCATGCAAGTTCCTGGCCCACACTGACCGCACTGTCTCCACCTACGTGATTGCCACAGACCTCAATATCCATAGCGATGTTCCTGCCGATCTCCAGCGGTGGCATCAGTTTCTCACCGCCCCACACGGAGACGTGGTTCCCCTCCCCCATCACACCTGACACATCTCTACATCTACATCTACATCCATACTCCGCAAGCCAGCTGATGGTGTGTAGTGGAGGGTACCTTGAGTACCTCTGTCGGTTCTCCCTTCTATTCCGGTCTCGTATTGTTCGTGGAAAGAAGGATTGTCGGTATGCTTCTGGTTGGGCTCTAATCTCTCCGATTTTATTATCATGGTCTCTTCGCGAAATATACGTTGGAGGGAGCAATATACTGCTTGACTCTTCGGTGAAGGTATGTTCTCGAAACTTCAACAAAAGCCCGTACCGAGAAACTGAGCGTCTCTCCTGCAGAGTCTTCCACTGTAATTTATCTATTATCTCCGTAACGCTTTCGCGATTACTAAATTATCCTGTAACGAAACGCACTGCTCTCCATTGGATCTTCTCTATCTCTTCTATCAACCCTATCTGGTATGGATCCCACACTGCTGAGCAGTATTCAAGCAGTGGGCGAACAAGCGTACTGTAACCTACTTCCTTTGTTTTCGGATTGCATTTCCTTAGGATTCTTCCAATGAATCTCAGTCTGACATCTACTTTACCAACGATCAACTTTATATGACTATTCCATTTTAAATCACCCCTAATGTGTACTCCCAGATAATTTTTGGAATTAACTGCTTCCAGTTGCTGACCTGCTATATTGTAGCTAAATGATAAGGGATCTTTCTTTCTGTGTATTTGCAGCACATTACACTTGTCTACATTGAGATTCAATTGCCATTTCCTGCACCATGCGTCAATTCGCTGCAGATCCTCCTGCATTTCAGTACAATTTTCCAGTGTTACTACCTCTCGATATATAGTACGGCATCATCTGCAAAAAGTCTCAGTGAACATCCGATGTCATACACAAGGTCATTTATGTATATTGTGAATAGCAACGGTCCTACGACACTCCTCTGCGGTACACCTGAAATCACTCTTACTTCGAAAGACTTCTCTCCATTGAGAATGATATGCTGTATTCTGTTATCTGATAGTCCATATACTCTTATTTTGTTCATTAAACGACTGTGGGGGACTGTATGGAACGCCTTGCGGAAGTCAAGAAACACGGTATCTACCTGTGAACCCGTGTTTATGGCCCTCTGAGTCTCTTGGACGAATAGCGCGAGCTGGGTTTCACACGATCGTCTTTTTTGAAACCCATGCTGATTCCCACAGATTTCTAGTCTCCAGAAAAGTCATTATACTCGAACATAATCCAACACCACTCCTTATGTTATCCTAGCCTTTCCCAACCTCCTTGGGTGCATCTCTAGGGAAGCTCTTGACCTAATTGGCAGCGACCATGCCCCCATCCTCATCACTCTCTCTGATGGTTGCCATCCCTGCCCCATTCCTCACCCTGACATTGCTCCTAAGCTTGTCCACAATTCCTCCTGCGCCCACAGGGATACCTACCGGGACTCCATACACAAGAAGGTCGAGCGCTCTACCCTCCAGTTTCCCGATGATATCTCCCCAACTGCTACCTTCTTCCACCATACCTAGTCTGATGCTGTTGCCACCCATATCCCTGCCAAAGCCATCTACCCCAACTACCCAGCCTTGCCCCCACAGGCCATCCGTCTCTTTCATTGATCCCAACGCGATTACCGATCCTTCCTCTGCACTTGTGACTGGGACACACTCACCTACCACCAGCATTAGAACAACACATCCGCAACATGCTTACTGCGGAGAAATGCCGTGCCTGCCAACAGATATGTACGCAACTCAATGCCACACTCCTAATAAACTCCTCCAAGTGTTGGTCAGCTTTCCACAGCCTTACTGGAAACCACCTTTCCCAGCAGTACCATCTTCTCCTTGATGACCATCCTTTTCCTGACAACCTGAGTCAGGCCAACCGCTTTGTCTCCCACCTATTTGATATCTTTTCCATTCCCTTGCTCTCAGCTTCCAGTACTTGGGCCAAACACCACCATCAGAAATTAACACTCCCATCACTACACTGGGCATAAGCGTCACACTCCCAATAAACACAACACCACTCCCAGCTACGACCGCATTATATACTGCCATCTTAAACACTGCCCTCCCTCCTTCCTTGCAGTCATTGCTGCCCTCTACAACGTAATCCTTTCCACTGGCTTCTACCCCGACCTGTGGAAAACCTCCTGTATCCTGATGTTCCCCAAAACTAACAAGCCCCCATCTGATGCCTCTTCCTGTCGCCCTATATGTCTCACGTCAGTGGTCAGCAAGGTCTTTGAATCCATCCTTACCCAGCGCATCCTTGAACACCTCCACCAACACCATATCTCCCCCTCACCCAATGTGGCTTTCGACCTTCCTTCTCTTCCAATGACCAACTCCTACACCTCACCCATCTCATCTCCCTCCAGCTTAACTCTCGTTGCTCTGCCATTTTTGTCTCCCTAGACCTTGAAAAAGCCTACAACCACATATGGCATCCCGGTGTCCTGTTTAAATTCCAGACCTACGCCCTTCCTATGAACTATGTCCGTCTGATTGGCTCCTTCCTCTCTCGCTGCCCCTCCTAGGTTACCATCCATAACAACGATTCCCACACATTCTACCCCTCTGCTGGTGTGCCCCAGGACTCTTTCCTCTCCCCTCTCCTCTACCTCCTGTACACAGTAGATATGCCCCAACCCACCCCCCCCCCCTGCTCCAGTCCACCTCATACAGTATGGCGATGACACCGCTTTCCTTGCCGTCACTCCTACCCTTCAACGGTCCCAACACTCTCCACTTTCTCCAGAATCACCTTGACCTTTTTGCCACATGGTGTAACCAGTGGCTCCTGAAAATTAATCCTTCCAAGACCCAGGCAATCATCATAGGTCATACCACTCGCTCCTTCTGGCTCCTTGATTTTTCCCTTAGCATCTGCGCTCGTTCTGTCAACATGACCCCCACCGTCATCTGCCTTTGACTCATCATGGACCATCACCTCACCTGAATCCCTCGTGTATGCTCTATCCAATCCAAAGCCCACAACCGCCTCCATCTCCATAAATTCCTCTCTGGCCGTGTAATGTCCCCACAGAAAATACCCTCTACCACGCACCAATTAATCATTTTCAATCAAACCATCCACATTCATTCACTTTGGAAAAGTTATCTGGTCTGATTTTCTCGTAATATATGCGACGACAGCTCGACGACGCCAAAGTATTTTCTAGTGCGTTTATCCTTTGAAATAACAGAGATGCAGATATGCATTCTCTATGGTTGTTGGAGTGGTAACTAGGACAGCTTCTGGAGTATCTGTTGAGGGATTGACGTGTTTCTGAGAGATACATATTCTGCTTTTCTTCTCGCTAAAGCGAGCCAATTAACATTTGTGCCGCTAGCGGTTTGTTTGAGGAGAAAGAAACTATAAAAGGAAAATAATTAAGGCGTGGAATCACCGGAGATCTGGCTATGTAATGGAGATGGATTTAATACACAATTTCCGCCATAAATAAGGTTTGTGACTTTTTTGTTCTGGAGTGAATGAACGAATGAGTTTTTTCTGATACACTTGATGATCACGTTGGCCCTGTAATTAGTGGGGAAGTTTCAGCTGTGTCGAAGAGAGCCTGCAATCACTGAGTCTGTGTCAAATCGTCCAAAAAGGCTTCGTACACATCTGGAATTCGCAATCTTTCGTAAAAGGAACAAATTGTCCAAACGATTGATTCTCCCGACTGACTGCAGTATTTAACAGTAATAATAACTGCAAAGATCTCTTACAGCAAGCCAGCCGCTGATTACCAAGACGAAGGACTCCACCAACGATCCTATTTGCCTGATTTCACGTAATGAAATATTATATTAAAAACTGTACATAGATAAAGGAGAGAAAGAGAGAGAGAGCGAATGAAAATAGAGATAATACTAACAATCCTCCATTAGTCTAATTTTTCGCCTGTCTTATCACAGATCAGCCAAGAGGCCTTACTTCACTGTATAGATTTATGTGTGAAGGTGTAGGTATCTTAAAGGCAACATATACACGTCTATACAGACAAGACATTACACAGAGATAGCGGCTAGCTGCATTCATCATCTATTCTTAGATAAAGAGACGGCAACTTATTATCCGAACATTTAAAAAAATGTTAAAGCCGGACATGGGGGTTTTAGGAAGACAGTCCAATAGAGAAAATTAAATAGTTTTCAAATCACAGGACTTGAAACACGGCGGTTTCCGCGGAAATAATACAGTTTAATCTTATTTATGGGACCGAAGATTTGGTGATTAATCTTAGCAGTATGTTAGATTGTCGAGACATATATCTGGGATCTGTAGGGACTGACCTAGCTACGTTTCTGGTGTGGAGATAGTGCAAGAACTCCATGTTCTACGGAACGTACCTAATGGTAATCCGACTGCTGCAGAAATTGCGGTAGTGTGCAGCTGATGGCTTGTTTATGTTTTATCCACGTGGTTCAGGGCGAGACAGGTGACTCTTTTGTAATCTATTTTGTTAGTACGAATGACACTGGATTTGATCCAAGAAGCAGGTGAAATTTTTCCTATAATGACATAGTTTCATCGTGTAGTGAGATCACAGGCTGCAATCAACGAACAGGGGGAAGTATTTGCGTAGTTCTCTTATTCTAGTTGCTTGCGTGGAAGTCTTTATTAAATCTAGAGTGAACGAAATGTTACAAGTTTTAGTCTTGTCTTCCGTGCCACACTCCGTTCTGTAACGCTCAAACAACGTTTCACATAACCTTCAACTACGCCACGTTCAACACGTCACAGTAACAACCACTCCATAACCTCAAATAATATATGTCATTTAATAAATATACTTACAGCAACCTGCATGACAACACGCTAAACAAAATCTCTATGAACTAGTGACCGAGTCTATGTTTATCAGGAATATGTTGCGTGCAATGTTTGGTAACAGACTTCAGTAGTCTTCACGCCATATGTCGCATCAGCAGTGGTCACAACGCAGTTCCCTGCGCTATTATACCACACAATATGCTGTTTACTAAGTAAACAAATGAATGTGCTCCGTATTTTGGTTTTGCGTTTATGCTTCGCCGCATTTACGGCTAAATCGTAAATACATGTAACACCACATCAGCTCAAGTGGAAAGCAGCACTGCTTCTAGAAATTTCCACATCCCGCGGTGTTGTTAGCTCATGCAAATGGCCATTATCTATTTCAGTGATTAGTCGATGGCACGCTTAAAGTGAAGTAATGTAAGGTAGTATCGCATGAATGTTCGGGAAAGCCGAGAGGACAGGTTCAGCCCCCTGACTGGAAAGGTTTTTCTCATTCTCCACGCCCGCAGGCACCTTTCCTTCGCGAAGTATGGAAACTGTGTGGGCAAAAGGATCCGTTATGTGAAGATGCATGTAATGGTGTGTTTGTAGCACGGTGTCACGTTCAAGGGACGATGAGAGATGACAGAGGGTGAAACCTGGCGCCAGCACACAGCCTGCTCGTCTGGAACACCACCGAGGGTCCAGCCAAGCTTTAGTTGCCCATCCGATGGGCAGATTGGCATGAACACTGCCACATGCCTTCACTTCATGGGACACTACTGAGAAGTTTGGAATTTAATCCAGGACATTCCCACAAAGACTGGTCATCGGGGACTTCAGGCCACCACGCTTCCTGTCCTCTCTGCCGTAAAGGTGATTCGAAAATAGTCAACAGCACGCGGCTTACTCGGAAGGTGACCCATCCAAGAACTGGCCACGCCCGACGGTGCTTAAGGGGAGATGGAAGGCAATTTTCATCCCAATTCTGCCAATGTTATTTTACCCTTTGATTAGGTACACTTTTCAAAAGAACTGTAAGTGATAACAATGAAAGTTTTACTGCATATATATAGAACATGTCTGCACAATTTACATGTAAAATGAACATAATGAGTCTCATGGTTGTGAAGAAAAAAAATTTATTGTTTCACTAGAAAATTTAACTTCTTTTGTACATTAATTATTATGAAACAGTTTATGATTGTTTGGTGGTTCTCAATTTACTTCTAATAATTCATTATCATCTGCAGTACAAATTGACGAAATTTCGTGTTTCTAACCCCATTAGTTTATCAAATAATGGTACCTGAAAGTAAAAAAAAAATGTAGTTTTGAGAAAAATCCATTTAAAGTTTAATATAGCAATTTTAGTGTAGTTATTGATGAGAATTACTTACCACTAATATTTTCCTGCACGATACTGAGCATCATCTGAATAATACTGATCTTCTTTTCTTCCCTTGGTCCTTCTTCTTTTCTGTCTGGCTTCTTTTGTGCATTTTAAATTAGCAATATCTGCTTTGCGGATTCTCTCTTTATCCATTTGCACCAAGGATTTTGCAGTATTTGCACTTGGTTTTAAGCCCAATAATTCCAAAACATCCAGTTTTCTGATTATACCATTGTTGAAGCATAAAATAGCATCATAAACACCAAATTTGAGGGTTGTAAGCTGAACAAATACAGTTTTCTGTAACCGGTTCCAAAAGACAGAATTCACACATTAATTTAAATTTTGGGTTTTCCCATGAAGACATTTCTTCAACAAGGTATTGTTTTACCGCTTCAGTGTTTACTACCCTATATCTACTGTCGATACTCGTTTTGACGATCGTGTTTGTTACTGTTTTCGAGCGTTAGTGGTTGTACTTACTGAAGTTTGTTATTAATTCCAAACGAATGCTCATCTCCACAAGCTGACGGGAAGTAAATCCCTTGAAGACCCTGCAGTTTCTTTCTTGATGTGCTGATTTTCTTTATGTCTAATATTCTTGGGTCCTTTGACCTTATTTACCTTTACGTATTTAAATTCTTTGAATTTTAATTTAGGCGAGAATTTCTTTATTCACAGCATTTTTATGAAAACACGTGGAACCAAAGAAAATATAAATCAACACGTACTTCACTCAGAAAAAAAGCATGAAATAATATACAAGAAGTAAAAGAATGCTGTGCATTATCTCTGCACGGCACAAAAAGAAAGACGTGGCATTTAAATGTCAGATGGCACACAGCGTCAGGAAAACTATCATATCTCACGAATAAATCGTCGTATTTATATAGAACAAATCTGTTTCACTCAGGAAAAACCAGGCATTTCAGGTATGCTAAAATCTAAAAATCGAATTTTTGAAGCCCACTTGCCTTCCGTCTCCCCGTACGTTCGGTAATCTGACGGAGCCCCTTGTAATCCGCCTCCACACGGCCTTTTTTTCATGAAATGAGCTGTGAATAAACCTCTAGCGAGTTGTAATTCTCATCCAGTGTGCAACAGGACAACATCGCGAGCCACTCGTACGTGTAATTCGATGGTCCATTGTAATTTGATGGTCCATTGGAATGATTCTACGTTTGAGTGCTTAAAGATCTGGTTCTGATTCACACTGCAAGCAATCATTTGTAAGAAGCGCATACTGACCCCCCTCTTAATTGAACAACTTAGACTTCCAAATTCACACTAACCATGATGTTGCTACGGTAGCGACTGGAGGAGTGTCGATACAGAACGGAATATGATAGAGACGAAAGCCGTGGCAAATAGACTACTCTGTCACCAGTAAGCATTATTACACTACAAATTTTGTTTCATTCGCGAACTAATGACCATGTATTGTCACAGAGCACTTATCTTTCATCGTATTTTAATATGTGATGTTGAAAATATTGATGGCGTACTGAGAGTAGAATTCTGATCTCCAATTAAGTGACGCTTGACGTTTTCAGTACAACACAGTTTCACTGTTTCGTAGCTTCCCCAAGATTCTAAGCTCCTCAGTGTCTCCACGAAAGACGTGTGTCTCAGTTACAGTCCTGGCGTGGCAAAAAAGTTTTCATTGCGTCACTTCAGGCTGTAAGGCACACAGTGAATTACGTGTCGAATGTAATTACGATTTTAAGCACCTTTCGTGTGTTGTCAACAATAACGACTGGTGCTTTTTTCGACACCGAGAGAGACAGAGAACTTTTCACGGTATCATTTCGGCTTCAGATATACAACTGCTAGCTATACTACTGAACAGTCATTAAATAGTTAACGTCTCTCTGTGCGAGGTCAACAATGGTTAAGCGTTCGGGGTTCACTTCACAGTCAGCAGAGAATTATTCGTTGCGTTATTTCCATATTAAACACATACACACCTCGCTTCTATTGAAGAACGATAGGTGCTGGTTTTGAATGCCTGTGAAGCAAAACTTTTCGTATCCTCAATAAACTTGGAACTGGTGAAAATTTTCGACATGTGACAAACAGCCGTGCTGATTTAACTGTCCGATTAGCTGCTGTTCTAGAATGCCCATAGGTTTCTAAACCTAATGTCACATCACTTCAATTTTAAAGAAGCGGATACTTTTTTGTTTGTGAATGACAACATTTATGATATTTCTTGGTTTATTGTAATAAATTTTAGTTTACAAGCGGTGAAGTCTGTGTGCCATCTCTAATGAGATCTTTCCCGGTATTTTCATTATCGCGATATTAATTTGCAGCTTGAGTGAGTACCATGCAAAGTAACCGTTTGGACGACTATAGCGAAAAGATACCAAAGAACCTGCAAGGAACTTACGTTATGTGGCTAGCATGCAAATCGGATGGATCACAACTTAAATAATTCGGATACTTTTGAGTATGGTAGTACCTCCAGAATTATATTATTGCATGACAAACAATTCAGGAGATATGACGTCATAAACATTGAGATGCGAGTAAACTAACTTTTTGCCTTATGTTGGCTTCTGTAAAGAACCAGAGTGAGGTGTTGCTGGCCAGTGAGATTATGGTACGTTCTGAAACAAGTAGACAGTTGTATTTCTCTCGGTAAGAACGTTAGTGGGGCGGAGAAGGAAACTGACAGTATTGGTACGTGGTATCTCCTGGGTGCAATGTCAAATTGTTTGCGAAGTATACACGGTTTAGCAAATTCCCGTTGCAGACCTCTAGCACTTGTAGAGTGAAGTGAGCAGTTATTATTTCGAATTCGAACCCATGTCCGAAAACGTACCGTTTCCGTGCTACAACCACTTGAAAACATTTTGGTAACGCGACCACGTTTACAAGTAACTGATTAGGCATGATCCAGTACTTCACTTGTTTTTCAGTTCCACTTATTATTAGGCAAACAAATGGCAAGTGTACTTGTGGACGGGTTCCGTTCAACGTGATGCAGTACGGCCTCTTCCAGTTGGGTGCGCGGCGTCACCTTGGCGCATGACAGTCGGTCCTGCTGACGGTTAAGGTACTCGTTCCTCGAAGCCGTTGCCTAATCGTGGCGAACTGGGTATGCGATGGAACTGGACGTTCTGGAGATAAAGGCAACGACCAGCTCTTCCATTACCACGGAGTCCGCCATTCAGATGGGTAACATCGGTGTGTTCAGCAAACTTGTACTCAACCATGTTTATCTAACACTCACAGAAGAATGAATGAGGCTCATATTAGATCAAAGACGTAGGATAGATGTCAAGTGACATCAGGTGTAACGACTCCCAACCATGACTACCCTATTTACATAGAAAACACGTTTTCAAACTGCTGTAGCACGGAAACGGTACATTTCCGGACGTGGATTCCCATTCATATTATTTCGCAGTCACTCTCCTCTACAAGCTCTAGACGTTTGCAGCGAGAATTTCCAAACATCCTATACATGCAGTCCGCCTCGGTAGCTGTGAGGTCAGAACGGCGGATTGCTGAAAAGAAAATCCCCCCATCGCACCCGCCTCAGATTTACTGGTAAGATGAGCCAGTGGACAGCCCGTCAAAAACTGAACACAGATCAAGGATGAAAAAAAAGAAGTTGGTGTAATGAACCATGAAAAAGAAAGAAAAATAGAAAAGTGAACGGTTCAAATAAAGATAGGTAACAATGAGCTAACACAAATAGCCACGGCGTCGTGGTTAGGTGGTGACGGTGTTCGATCGTCAAGCGGCAGATCCGTATTCAAATCTGCGTCATGCCCCACTTTTTTTTTCATAAAATAATGAACTGTCCATCCACTAATTGATGTGTCTGCTCGAGATGTTCACATTTTTGTCGGTGTCGTGATGTAACGTCTGTTTGCAACACCAAGGTCTAAGGAAGGGAGCTCCACATCTTCAAACCTCCTTCTGTTCTACATAAGTACCTCCTTTTATGACTCTTGCGTCCTTTTGGAAGTTTTAACTCTTGTATTCCTTTGTTGTAACGTAGTTCACACCCGTTCGTTTGTTTTCATTTCTGTGAGAGGTATATGCAGCATCTCACCTGCTCTCACTTTTTATCGCATTTACTTGCGACGACAATATATTCTTACTATGTGAGTCATTTTCTATAACCAGTGTGTAGTACCACAGCTGCCAAGACAACAGAAGGAGAAAAGACACGTCAATAACCGGAGGGAAAGCTCATAATTTAGCGAAAAAAATATGTATGAGGGACGAGAGAGTTTTGGAGACGGATCTCCGGCTTTGTAGGCCAACACCGTGACCGCACGACAACAACGCTGTAGTTGTTCAATTTCGCGCAATGTTGCTTACATTGAGCCTGGACCGTTTACTGCTTCTGTTTTGCTTATTTTCTCGCAGTTCTTCCCGCTTTCATGCTTGTTCAGTTTTTGATGCGCTATTCAGTGCGCCGCTTCACTACAAAATCATATGGGGACGTGATTGGGAATTTTCCTCGTACGTGAAGGGCTGACGGTTCGATTCCCGCTCGGGTTGGAGATTTTCTGCGCTCGGGGACTTGGTTTTGTGTTGTCCTAGTGTTCTGATTGTCATAATTGACATCACTGTATTGAGATGACTGAATAGGCACGGCTCGAGAGGCAATAAATAGAGAAAAAATATGTGTGTAGATACAGATATGAAGAGCGCGCAGCGGTGTCGCGGATGACGAACAACAGCCTGCAGACGACGGCGCAGTCACAGGCAGGCCGCGTTGTGTGGTCCCATCGTCTGTACCTGCGACCTGGGACAAACCGCTCGGCTGTCGCCGGATCTCTCCCACTTTCCTGCCCTTTGTTGGCAGCCATATCAACATCTGCATAATATGTTCTCCACCAGCCACTGCACAGTGCATGGCCGAGGGTACTTCGTAGCAACTTACCTGCCTCTCTGTCGCATTGCATTGGACATGGGAGAAATGAGTGTCCATGGGTCTGTGTCTTACTCCATGATCGCTATGTGCGATAGGCAGCGGAAGCCATCCTCGAATGTAGTTTCTATAAATGTATCCAGCAGGGTTGGGAATGAACTACGTAGCCTCTCTTACGAAGCTCATGAATCATCACTGTTACTCTGTGATATGGGTTATTTGCAGCTTTTAAGATCTTAACAACGTGTAGTCCATCGATCTTTCTAGTCATGAGTCGTTGATAAAAGCTCTGAGAGATGGAAAACTCTCGAGTTCGTCGTACCAGCGCCTTACATACGATCTCCTGTACAAGTGAAATGCTCTATCTCAGAATCCTTCCAACAATTCGGAGTCTTACTTTCGCCAGTTGCGAGAGATCTTCCCACTTCTTATCGCCTGTTGGTACTACCCCCAGATACTTCCAGGATGTTATATCTTGAATCTGGTCTGTACTGATCCTGTAGTAGGATACTGCAGGGCTGTCTCTCCTTCAAATGTGATTCCATCCACATTAACTACAGAGAACCACCATTCATCACAACACGTGCAAGTTTCGTCCAGCCATTTCTGACTTTCCTTGTGACAGTCCGAAGTTCATACTTTCATATAGACAACAGTGCCGTCAACGAACAATTTTATAACACGTCTAATTTTAAATGATGAATTGTTTCAGTGAACTGAGAACGTCAGGAGGTTCCATTACGCTTCTTAGTTGCATAATCGACATCACTACATCCTCTCTCAACATTCACTTTTCACTGAGACGCACGGTCCTATTAGTCAAAATTTACCACATCAGCTACACGTCTGCGACACTACTGTGTATTATCATATCATGTTTAGTGGTCGGCGACGTCTAACACGGTTGAACGACTTCCTGGAGCCTGGAGAGAAGGAATCTACCCTTTTAAACTACCCATTGCATGGACGTCGTTAATGTAAGGATTGTCAAATCGGTCGTAATGTTTAAATACCATATAGTATTAATTCCCTGCATCTTTATGCTAAATAACTATAACAACAAAATATAATTTTCTCCTTTGAGTCTATTGTTTGCAATTTATAGTTTTGGAATGAAGCAAGTTGTGTTCTTCTTTAGGGATTTTTCCTGTTTCCATGCTCACTAACTAAGGCAAAGTCCTTTTTCTTCAAGAACATCATAATGTCCAACCTCAGAATATAATCTAAGATGCTGCAACAACTGTATGTCAGCTATATTGGATCGAATTTCACTCATAATTGCCCAATAATTGTTATGACAGTAGTCAGTGTGAAACGTCCCCTTAGAACAATTATACAAGACTATGCTTAAATTGACACACAATATTTTTAGCGCAACGCAATCTGACTTTCAGAAATCCCTACAAAGGAATGGCCTTGACTAACATTAACCTGTACCTTTCACAAATCACTTACCTCACCAAAAATCTTCGTTACTCGAACTACTGCAATACAGCGAGCGCCACTACTGCCAGCTAAATAAAAGATTCAAACTACGGAAGGCACTAACTACTGATAGGCATAGTTAGCAAATGAAAGATTTTAATAGAGAACAAGCAATGTATTTACCTTAATAGTCATAATATATATAGCAGTTCATAACATCCATTCTTACAAATATCAAAACTCCGCCATTTCTCTCCCCACATCCACCACTGCTGGCGGCTCACCTCCAACTGCGCAACGCTACGTGCTGTTCACCTCCAGCTGCCGCTGCCCAACACTACAATGGCAGACAATAATGCAAACTAGCCTCAGACTGCACACAGCACAGCCAGTGATTTTCATACAGAGCGCTACGTAACGTTGCCAATAAGAAAACGTAAACAGCCAACTTACAAGTGGATATGTTGCACACAGTTGTTATGTTTTTATTGCACACCCTTTTTTAATAAACTAAGTAAAGTAATTTAATGTTAATACAAATTAATTAAATTATTTTTAATTTCTTTTTAATTAAAATTTTCATAAATAAAATTAAATAAAAAATAATTTTACTAATTCGTATTAAAATGAAAGCAATTTAATTAAGTCATCAAAAAATGGTATGTAATAAAAACATGCCAACTGTGCCCAATGTAGCCACTTACTACTACTAGTATATAAAAATCCACATCAATTTTGAGTGCACTAAAATTAATTTACAAGAAAATTAATTTGTGACTCAAAATTAAACCAAAGTTTAAAGAAGCACTTTTCTTCCAGAAAACAATTAAATTTTATGAATTTTTTCATCCCCAATTTTCACTACTAAATGTATATGCTTTTGCATTAGGGTGCAAATTTGTTAACTTTCTTCTCAAGTTACCACAAAATAAAATAAAAACAATAAGAAATCTGAAATAGTTTAGAGCAGAAAAGGTGTATTGTAAAATTCTTTATTCTTTTATTTTTCCCAACCACTAGTTTATTTAAAATATTTCTGAGACATAATAATTTTAAATTCATTATCCAGTTGTAAACATATTTTATCTCAATGTCTAGTATTCAAATATTCTCCATGAATAACATTATGTAAAACATTTGCTTCTATCCCACTAATCTTTTGAAACAATTCAGTATTTTTAGAGTTGTTGAGCTTCTTCAGTAACGATTCTATATATATAGAATATTTTTAGTACAATTTATACTCCATATGGTACTGTATCATAATTTTCTAGAGCTATTCTCTTATCATACTCTAATGAGAATACCTTGTTAACTGTTTGTTTATTAAATTTGTAGTACTTACATCTCCAGTTTTTTGGTTGTACTCTAATTCTTTCTTTTCATTCATTTCACCCTCAATTAATCTCACTATAGATTCATCAATCAGCTTTTGAATATTGTCACAGTTTCAAGTGAATTCCATTATTTTCATTTCTGTATTTTCATGATTTCTCTCAAAAATAATAACTTTTAGGTCTAATTGAAAACCAATCTCCATTCCAGTTATTTCTGAATTCATCAGTTCATTCACCTAGTGTATACCTGGACCCACAATATTTTCACCTTAATCAATACATACTATATTGTCTGTATCAAAATACATAACAGCTTTTCCTTAGTTATCTAGCACATTACATAATCTGAATCTTGCAGTTGATGTAGTGAATGTTGCTATAAAAATTTGTAGCTGTGTTATTTTCTACATAATACACCTTGAAACTGCATTTAATCTGAACCATACTGTCATTAATAAAATTTATATCTATATTATCTAATCGATCATTCATTAGATTCTCATGAAAGTTTTGTAAATCTCTAACATTCTCAGGTTTACTCATGTCTTGACACTGTCCAAATGTTCCCCATAATGAATTCAGACGTATTGCAACAACAGATTGTTTTATTGCATTTACTTTTTTTCCCTCTGATCTATTTCAATATCATTTTTGCTTTTTGTATTTTATATACACTTATGTAGTTTCAAAATTGTTGGGGCTAGTTTCTAATTTTTTTTTATAAAGTCTTCCACATAATTTTTAAACAACATGTTGCCTTTATTTATAAAATTTCACAATTAACTTTGTGTAAAGTGTTTTAAAACTCAAATGATTAACAACAAAAATCGAGAATTAGAGGATGATTTATATCAAAACACATTAACAATAAGTACAGAAATACAAAATTCATTATATAATTTAGTATAGATGTGGGAATGTAATTGGATTAACTCTGAAATGTATAAAATACTCAAGAAATTAAAATTTTCACTAGAAGTTGTTGAACCACTGATCCAACAGATACTTTTTATGGTGGCCATAAATATACAATAAAATTGAGAACTAAAGCATAATGTAGAAGGAAGAATATAACTAACTGCAAAAGATTAAGTAAAGACAAATTTATTAATTTAGTTATATCACATAACTTATCTATTTGAGCAAGGTCTCAATATAATATGACAATAGTTGACCTCAATAACAGAGGTATTTAATTACTTTATAAGATTTTCTGCTTCATCAAGAATTACTCCAAAAACTAAAGCAAGAACAAAATGTGTACCTAATATAAATTATTTTTGCAGATTTGATGACAATGTCTTGAAAACTCGCCCACTGAGATAAGAAAAACTAATGAGATTAGTTCAAATTTATCTATTCAATAGTAAACTATTTTGAACAAGAAAAAGAGGACAAAATACCTACAATGTACTTATTTGGGTTTAGTGAAATAAGAACAACATTTAAGAAAAATTTTAAGCATAGTTTGTTGATGGTAAAATTGTCTGTAATGATAATAATATTAGTAAACTGTATATTGTTAGTGAGAAAACATATGTATGGCACTCTTGTTTGAATTATTTTCTTACGAGGCCACTGCACATTCCAAGTCATTATTTTGAGTCCTACATGCAAATAGGTAATTTATCACAGGTACTGTGCAGAGCAGAGTACATCTCGCCATTGCAAAGGTCGATTACAGGGCCATGACGAATAACTTTCTTATGTGTTCAGGGAGTAGCAATAATTTATTATTTTCTGTATAATTCCAAAGTTATTTCAATGGCTACAGGTGGATTGAACCTTAAACAGCCTGGTTTGTTGTAGGGCAAGCTGTTGAGGGGCGTTTTTCACAGACAGTTACTTCTCAAGTTCAGATTATTAATTATTAAACTGAGGAATCAGATTACTAATTATCATTGCAGTTTAACGCAATACAAATTGATAGCTTAGTAAAACAGATGTTGAGTAGTTTAGTCGTACTTTCAGTGTACGAATTTCATATATTGCTGCACAGTAGCAATAAGTATTCAGTTTTTGTGTGAGTAAATCACAATTACTAAGTTTTGATTCACAATTGTCACATCACTTTATATACAATATTCAGAGGATTGCATTTAGAAAGTTCTATACTGTTCCACGTTCAGTAAATGTAGAGCTGTATTTCACATAGAAAGTTACGGTATCGACCATTTCACAGACGTTAGAGTCTAAAGATTACATTACTATCATAATTAGAACATTACATAAAAACTTTATACATTTTGATGCATAAATGCAAATATTACTGTGTGGAAGCCTGGAATATGTATTTTCTCATTGTACTCATATTTATGAATAGGACCCCATCAGGAAATTCGTCAAGGGGTATTAGTAGTTGATAATCGTTTTCTGACAAAATTCAAACATTTTCTCAGAATTACGATACAGCTCAAACAGTCAGTCAGACAGAGGAGTCATTGACAAAGTTACAACTGTGTTCCCAAATCAAGCACCTATTGTGACTTTCTCTTCGACCTTATTTCTCTGTACTAAAACTACCAGAGTTTTTGGCACAATTTATCCACACACTGATGTCAGAACTGGCGGTATGGTGCATTCCTTCTCTCATATTTTCTAAATGAACCTACCAACTCTGTCCATTGGTACCATAACTACACTTACGCACCAAGACATGAACACATGTATCACAGCGCAGTAGTTTGTCAAATCTGAGCAAACTGGTCATATATGTCATTTGTGGTCTCTAACAATAAGCAAGTGAAGTACTTCACAGCACGTGGACTGGTAACTACATGGTGTCCCAAAAAGAATGACCCGATTTTAAATAGAATTATTTATGAGGAAGAAGGGCTTAATACCAACTAATTGCATTCTAAATTACTCAGAAAAGACAGAAATTTATCCATCATATATGTTCAATATGACCTCCACTAGCTGCACAGATGACATCTAGCCGATAGCCGAATTCATCCCAAACTGAGTGTATGGTTTCATCTGTCACTGAAGCTACAGCAGTTGATATTCTGGTTTTTAGTTCATCATCATCATGAGATAAAGGGGGAACGTAAACAGATTGTTTAACATATCCCCACAGGAAGAAATAACATGCTGTTAAGTCAGGGGACCTAGGAGGCCATGAGCGTAAAGCCTTGTCTCGCAGTCCTGTATGCCCTATCCAACATTGAGGCACATTGGCATTGAGGAAACTCCGCACATTGTTCTGCCAGTGTGGTGGTGCTCCATCTTGCTGATAGATGAAATTGTCAAAATCAAGTTGTGGGAATAACCAGTTCCATGTCATTGCAAGATATGATTGTCCTGTTACGGTTTCTTCCTCAAAAAAGTAGGGTCCATAAACCTTGCTTTGCGAAACAGGACAAAAAAACATTCACTTTCGGTGAATCACGTTCACAAGGATTCTTGAGCCCCCAATTTGAACACAATGAAGCTGAACCTTACCGCTAATGTGGAAAGTTGCCTCATTGCTGATAATCAGCCATAACATAAAAGTGTCATCTTCCATATCCTCTAGAATAGCATTGCTAAAGTCCACTCACTTCACATTGCCAGTATCTTGAAGAGCTTGTACCAGCTGTAATCGGTAGCTAAACGAGACTGTAACACACGCCGCATTGTCATGCGCGGTAACGCAAGTTCTCGGCTAACACGCTGCGTAGACTTGCGGGGCTCCGCTCAAGTGCTCTTCGTATTCGTTCCACCGTTTGTTCAGGAACGCGTGGCCGGCCAGGACTTCTGCCTTCACAGAGGCACCCTGTTTATTCAAATTATTTATACCACCATAGAATGTTCTTTGGTGATGGTGGTTAAGCACTAAATCGAATATGAAACGCCCACTGAACTGCGATCACTAATTGAGTAGGAGTAAATTCAGTAACACAATACGCCTTCTGTTGCGCGGACGCCATATTGCGCGAGACGGGCTGCACGCTGAAGGTCAGCCCTCGTAGTGACATCTAGCGGATTTTTTCTGAAACTCTAGACCATGCTGATTACGTCTAGCACTGTTTCAGTTACCTGGTGACATTTGTCTCAATATTATTACAAGTTAAAATCGGGTCATTCTTTTTGGGACACCCTGTGCTACAAAAGACTACTATGTCGTAACTAAATCTACGGGAGGAAGTCATATTTCAAGACGATGCGGGTGCAGTGACATCAACTGCCTACTTTTCAAGCGCATTCTGCTTTTCTCAGCTACACACAGACACCACATTACCGGTGGCAAACTTCAAATTCCCCTGAAAAACCTACTGCCTTTCAAATAGTTAATCAAGATGGTTTCTTTCTTCGTCGGTAAGGCGCCAACTCAAGGGCGTTCTTAAGACTTCCCAACTTCTTAGATTAGATTAGTACTTGTTCCATATATCATGAATACGACACTTTGTAATGATGTGGGAACGTGTCAGGTTAATAAAAGGTGTCTATGCAAGATATTACATTACACAAAATATTACATGACACTTAATATTTTTAATTTTTAATTCTTTTGTGGGGGTTGGGGAAATTACCAACTTACTATATCCAAAAAGTCATATAATGAGTAGAAGGAGTTGCCATTAAGAAATTCTTTTAATTTCCTTATAAATGCTATATGGCTATCTGTCAGACTTTTGATGCTATTATGTAAGTGACCAAAGACTTTTGTGGCAGCATAATTTACCCTCTTCTGAGCCAAAGTTAGATTTAACCTTGAGTAGCGAAGATCATCCTTTCTGCTAGTGTTGTAGCCATGTACACTGCTATTACTTCTGAATTCGTTCAGATTGTTAATAACAAATATCATAAGTGAATGTATATACTGTGAGACTACAGTGAAGAACTCTAGCTCTTTAAATAAGTGTCTTCAGGATGATCTTGGATGAGCTCCAGCAATTATTCTGATTACACACTTTTGTGCAATGAACACTCTTTTACTCAATGATGAGTTACCTCACAATATGATGGCATACAAAAGCAGAGAATGAAAATAAGCGTGGTAAGCTAATTTACTGAGATGGATATCGCCAAAATTTGCAAAAAAAATGGTTCAAATGGCTCTGAGCACTATGGGACTTAACATCTATGGTCATCAATCCCCTAGAACTTAGAACTACTTAAACCTAACTAACCTAAGGACAGCACACAACACCCAGCCATCACGAGGCAGAGAAAATCCCTGACCCCGCCGGGAATTGAACCCAGGAACCCGGGCGTGGGAAGCGAGAACGCTACCGCACGACCACGAGATGCGGGCCCCAAAATTTGCAATGACCCTAATAGCATAAGTAGTTGAACTCAAACATTTCAGCAGATCTTCAGTGTTTTTTTTCCAATTCAACCCCTCATCAATGAATACACCTAGAAATTTTGAATATTGTACCTTAGCTACCGATTTCTGATCGAAGTCTATATTTATTAATGGTGTCATTCCATTTACTGTGTGGAACTGTATGTAATGTGTTTTGTCAAAGTTTAATAAGAGCCTATTTGCTGAGAACCACTTAATGATTTTCTGAAAAACATTGTTTACAATTTCACCAGTTAATTCTTGTCTGTTGGGTGTGATAGCTATACTTGTATCATTGGCAAAAAGTACCAGCTTTTAATCTTCGTGAATATACAATGGCAAGTCATTAATATATATTAAGAACAGCAGAGGACCCAAGACCGAACCTTGTGGCACCTCATTCTTGATTGTTCCCCAGTTCAAGAAATCGCCAGTTTTTTGCACATTATCTGAACTGCTTATTTCAACTTTCTACACTCTTCCAGGTAGGTACGATTTAAACCATTTGAGCGCTGTCCCATTCATACCACAGTACTTGAGCTTATCTAGAAGTATTCCATGATTTACACAATCAAAAGCGTTTGACAGATCACAAAAAAATCCCAACGGGTGACTTCCAGTTACTCAGAGCATTTAATATTTCATTAATTGAAGTATATATAGCATTTTCCGTTGAAAAACCTTTCTGGAAACCAAACTGACATTTTGTTAAAACTTTATTTTTACAATGGTGTCAAGATACTCTACAATACATTACTTTTTCAAGAATTTTGGATAAAGCAGTCAGAAGAGAGATTGCGCGGTAATTGTTGAAATCGGACGTATTCCCTTTTTTATGCAGTGGTTTAACAATGGCATACTTCAGTCTATCTGGGAAAATACCCTACTTCAGAGAACTATTACATATGTGGCTAAGAATCCAACTTATCTCTTGGGAACAAGCTTTTATTATCGTGCTGGAAATGCCATCAATCCATGTGAGCTTTTATTCTTGAGAGAGTTTATTATCTTCCTAATTTCAGAAGGAGACGTGGGTGGAATTTCAGTTGTATCAAATGGTGTGGGTAAGGCCTCTTCCATTAACTGCCTTGCTTCTTCTAATGAACATTTAGATCCTATTTTTTCTACAACATTTAAAAAATGAATATTCAATATGTTTTCGACTTCCGGCTTGTTGTTTGTTACTGGTTACTCCTTCCCTGGTGCTTGCCGCCGATGTTTCACGTTCTGACATTTTCTCTGTTACCGTACACAGAAATACGCATAACACACCACGATCAGTCACATCTACATCAAAATTGAAAAGCGCGTTGTTGCAACTTCGGATGCGTTGGAGAAAATCCGTGTGTTAAAATCTAGTTCAAAGTTTCATTTCGTCCAAAAAAATGGCTCTGAGCACTACGGGACTTAATTTCTGAAGTCATTAGTCCCCTAGAACTTAGAACTAATTAAACCTAACTAACCTAAGGACATCACACATCCATGCCCGAGGCAGGATTCGAATCGCAGCGGTCGCGCGGTTCCAGACTGTAGCGCCTAGAACCGCTCGGCCACCCCGGCCGGCCTTTCATTTCGTGATTTGCAACAACAACGGCGGTGCAGTGCTGCTGAAACTCAACTAAGGCGGACGTTCATGCTATGCGGAAAGTAAATACTGGCAAAGTGAAAGCAAATTTATTAGAAAAATCTTAAATGTAAACCGTAGTAGCAGTTCACGGCATAATCGCCATTCCGGATTAACCAAGTGCTCGACAGATCGACGAAGGCAAGTGAGTAGGGAGGCAAGTCACATTACCCACGTGCGTGACGAAGTGGTAGTCACGTGGTACCACCTGTCCGTTTCAGCGTGGATATTCAAAAGCGCCTGCGGCAAGAACTCTACAGTTCGTCGCCCGAAATCGGCCAAAGAACGCCGTGCAAAACTATGACGCCGGTAGTTAAGAGCACACGTCTTGACGATGACCGAAGTGGTCATTTGTCTCCAGCCAATAAAAAAATTGGAACAGGAAACTGCGCAATGAAGTCACCGAAAACCGGTGTTTCGGCATTTCTCTATAGTGAGATAGCTTTCTGCAGGTTTCTTGAAGCGTTTTGCTGGAGACCGTTACGAAGTACACACATCAAAAAAGTTTTGCGCGACATCGGTTCCGAGAGATCCGGAACCTGTCCAGAAAATTGAAATAGAGATCAACATAAACATAATTTCCGCCATTTTTATTGCTCATGAACACCACACATTGCATGATGTAACACCATATAGCGAGACCTTCAGAGATGGTGGTCCAGATTGCTGTACACACCGGTGCCTCTAATACCCAGTAGAACGTCCTCTTGCAGTGATGTATGCCTGTATTCGTCGTGGCATACTATACACAAGTCCATCAAGGCACCGTTGGTTCACATTGTCCTACCCCTCAACGTTAATTCGGCGTAGATCCCTCAGAGTGGTTGGTGGGTCACATTGTCCATAAACAGCCCTTTTAATCCATCCAAGGCATGTTCGATAGGGTTCATGCCTGGAGAACATGCTGGCCACTCTAGTCGAGCGACGTCGTTACCCTGAAGGAAGTCATTCACAAGATGTGCACGATGGGGACGCGAATTGTCATCCATGAAGACGAATGCCTCGCCAATATGCTGCCGACATGGTTGCACTATCGGTCGGAAGATGGAATTCACTTATCGTACAGCCGTTACGGCGCCTTCCATGACCACCAGCGGCGTACGTCGGCCTCACATAACGCTACCCGAAAACAGTAGGGAATCTCCAACTTGCTGCACTCGCTGGGCAGTGTATCCAAGACCATCAGCCTGTCCGTGTTGTCTCCAAACTCGTCTCCGACGATTGTTTGGTTGAAGGCATATGCTGCACTGGGTGGTAAAGAGAATGTGATGCCAGTCGTGAGCGGTCCATTTGGCATGTTGTTTGGCCCATCTGGACCGCGCTGCATGGTGTCGTGGTTGCAAAGATGGACCTCGCCATGGACGTCGGGAGTGAAGATGCGCATCATGCAGCCAATTGCGCACAGTTTGAGTCGTAACACGATGTCCTATGGCTGCTCGAAAAGCATTATTCAACATGGTGGCATTGCTGGCAGGGTTCCTCCGTGCCGTAATCTGTAGGTAGCGGTCATCCACTACAGTAGTAGCCCTTGAGCGACCTAAGCGAGGCATGCCATCGACAGTCCCCGTCTCTCTGTATCTCCTACATGTCTGAACAACATCGCTTTGGTTCACTCAGAGATGCCTGGACAGTGCTATTGTTGAGAACCCTTCCTGGCGGACTCCCTCCGTCTAATAGGCGCAGGTCATGCATGATTGTTTACATCTTTGGGCGGGTTTATTGACATTTATGAACATTGAAAGGGAATGTGTCTGTGTTACAATATCCACAGTCAACGTCTATCTTCAGGAGTTCTGGGAACTGGGTTGATGCGAAACTTTTTTTATGTGTGTAATTACGCTACCATAACAAAACGCTCAGCGGTTCCCAATTCTCCAAATCTCAATTATGAGACCCACAAAATTCAACGGATGACTGCTAATCTGGACTTAAGATTTCGTTACAAATCACAAGGAGAATACATATTGAGCAGAATCATTAACAGTGACGAGATATAGATTTCATATGCTAACACGGAGACAAACAACTGCCATTTGTGGGGAATTATAAAGGTCCTCATAACAAACCAGAATAATCTCTCCAAACTCTGTCGCTGAGAAAAGTTATGGCTAACTTCTTTTTTTGTTGGGGGGGGGGGGGGGGCGGTGAAGGACTCTTGTTTGTCGATTTTATGGAACATGAAATGAAAATCACTTCTGAAACATACTCTCAGATAGTAACTACACTTAGTTTTTGTTTGTTTGGCTTGCCGGTGAAAAGTAATTAGACTGGCTGTATAGTTATTGTTAATCTATTTATTTTGATGTTAATATATCTTATTGTTCAATAGTGTTCAAATGTGTGTGGAATCTTAAAGGACTTAACTGCTAAGGTCATCAGTCCCTAAGCTTACACACTACTTAACATAAACCATCCTACGGACAAACACACACACCGAATCCCGAGGGACTCGAACCTCCGGCGTAACCAGCCACACAGTCCATAAGTGCAGCGACTAAGACCGCTCGGCTAATCCCGCGCGGCAAAATATTTTATTATACTCTTGTTTTAGTACTCAGCTGTGAAGTCCATCTAATGCGGCATTTTAATTAAATCATTTGCATGAGATTGGGTTTGATTTTCGCTAGAGCAAGCAAGTTCATAACTAAGTAAAGAATCTTTCTTTTGAAACGTCTATACATTTTTTGTGAATTGATATAAATTTTAAAATCAGAGTGTATAATGAACTGTTCAGCACGTTACTGTGTGGTTCATAGGATAATTCTTCAACTTACCATTTATCTTATTGATCTATCGTTGAGAACGCAATTTTAACGCTAATAGATTAATTACTTACTGCCGGTCGGAGTGGCCGAGCGGTTCTAGGCGCTACAGTCTGGAACCGCGCGACCGCTACGGTCCAAGGTTCGAATCCTGCCTCGTGCATGGATGTGTGTGATGTCCTTAGGTTAGTTAGGTTTAATTAGTTCTAAGTTCTAGGGGACTGATGACGTCAGAAGTTAAGTCCCATAGTGCTCAGAGGCATTTGTACCAATTACTTACTGTCTTTAATTTCGTACGAAGTCAGAGAAAGTTCCACCCATTCTGCATTCTCTTAGCTTTTGATTTTAGCACAGGAGCGGAATAGTTTTGCTAAAGGATTATAGTTCTACTTCCGTAACCCTGTTTCTTTTTTAATGATTTAAGTGAAGTGCGTATCTCTACCTTCGGTATTAGTACTCCGATTTATATGTGTTTGGAATTCGTCTCGTGAAATGTTTAATTTTCTTTTTATTGGCTTAATTGACTTCACTGGCATAATCAATTCCGGATATCATAAAAGAGCGACGTTGCTGCAGGTGCTCCCTAGGTGATATACAACACTCACTTTGTTCCTCTTCTGTTTTGGAAAAAAGTCAAAATCGGTAAATGTACTGTGAAACTGGGAACGAAATAACTCGTGTCGTTGGGAGTGATGTCGGAGCCTATTTCATCTGCAGACGGAAACTTCGTTCCCGACAGTAAACTAATTAGCTCTCTAGCTGTGTTGCCAGCAAATTACCAGGTCCACGAGCGCACGTGAGACATATTTTCCTCTTTTATTCAAAACTCATTTGGATCTCCGTGTAGGATTTGCACCACTGTCAAAACGGCACTGTATTTGCAGCTCTATTACCAGATCGTACGCTGTCACTCACAGTTCATTGCATTCCCGCTTTTCACACTAATTCATCGTCAAGTCTGTAACCTCCCCACATAATTTTACATGACAATGTTATATAGAAATGGAGCCAAGAAGCAATATCGTCCCCACAGAAATATTTAAATAAAAAATATAATAATAATTGGGACCCAAGAATAACCTGCCTGCAATGAAATGTACTGACAAAGGCAACAAAAATGTGAAATTCGCAATCTGACTCTGGTGTAAGCTCCCACAAAAATAATGAAAAACAATTCAGTGCTAATGAAATCTCAGTGATAATGAAAATTCAATTAAACCGAAATATCGGTCTTTGGCCCTGTGCAAATCAGAATTAAATTCTTACCTCATTGTAACTGCTAGTCAAAGTTCTGCTCTTATTGTTGCCCACGGCTTGGAGGAAATTCATCGCAAATACAAATTTGAATTTAAGGGAAACTTTTCTTTAAGGAAATGCAAGGGAGATATTATTTCAAAAAGGATTGTTTGTTAAAAATGCTTAGTTTGAAAACAAAATTATTATTGGGGCCTTTGTTGGAAATTAATTACAATAAATAAACTTTACATTATCTGATGATTACCTTAATTAACAATATACCTCATTGAGCATCTTGACCAGAATGCCATATCGACGCTCCCCGACTGCGTCCCGCTCGCGACCGTGACAGGACCAGACCACTACTAAACTGCTCTCAACGACTACTAACAGAGTACTGCCCTCAACTAGACAGAGCTACAGACTCGCAACGACTGACTGACAGACTGAGAACCGCTCGCAACACTCGCGCGGTCAAGCGCATACTCTCTGGTCACAGATGCTACAATGCCTCGCCATCGCTGCTATGTTACATACGTGTTTCATAACCCTCCACTGGGGGGGCAAAAATTTGGCAGCGATGGTGAGTCATTTGGACTTGCCAAGCGCGGCAAAATTTTTCTTTAATTAACAAACTTCTACAACTTACAGAATATTTAGATGTAGTACATGAATTAAATGTTGTGCACACGCACTAAGTACAAAATATATCAGACAAAGACAAAATGTGAGTACAAAACATAGTAGCAAATCAGAAAAATGTAATACAAATTATTTGACAGATAACAAAGTGCACAGGCACTGAAAAAATTCTTTAGCATACTCAGAACAAATAAACAGACTGGCAAAAAATATTATGTTGACAAGTGACATGAGTGCACATGCACTGCAGTTGAGAACATATCAGTAAATGATGAAATGTATATACAATTAGTAACAAATGACATAAGTGCATACGCATTGAAGTATTGAATATACAGAATAGTACAAATCATATTGAAAAATGAGAAAAGTGCACAGGCACTGGAGTTCAGTAGAAAACATATTAATACACAACATAAGTGCACATGCACTGTAGTTCAGAACATATCATTAAAATAAAATACTAAAAAATTGTATATACAATATAAAAGACAAGAGTGCACATACTGTACTTGAGAACAAATCGAAAAAATGTCTTAGGCATTTTTGCAATAAATAAACATAATGGCAAAATCATATCGACAAGTGACATAACTGTACTCGCACTGGAGTTCAGCGAATCAAAAAAAATGTATAACCCATGAACATAAATAATGTTAGCAAAAAAATGATTTTCACTATGTGACAAGAATTAGGATAGGAAAGGGAAGGATTGCATCATGGTTGTAGCACTTTAGATTGCACACAGCTGTTCTGAAAGTCCATATCTTTCCACAGAAGTACAACACCAAGTGACACAATTTGCAGTTCTTTTCCCATCAGAATTCATCAGTGTAGCCAAGACACTGAACTCTCGTAGTAATATTTCATGTTCTCATTTTGGCAGTACATTAGGTACACCAAACAGTGGGACCATAATAACGTCTTCATCGCTCATGGTGGTGGACAGCATGTCGTGTCAACACCACGCTTTTACAAGGCACACCAACGTAGAAGTAGTGCAAACCCAAAGGTAGTGCTCCATGATCACTAGGATAGACAGGACAAATGGACATTGCAGTAATTCAGGGTAGTTAGCTCATGAGGTGAAGGACATTAAGTCACATAATATTGACAATTACAGTTTTCATTTGGGGGCATTCATAGCCCAGTGTTGAACATTTCTGTACCATGAATGTAGTATTACAGAAAAATGTTCACAAAATTAAATTATTGGCATCATGGGTAATCGTATTACAATAAACAGTGGCAGTCCTTGGACGGTTACAAAGCATATTTAGTATGACAGAATAATGTTAATTATTGGCACTCAGTGGCCAGCAAGTATTGAATATTACAGAACATTACACTCATTCTTGGCACTCAGTGGCCAGCAAGTACTGAATAGTACAAAACATTACACTCATCATTGGCACTCAGTGGCCAGCAATTACTGAATAGTACAAAACATTACACTCATCATTGGCACTCAGTGGCCCAGCAATTACTGAATAGTACAAAACATTACACTCATCATTGGCACTCAGTGGCCCAGCAAATATTGAATAGTATAAAACATTGTTCCTCATTCAGTATTATTCAGATCATTAAGAAGTAATAACAATTCATTGAGTGACATTCAGATCATTACGAAGTCATTATTAAAAATCAGCTAATTACAGTCATAGCATTAATAATCATACACATTATAAGTAGTCTCATTACAATAAACAGTGGCAGTTATTAGCCAGTTACAAAGCATTATTTTATACATATATTTTTTTTGTATCTTTACGAAGTCATTACTGAAGTGACATACTATTCAGAGTTGATCAGTATTATTCAGAACTTTCTCAAACTGGTATCACTATTTGGGACTGGTAATACATTTTTTTGTTAGCAATGCATTGCGTTTGGTAATTATAAGAGAAAGCAAGAAGAGAAAAAAGAAAAAAAATGGTAGTGGGTTGTTCCTGTAAATCAAATATGTGTAACGTCATTCGTCATGAGTCAGCTGTAGCAAGGTTATGAAACAAGGCAGTATATGTGATCACATTTATAAATAATAGACACAAATGGGTAAAAATGTAAGTGCTAGTACAGGTATAATAAGTAACAGGTTTAGTATGTATCATGAAAAACTTCTCCTGGAAAAAATATAAAATGGATTATTGACCTGAAAGAAGAAACGCACACTATGCTGAAAAGTAGTGAACTTCGAATTAACAAGTAGTGAAATGTGTATAAAATGTGCTCCATAGCTGTCCTTTCCAAAACTTTCCGTCATCTTACTATGCAATATAACACCTGCTGTCAAAACAAACTGCAACAAATACTTAAATAACTACGTAGCATAAATACATGACTTCAACATTATCCTCATCTGTAAAAAAAAAACTTCATTATCCATCACTTCATTAATCATAACTCCATCATTATCATCACCTGTAAAGAAAAAACTTCATTATTCATAACAGCATATCCTTCATCATTATTCATCAGTATTCATTATCATCTGCAAAAATATCACTTCATTACTCATTATACAACTATTCCTTATCTCTAGCATATTTCATCACTAAAACTAAGATGTGTAGTTCTGTCTGACAGCCTGCATCAATCACCTTGTATTCTGAAAGAAAAATTAGTTAAGACTGCTATTCTACGATGAGTATAGTATATTCTTGTTAATGCTTGTTAATCCTGATCCATTTACTCTTCCTCATAAAGTTATTGAATCCTCTTTCGTCTATTCCGTAGGTGAAATTCCCATTTCTGTTTAATTTATTTCGCTTACACGTTATTTCTCTCTGAAAATGATGAACAAAGATTAATGTCTTGCATTTACATTATATACCCACTAAGTAATTACTGATTAACGGTAACAGAATCAAGCATACAGCATAACGTGACAGAAAACGTAATATGTCAAAAGCATAGACAGTGTTCAAAGGCAAAAAATGTACACGGAATATCACAATGCAGCAGCAAAAAATTAAAGTAGTCACGATGTTGAGATATCACAAAGCAAAATGTCAAAGTCAACTGGTGTTTGCTATATCTTAACTATTTCACAGTGCATATAGACAAACTGGAATACAATCGTACATAAAAAGTGGAAAATGTGCATGCTCTGATGTGTAACGACAAGAAAAGCGACCTGCTAACCTTACCTTGCCGAGCAGGTGAAATAATTGCATTAGTAAATGGCATCATAGCATGTTACATTATAAAGTGATTTCATTCAATAAACGGTTTAATGTTTGAGATATGGTGATTGCCTTTCGATTTTCTGGTTCTCAAAGTTTCGACGTGTACAACATTGGGGTGAGGGATGCTGCGAATCCGATATGGACCTGCGTATAGAAGTTCAAATTTACTGCACTTACCTTTTAATTTACTGGATAAGTAGTGTGTACGTACTAATATTTTCTGTCCAACGTGAAAGTCTCGGCGTGTACAAACCTGTTTTTGCTGTCTTCTCCGGCGCTCTGCGGCACGTTTGATGTTGTTCAGCGCAATGTCAATTATTTCATGGTGTCGTAGTCGACGAGATGTAGGAAAGGTTACTAATTCTTTAATTTTGTTTGGTGGTTCAACGTTTTTCAGTATTACAGACGGAGATAGCATAGTGGATTCATTTGGAATTGAATTAATTACATCTTGGAATGAGAGTATGTGTGTGTCCCAATCAATATGTCTTTTGTGGCAGTATATTCTACACAGTTTACCAATTTCTTTCATTAATCGTTCACAAGGGTTCGAAGAAGCATGGTACTTGGATATATAGATCGGAGAAATGTTTCTAGCTCGTAACATGCGTGTCCATACGCTACTACGAAATTGAGATCCATTGTCAGAAATTACTTTCATCACATGCCCTACATGAAATAGAAAATGTTTTACAAATGCTTTCGAAACAGTTTTAGCAGTAGCTTTGCGTAACGGAGTGAAAGTAACAAATTTTGAAGTGAGCTCAACAGCGACAAAGATGTAGCAAACACCTCTGTTAGTTCTCGGAATCGGACCAAAAATATCTACTGCGGCCATGTGTCTTAATTTAACAGGTACAATGGGATATAAAGGAGGAATATGTGAAGTGGTGTCTGATTTAGCTTTCTGGCAAATTTTACATGACGCTAAAACTCGTCGTATACGTTTCTCCATGTTGTTAAAATAACAGTTCTGTCTCAATATAAGAAAACATTTTCGTGCTCCGTAATGTGCGTAACTTAAATGAGTGTACCAGATTAATTTGTTAACCAGTTCGTCAGGAATACATAATAACCAATTGTTGGTGTCAGGGTGAGAGCGGCGAAACAAAATGTCATTGCGTACAGTGTAATGGTTTCTAATCGTAACATTATTCTTATCTTGCCAAAGGCGTTTAATTTCTTTCCACACGTTGTCTTTACTTTGCTCTTTTGCTATGTCCTGTAATGACGACGAAATAAAATTTTCAAATGCAACTTGTTGGATGTACATTACGCTGAAATTTGCTTTACAGAAGTTGGTTGCGATGTCTTGCTGATTGTTGCAAAGAGAACGGGATAATGCGTCTGCTACAACATTTTGTGTGCCGGGAATGTGAACAATTGTGAAATTAAATTCCTGCAAGTAAAGTTTCCATCTGCTTAACCTGTCGTGAGTGAATTTAGCTGAAAGTAAAAATTGTATCGCTCTGTGGTCTGTGTAAACTGTAGTGTGTCTTCCATAAAGAAAGTGCCGAAATCTCGTAAAAGCCCATACAACACATAATGTTTCAAGTTCAGTAACGGAATAATTTCGTTCAGCAGGTGATAGAATGCGGCTTGCAAATGCGATGTTTTTAATTACTGTAGAACCATCTTCTTCAATTTCCTGAAAAATATGTACGCCTAAAGCTGTGTTGGAACTGTCGGTGGCAATGGAAAAATTTTTGGTAAGATCTGGGTGCGATAAAAGTGGAGCATTCAACAAGGCTTCTCTCAGTTTCACAAATTCAGAATGTGCTTGCTTATCCCAAGACCAAATAGAGTTTTTACCTGTCAGTTGACATAATCTAGGTGTGTCTAAAGCGGAGTGATGAATAAATTTACGAAAAAAGTTAATTAAACCCAAAAAGCTGCGTAATTGTTTCTTCGTCGTAGGAACAGTAATGTCACGTAAAGCTTGAAGTTTTTCCGGATCAGGCGCAATGCCTTCTGCTGAAATTACGTGTCCAAGAAATTTTATAGAAGTTTTGCCAAAGTGCGATTTACTTAGGTTAACTGTGAGTCCTTGCGCATGAAAAGTTTGCAACAGTCGTTCTAAAATCAGATTGTGTTCAGACCAGTTAGCTTCTGCGATAAGAATGTCGTCTACATACGTCGTAATTCTGTCCTTAAGTTCTGTCGGAAGTATAGTGTTCAAACCGCGAATAAAAGCTGCAGAAGAAATAGTTAAGCCGAATGGTAATTTACAAAATTGATAACAGTCGCCAAAACAAAGAAAAGCTGTATACTTTCTGCAATTCGGATGAAGTTGAATTTGCCAAAATCCCGATTTCAGATCTAATGTAGAATAAATTGCAGTACCGTGAAATTTCTGTAGTAGTTCCTCTAGTGTCTGTGGTCGATCTGTTTCATTAACAATTATTTCATTAATGTGACGCGAATCAAGTACGAGGCGAAGTGAGCCATCTTTTTTCTTAACAATATGTAGCGGGTTTATGTACGGACTAACTGCTGGTTCTATAATTCCTTGATCAAGCATATCCTGCAATTCTTTTTTAACTTGTTCTCTGTGAATATACGGAATGGGATAATGCTTTGCTTTAAATGTGTCGTGCTGTTTGACTTGAAATTCATACATAAAGCCGGACATAGTACCAGGAATGTTGTCAAAAACTGGAGCTTGCTGTAAAAGAATTTTGTGTAACTGCGTACGTTCGTCGTCTGTAGTTGCACTGCTTTGTCTAACTTTATCAGAAATCATTTGCATCACGTCGTAGTCAGCTTCGTCTGGAGTATTATAGTTGTGTACGTACGTATCCGTGAACAATGTGGGATTACAGTCTATGTTACGTGTTACGGAAATGACCTCTGTGCGATTAATTGTTTGTTCTTCCGCAGATAGTGAGTACTGAAATTCTAAAGCCAATTGTGCATCCTCATCCTTTAACATTAAAAAGGAATTTTGAAAATCAATAATAGCGTCGTGTTGTACCAGAAAATTATTACCTAAAATTACGTCTGTTGTCAGTAAAGGAACAATCCAAAAATTAGAGTGGAAAGTATGACCTCCAATACAAAATGATAAATGTGTCTGCAATTTAACGTCTACTCCTTTACTCGATACTGCTCCTTTCACTTTTGTTTTGCCTAAAGGTAATGTAGGATACGTATTCTCTTTGTTGCACTCATTAAAAGTCTCCTCATTTATTACTGATATAGGTGATCCGGAATCAATTACTGCTGAGAATTTTGATGAACCAATTTTAATTTCTATAACAGGATGTGAAATAGTTTTCTGAACAAATGGTCTTTCCTGCAAGATAGTGTCTCTGATATCGTCAAAAGTAATTACATTTTCGTGAACAACATTTTGCGTGTCAAACGTAGTGCTTGTGTTATTGGAAGATGCGATCTGTACATTATCTAGTCAGATTCTGTCTGACGTGTTACTATTATTAGGAGGATTCTGTGGCATTTCGACGATTTGAACTGTCCTATTACTTCTTCCAGACGTATTACGCTCTGGATGGTACCTACTGTCGGGTTCATTCATGAGAATAGGTTCTTGCGGATAATTTTGCTGTTGGTGATACCGACTGTTATTATATGTACGCTGATAATTGTGTTCATCGTTTTTACGTCTGTCGTGATAGTCATTCCTATACGGTACATTGCGATAGGAATTGAAATATTGTCTTCTTTGTACGTAGTTGTTTCCTTGCTGTCGTACGTTACTATTTGTTGTATCAGGGACTATACGTGCTCGCGGCGGAACATTAAAGCCTGGTTGACCTTGTGCATTCCATTGTTGGTTAGGTATGCTAACCGGCTGGTTTTGATGTTGTTGTTGTGATATACCTCTATTGTTACTAAAGTGTGGTTCCTGTTGCTGAAAATTTTGACGATATTGATAATCTGAATTTTGTCTCTGATTTAAGTTCTGGTAGTTGTCGTTCCTAAAGCGTCTGTTACTTTTCCTATTGAAATTACGTCCCTGATCATAATTACTGTAAGTTTGTTGACCTTGGTTATTATACGAAAAGTTTTTATTCACAAATGAATAATCAGATTGCTGTACTTCTAAAAGCTGCAAAAGATCCCTGAATGCTGAAATGTTTTCTTTTTGCTGGCCCGTTAGCAGTGACACTCGTAATGACCGTGGTAATTTGGAAATGCATAATTGTATAAGTGCGGATTCACTGTACGGTTCACTCAGGTATTGGTTTTGTTGTACCATGTGCTCAAAAAATTGCGTGACACTGGGAAAATTGGAGTTCTCATAATTTGGCAAACTAATTAACTGATCTTTAATTCCGCGCTGTGTCGTCTTCGACCAGTACGCTGATAGAAAAGCATTCTGAAATTCCTCTACTGAATAGCATTGCCTCGCGATCGGTCTCATACGAGTTGCCGGTTCGCCTTCCAAAAAACTGCAAATAAATTCAAGTTTATGCGTTACAGGCCAAGTCGGTGGAAGAGCAAAGCTAAATTGTTGAATCCAATCCAGTGGGTGAATCTGCGTTCTATCGTTTTTAAATACTTTAAACTTTCTCACTGACAGAAAATGTTTGTAATCGAAATTATCATCTCTGTATGATGCAACAGGTTCAGGATCGTAAGAGTATCTATTGAACTGTGGTTGTTCGGAATCTAAGTCCCGTACTCTCCGTAGATTACTCAAATTATACGCACTGCGTGAGTCTGGCAAATGTTCGAAAAGTGGCGCCTGCTGTGATGTGTTATTAACTGAAATATTTTTAATCTCTGTTACTTCTTGTTGTAAATTTGACAACTTCCTACGTAACGTGTTGTTAGACGAATCGATCTCATTAATTGTCTGCTGTAAATTTTGAAATTCTGGTGTTTGATTAAATGAAACCGGTGAAGTATCGTCTGATTTATTGTCATTAGCACTTTCGATAGCATCAATACGACTGGCTAATTCATCATATTTTTCAGTCAGTATTTTTGCCTGATCATCGGTTTTAGAATCGGACGCATTAATCTGTTTTTGCAACTTACGCGTAGTTTCGCTCAGTTTTTTAACATCAGCCTTGATGACATCGCAATCCTGTGTTAGTTCTAATTGTTCGAATCTGTCTGTCACTGTTTGAATATTTACTGTGTGTGTATCTGTTTTTGATTTAAGATCAGAAATTTCATCCCGTAATTCCGCGTTCAACTGTTCTATGGTATTAATTTTGTCGGACACTGTAGTAATATTATTGTCTACATACGTCTTCGCTTTCGCGAACATTTTACGTTTGTCTTCCTGTCTCTGTGCAGTGATTGTTTCCATGACTTGACGTTTGACTTTATTTTGATCTTGAATAAATTTGCGGAAACGTGTATTACTGTTTTCTATGTGGTGATTAAAGCGTTCGTCAATCTGAGTATTTTGTTGTTCGAATTTCGCGTTGATCTTTTCATCCATTGTGCGCGAAAGTTCTGCTGTCATTGCTTTAAACTCGTCGCGTAATTGTGTAGCCTTTTCAGAGCATTGTTTAGCGACTCCGCTAATTTCCTCTCTGAGTGTTTCTGTTGCGGCTGTTTGCATTTCCTTTAATTCTTGCGCAACAGACTTAATTTCTTCGCTATTTTTACGTGAACAAGCCTCAATTTCCATGCGCAACTGTTCCTTAGTGTCATGACACTGCGCGGCAACGGCTCTAATTTGTTCACTAAGCTGTCTGGAATTGTCTTCTAATTTTTCGTTTAACTGTCTGGAATTGTCGTCTAATTTTTCATTTAGCTGTTTGTTCTGTTCCCTAAGTTGTTTAAAATCTTCACTTTGTTTGTCTAATTTTTCATTCTGTTGTTTGAAATTTTCATTAATTTTATTAAATTTTTTGTTCTGTTCACTAAATTGTTGTTTGAAATCTTCGCTATTTTGTATCAATATCGCCATAATTTGACCCAATGTAACATTATCTACTCCATTCTCTGTACCGTTTGACGGTGTATTTGCAAGTGTCGCGTTTTGCGTGACCATTTGGTCATTCTGTAATTTACAAAAACGTTTATCAGTCGAATGTACACTGTCAGACACTATTTCGGAATTGAATAGATCCGTCGTACTTCCAGTACACTGTTCATTTTCGCTAGACAAATTTGTCTGTACGTTACTTGAATTTTCCAAATCGGGTATGTTAAGCTGGGCAGCGCTCATTACAATAGAGCGTCCCGCATCATCAATTGTCGTCAAATTAACAGACGAGACAATTGAGTTCGTTTGTTCCTCATTAAGATGAAAGTCATCATTAGTGGTTGGAATGCATTGATTGTCAGTGAACGCAGGATTGTCATCATTACACTGCGTGTCACAATTACTATCGGTCACGCTGTTGAAGTCGGTAATTTCATTCAAAATACCTCGCGATACACTATTCACAGTCTTTCGCGGCATTTTTACAATAGTCACAAATATTCACAAAACAAATAAGCACAAATGCAAAAACAACACACAAACACAACAGAGCAACGAATTGCCGTTGACCTGTAGAAAGAAAGTCACAAGATTAGTAAAAGCGTAGCGCCAAATCCTAATTATATCTAAGCAAATAAGAGCAGATATCTGACTGTTGTTCAAAAGATTCTCAACGAAATACGATCCTGGACTGGGTGTCGCCAAGTGTAACCTCCCCACATAATTTTACATGACAATGTTATATAGAAATGGAGCCAAGAAGCAATATCGTCCCCACAGAAATATTTAAATAAAAAATATAATAATAATTGGGACCCAAGAATAACCTGCCTGCAATGAAATGTACTGACAAAGGCAACAAAAATGTGAAATTCGCAATCTGACTCTGGTGTAAGCTCCCACAAAAATAATGAAAAACAATTCAGTGCTAATGAAATCTCAGTGATAATGAAAATTCAATTAAACCGAAATATCGGTCTTTGGCCCTGTGCAAATCAGAATTAAATTCTTACCTCATTGTAACTGCTAGTCAAAGTTTTGCTCTTATTGTTGCCCACGGCTTGGAGGAAATTCATCGCAAATACAAATTTGAATTTAAGGGAAACTTTTCTTTAAGGAAATGCAAGGGAGATATTATTTCAAAAAGGATTGTTTGTTAAAAATGCTTAGTTTGAAAACAAAATTATTATTGGGGCCTTTGTTGGAAATTAATTACAATAAATAAACTTTACATTATCTGATGATTACCTTAATTAACAATATACCTCATTGAGCATCTTGACCAGAATGCCATATCGACGCTCCCCGACTGCGTCCCGCTCGCGACCGTGACAGGACCAGACCACTACTAAACTGCTCTCAACGACTACTAACAGAGTACTGCCCTCAACTAGACAGAGCTACAGACTCGCAACGACTGACTGACAGACTGAGAACCGCTCGCAACACTCGCGCGGTCAAGCGCATACTCTCTGGTCACAGATGCTACAATGCCTCGCCATCGCTGCTATGTTACATACGTGTTTCAAGTCCTGTCAAACAAAATAAGAAGAACCGGCCAGGTGCGTGCAGTGCTCGCGCCCTTAGTGTTCGCTGCGAACTTAATTACGTTCAATAAGCAGACAGTTCATCCATCCCGGAAACGGAGACTCTCGATGAATTTTATTTTCTATCGATGTCGTCACTGACAAGATGTAGGTCCCGGGGATTCTCCAAGACTTTCGGGAATGTTTAAATTTTAAGTTTTAAGTTGAAACTTTTAGTGTATTTTCGCATTTGCAGTTATAATTCCTTACAAACCGTAGATCCTAATATGAGACATAAATTTGAACAAATGAAAAAATATGTTTTCTTGTGATACAATTATAAACAACTATTTTCAGCTTTTTTCTTTTATTTGTACTGTGAAACCTTGGTGCTTGCCAGATTTCATGATTGTAAGTCAGCGGGAAGTACCTCATAGGTTTTGATTAGCCAGTTTGCGAGTGTCAAAATATATGAAGTAAATGGCCGTATGTTTTGACTGTATTGACTCAGAAACTTAAATTTTCAGAATGAAATTTTTACTCTGCAGCGAAGAGTGCGCTGATACGAAACTTACTGGCAGAATAAAACTTTTTCCAGGAGTGTTCGTTCTGCAATGTTCGCAGGAGAGTTTCTGTGAAGTTTGGAAAGTAGGAGACGAGATACTGTCGGAAGTAAATCTGTGAGGAGGGCTGGTCTGTCTTGTTTGGGTAGGCCAGTCGGTAGAGGCCTTGCCCCAGAAAGGCAAAGGTCCTGAGTTTGAATCTCGTTCTGGCACACAGTTTGAATCTGCGAGGCAGTTTCACTTAATTTTTTTGCGCCATCTTAATATGTGTCATAAATGTTGACAGACGGAAAACAAAGTGAACCTCTAAGAGTTCCTTTTTTACCGATTCAGGTGCGGAACACCAAAACAGAAACAATGACACAAGAATCTAACAGTAAGGCCATTAACTCATCCGGTCACAATATAACGTCCAGGCGTATTCATCTGACACAAGTACGTCTTCGTCAGTGTGACTGTGGCCAGATATAACTTGAACAACAGCTAAGGACAGGCCTGGAAAGTTATATGTGTACACGGGCTATGGGCGATGGAGGGCCCTAGTGATGAATTAACAGACAGGTGTCCAGAATCAAAACTCAGTACTTTATAATAATTAAACAAGGTCATTCATCGTAGCCATGATGAATTCCTCCACACTAGTGTCAACTGCAGATATGGCACAAGTGCCCCCCCCCCCCACACACACACACACTCCACACCCCCAAGTTCCAAACATGTTTAGAGTTTGTGTGTGTGTGAAATCTTATGGGACTTAACTGCTAAGGTCATCAGTAACAAAGCTTACACTCTACTTAACCTAAATTATCCTAAGGACAAACACAGACATCCATGCACGAGGGAGGACTCGAACCTCCGCCGTGACCAGCCGCACAGTCCATGACTACAGCGCCTAAGACCGCTCGGCTAATCCGGTGCTTCGTTTAGAGTTTCAAAGCGAAGTAGAATTCGTGCAGCTTGATAATTATCTCCGCAGACGTTTTGGTTATTTGGGAGTGAAATTAATCAAATTCCATAGCGCCCCATTCTGAAGTGTACAAATAGCGTTGATTGCTGATACGTAATGACGTATTGCTCTCCTGTGGTTCCCAGGACAGCGATCTGCTTGCTTTAGTGGTTTACGTTTCGGCTTTATACTGTTTCTGTTTAAGTATTTGCTCTTTAGATACCGTTATTTGCTTTAGTTTTGAGAAAATGTTTACTTTTTCATTCTTTAAAACTTTAACCATGTATGAGGATACAAGTCTAAACAGCATACACTTGTAGCAGCTTATAGCAGTAGTACACCTTGATTCATAATTAATATACGGGCCCTACGGCCCTGTAGTATTTATTATATTCAACTTACAATTATAAATCGTACATTAAATGAAGGAGCAAATCAAACCGTTGTATACCTGCACGTAAAGGGAAGAGTATGCAGCGGCCAAAGGTGACCATAGACCACAGAATTTCTTTCACGCGTAGCCGCAAGAAATCAGTTGGTAAGGGTAGTCGTGAATTAGCAGTTCCAGTGATGTGTACTTGGAGACTTTTAAGGAGACGTTTACAAATCCGTCCATATTGTCTGCAGCTGTGACAAACTCTAAAGCCTACAAACAATGGTTTACATGCCAGTTTGGCAAATTAAACGTTGCTGGATGACGATGAAGATTTCCTGGATCTTGTCGTCTTCAGTGATGAATCGACATTTCAACTAAGTGGAAATGTGTAAACATTATGTGCTCAAATTGAACGCGTGCAAGAAAAACGGTTTGAGTTGCTCTTTCATTTAATGTATTATTTATGGTTGAAAGTTGAATGCAGTCAATGCTACAAAGCCTTAAGTCCCTAATATTCATTCTGAAACACCCTGTATTTGTCCTTGTGGGCACTCATCGCACTGGTCATCGGAAAGGAGTAGTAGCGGAAGACGAGGGGGTCACCGAGTTCGAGTCCACACCACCTGTACTGAGCAGCGTTAACTGTTCAGGTACTATTAACGCTGCACACATTGAGATAGCAAAAGTCAGCACAGCGAAGCGGCTCCATTCAGGTACGTTAGATAATTATCGTGTACGTTGTCTAACGCACTGCAATTCAAGGCATTCGAAATCGGTTGTCATGGCGTAACACGTAATACACTCCTGGAAATGGAAAGAAGAACACATTGACACCGGTGTGTCAGACCCACCATACTTTCTCCGGACACTGCGAGAGGGCTGTACAAGCAATGATCACACGCACGGCACAGCGGACACACCAGGAACCGCGGTGTTGGCCGTCGAATGGCGCTAGCTGCGCAGCATTTGTGCACCGCCGCCGTCAGTGTCAGCCAGTTTGCCGTGGCATACGGAGCTCCATCGCAGTCTTTAACACTGGTAGCATGCCGCGACAGCGTGGACGTGAACCGTATGTGCAGTTGACGGACTTTGAGCGAGGGCGTATAGTGGGCATGCGGGAGGCCGGGTGGACGTACCGCCGAATTGCTCAACACGTGGGGCGTGAGGTCTCCACAGTACATCGATGTTGTCGCCAGTGGTCGGCGGAAGGTGCACGTGCCCGTCGACCTGGGACCGGATCGCAGCGACGCACGGATGCACGCCAAGACCGTAGGATCCTACGCAGTGCCGTAGGGGACCGCACCGCCACTTCCCAGCCAATTAGGGACACTGTTGCTCCTGGGGTATCGGCGAGGACCATTCGCAACCGTCTCCATGAAGCTGGGCTACGGTCCCGCACACCGTTAGGCCGTCTTCCGCTCACGCCCCAACATCGTGCAGCCCGCCTCCAGTGGTGTCGCGACAGGCGTGAATGGAGGGACGAATGGAGACGTGTCGTCTTCAGCGGTGAGAGTCGCTTCTGCCTTGGTGCCAATGATGGTCGTATGCGTGTTTGGCGCCGTGCAGGTGAGCGCCACAATCAGGACTGCATACGACCGAGGCACACAGGGCCAACACCCGGCATCATGGAGTGGGGAGCGATCTCCTACACTGGCCGTACACCACTGGTGATCGTCGAGGGGACACTGAATAGTGCACGGTACATCCAAACCGTCATCGAACCCATCGTTCTACCATTCCTAGACCGGCAAGGGAACGTGCTGTTCCAACAGGACAATGCACGTCCGCATGTATCCCGTGCCACCCAACGTGCTCTAGAAGGTGTAAGTCAACTACCCTGGCCAGCAAGATCTCCGGATCTGTCCCCCATTGAGCATGTTTGGGACTGGATGAAGCGTCGTCTCACGCGGTCTGCACGTCCAGCACGAACGCTGGTCCAACTGAGGCGCCAGGTGGAAATGGCATGGCAAGCCGTTCCACAGGACTACATCCAGCATCTCTACGATCGTCTCCATGGGAGAATAGCAGCCTGCATTGCTGCGAAAGGTGGATATACACTGTACTAGTGCCGACATTGTGCATGCTCTGTTGCCTGTGTCTATGCGTCTGTGGTTCTGTCAGTGTGATCATGTGATGTATCTGACCCCAGGAATGTGTCAATAAAGTTTCCTATCCTGGGACAATGAATTCACGGTGTTCTTATTTCAATTTCCAGGAATGTACACACTGGGATTCAAAATTAGAGCAATAAATTGCTATTTTCTCGTCCTACGGCTAATTCGCGATATAATCATACACACTGTCAACAGATGTTCGTACGATCGCGTTCTGTACGGAAGCTGGCATTCCGGTCAACGGACAACCGTACAACGATGACGTCAGAGCACCTATCAAACGTGGTAGTGTTTGCCGTGTAGTCCCACATCCACAGCCGCTGCGTACACCGTCACAGACGATGCGGTATGGCACAGAGAAGACGCCTACCAGGCTTCCTGAGATGGACTACCACAGGAAGAATGGAAGCAAGACAGTCGCAGCTTGATGTGGCCCGATAGGTTAATGTGAATCGTTCAGTTGTTTCTCGGATGTGACGACTGTTTATGGAGACCGAAACTTAATTCCGAAGACCAGGGCAGAGCCACCCACGTATGGCATCAGAAAGAGAGGACCGTTGACTGTAAGTGCACTACGGTATCGCCATAGTACAGGGTGATTCAAAAAGAATACCACAACTTTAGGAATTTAAAACTCTGCAACGACAAAAGGCAGAGCATAGCACTATCTGTCGGCGAATTAAGGGAGCTATAAAGTTTCATTTAGTTGTACATTTGTTCGCTTGAGGCGCTGTTGACTAGGCGTCAGCGTCAGTTGATGCTAAGATGGCGACCGCTCAACAGAAAGCTTTTTGTGTTATTGAGTACTGCAGAAGTGAATCGACGACAGTTGTTCAGCGTGCATTTCGAACGAAGTATGGTGTTAAACCTCCTGATAGGTGGTGTATTTTCTGTGCCATTTCAGCCAATAAAGTTTTTGGTCCCTTTTTCTTCGAAGGTGCTACTGTAACTGGACTACAGTATCTGGAGATGTTAGAGAATTGGCTGTTCCCTCAGCTCGAACAAGAAGCACAACAATTCATATTTCAGCAGGATGGAGCGCCACCACATTGGCACTTATCTGTCCGTAACTACCTGAACGTCAACTACCCGAGGCGATGGATCGGCCGCCAGGCAGCCCGTGACAGAGCACTTCATCACTGGCCTCCAAGAAGCCCTGATCTTACCCCCTCCGATTTTTTCTTATGGGGGTATGTTAAGGATATGGTGTTTCGGCCACCTCTCCCAGCCACCATTGATGATTTGAAACGAGAAATAACAGCAGCTATCCAAACTGTTACGCCTGATATGCTACAGAGAGTGTGGAACGAGTTGGAGTATGGGGTTGATATTGCTCGAGTGTCTGGAGGGGGCCATATTGAACATCTCTGAACTTGTGTTTGAGTGAAAAAAACACCTTTTTAAATACTCTTTGTAATGATGTATAACAGAAGGTTATATTATATTTCTTTCATTAAATACACATTTTTAAAGTTGTGGTATTCTTTTTGAATCACCCTGTACTACACGGCAGCTGGCATCTGACCTTCCAGCATCCACAGGACGTGTTGTATCGAGGCAAACGGCGTACAGAAGGCTTCGGCAGAATGAGTTCTACTGTCGGAAACGTGCTGTATACGTAGCTGTGCAGCCTCTTCACAGGAGGGAATACGTAGAGTTTAGTCGTCGACATGCCAGCCTGACGGTCGAACAGTGGGCCAACGTCATCCTCACAGGTGAGTCCCGATTTGGCCTGCAGAGGGACTCTCGACGGATTCGCATCTGGAGGGAATGTGGAACACGCTTTGGGAACCCTAACGTTCTACATCTACATCTACATGGATAGTCTCTAAATCACATTTAAGTGCCTGTCAGAGATTTTATCGAGCCACCTTCACAGTTCTCTATAGTTCCAATCTCGTAAACCGTGCGGAAAAAATGAACACCTATATCTTTCCATGAGAGCTCCGATTTCCCTTATTTTATTATGGTGATCGTTTCTCCCTATATATATATATCGCAGTCTGCAAAATATTTTTGCATTTGTAGGAGAAAGTTAGTTGTTGAAATTTCGTGAGAAAATTCCGCCGCGACGAAAAACGCCTTTGTTTTAATGATGTCCACACAAATTCTGTACCATGTCCGTGACACTCACTCCCTTATTTCGCGATAATTAGAAACGTGCCGCCCTTCTTTTCGATGTGCTCCGTCAGTCCTATCTGGCAGGGATCCCACACCGCTCAGCAGCATTGTAAAAGAGGACCGACAAGCGTAATGTAGGCAGTCTCTTTAGTAGATCTGTTACATTTTCTAATTGTTCTGCCAATAAAACGCAGTCTTTGGTTAGTCTTCCCCACATTTTATATATGTATTTTCCAATTTAAGTTGTTCGTAACTGTAATTTCTAAGTATTTATTGGAATTTACGGCCTTTAGATTTGATTGGTTTATCGTATAACCGAACTTCTACGGATTCGTTTTAGCAATCATGCGGATGACCTCACACTTTTAGTTAATTATGGTCAATTGCCAATTTCGCGCCATACCGGTATCTCTTCTAAATCGTTTTGCAATTTGTTTTGATCTTCTGATGACTTTTTTAGTCGATAAACGACAGCGTCATCTGCAAACAACACAAGACGACTGCTCAGATTGTTTTCCAAATCGTTTATATAGATAACGAACAGAACAGCAAAGGGCCTGTAACACTACCTTGGGGAAAGCTAGAAATCATTTCTGTTTTACTCGATGACTTTCCATCAGTTAATGCGAACTGTGACCTCTCTGACAGGAGATCACGAATCCAGTCACATAACTGATATACTATAAGAACGCAATTTCACTACAACTTGCTTCCGTAGTACAGTGTCGAAAGCCTTCCGGAAATACGGAATCAATTGGAAATCCCTTGTCATTAGCACTCAACCTTTCGTGCGAGTAAAGAACTAGTTGTGTTTCACAAGAACGATATTTTGTAAATCCGCGTTGACTGCGTGTCAGTAGACAGTTTCCTTCAAGATAATTCATTATGTTCGAACACAATATATGTTCCAAAATGCTGCTGCATATAGACGTTATTGATACACTCCTGGAAATTGAAATAAGAACACCGTGAATTCATTGTCCCAGGAAGGGGAAACTTTATTGACACATTCCTGGGGTCAGATACATCACATGATCACACTGACAGAACCACAGGCACATAGACACAGGCAACAGAGCATGCACAATGTCGGCACTAGTACAGTGTATATCCACCTTTCGCAGCAATGCAGGCTGCTATTCTCCCATGGAGACGATCGTAGAGATGCTGGATGTAGTCCTGTGGAACGGCTTGCCATGCTATTTCCACCTGGCGCCTCAGTTGGACCAGCGTTCGTGCTGGACGTGCAGACCGCGTGAGACGACGCTTCATCCAGTCCCAAACATGCTCAATGGGGGACAGAGCCGGAGATCTTGCTGGCCAGGGTAGTTGACTTACACCTTCTAGAGCACGTTGGGTGGCACGGGATACATGCGGACGTGCATTGTCCTGTTGGAACAGCACGTTCCCTTGCCGGTCTAGGAATGGTAGAACGATGGGTTCGATGACGGTTTGGATGTACCGTGCACTATTCAGTGTCCCCTCGACGATCACCAGTGGTGTACGGCCAGTGTAGGAGATCGCTCCCCACACCATGATGCCGGGTGTTGGCCCTGTGTGCCTCGGTCGTATGCAGTCCTGATTGTGGCGCTCACCTGCACGGCGCCAAACACGCATACGACCATCATTGGCACCAAGGCAGAAGCGACTCTCATCGCTGAAGACGACACGTCTCCATTCGTCCCTCCATTCACGCCTGTCGCGACACCACTGGAGGCGGGCTGCACGATGTTGGGGCGTGAGCGGAAGACGGCCTAACGGTGTGCGGGACCGTAGCCCAGCTTCATGGAGACGGTTGCGAATGGTCCTCGCCGATACCCCAGGAGCAACAGTGTCCCTAATTTGCTGGGAAGTGGCGGTGCGGTCCCCTACGGCACTGCGTAGGATCCTACGGTCTTGGCGTGCATCCGTGCGTCGCTGCGGTCCGGTCCCAGGTCGACGGGCACGTGCACCTTCCGCCGACCACTGGCGACAACATCGATGTACTGTGGAGACCTCACGCCCCACGTGTTGAGCAATTCGGCGGTACGTCTACCCGGCCTCTCGGATGTCCACTATACGCCCTCGCTCAAAGTCCGTCAACTGCACATACGGTTCACGTCCACGCTGTCGCGGCATGCTACCAGTGTTAAAGACTGCGATGGAGCTCCGTATGCCACGGCAAACTGGCTGACACTGACGGCGGCGGTGCACAAATGCTGCGCAGCTAGCGCCATTCGACGGCCAACACCGCGGTTTCTGGTGTGTCCTCTGTGCCGTGCGTGTGATCATTGCTTGTACAGCCCTCTCGCAGTGTCCGGAGCAAGTATGGTGGGTCTGACAAACCGGTGTCAATGTGTTCTTTTTTCCATTTCCAGGAGTGTATGAACCTGTAATTTAGTGGATTACTCCTATAGTCTTTCTCGGATATTGACGTGACCTATGCAACTTCCTAGTCTTTGGGTAAAAATCTTTCTTCGAGCGAAGTCCGGAAGACTTACTTTTGTTAAGTAAGTTGCTTCACTATTCCGAGGATATCTACTTCTACGTTACTAATGTTGGCAGCTGTTCTTGATTCGAATTCTGGAATATTACTTCGTCTTCTTTGGTGAAGGAAACTCGGAAGGCTGTGTTTAGTAACTCTGCTTTGGCAGCACTGTCTTCGATAGTATCTCCATTGCTAATGAGCAGACAAGGCATTGATTGTTTCTTGCCGGTAGCATGCTTCACATACTACCAGAATGTCTTTCGATTTTCTGCCACGTTTCGAGACAAAGTTTCACCGTGGAACTGTTATAAGCATCTCGCATTGAAGTCCACGCTAAATTTCGAGCTTCTGTAAAAGATCGCCAATCTTGGAGATTTTGTGTCCGTTTAAATTTGACATGTTTTTTTCGTTGTTTCTGCAACAGATTTCTGACCCGATTTGTGTACCAAGGAGGATCAGCTCCGTAGTTTGTTAATTTATGTGGTATAAATCTCTCAATTGTTGCCGATACTATTTCTCTGAATTCAAACCACATCTGGTCTGCACTTATATTATTAACTTGGAATGTGTGGATATTGTCTCTCAGGAAGGCGTCTAGTGAATTTTTTCTGTTTTTTTCAATAGGTATATTTTGGGCTTATTTTGGACGATTTTGGCTTTACAATATTCAACTTCGCTACGACAAACCTATCTTCACTAATCGCTGTATCGATTTTGATGCTCGTTACTAACTCAGCATTATTTGTTGCTAAGAGGTCAAGTGTGTTTTCACAACCGGTTACTATTCCCGTGGGCTCATGAACTAACTGTTCGAAAGAATTTTCAGACAATGCGTTTAGCTCAATTTTGATGATATTTTATGCGTACCTCCGGAGTTAAACATGTATTGTTGCCAACATATCGAAGATAAACTAAAGTTTCCACCAACTATTAACTTATGAGTCGGGTACGTGTTTGAAATCAAACTCAAGTTTTCTTTGAACCTTTCAGCAACTCTATCATCTGAATTGGGAGGTCTGTAAAAGGATGCAATTATTATTTTATTCCGGTTGCCAAGAATGACCTCTACCCACACTAACTCAGAGGAACTATCTACTTATAACAGCAACAAACACGTTACCGCCAACTGTACTTAGCCTATCCCTTCGGAACACCGTTAGGTTCTTCGTAAAAGTTTCTGCTGAACTTATCTCCGGCTTTGACCTATAACATTTTGAGCACCAGAGCTTTCTATTTAGCGCAGGAGCTCTGGAACTTTCCCAACACAGCTACGACAATTTGCAGCTGTTATACCGACGGTTCCTGTATCTACGTTCGTCCTGTGTTCGGCCAGTACCCTTTGTGACTGAAGCCCTTTTTGTGTTTTACCGAGCGCCCAGTCCACGCCACACAACTCCTGCTAACCGTGTAGCGGCATCCTGCGTGTATTCAATACCTGACCTATACAGCGGAACGCGAAACCCGAACACCCTAGGGCGCAAGTTTAGGAATTTGCAGCCTACACAGTCGCAGAACCGTCTGAGCCTCTGATTCAGACCCTCCACACAGCTCTGTACCAGAGGCCCTAAAAAATCGCACCTGTCGACTTGTAACGACCCCTTTGAACAATTATACACGACTGCGCTAAAACTGACACACAGTATTTTTAGCGCAACGCAATCTGACTTTCAAAAATCCCTACAAAAGAATGGCCCTGACTAACATTAACCTATACCTTTCACAAATCACTTACCTCACAAAAATCTTCATTACACGAACTACTGCAATACAGTGAGTGCCACTACTGCCAGCTAAATAAAAGATTCAAACTACAGAAGGCACTAACTACTGATAGGGATAGTTAGCATATGAAAGATTTTAATAGCGAACAAACAATGTATTTACCTTAATAGTCATAATATATATAGCAGTTCATGACATCCAGTCTTACAAATTTCAAAACTCCGCCATCTCTCTCCCCACTTCCACCACTGCTGGCGGCTCACCTCCAACTGCCCAACGCTATGCGCTGTTAACATCCAGCTGCCCAACACTACAATGGCAGACAACAATGCAAACTAGCCACAGACTAAACACAGCACAGCACAGCAAGTGATTTTCATACAGAGCGCTACGTAACGTTGCCAATAAGAAAACATAAACAGCCTACTTACATAGCCCCCATGCTCCCCACAAAAAATTTTACAAATTTTTTTGGGCAGTGGCCAATAATGATTTGATAAAATTTTTCATAATTACAATAACGAAGATATCAAATGCACACACTTATTGATACAATGTTGGTCAAAAGCTAAAATTTTCTCACAGTCCGTAAAGAGAGTCCTGATCGTTCATCACAGTAAAATAGCAGTGTTTTTCTCAAAGTCTGAGCAGTAGAAGAAAATGCACATGGAAGTAGTGGATTACCATGCAGTCTTGAAGAAGTAGTGTTGTCCTTCCAATGAAAAGACTGTGCTGACTCTTGACATGCAGACATGTAATGGACCACAACAGAGCCAAACCACCGTAGAGTCAGTCGAAGTTTTGAAGAATATTGGTAGGTAGGTCATCACAGAGTAGACCCACTGCAGTCCTTGTAGAAATAATGGTATTGGTGAGTCAGCAAAGGTGTAGACCCACTGTAGTCCTTGTAGAAGTAATGGTATTGGTGAGTCAGCAAAGGTGTAGGCTCACTGTAGTCCTTGTAGAAATAATGGTATTGGTGGGTCATCAAAGATGCAGACCCACTGTAGTCCTTGTAGAGATGGCCAGCAGCCATCTGTTGTGACTGTGCAGGTGCACAATCACCATTGAAGAGTCTTGCAGATAATATAGCAAGTCCATAACCACCACTTGTCCACTCACAAAGTTTTTGGAATTGTCCTTAGAACCAGCAATGCTGTTATCCAGGCCTTTGCTGAATTATTAACACGTGTGCAAACACTAACAGTCCCTACATCTCACATATTGTCCATATACTATGACCAACAGAAACGTGTGCAGTGAAATTGAACTTACAAGTTAATAATATGATGAACTGGTGTCAATACAATTTTATAACATAAGAATACAATTACTAAGGTACAAAATACATCATTAAAGAACATAACAATACAGACAACATTTGTAGTACAGGCTTTACAAAAAAAAATCGAAATAACATATGCATCAGTGTTACAGGAATTATGACATGAGTACATACATAAAAGATCAGAATAACTTTCAAAACATCAACTTCACACATGAGCAACAAAACAGAACATATAAATAATGTGTAAACATCTTTACAAAGTAAATAACATAATATTAATGCAAATTATATTTGAGGGTAACAGTATTCCTCATCATAGTGAATGTAGCTGAGTATTAGAAAAATTCTACAAGATAAATCGTATCAGATAAACACATAAAGACAGGTGAACACAAATACACAAGGGTACACAAACATATAGCGGAATAATACAAATGGAAAGGACAGGGTTTGTTTTACTGCAGTATTTTGCAAACACAACTTTCTTTACTTCTTGGGGATCTCCCTTCATTCATCGTTATTCCCAAAAAGTCCTATCTATACCTGCTTTCTGTATTTTATTCACATTTCTTTCAAAATAATTATTTCTCAGTGTACAATACTCATTTTGGCCCAAATCTTTTTCATATAACTTCTCAATGCATTCTTTCCCTATTGTCCACAGTCAGTTTCTTATATAGTCTACCCCCCTCTTAAGCTAACTTAAATCTACTGAGCTCAGATGCATAAACTACGGGACGAGGCAATGCAGCAGCTCAAAACAATTAACACAAACAGCAATGACAAAAAAAATGGAAATTGGCAAAGCAATTGCAATATTACAACTAATATAAGGCACTGTGCAGCAAACAAGAAAAATAAATCCGTAGTAAAACTGGCTTAACAGCGTAATACAAAGTCAAATTCAGTAACATTATGCCTGGCAAACAGCAAGAGCAAATGGAATAACTTATATCTAAACATGACAAAGCTCAAGCAGAAAAAATATTACAGTAAAAATGGCCATGTTTAATACCAATGTCACATCTTAACACTAGGGTGATGCATCACCTTAACTTACACTACTAAATAAGTTACCCAGTCATTGGCAAAAATTATGTATGCAATTCCTGTGAAGGGAAATGTCTTTTTGTGCTCCCTCGTGTTTTTGAAGTAGATTATAAAATGGTTATTTACTGGATCTGTAGGCATAAATTATCTATATTAGTACATCTATTAAATTTTATTTTAACCAATGCTGCAGAGCAGCTAGAAACTAGATATCAAACAAAATGAGCAATCTCTCAACTGGAAAGACAATAGATGTACAATGTTTCTCATCATTTCATTAGGCATTTTAGTAAATATCACAAATTAAGAGCTCCACAGTGTAATCATACATTTTCAAGTTTGAGCGTGTCGTATTTGTGATTCTTTCTACAAAGAAATGTCAATAGTGAGGATAATGGCCTCCTTTTTTCTCCACCTGTGCCTGTGAAAGGCACACACTAATGGCTTTTTTTCAGGCAACTGTCGCGCAGCTGCCCACGTAATGCGTTGTGCCCACGACGCATTACGTGAAGGTCACTTAACTTTCTTACCGAAATATTTACAACACCAATTTGCACTACAGTGGCAGTCTCATATACAAAATTTCATGGGTCGAGAATTTGCATTGCAAACGTGTAGAAACAAAACCTTATGAATATAACAGTGTCCAAAAAATTTTCGCCGGCATTGTGATACATTCACGCATTTACACACATTTCATAACTCTTTAAAGTACGATTCTTGGTTTCCAACATAGTCTTTCACAAGTCAGAGTCCCTAACCACTATTCATTACTCCTTACCTTATTACACATATACATATTCGTCTACATTCTTCAATATTTCATCATTATAAATATGTAGCATAATCAAATTCCTCTTATAGCATCAGCTTATTGATCATAAACATACCTCAACAGCATAATACACATCATCGTTGTGATAATAACATCATAACACCTCAGTCAAACCTCAAAAACGTCGTAGCTTTCTGCAATAATTTCAAAACCTAAAGAAAATTCTCTGCCACTTCAATAGTGTCATCTACCTCAAACGTACTTTAAAAATCATGATCCCATACCAAATACATCATTCAAAGCTCTCATAGCATCACAATGGTTCCTAAAAAATATGAACAGTTCACAAAGTACAGACAAAATACAGTTTCATAAGTGTGAAGTTATTCAACTGTGTAATTACGTTAACATCTGTCACTGATGTAGTAAAATAAATGTTTATCTCTCAGATAAATGATCAGATAGACGTGTAATTTGTGTGTTAGAGAAATACGGTACCAATGTGTAAAGTTGTATAAGCAAATACCATATTAGCTAGGGCTCCTTGTGCTTGCCAAACACATGGTACACAAAGTAGGCGTGTACCCCCTGAGGATAAATGTAATTATACCCTCAGGTGTTACAGATTACAGCAATGGAATGAAATGTATCACGGAAAACTTACTTTGTAATTCAAAAATCTTGAAAAATAAATGGTTTAAGTACAAAATTAATCACTCAAATGCGTGTCCTGTAGCGCTAAATGTGCGTCTTGTTGTAAGATAATTCTGTGGAAGTGTCATAATTATCGTCCTCTGTAAGCAAAGTTCTGCTGAAGTCAATGTACTTACCTCATCATAAACGAAAGTGAAATGCTTTGTGTATAGATATCGTAGTTATTACTTACATTACCGTGATCAATAAAGTACTATACTGTAACGTACTGTTGTGCTACGAAAAAGTCTGTCACATTGTAGCTTACTACTAAAACATGTTTTACTTTCCAGAAGAATTCAGAAAAACAGATACACTGCAAAAGCAACAATGTAAATAGTGTCACACATTAGTAGTGTCGTGTTATAATCGTGTAGCTGTCAAAGAAACCAAATGCTAAGTCATCTTTAGTCCCACAGAAAGTACTTCAAATAAAGAATGTATTTTCAAGTGAACCAAAATGTTGCATTAAAATCTCATCAGCAGTACCTGTATATGTTCTAAGTATATGAGCCTTATAGTCATTACGTGATCGTGCAACTAACAAGCAAGAATGTACAAATGACAACACTGTGTCGTCTGTTCACTATAACAATGCTTTCGTAATTTCTGTTTAAATAAGTTCTCTTGGTTCTTGACTGTATATTTAACTTCAAACATTGTTGCATGGTAACAGTTTCTAAGTCTGACAATGCATACTAGAAATGTGAAGTGAAAAGTTTTATGGCAAAGACAAAGTTAAAAAGGATTGTTAGTAAATGAAAGATTTTAATAGAGAACAAACAATGTATTTACCTTAATAGTCATAGTATATATAGCAGTTCATGACATCCAGTCTTACAAATTTCAAAACACCGCCATCTCTCTCTCCACTTCCACCACTGCTGGCGGCTCACCTCCAACTGCCCAACGCTATGCGCTGTTAACATCCAGCTGCCCAACACTACAATGGCAGACAACAATGCAAACAAACTAGCCACAGACTGCACACAGCATAGCAAGTGATTTTCATACAGAGCGCTACGTAACGTTGCCAATAAGAAAACATAAACAGCCTACTTACAGACTGTGCGGCAACTAGTGAGCTCTGCTTTCATCTCGCAAGCGAGAGTGGCCGCCTTTACCACTTATGTCATCCTCTCGAAACCAGAGAGAATCTCTTCCAATCGAAAGTGACACACATCACTGGTACCGACATGAACCGCCAGCTGCAGCTGGCTGCATCCTGTACTCTTCAAGGTAACCGGTAGGATCCGTTCTACGCCTGGAATGACTCCACCCAGTATGCACACAGAGTGCACATTGGCTTTCTTCTCTTTCTTGGCAGCCATGTCCCTAAGAGGCCCCATTACGTGCCTAACGTTTGAGCTCCCAATAGTTCCACCCTCTGTGAATGCCCAGATCTTGCAGGCTAAGAGGTTTCCTGTGAAACAGGACAGGAGACGGCACCTGGTGAGCGACAATGTCAGCCACAGACAGCACCTGGATCCTGTTTGTCAGACTCACAAGGTAGGCTTTACGCGCGGCCCCCTGGGAAGCGTTTCGCGCCTGCCACGACCCGAAGCGACCTCCCACTCGACCACAGATGTGGGGTCAACCTCAGTGCGATCAGTAACTGGACTCACCTCTAGTGAGAACTGATCGGAGGGCTCGATCGTGCTGGACGTCCGTTGGATCCCCACTGCTGGCCAACAACAGTCATGCTCAGCCACTGCAGCCTCAAGCTGTGTAAATGAACTCATCATAGCGTGGAGCTGAGACAGAAGTGCCACCAACTTGGATCGCATCCGAGAAACATTGTGTAAACAGACCCCATAACGAGGAAGAGCACATCGTCATGAAACTGTACGGGCGAAACGACAAGGTATAATTGCTGTCAGGTATCGTGACAAGATCTTGGGACCTCATGTGCGGTTACTGCGATGTGCTGTGGGACCAGACCTCTTATTAATGGACGATTGTGCTCGATCTCATTGAGCATGGGCAGTTGACGTTTTCTTGGAAACAAAAGATATTGCGCTCATGGCGTGACCCGCTCGCTCTCCCAATTTGAATTCCATAGAGCACATTTAGGGTGCACTTTGGAGGCGGGTTGCACCACGTCACCATCCACCAACCACTCTGCATGACTTGCGAACAGTTCTGCGGGAATAATGGGCGGTATTACCTCAACATGAGATTGATGACATCATTCACAGCATGCCCTATCGTTGTCACGACTATACTGCTGCCAGAGGTGGTCAGAACCCCACAATGAGCACATTAACGAGCTGTGTGCAAATCTGTTAAGTTGGAAAAAACGAAGACAATTTTTGTATTACTATATGCAAGTTGAAGTTGTTTACGTTCTGTATTCTTCACATTTTTTTTCAGTTTACTGTCACCTGTTTATGCTGTTTTGTGGAAAAATAAACACAGATGACCGTCTTAGACATTAGGTCTTCCAACGCCAATATTGACGGATGTCTTATATTTTTTATCTCTCTTCCGCAAAAGAAAGATTTTTGACATAGCCAACTGGGAAAAGTTCATCGGGAAAATTTGAAGGCTTCGCCATCTATTAAGCATTGTTTGAGCACGCTGACTGGAAATTAGCTGCAACTGGTAATTCAGTAATTTGGGTCAACAAATGTGACGTCGAACATTTTGATCCCCTGGAGTATAACGAGCATGATTTTGCACCAGGGGGAACCACATATGTATTTTTTTTTAATCATTGTGTACTGAGAGACCAAGTGAGAAGAAACGGAGATGTCACAGAACGGAAAGCTCGCCTAGAAAACAAACTTTGGTTGTATGTGTGTATCTTTCTTCTTTGCGTACTTCGTCAGTGTATGTCTGTCCTTTTACTAAGAAGGGATGACATGATGAGAGGGCAGTGATTTTTACCAGGCTATCGCGTGAAAGGTTTAGTGGCTGGATACTGGGTCTCGGAATCAGTGATTGTAATAAAAGTTAGCTCAGATGGGAGCATCAGATATAAAGAAGCCTGTTTCTTACGCAACGGCGTATGTGCGTGGGACTGGCTGGAAGACCTGTAATTTTATTCACAAAATATTAGCAGCTGTTCCTGTTTAACAAAGGGATGCTGTGACCGTGTTATTTGCAACTGAAATACTGACTGAATAATTTGAAGGCATTGGACTATGAAATCTCCGAGCTAAACGTTCGAGAAGACGAGGTTCTTAGATATTTTGGCGGTGCAGGTTGCACTAAGAGCATTGATGATTTCTGCTGGCGAAATGCATCCCTTTGTTATCAGCATATGCCGACTGTCCCACGGACAATTTAAAGCTGCAATGAGAAAAATGGATGATCATTTAATACAGTGATGATTAAGCTTAGTTAAATTACTGGAATAACTGACTGAATTAACTGAAATATATTTTACGATATTTAAAAAACGGTTACCGGCCCTGTAATGAAAAAGGCGTCTAGTCGTAACTAGAGGTAAAACAGAAGTGTGTCTCCTTCGCGGCAACGAGGGAGACCGAAAGCAATCACCCATTTATTTAAACAAAGTACATCACAGAGATTAGTTACAGATTCTCAAACCTGCTCATCGCTGCTTTATCGGTATGCACTCCGTCTTCAGGCCACAAGTGGCCCATCGGGACCATCCGACCGCCGTGTCATCCTCAGGTGAGGATGCGGATAGGAGGGGCGTGTGGTCAGCAAACCGCACTCCCGGTCGTTATGATGGTTTTCTTTGACCGGAGCCGCTACTATTCGGTCGAGTAGCTCTTCAATTGTCATCACGAGGCTGAGTGCATCTTTATCGGTATGCGGGTGTTACAATTGATAAGGAGACATAGGGGGGTAACAAGAGCATTTATAGCTGCAAATTCAAAGGTTCAAACATAGTAGAGTACAATACTCAATATGTTATGAGATGTACTTATAATTTTACTCAGAAGAATGGTTGAGACGTTGCAAATCTCATACTTAGCGATAAATTTGTGTGTGATTTTTCGTACTGAAAACTAGTGGTGTTCAACAGTACTGTCGGTCAGTACAATAATCGTCCGATTATAAGCCAAACAATAAGAAATGCATGGCAGTGTTTTATTAAATAATGTACTGCATTTTAATTTCAAAGGAAAATATTCTATTCAGTTTTTGTCAATATTGACTCATGGTCAAGGCCATCCTCCCATGGTGATGGGAGACTTCTGCAGTAGTTTTAAAAATGGAGACTAATTTTGGTTCCTGCTTAGATACAATGCAACACAAAATCAAATTCCTTAGAAACTAATAACCGTGAACTAGGTTCCCTTGTCCCATACCTCACGCAAATGCCTGTCTGCAACTGTTTGCCGCTTGAACCTTGGAAAACCGTCCTTTTTGCACAGAAGTGGAATATTACTGCCTTCTGATTTACCTGTTTAACTGCTGTGGGAATCTCACTTATCGAGTTCTACGTATTACAGTATTGGTAGATTTAAATACTGCGCAGAGCAAGCTACTGTTTGGTTCTAGCTTGTCGGAGATATCGCTATAACCCACCTTACGTTGGGAAGAAGTTCTGTCACAGAGCTCGACACCTAACCAGTTGTAATTGCAATCCTCGTGGGGTACGTTTCAGACAACGATTCATAAGCCTTAACAGTAATTCACTATATTAGCGTACAGCTCGTCCTCTGTTTGATACTTGAATTTTGTATCGTAATGGAGATTCGGCCAATTAAATCAAGATTCCAGCTCAGTGTTCGCACTGGTATCTCGTCACTTCACAAACGTAAGTACACTGCGTAACACAGTTAAAGGATCATTTTTTCGAAATCACGTAATTGTCTCTAATTGAAACGTAGAAGTTTGAAATTTGACCTACAACTTTCCTCCGAAATGGTGCATAAAGATGGCTCTCTGCCACGTCACCCTCGGACTTGGCGATGCTATAAACAGCAAGGTGTCGACAGATGTGAAAAAAAGGCCAGAATTCAGAAGTTCATAGGAGATGTAAGGTGGATTGATTACGTCACATTGGCACCAAATTTCTTTACAGTTCTGCACGACGACACCGTGGATGTGTCACACCACGAGAAGGTTGTCATACTCCCTCTTACCGAACATTTCACTCTTTCTTATTGTCGTGCCCTGTCATAGGTTGGAGAGGGGGAAAAGGGGTTACTGGTCAGTCTGCGGTCCCGAGCGGTACAGAGCAGAAGACAAAAGGACAATTCACAGTGAAGGCATTTGACTGTTTTCTTCTACCTGAGCCAACACTGGTACAGGCATTTACTAGAAATGCAAGTGGTGAGACTCAGTAGGGAACTCCTTGTGGAGACTCTTGTACAAACAGGGATTTGGAATAGTTGTTTATTACAGACAGGAATAACTGATACACTGGAGGCTAGCTGGTTCTAGGGTTAGAAAAAGCGTGAATAACACTGTTACAACAGAAGCCAGTGCAGAAGTCCCAGGAGTGGATGCTAACCACAGTAGCAAACACTAGCAGCGTCTTAAGGTAAAAACATAGTTGCAAAACAAAACATACTGAGTGTGACACTGTTCACTGAGGCACTCAAAGAGAGAGAGCAGACTTACGCGGAGCTGGGCTGGAGTCAACGGACGCGGATTCGGTGCACAGATCGTCTGACTGAGAACTTCGCCAAATTGCGGAATCTAGGGGTTTTAAAGAGTCGCGTGGGGGCACTGTTGTTCCTCTTAAAGCCGCGCAGCCAATCCCGCTGGTCTCTTGCAGGCGCCTGCAGATCACGGTTTAGTTACGTCCCCTCTACTGCTCCTAAGGCGGGGATGTTAATGCAGTTGCACTAACTAAGTCCGTATTTGGTATCAACATTGTTCAGCTGAAACCTAAACGTAACTGTTCTGCCGAATAAGGCTTGCAACATTATCGTTATACGTCTGTTAGCCCCGCCCCTCGGGTTCCCCGGAGTACGGACTGATAGGTTAACATTT